>NC_063345.1:57375593-57473817 GCF_021869965.1 Rhincodon typus | reverse complement strand
TCCCTAACCTGTCCTTCCTCCCACCTATCCCCTCCTCCCACCTCAAGGCCCACCCCCATCTCCTACCTACTAGCCTCATCCCACCCACTTGACCTGCCCATTCTCCCTGGACTGACCTATCCCCTTCCTAACTCCCCACCTACACTCACCTTTACTGGCTCCATCCCCGCCTCTTTGACCTGTCTGTTTCCTTTCTACCTATCTTCTCCTCTATCCATCTTCTATCCGCCTCCCCCCCTCTCCCTATTTATTTCAGAACCCGCTTCCCCTCCCCCATTTCTGAAGAAGGGTCTAGGCCCGAAACATCAGCTTTCCTGCTCCTCTGATGCTGCTTGGCCTGCTGTGTTCATCCAGCTCTTGTTATCTCATACAAAGTGCAGTGTTGACTGGCCAACTGATAGGTTTCTGGAGGTGATCCAGAGTTTCAGACTGTATGAATAAAGTGGCAACAGCTGAAATAACAAGCAAAGGGATGACCTATAATCTGATTAAGTGAGGCAGAGAGATAATTACAAAGAATTACAAATAAGGTGGTGCTGGAGACAAACCAAATGGCTGGAATAACAGGATGGGTATAAGTGTTGCATGCTGAGGGTCTAACCAGTGTAATAAGGAATCCAAAACTGGTGGCTCAGTGGTTAGCACTGCTGCCTCACAACACCAGGGACCCGGGTTCAATTCCAGCCTCGGGCGACTGTCTGTGTGGAGTTTGCACATTCTCCCTGTGTCTGCGTGGGTTTCCTCCAGGTGCTCCGGTTTCCTCCCACAGTCCAAAGATGTGCAGGCGAGGTGGATTGACTAAGCTAAATTGCCCGTAGTGTTCAGGGGTCTGTAGATTAGGTGGGTTATAAGGGGATGTGTCTGGGTGGGATGCTCCAAGGGTCGGTGTGGACTTGTTGGGCCGAAGGGCCTGTTTCCACACTGTAGGGATTCTATGAAACTAATTAAGGTGGAGAGATCATAACAATTTATCAAGATGATGGTGTCAAAACAGGAAAGTAAGGAGGGTTTTACAGATACAGCTCGGGGTGGTGGGGTCACACGTAGCATGACATGAAGCCAAGATCATGGTTGAGGCTGTCTTCATGGGTATGGAACGTGGCTATCAGTTTCTGCTCGGCGATTCTGTGTTGTTGTGTATCCCGAAGATTGGAGGCTGAATGTCATTGACTGCTGACGTGTTCCCCAACTGGGAAGGAACATTCCTGTCTGGCAATTGTTGCGCCTGTCCATTCATCCGTTGTCATAGCATCTGCGTGGTTTCGCCGATATACCATGCCTCGGGGCATCCTTGCCTGCAGCGTATGAGATAGACAACATTGGCCGAGTCATATGAGTGTCTGCCGTGTACGCGGTGGGTGATGTTCCCATGTGTGATGGTGGTATCCATGTCGATGATCAACAGATTTCATCCCACCTTCATACTTACTATGGACTACTCTTCAGAATCAGTCTTGACGAGCGTCTGGCCAAAGATCATCCTTATGCCTCCACTTCTTGCCTTCAAACAACCGCCAAACCTGAAACAGCAAACTACCCAGCCTTAAGGACAACATCGACCACAACACCACACAACCCTGCCACGGCAACCTCTGCAAGACATGCCAGACCATCGACAAGAATCGCCAGACAGGGATGTTCCCTCCCAGTCAGGGAATACTTAAGCAGTCAAGGACATTCAGTCTCCAATCTTCGGGTAAGCGTCCTGCAATGTGGCCTTCGAGATACACAACAATGCAGAATCGCTGAGCAGAAACTGACAGCCATGTTCCATACCCATGAAGACAGCCTCAACCGTGATCTTGGCTTCATGTCGTGCTACATGTGACCCACCACCCCGTTCTGTATCTGTAAAACCTTCCTTGCTGTCCGGTTTTGACACCATCACCTATAACCTCTCAACTTTAATTAGTTTGTACAGTTTTGGATTACTTATTACTCTGGTTTGACCCTCGGCATGCGACTGTTATAACCTACCGTTTTATTCCAGTTATTTGGCTTGTCTCTAGCACCACTTTATTTTTAATTTTTTGAAATTATCTCTCTACCTCATTTAATCCGATTATAGGTCATCCCTTCGCTTGTTATTCAGCTGTTGCCACTTTACTCACACCGTCTGACATTCTTGACCTATTATTCAGCCTGTCCACATTCGACTTTGTCTGATCTTTTGATCTCTCTGCTGATAAATTCTATGCCTGTGTGCTTCTTTCTCACTTCACCTGACAAAGGGGCAATCCCAAAGCTTGCGATTTCAAACAAACCTGTTGGACTATAAACTCAGTGTCTTGAGACTTCTGAACTTGTCCACCCCAGTCCAACACCTGGGCACCTCCACATCAGTACATTTCTGAAGAAGGGTCCTGACCCCAAACGTCAACTTTCCTGCTCCTCTGATGCTGCCTGGCCTGCTGTGTTCAACCAGCTCCACAATGTGTTATCTCCACATCAGTACAACTGGTGCCAGAGCTCTAAGTTAGTTCTTAGCCCATAACCATCCATCCTACCCCTACCCAGTTCCTGGACCTGTCTGGGAATATCTCACCATGAGGAGAATTTCAAATTGGAAAACCTTTCTATCTTGGCTTCTGGCCTTGCAGGATCTCCATGGGATCAGTGTGTAATGTTGCTTTGTAAAGCGGGAAGGAGGTAAGGTGGGGTGGGTGTTGTACAGCTGGAATCCAGCCTAGTTGGGTTGCACTTCTGAATACTTTGCAGTTCTGGAGCTGCTGGAATAAATCTCATGTTGTTGAGAATGTCAGCAGTTATTTAAATAGCGGGAGGCTTTTGGCGCTGCTCGTTAGAAGCCGGCACAAGAGTTGGATGCTGCTGCAGCAGAGGAGAACTGGGGACCATCCCCTTCATTTTCTCGGGGGCTGGTGAGATTTCGGGAGAGCGAGAGGGGCGGAGGGGCGAACGGACGAAGGGAGCACGGCGCCTGCGTCTTGCAGCCCCATCCCGGAAGAAAGTGAAAAGTTTTGGGATGAAGTTCGGTACAGTCCTGCAGTGATCGGACACTTCCGGTTTGTGGGTGGGGGGAAAAGCCAGGGGCAGAAGTCGGGGAGGTTGTAGTGGAGGACAAGGGGGTAAAAGTCTCGCCTGGAAAGCCGGGCGAGAGAGCCCCCCACGCAGGGCGCCACGTAACTTCCATGGAAGCGGTCGCCGAGCCTTTGCAAACCAGACGTGGCACCGTCAGCGAAAAGCTAGCGGATTTCCATCTCCAGATGGCTTTCCCCGCTTACGAGAGCATCAAAACCCCGCTGGATTTATTAATCCGAGCAGGTAAGCGAGGGGCTGGGAGAGGGGAATTGCAAAGGAGAGAAGGTTCCACCCCCTTCCCCTTCCCCTTCCCCTTCCATTTCTCAAAAGTTCAGGCAAACATTCCCCAAGTTGCCTTTTAAGAAGTTTGTGTGTGTTTTGTGTTGGGGCAGGGATCCGAGTTTGTGGATCGAGGTTGGTTGAGACGGTAGGAAGTGAGGTGGAGATTTGAAATTGACATTGCAGCTTTATTGAGGGCTGGGGGAATGCGTGAAATTAACCCGCCGGCTGCCCTGGGGTTTGGGGGGGGGGGGGGGGGATGAAAGGCGTTTGCCTTCACGTTCAGGTAGTCTTAAACGCGGAAGTGAGCAGCTGCTCGCCTGGGGAAGTGCAAATCCACATTTTTTTTTTAAAAAAATCCAGTTTTTTTTTAAAAAAAACAAAAATAAAACAGGCCCATGAGGTGGATTGCAGCTCTGTCCAGCTTGCAACAAGAAAGAAGAAATCACAGCATGAGCACGTGCACAGTCAACAGCCCTTTAAATGTGTGGCTCACACACTTAATAATTTTCATCGTTTTGGGCCTTTTGCAGGCTCCTGTTAAAAAGATGAAAACTGATCGTGTGTAATTTCACACGGCTGTGAAGTGTGGAATATTGACCGTTCCGATTCTATTAATGGATCAATCTTATGATGTCCCTCTGAAGAGCAAACGTGGCCTGATGATGTATGTTGACATCCTTCTACAATGAATTTCCCTGTGAATGAGGACAAGTCTCTTATTTAATCTGAGAAATGTCCACTTAGTCTGGTAGCTGAGTTTTAGTTGTTAGCACAAATCTGCTGAGGGGGTTTGAAAATAAATGTAATTTACGGTAGGAGATGTTTGTGGTTGAAAGCGTGTGGAGACTGTGTTTATAACTAATATCAGGGAATTCTGTTAAATATCATGCTAATTGCTTCAGCAGCTTGAAAAGGTTGGTTTTAGGATGCATTTAATGAGCTTCATTCTTGCCTTTCAAACATTCTGTTTCTATGATTTATTCTGTGAGAGTGGTTTGTCTAGAGGGGCTCACACATTGTACTGATACATCCTACTGCTATCATTTGCATTATAATCTTAGCATCAAATCCATTTGTTTTTCAGGATTTCTCGGTGTGGCAGCACTACTTTTGAGCAGATTCTTTTTTTTAAAGAAAGGTCACAGTCTCTGTGACTGTTGCCCAATGCTTTGTACGATGCTGCTGCTGCTCAATTCATACAAATGTACAGAAATGATCTGTGGGAAAAGAGCAGCTGGCCCATCAATACCTTCCCACATGCTCCCAATGGAGCTGGGAGAACCGGTACAAAACAGTCACCACCTGCTTACAACAACGCCCTCCAAACCATCCCCCGCCCCCTCCCCAAATCACGTCCTCTCCCTGGCGTGTGGGAGATACTCGGGGACCAGTAAGGAGAGAAAGAAATTCTCTAAAATTCAACTGCGACTCCTTTTCAGGCATTCAAAACCATTCCAGGGATCGCATGGAATCAGAGGCTCTGTTTGAATTACATGTAAAACTTATGACTTTTTTTTGTTAAAGAAAGCATTTTACTGATTTCAACATGCGCCACTCTTCACCAACCTGTACCCCATTACCACTATCATCCTCCCAGTGGGAGAGCAAAGATATGATTTCCTGGGGATAAGCTGTTCACAGAAAACTAACAATTTGTCGAAGCGTTTTGTCAGTGAATGTACAGAAGTTGTTTGACTATGGGCTCCATTGCAGCTGTGACTGCTTGTGTATTTGCCCACAAAGTTGCAAGCAGGTGTCAATGACAGCGATCAGGAATGTGAATTCTGATTTGGATCTACCAGGATTTGTGTAGAAAGACTCGCATTTATGTAGTACTTTACAGTCAGTTAAGCCCTTTTGAAGATACTGTTTTATGTAGAATTTGAGCAGTCACTTTGCACACGGCTGTTGCGAGAATCTTGCTATGTGACAATGAACAGGGTCTCTTTTTTTTGGTGTGTGATGTTGATGCTTGAAGGATAACTCTTGGCCAGGACACTGAGTGAACTCCCCTGACCTCCTTCTAAAAGTGGACCTTGATTTAATGTCTCACGCAAAGTAGAGCAGCTGTTATAGTACAGCACTTAAATATCACTTGTGTGGGACTTGACGCCAAACCTGCCTCAGAGACACAAGTGCTACAGTTGAACCAAGGTTGATGTGGATTGGCCAATCCTAAACCTTAACCTAAATGTGGGACGCTGTACATTTTCTCCAAGGTGAGAAGTGCAATGGACTGTTTATAGGGTAGAAAACAATACTGAGACATTTTACATCAATATTCTTCAATGTGCACCAGGTAATGCCTTGACCACTCTGGCTATCTGGGAAATTTGTTCTACAAGTTCATCAATTTGTTTATAAATGTTACTTTACTATGGACATGAATGCCCAATTCATTGATTTGTTATGCAACACCAGAGCTATTGAAAAGGATTACTTACTGTCAGATGTTGAGAATATTTCCATTCATGATTATGAAGGCCACACCATTGATATCCCAACAAAAAGCCCTTTTCAGTGCCAGCAAGCAGTATCTTAGTGTACAGAGTGCAACAAGTTTCTATGGCTCTTCACCACCATGGCAGTGAAGGCAGCAGTAGATTGGATATGATTTGAAGAGTCCATTTGTCGGAAAGCACAAAGAGTGGTATATGCAGCTGATGATGTTGGATAATCTCTGAAAGGCAGCTTGTCTATTTGGCAGACATGCTGACTGAGCAGTACTTCAGGATTGCACTTAATGTTATTGTAACAGGATTTTCGCTTGACCATCTGTACTTTACTTTGCCAATACGGATATTGTGCAGTATAGGATGGATAATTAAAACTACAGTTTGCACCATTTAGCAAAATGAATTTGGTGATGGCACAACATGCACTTGACCTGAAGGAAGAAAACAATGATAAGAAATTGCAGTTACTAATTGACTTGTTTGTCTAATTTATTGCATTGTTGTAGTTTCCATTGTCACTTCTCAATCACTGTATCCAATTGGTAGCTTACCCCTGAGAAGTCACTGAGGTGAAAAATAGGTTAAGACAGTTTGGGGTTGTCCCATCCCAGCCCAGTTTGTAAGTGGACTGTCCAGTGTCGGACTTAGTCACACCATCAATCCTGGTTTCAGTCCCTACTTTGTGTCTTGGGTACAAGATTCAGAGAGGAATGGGTCACATTAGGCAGGATTTCCACTGCTGCTCACTGATGTCTCTTGCTGGGAAGTGTTTTGGTTTGAACATTGAGTGAGGGCAGGGTTAGACAGGGCACAGATAGCACCTTGACTTTGGAATCTCCATCTTTAAAAGTCTGACTAGGCTGTGGTGAACAGTTGGCAAAGTACATGGCTGCCTTGCCAACAGGAGTTGCATCTTTCCAAAAACTAGGCAAGAACATGATGGAGGCAGTGAGGCAA
This sequence comes from Rhincodon typus, assembly GCF_021869965.1. Taxonomy (NCBI): domain Eukaryota; kingdom Metazoa; phylum Chordata; class Chondrichthyes; order Orectolobiformes; family Rhincodontidae; genus Rhincodon; species Rhincodon typus. The sequence goes on along the minus strand of NC_063345.1, from coordinate 57,467,083 downwards.
ATTGGATTTTATTCCCTACTAGACTGTAACATTATGAAATTGGAGGATAATTAATACGTGAAGATAATTATAAGGCAGGAATATAATTGAAGGACTGATGCTTGAGTGGTTTACTGCTGTTATGCAGTCCCCTCAGTTGTAGCCACTAAAGTGCAAACTAGAATAACAATGTGGCTCCTCTTTGTTACTAATTGCAGCTCTCAGGTGAAGACTGCTTGTCACTCCTAATCTGTGTATGATGATAAAATGAAGGGTTAATGATCTGTGCTGTCTTTACTGCAGGCTTTGGAGGCTAATTTCAAGTTAGTAATTATAAGGTTTTCCTTTCAATATATGATATGAATAAAAAGCACTGGTTTGAGTACTGATTTACACATTGATAGATCACACTGTTCCAAGTGGAGGCTTTTGCTGATTGGCACTGCAGCATAATAGCAGCCAGGTGCACTTTATTACTTTTAAGAGTTTGCTCATCTGACCTCTAGCTTCGCAAGGCAGTGAGTTTACAAGAATTTTTTTTCTACAGAATAAAAGATTGTCTCTTGACTGTTTTTATGGAAACCAGAACGTAGGATTTTTTTTTTAACATCATTAGATGTTCTTTGTTACCTCCCTTCCCTCAGTGATGTCCTTCCTTAAATTGTCCTTCTTCGCTGTCACTCCAGTGTCTGGGATAACGTCTGAGATTTTTGGTTTGGGAATCCCAGTTTAGAAAGCCACAATTAAATACATCGAATGCATGAATTTCTACATTGTTCCTATGCTGAAGATACTCAGCAATTTTGCTATTCTAAACACAGGTTAAACCTGGACAGAAAATTTGAGCTACATGGCACAATAGTAGAGACATGGTGATTACCTGTCTGTCATTGCTGGTTGAAATAACTTGAGATGATGAGCTAAGACCATCAGACAAAGGTTTGAATTATTATGTTTCTTTTCTTGTTGCAAGAATAAATCTTCCTGCACTACATTGATGCTTAAGTGCAAAAATAAATCTGACAATAGCACTGCAAGCTGTTACAGCATGAACAGGCCTTTATATTGTTTTATTGGAATATATGATGTTGATTTTCATGTTGATTTTGATGTTAATTTCACAATAATCCAAAATAAATTTGATATGGAAAATTTAAAATTCTCATCCTTACAAACAGTATCCTTCATGGCTTTGATCTTCCTCATCTCTGTAACCTCATAAAATGTTTAGAATCTGTTTCTCCTCCAGTCTGGCATCTCGTACATTCCCCACTTGCTTTGCTGCACTAGGCCCTGTACTCTGCCTGAATTACCACCACCTCAAAATCTACTGCACTAACAAAGTATTTGGTCAACTGCCCTAATGTTTTCTTTGATCTGGAGTTCCTTTGTCTCCAATAATACTCTTGTGAAGTGCCTTGGGATTTTTTTCTAATTTATAAGTCCTGTCTAAATGCTGGTCTTGAGCAAGTGACCTGCATATTATTGTTGTCCCTAATTCATGAATTGGCATGGGGGTGGTCTTTGAGGAAACTGCTACCCAGAATACAATCACACTGCTTTGTGCATGTATAGAAATCATCCAGTGATCACTGTTTGAGTGCTATATGTTGCAATGCTCAGTTTTTTTGACATAAGTTGAATTAGTTGCGTACTTGACTATGTCCAATTGTTTTGTGCTGTAAGGATGACAAGGGAACTTGACACATTTACAGGCTGGCAAATAATGACTCAACTTAGGCTGTTTAGGTTCACACTGTATAGAAACCTCAATTGTACAGGATTTGTGCAGTATATCTGAGAATAATCTTAAAATACTCTTGGACCTTTTACTAAAGTTATATCTTCTGACCTGGTCTAGTAGAATTGTTGGTACCTGTGACCCACATTTGAAGTTTGAATTATTCTGAAGAATGCCATGATTCTCAGCACTCTTTTGGTCCACATCATGGCCTTGTTACTGGGACATATTGAGTAACAGCCCATTTGCAGTTCATGTTAATAGTTTGGGGACAAAAGTCAATTGTTTGACTCAACAGTTCTTGCTCAGAAATTCATTTTGTAGCCATCACTGATTAGCACCTGTTTTATTGTTTTCACGGAAATCAGCTGCTACTTGTGTGTTCAACATTCTTGTATTTTGAATGAAGGAAATTATTATATCTCAAAATGCCATTGATTGTATTGAGCACAAACTATTCGAGATAACTAACAGATGGGGTTTGGACACAGTGACATCTGGTTATAGATACCCCCAAGTTTCAGAGTGAGAATAATGATCTGTACAACTGATAGTAGGAACTGCCGATGCTGAAGAATCTGAGACAACAAGGTGTAGAGCTGGATGAACACAGCAGGCCAAGCAGCATCAGAGGAGCAGGAAAGCTGACGTTTCGGGTCTAGAACCTTCTTCAGAAATGTCTAGACCCCCTGCTCCTCTGATCTGTACAAGTGTTTGCTTTCATTAATGCAAATGTAAAGCATTCAATTCACCAGTGACTGTTTTCCAAAACTCTGATCTGCCCATATTGATGATGACTGTGGGTGATTGTAACCTTAATGAAGAAAATTGTGAAGCCTATGGTTTACACTACAAAGCTAAATTGTAAAAGGAGCGCTTGTTCAGACCACCTCAACCCCTCCCCAACCTGTGCACTCTCCAACAACATGGGAAATTGGAGAAATTTTGTAAGATATCAATGGATTTCTTGATTAAGGTAGCTGTAATGTAGAAGTAGAAAAGCAAATGTTAGGAGCTGGTCGGATTGAGATTAATACTGCAATTGGGAAGGGGCAAAACAATCGACAGCAGTGCTTAGTTCAAGCACATTGTAATCGTATCCACTAGATTTCCTATAATTTCCCATTAGCTGTATGTGCTGCAGTTAATACTGTTCTGAGCCTGTCGACAGTAATCCCCTGTCTATAATACAGTAATCTTACAAGATTTAAAGAGACTAGTGTCTATTGCATCCTGAGCCATTTTGAACGGCAGATTTTGAAAGCAGTTACATTAAGATAAAGCTACCAGTCTTTTAACAGAGTTGCTTGAAATCTAGCCAATGATTTACACATGATACAGATGCTAGGCATGAGGGAATATTAAAAGCCAGCAGTTGAGCTGTGCTTTTCATGGGGAGAGATGCTGTTTGAGTCTTACTGGAGCAACATTCATAGCATAATTCAAAATGAATATCAACTTCACTATTCAACCACTGGAATGAGATAATTGTCATTTGCTTCTTGCCCAAATAACTTTGCAAAAAATATGATTCGATAATCTGAAACTGTTTCATTTAAATAAACTAGTTTTCAAGAGTCCGAATATTTTAGATCAATAAATATATTTATATAGGAATATATATTTTGTTTCAGTTGTTAAGAGCATGTTACTTCGGTGAAAGTTTCATTTAAACCTGTTTTAAGTATCTGTAGTACTTATTGTTTATGCAAATACAGTTTTGATAGGCATTTTACAGTATTAAGCGTGTCACAATATCCTGACTTGGCTTTCTATGTTCTGACCTGATCTTGTAGCTGAGGTATACGTATGAGATAAAAATTGAAAGAACTGCGGATGCTGTAAATCCGGAACAAAAACAAGAAGTTGCTGAAAATGTTCAGCAGGTCTGGCAGCATTTGTGAAGAAGAAAATCAGAGTTAACGTGTCAGGTCCAGTGACCTTCCTCAGAATCTGCTGAGCTTTTCCAACAACTTCTGTTTTTGCACGGTATTTGTATGATTGGTCCAGTAAAGTCTCTGATCAGTTGTAACCTCCAAGATATTGTTGATGGTGGGGATGTCCACGATGATCCATCATAGTTAGACTGTCACTTATTGGCGTAGGACATTGCCTGGCGTTCCTGTGGCAGGATGTTACTTGCAGTTATCATCCCAGTGCTGAATGTTGTCCAGGTCTCAATGAGTGTTTGCACAGACTGCTTCAGTAAGTGAGGAGTCACAAATGGAACTGAACTGTACAATCTGCACTTCTGACCTTTATGATGGAGGTTAGGTCGATGTTGGTGAATATGGTTGGTCCTAGGACACTACTCTGAGGAATTCGTGTAGTGATAAACTGGGACTTGGATGATTGACCTTGAACAACCACAGCCATCTTCCTGTGTGTTAGGTATCAGTTTGGCCAAGTGAGAGTTTTTTCCTCTGATTTCCATGACTCCTGGATGGCACAGACTCTGAAAGGATGCCTTGATGTGAAGGGCACAGACTCCCATTTCACCTTTTGACTGCTGCTCTTTGGTACATGTCTGGATCAAGCCTGTAACAAGGTCTGGCTGAGTGACCATGGTGAAATCCAAACTGAACACAAGTGAGCAGGTTGATGACCCCTTCCATCAGTTTAATGATTTGAGAGTGAACTGATGGGGGTGTAATTGGTTAAATGGTATATCTCCTGCTGTTTGTGGACGAGATAAACCTAGGTAATTTTCCAGTTGATGCCGATACTGTATATGTACTAAAACTACTCTAAATACCAACCTGCTCATGTTTTCTGTGTCCTGTGCCTTCAGCCACTTTTTTATTGTCATGTGGAGTGAATCAAATTGGCTGAATACTGGCATCAGAGATGCTGGGGACTTCAGGACAAGGCCAAAATGGATCATCTTCTCAATTCTCGACAGAGATGGATATGAATGAGTGGCCTATTTTAAAAGCTTACTGAGTTATTTTGTTTTCAGAGAGCTTGTATGTAAAATGTGTAAGCAATGCATCTCATCTAAATGTATGAAAGATGTAAGGTGAGGAGGAAAGAGAGAAGTATATATCCATCTGTCATTAAAAGAATTAATTACTACAAACGTTCAACGTTTTTTGAAAATGCAACGTTATATTTTGCTTTCTCTTTATTCATTCGTAGGCTGAGGATGTCACTGGCTAGGCAGCATTTATTGCCCATTCCTAAATGTCCAGAGGGCAGCTAAGAGTCAGCTATATTGTTGTGAGCCTGGAGTCACATGTAGCTCAGACATGGTAAGGACAGCAGTTTCCTTCCTTAAAAGACATTAGTGAACCAGATGGGTTTTTCCAACAATCGATTCACGGTCATCATGAGACTCTTAATTCCTGATATTAGGAATCTAATGATGATCATGAATCGATTGTTGGAAAAACCCATCTGGTTCACTAATGTCCTTTAGGGAAGGAAACTGCCATCCTTACCAGGTCTGGCCTACATGTGACTCCAGACCCACAACAACGTGGTTGACTCTCAAACTGCCCCCTGGGCAATAAGTGCTGCCTGGCCAGTGAATTAATAAAGAAAAAAAGTTGTATTTTCAAAAAAAAAATTGGAAGTTTGGAGTAACTAATTCTTTTGATGACAGGTGGACAAAGTATATTAAATAGTATGCCAATATTCAAAAGATTTCACAAACAATGTGAATCTATTTTGTAGTGGAACCGTATGATTGCAGTTCCTCACAGAAGTTCCCAGAATGATACATGGCTTGATGTTTAACTTGTTTAGTAAGTTAATATGGTTGTTAGTTGCTGAAATGTAATTCCATAAGCTGCAGATGATTTTTAACAGAACACAAGGTTATTACACAAAAGAGAATAAAAACAATCTCTCTCTCTCTCGATATATATATTAGACATATTTATGTAACAGTACAACTTTAATACAAACATTAAAACAAAGTTTCAACCTGATTCCTGACACTGTCTATTACAGAGGTTCTTTTATGTTTCTACTGAACTGATTTCTTCCATTTGCTATCTTTTGAATTGTAAACAATTTTACAATTCATCCCTTATTCTCACTTCTTAAAAATCAAAACTTCTTAGCATTAATCCACATCCATTTGCCTCTCTCTGTAAAAACAGTTCAAATTCCAACAATGGTGATCGTATATTTTATCATGTTGTAATGAGTTCTATTAAAAAAAAAATCACTTTATAGCAATGTAGCATATTGTTGGTCATCTATTAAAGGTTTCTCAGTACTTTGAGTTTGGAATTTTGCAGGTTAGTTAGTGTATTTTGCATTTCTCTATATTATGATCTCCAGAGAGGTATGTGCTAATAACATGGAATGTTCCAGCATCATTATAGATTCCACCACACTTTTACTGTCTGCAGCAGATAGAGGTTTTGCGTTAAATTTCAGATGGTGTGCTTCTAAAGTTGTGCACGCAGGGAATATTATTTCACAGATTGGATACAGGGCGTGTGCATAAAAATAGCATCTGTTGAAATATGTTTCTGCTGTAAAAGTTCCAGCTCTGACACAGAATGTGATCAGGTTCTCTCGCACGCACACACATAATTGTAACACCTGCATTGGTATGCATTTTATATCTGATAACTGCATGCATTTGACTGTCCACTTTTGCTAGGAAACTAGAGGATGGTAAGGCCTAATGTGTTGGTATGCTGTCCTACACTGCACCAGGCAGCCAAGAAGGGAATTTGCTAAGTTTGAGTAGCCTCAGCTACTGTTTGAATCATTACTTTTGTTTTTCTGGTTCTTTGCAGAGTGCTGCCAGGACCGTAACACTAGCAGAGAAGTCTGTATTGCTGCCAAAACACTGAAAGCAGTGATTAGTTGGCATCCCCATCTTAGCCTAGAGAGTTTGTGAGAAATCATTCATTTAGGTTTGATTGCCCTCTTGTTGCTCATGCAACACGAGGAGTCTATTGTCAATAGCAGTTGCCTTGTCTGTTGATTCTTATTTTAACATGCTAATTATAATACTTGTTTTGAGCGCACCTTGCCTTTTACTTTAAACTTTAGCGTTTCATCAATCCCAATTTGTTTTCATAATTTTCTGCCCAGTTTGAACCTGGAAGGACTGATAGTTGCACACACATCTTTTTGTTTTCCACTACAGGACCTATTTGTGGTGTGTTTGTCTTGTAGTGCACCATTCCTGTGGACTACAAATGTTTGCCCTTTGCTAACCTACTTTGGTGATTCTCTCTGATCCTCAGTGGAAGCTTCCTGTCAGGATGAAGATGAAACAATGGAGACTATAGAGGCTGCTGAAGCACTGCTTAACATGGAATCTCCAAATGCGATCTTGGATGAAAAAAGAATGTGTGAGTATTAAATACATGCATTACTTTTCATTTCTTTGACACTTGGCACTTTCCTTTTCACACCTTGCCAACTGATGTCATTGTGTGGTGTACATCTGTTCTAACATAATGTAAGTGTAGACTGCACACAGTGTTCCAACTTATGGTCAGGACTTTGGCCTGAAGCCCATTTTCTCACATTAGATGCATTTGATGAGTTTCCTAAAAGTATCGTCTATTTATACAAAGACAGTTGCTTGTGCGTTTGACAGATTGAAGGAAAAATAAAGTACAAATTGATTTCAAAAAAAGAAGTGTTCAGCTACGATGAAGTGTACTTTGCATGCTGTGTGAAGAAATCTCCTTGTTGATCTGTCAGCAGTGCTGGCCCATCAGTGCCAGACTCTCCGTATGTGCTATCTGTGAAAAATAAATCCTAACATCAATGTCTTGCCAACTAAACCATGAGGTTCATTTATTTCCTCCCCCTCCCTTTCATTCCCCTCCCCCTCAATCTCTGTTTAGTTCATGGATTTGCGCATTCCCTGGATGGAGAAATTACTGGGACTGTTCCTGACATGTCTGTCACATCAGATAAGAGAGCAGAGGTAATCAACAGGTCTTCAGCTCTTGTGGCACATGATGAAGATGATTCTGCGGAGGACTCACCCAAAAAGAATGCACTTAAACAAAGGAAAAAGAAAGGTGAATGCTAGATTGACAGATACTGTTTTTGAATTAGCTTTATTGTCACATGAGTCCAGCGAAGAGTTTACAAGTCACCTCATATGTCATGGCACTATTGTAGGCCCAAAAGTACTAAGTTATCATTCTTGAGTGCAAATTCTGAGGGAAAAATAAATAAATAAAACGTTAGCGGGGAAAGAGGAAAAAGGCACTCAAGGCCATGTTGCAAGGACACTGGCAGCCAGACTTATTTTACCTCAGGTTTTGCGAAATAATTGCAAATATTTAATTAGGCACTTAAAGGTATATCCAGTTTTCTTTTGTCTGGTGTTCCCTTCTTGTCGCATTTTGTTTTGCTCTGTGATGGTACAGAAATTTTTGAGTCAATGGGGTATTCTGCATCTGGCTAATAAATACCAGTTTTGAGTCAGTACTTTCCTGACGTGTTAAGGAATATACATTTGAGTTGTGTGCCCAACACAATTTTGATTATTGAAATTAAGATAATCTGATAAATACTGATGGTTTGTCCTTTTGTTGTGCGTGTTGTCTGTGTGTAATAATTCCTGTGAAAGTTTAGACTTGTACTGGGAGCAAATTAAACCCAGGACCAGGTGGCCTTGTGCACCATGAAGGTTATGCTCATTAGTTATTGTCAGTATTGCATTGGTGTGCACTCAAACACAAGTGGTAGGAATGTGCGAATGGTAATATTACTGTGCATCAGTACGTACTTGGCCTAAGCACAGAATTCTAACCAGACGAGCTACTGCACATTCGATTCAGTTATAAAAGATTTTCCGTCCCAGATCTGTAAGGTTTCCTGATTGTTTGAACCTCCTTTGAAATGTCAGGACTATTTCTACGGTTGATGTTCTATCAACAGTGAATTTGTATCATTTCTGCAATTTGTATTCATGTTTGCTGTTATCAGTAATAGTCACACTTGCACACACATGTTAATGTGACCAGAATGTGTGCGGGTGCACGCTGCAGTTTAGATAGCAGCTTTAATCAGGCGGTACCATGCATACACACTGATGTGATTTAATTTTCCAGGTCGTAAGATGAAACCGACTCGACCGTCTTCACCTGTCACAGCGCCACACCTTCCAATTAAGAAGAAAAATAAGGATGGAAAAGGTACTGCACGATTCGTGAGACAGCTCGACAGTTGCACAAACATTGTGATTTACCTTTACGGAGGCTTTTTGCATCATCAGCAAAATGATGATGTGATGACACTGAGTGATGGGTCTGCTGACAACCCAAAAATAAAGTGTTTTTTCTTTTGTCGTGTTTGCCGTTCTTCCACACACCCCTCTGTTTCCTTCCCCAACCTTGTAATTGGGCTTTCAGTTTTAAACCTGACAGCGTGCATTTACTGGTGATTTCTGTCAAGCCAGAGAAGAGTGCTGAACGGCCAGCCATTTCAGCGATGATCGTGTGAACAAAGATGTAAGAAATTAAGGTCTAAAAATAATATGTACTCTTCTTGTCCCTTTGAGCATACAACAAGACTGTACTAACACAGAATTTTTAAATGATGGTCCATTGCCATATTTACTGTATTGTTACTCATCCCTCCTGCATTTGAATATGCACATACTGCATCCTTGATCCGGAAATGATGGCTACTAATACTGGCTAGCCAAAGTTGGGCAGTGGTCCCTTCCTCAGGCTTTCATTATTCACTTGATCTCCACCAAAATAAATGTATTTCTTTTCAAAACAAACTAATTCAATTCTTTGTAATTCGGTCTTTGCTAAATAGCTGCTATCGGCATGGTACTTGTTGATGGGATTATGGGTGTTGAATCATACGTTAAATAGCACAGCACAAGAGCCCTTTGGCCCAATGTGCCTGTGGTAACATTAGATGACTTGCTGATCTTCTCTTGAGCTGCAGCAAGCTGAGGCATAGGACTTCTGCTCATGGAGGAAGAGAGAGGCAGCGGATGTGCTGGGGAAGTGCTAGTTTTGTTTCTGTGACATCTGGCAGATGCACTATTACTAGAAGCTACAGTTGCAAGACCAGCGAGTAGTCCTTTTATTAGTGGAGGAAATTTCGGACTCCTTTTATGTTTTTATCGGAATTATGAGGAGCAATTTTAACATGCTGGTTTAGAAAGGAACAGGATCTGTTGTAATGTTGGCTTTATACCCTGCCATACACTATTTCAATGAAGAGAGAAAATTCAGTAGGATCATAACCATCAGTTGTCCCTCGAAGCAAGTACAGCCTGTGGCAAAAGATTGCAGTTGGAACTTTTTTGTAGAGGCTGTTGCCACAAAATTCTGCCACTCTTACCACTTGCCTTGGGCATAGCAATTTACTTAAATCTTTACAGTTCATCTAAGGTGCCAATAAATGTTTAAACGTTTTAAAAAAAGACACAAATCTCGCTCTACCAATTCTGTAGGTTAGAAAAGTAATTTGTTTCAATAGAAATAATTTATTTGATCATCTCAAACAAATCTCTGATGATAGATTAATCAAAAGTTTAACAATGATTTCAGCTTTAGCAAATACAGTGAAACAGATCAACTTAGAAAATAGCAAATGGAAAGTTTCCATGAAGCAACTGTTGTTGGATCAGTCAGGAAGAAAGGTACTTCATTCTTCACAATCTGTTAACATTATGAAAAGTCATTGTTTCACTTTTATCTCCTGTCGCATTGTTTATTGTGAAACGTTTTATTATTAAACATTTGATGCTTTCATGATGCTTGGCTTTATCTTTTCTAGGCAACACAATTTATCTCTGGGAGTTCCTGCTGGCTCTCCTTCAAGACAAGAACACTTGTCCAAAGTACATTAAGTGGACTCAGAGGGAGAAGGGAATTTTTAAACTAGTGGACTCGAAGGCTGTATCCAAATTGTGGGGCAAACACAAAAACAAACCTGATATGAACTATGAAACAATGGGCAGAGCTCTTAGGTGAGTAGGGTCCAAACATTCTGCACAAAATGGGGTTACTCCAGCTTTATTGGATACAACATAAGAATCAATACATTGTATTGTCTTAACATCGTGTAAGCTTTTTAAGACTTGTTCTGGTCATCATCAATAGACAGCAACAAGTTGAATTCTGACTGACGTTTTGTTCCTCCTAGGTATTACTACCAACGAGGGATCTTGGCAAAAGTGGAAGGTCAGCGGCTGGTGTATCAGTTCAAAGAGATGCCAAAGGATCTGGTGGTCATAGATGATGACTCAGCTGAGCACTCTACCTCGAATTTGGTGACCTTGCCCAGTTACGCAGCTACATCGCCGATAAAAAGCAGAAGTGCCACTGTTGGTGTCTCTCAGCTACAAAATACAAACAAAATGACAGCAGTGCCACAGAGCGTCCTGGTGCAGCACATCAAACAGGAAAACACTTCCTTACTGACTCAGCAAAGCCAGAAGGCAGCAGTACAGCACGGTCCATTTTTACAAACCATCCAAGGGCTCCAGAGCAATCAAGTTCTTCAGCACGGATCCCCGGAAGTTTCAAAGGGTGCTTTAACCATAGCATCATCTGGACACCCAATGAGGTAGTGATGAGCTTTATTGCGGTTTTCATGATTTCTAATTTGTGAATGGGTATTGCAGAAAAAAACAAGTGCTCCCATTTTGCACAAGCACCAAATATACTGCCAGCCTGTAACTTGTAAATTTATACTGTCCTAAAATTGTAACTGTAAAAGTATCTTTTGAATGGTTGTGCACAATCTAATTTTATCTTTCTTCCAGAAATATTCTCAATGTGTATCTGTATCATCTGGGCTAAGGTTAGGGGGACCAAACTTATTAACAGAGATGCTACTGAGCAAGATATGGACTGAACTTCAGGACTGTTATGCCTGAGTATGTGAAAATCTTCAGTGGCCACCCAAGAAACTCTGTGATGTGCTTAATGTTGCATTACAATCCCATTGGGAATATTTTCAAACATCTTGAACTGAGGCTTAATTAGCACAATCATTTGGCTAGTAACTGCTAAATTGTTTGGATTTTTTCCACATTTAGACATTAAGCTATTCACTTTTAAGACAGCTTAGTAAGAGACTGATAGGAACTTTCAACTTCATGGGAATTGAATTGGGAGCATTTGACAGGAATCCTGAAATGGAAGCTAAGATCGTCTGAATAGATGTATCCATCTCTTCCTATAATGGACTAGGAAACTAGGGCAAGTCATGGAAGACTAGATGCCTCAGTGTACGGGTAGAATCAACAATGAATAATGTGATCTGGTGATGAAGGGAGTTTGCACTGGGTTTTTGGAGTGGTTGGGAAAGGAAGGATAAAATGCCTCTAGTCATTATTTGCAAGTTTGTGGAATCTGATTTGGACTTATGTACTTTTTTTTTATTTTAATAACTTTTTAAAATAATCATTTAAAAGTTTATTGGAAGAATTTCACCGGTTGGTCTCTGATATCTAATTTGTTGTGCTACAATCTTGCAACTAGTCTTCAAACTGTTTAATTAATGTTTTTCTTTTCCTTGAATCCAGCAGGACAATAAGTGTCCCAGCTCAGGTTCCTATGGTGATGACGCCTGGTGCACATGCAGTCGGTACTCTAATGTTGCAAACCATACCCCTCACCACAGTGCTGTCTGGAACAGACACATTGAACAACTCTCCTTCCAAAGTTATTTTACGTGCCATTCCGTGTTCGGAAGGCTCAAAGGAAACAATCACTATTCAGGCCACCTTGTCTCCTACAGGTGTAGATGGTTCTGGCTTATCCGAGATCCAGCAAGCCCAAGTAATTGCGACCAGTCTTTCGTTAACTGATGGTGGATTTCAGCCAGTGGTAAACAATTGTGTACAGCCTTCGTCTGATACCGTCACGCAGCTAGTGACCATCAATAGCAACAGTCAGCCAATGGTTGCCCACCGTCCAGGCAGCGTAATTGCCACAGTTCTTAAACCACCGGAACCCATTCTGGACACTCCCGAATTCCAGGCTTCAAACACAAGTGCAGATGCCACCAGCCCTAGTGTCAAAATGGCAGAATTGGAGAAGGAGCTTGGACCTACTTCAGATGACGAGCCTAACTACCAGCATCTCCAAACTGTGATGCTGAGCAGTACGAATGGTATTGCGACATCTGTCATAAAGGTTGAAGGAATGGACAAAGACTTTGAAAGTGCTATGGAAGATTCTGAGAACCTCAACTGTTCATTGTCTCACAGTCCAAACTGTGCTCTCACCCCCGTAGTGAAACTAGAAGCCAATGAAGATTGTTCGGTGCTGAATCTACCACAAGACCATAGACATGATCAGGATAAAACTCTTGTGGATACCAACCTTCATGACACCATGCCATTTCTGAAACTGGAAAATGCCCAAATGTTTTCACATGCAGCAAGTATGCTTAACTATCCCAGTAACATGGCTCCCAGTTCAAGTGCCATATCCACTTCTGTAGTCGTTAAAACAGAGCCAAAAAATTTGTAATTACTGTAGAATACAATATCTTTGTATCTTTCACATATGTTGGATCCTTGTTTGTCCTATTATAATCATTTTGGCAGATTGTAAATAAGCAGTTAGTGATTTATAATCTAGGTCAGAATATTTAATACTGTATCTAGGCTACCAGTCAATTACAATTTGCAATAATGTCATTTTAAATCCATGTATCAACATCTGTAAAATAATCAAGGGACATCCATGCTGCAATAATTTTGTCAAATTTTGATGAAAAATCAAAATTTCACACTCTGCTTCTTCTGAAGCCCACTTTTCCTGCTGCCTTTTGTTGTACTAGAAATAATTAAGATTGGTCTTGAGCTAAATCTATTTTTACCCAAGTGCCACAAAGGTGAATCCTGGGGTAAAAGTTGTAAATGTTAAGTTGAACTGCTGAAATGCAAAGGCAGGTTTTCTTCAAACCTGACTAGCATTGGAACTGGTAACTAGTGGACCATTGCACTGGCAGGTCATTGGTTGGGTTGTTGCATCCTGCTTGGACTTCAGAGGTATCCCAAATTCAAGTTAATTGGACTGAGAGTTGAGATTGCACTTGGTGTGTTAAGGCGAATGCAGTTCAGTTTCATTCTGTTTGCTTTGATACAGATTTCAATCATTGGAGATGTGCCCAGAATTGAATGAGCCATAAATCCCAAATATTTTCCTATAGTCTTCTATTTGGTGTGATGAGTCAGTGGTACTTTATTCCTATTTGTGAGCTTTTTTGCCCCAAATTCCCCTGACCCTGGATAAGTAGCATTCAAATCCAACTTCAAAAGCATAATCTGGGCTAGTCCTCAATACGACTAAACCTTTTAGACAATATATCCTATTTATATTTTGTACCTTTGCTGAAAACCTATTTAAGGAACTTTTAGATTTCTTGCCAGCAATTTGATGTAAACCAGATTTAGAAAATAATATTGAATGTAATTTTAGGTCACCATAAACATGGTGCTAACAAACCACAAGATGAAAATTTTATATCTGAATTGTTAATGCCTTGTAGGTTCATTGCAGAATGATATATTTTTCATATATGTAATATGAAGAAAATTCTTCAGGAAAAATGTGAACTGGGATATTTTATAAATGGTGGGATTATTTTCCAAGCAAAAATATTGTAAATATTTATCTTTGATATTACAAAAAAGTCTACAGTTGCTGAGGTGTATTATTTCCTCTTGTGCTCTGCTTTTTTTTTGACAAAATTCTTATTGTGTTGTAAGTGGGGATTTGCTTTAGTTTATTTTCATTCAGGCCAATGTGGATATTGCAGACTCTTCAAGAAAAATGTCATGTGGTAGTGAGATTTCTTTAAAAGAAATAAAAACCTTTTTATTTTACAAATTACATAATTAGACTGGTGATTTTTTTTTTAAGAAAATAATTTTAATGTAGAGTGGACCACTGAATTCCCTAAGGAAGTTTTAGTCAAAACTCGGAATTAGTTCCTGCCGCCTTGCTGTCACTTCAGTGAGTAGGTGCAGTCGTAGGTGCAAGAGACTGCTGCTTGCAGTTACAGAATGGAGGGAAAATTTTGACAACAAGTAGTTTCTCTTATTCTGCTGTTCAGCAAAAAGCACGAAAATCAAGTAATCTAAAGAGGAGACAGGAAACATGCTAAAATGTATGTACCAGCCTATAACCTTTTAAAATAAATTGTATTGCTCAGGCTTTGTGCCTTCAAGGACTAATATCTGCAGTTTAATTAGTAATCAAGTGGTGATCCTGGTCCGGAGCATGCCTCAACTCCAAAGTCATGTGACATACACTGATCAAGTTGCAATTGTGTGAAATTTGATGTCGGCATTGAATCAACCCACTCACTGTTCAACATGCTTACACACCCCAGTTGACTTCCTATGCAATCTTGTACCTGAATTTATGATTAAATATCCATTTTGATTCAGTATCTTTGATGCATTAATCTAGGATCGGTGTGAACAGGGTGAGCAACAGTCTCCTTGACCAATCAAATTGAAGAATCCTTTAGGGGCAAGATAATTCTAAACAATTAGAACATTGAATTCAACATTCATTCAAAGAAAGTCCCATCTGTTTTTCCTATCAAGGAGAGAGAAAAGATTTTAAAAACTGAAGGAGGAAGGTTGCACACTTGTAAAAGTTAATGCTCCGTGCCAGACCAGTTGTTCAGCTGTAATTAATACTTACCACAGTGTTAAAATGCAATTAAATTTGAACGGACATGGTCTAACATTTTCTGGTCTTTTAGAGGGCTTGTAAATAATATTCCATGCTCTTTGTATTTTGGTGCTGAATCTCTTGGCAAGATAATAACACTTCTGGAGGAGCAACTCAGAATTCAAATCCTCGTTGCTTCATTTAACTGCCTGTTTGTGTTCACTGGAACTTGCTGTCTGATTAATACTTTAACAACAGTGAATGCTGATCAGCTCACCATTGCTTTTAACACCCGTTTCTGGGCCATTGTTTGCCTCTCTGAAGTCTCTGACAGTGTCATTCCCACTACTTCCCTCCTAAGGCAGTCTAGGCCATTGGGCTATCTTTGCCTTGATCCAGTCAAAGATACTTGAGAGTAGGTGGATGGTCCCTTCTCCCATCATCGAATTTGGAATTACTTAAGGATGCATCCTTGTATTCTCCTCTTTCTCTTTTGCGTGTTGTTGACAGATATGGGGCTGGATTTTTAAATGTTGGAACAAAACCCAACATCTGGACGAATTCTGGGTCCTTACATAGTGCACAAGCAATTTTTAAACTTTAAATGTCTCAAGGGACTCAAGTTTTTCTTAAAATTTGTTCATGGGATGTGCCCATCACTGGTTGGGCCATCATTTATTGCTCATCTCTCTGGGGATCTGAAATCACATGTAAACCAGATGATTTCCTTCCCTTAATAGAATTAGTGAACTAGATGGGTTTTACAATAATTGACAGTGGTTATATACCGCAATTAGGCCAGCTCTTTATTCCAGACTGTTATTAGTTTCAACCTTCACTATTGCCATAATTAGGTTTTGAACATCTGACTCCAAACGCTGGCTTGAGGTCCTGAATTGCTAATCTAGTGACATTCCCAATACACTCCGGCCTCCCTGTGAGTGGATTGGAATGTTTCCGGAGTCAAAAGCAGGTGGAAGCCATGTTAGGGGTTGCTGCTGTGTTGCCACTTAGGCAGAAGATTGAAAGGTTTTGGTGCAGTGCTGGTGTTGTTGTTCTTTCTATTTTCAACTCGGAACAACTGGAGAGAAGATTGCTTGGGGCCTGCAGTGAACCTAGCAATTCTAAAGTGTGCAAGATGGTTCAGATTGAGAAAATAAGAAAATTGCAAACTCAACAAGCCCATGATTAAGCTCCTCAATGAGATTAAGGGCCATTAATTGGAGCTAAACTGTCTCACTCTCCCCCACCAACCCCAACCTCCACCAAACCTTTCAAAATCTAAAACTGTCTTGGAGGCATCAGGATTCTGAGACACCCACTGGGAATTGAATTTTTAATTCCCACAATGGGTCCTGACCCTGTGGCCCTTTGAAAATCTGACCTGTTTGTTCAGCACATGTTGACAGTCAGCTGTACCTCAACACCACTTCCCTAGGGGCCTGCACAGCATTGATGCTTGGTTAATCTCATCCATTAAGATTCCTCAGAACTCGCCTTGACAAAGCTTTTGACCATCCCTGGTAATATTATCTTTGGTTTTCCATAATTTATTTTCTTCTGATCATGCCTCTGTGAATTGCAGTGGTGCATTCTCTTAGGCTAAAGGCACAGCATAAATGCTGTACAGTTTTAAATCTGTTTAGGGACATTGCATTAATTTTATATTAAATAAGAAAGGCTTTTCCCAAATTGTAGAATCAGTATCGGCATATTGGCTGACAGAACAAGGTATGTAGATAAACTACAATGTTATATCATTGACATCTTAGTTATCTGAAGGTTGAGCTTGCAGACTACAACCAGATTGCCAGTTTGGGAGCATGGGTGGGGATTGCAGGTAATGACATCCTGGTCGTTTTATAAACTACCGAGATATGCCAGAGGACATTAGTTATGAGTAGGTTTATGATGGCTTCGCTGTTAGTGTTGCTAATGCGGTGATCTCTCCTTCATTCTTGATTTTGACCAAGGTTACGCACTGTCAACAGTGCCTTACAGCAAGATGGTAATTTATTGTAGATGTGTCTTTATCCAGTAAATGAAATGGTTGATGATGACAGTTGGGTTTATTTTAATGTTGTGTAACTGAGCTGTGTGTTATTATATGCTGCCCCGTTTGGATAGGATGAGGAAACTTTGGGACTCTTCTTACTTCACACTGCCACAGGAGAAAGGATCTGACTAGAACAAAGTAGGAAAGCCACATTGCCTGAACATATTTGAAATTCTTCTATTGCAAATTAATGATCAAAAATAGCATTAAAAGCACATTTTGCTGATATTCTTCTCCCCTTTCAAACTGATGCAGGACCCTGGATTATCGCTGTGTCTTGTCTTTCTCCCAACCCTTCCCCCCCTATTTCACTTCAAAGCTTTCTCATTCCCATTAGGCTTTTGTAGCTCTGAGGAAAGAGGGGTTAGCTTGTTGAAGTTGTTGGTCTTGAACTCACCAGAACAGTTTGCAAGAAATACCAAAGTAAAGGGAAAAAAACAATGAAAGTGGTCATGGTCACTTTACTGAGTCTAGCTTTGTATTTCCAGACTTATTTATGAAATGTAAAGTCCACCAGCTGCTATGGTTGGACTTGAGCATATTAGCTGGGGACTAACAATTAATTATCCTGTGATGTTACTAGGCCAGTGTCTCCCTGCAATACCTGTAGCTTCCACTACATACAAATGTGCTACACTATGGGCCAGACTGACCGTCCTAAATTGGTTGTCAGGTCTTTTATTTGTGTATGCAGGATTATTTAACAAACGTTGTCCAGTTGCTGAAGTGCATCTACTTTAGCACTCTCGTGAGTTTTGCAAGTGTGGGCTGGTTGGGTACAATCAATGCCCTGCTTGTGAACGTGATATACAGTTTGACATATGGCCGTCGGTCTTTGAGACATATAACCCACACGGATAGCATCACAATGGCACTGAGACTCACATACCGCATACTCATTCCTGGGATAGGCAGAACATCTTTTTGTTTAGCGACAACATCCTATTATGGCGAACACAATTCTTGCTGCTGCTGTATAGTACCCGTGCAAAGCAGTCAACTTCACCTGTTCAACGTTCTCAGCTAACTTTTAACTCTTTCACTGTAATCTGAGGTAGACTGGGCACTTTTCATGATCAAAAATGAAGGGTTATGTCAAGTGGATGTAAAAGGTGCCATGGTTTTATTTGAACAAGACCACGAGCTTTTGTCTTGACCTTAGGGGATAAATGCTGTCTTTTCTACCATTCAACTGATTTCGTTCATGTTTATTTTATTGCCATTTATGAGAGCTTTCTGTGTATAAATTGGCCACCAAGTTTCAAGCATTACATCAGCAACTACAGTTGGTAGCTAGAAGTGGGATTAGAACTTCTGAGATGGATGGTACCAAAGAAATGCATGTCCTTGAGATTTCTTTCAACTGCTGTTCTCAATTGTGATGCCCCCATCTTTGTGGCTTTTCACCTGGGTGTTTATGTGAAAAATATCCACTTCAACTTGGGACGAGAGGCTCTGCTGTCACCCATTAAAACGCTACCTTCTGTTGAGCTACAACAGACAGGAACATTGGAAATGGGTAGCAAGATTCTTGATCAGTAGTGGAATTGAGGGTTTCAGGGAAAGGGCAGGAAAGTGGACCTGATGAATTTTGGATCAACCATGATCCTACTGAATGGTAGAGCAGGATCAAGGGGCCAAATGGCCTACTGTTTCTTATGGTGGGTTCAGAGATGGTGTAAATGGGGAATAGGTGGTATGTTAATCTTCAGGCCAAATATTGTCTATAATTAGACACTGAAAGAAGCATTTGTTAGTCTATTACAACTTTATGTAATGAGACAAGTATAGCCAAGTACCTATTGGGAAGCGAAATTGCTATTTTCTAAATTGACCTAAATATATTAGATTAGGCACATTACAAAATAAGAATTTATTTGTCATTGCTGGTTTCCACTGTTTGCTGTACTGTAGAATTCCAGTATTCCTTCTATTCGGTTCACGTAAACATCATGGTGGTCTTAGCCCATTTTCTGTTAATTAGCTGTGACTATTAATCCTAATTAGACTTGACAAGAAATAAACTGGTGCTGCGAAAACAACAACACTAAAGCTTTGCCCGCAGAGCTCTTTCTGCCTTAAACTGTTCACTTCTAATTCCTGTTCGCATTTGGTTACTGAATTAAATGTATCTTAATTTTTTTGTACATAACCATGCCTACTAAACTTAGCGAGCATTCCTGCACAGTAATTTAAACGTTGTGACATTGTTCAGGATAGATTAATCTTCTAAAAGAGCTGCAATGTGTGAAAACAACTGATTAACAAGCGATTTTCTTTCAGTTTTAAATGTTATTTAATCATCAATGATTATAGACTGAGAGGATACATTAATACAATTTGCTATCTAGCTTCAAATACTGACCAGTTTCTGCTGTGGATGAGGATAACACTAAGGAGTTGTGATTTGCTAAAGATTTTGCATTTGCATTTTGACCAATTCAAATGTTGTCCAAGTGAAGCTGTTTCTTTTTAAACAAAGATTAAGACTTGAATTAAATTATGACTTAAGCTATAACATTTCCATTAGCCAATTTACTTCACTGTCCAACCACCTCACTGATCTTCCTTCAATGAATGTTCAATGCAAGCTCAAAGTACAGCATCTCATCTTGTATGAGGCATTTAGGGCTTCCTAACTTTAAGAAAAGTGGTCCCTTTAGATAAAGATGTAATCAATAAGGAACCATGTCCTCTTTTGGCCTAAATCTGGATGTATAAACTCAAACTTGTTTTTCAATGACTATCATTCCATATATCTACGAGTTTATGGTCAAATAGATGACCTAATGTAACAGTAATGTAACAACAAGAGTACATGAACACCAACTGGCTACAAAAAGACACGACCAATACTACATCATCTCAATCCACACGGACAAGGAGAACCACGACTTCGACTGGGACAACACCAAGATCCTGGAACAGGCTAGGCAGAGACAAGCACGAGAATCCCTGGAAGCATGGCACTCCACGAAGCAGGCTATTAATAAACACATTGAACTCGACCCCATATACATTCCACTATGGAGGAAACCTGGAAGTGAGGCAATCCGTCGCAATGGACCCCAGAGTTTAAAAGCCAGGTGGGAAAACACACCGACGCTTCATCAGAGGCTGCACTGAGGATGTTATCAAGCACGGTAACGAAACATCTGCGAAACAACAAACCAGCTCGGCGAGCCAACCAACCTCAACACCCACAACCCGAGCTACAAATCTACTCCAAAAGAGTCCAACTTTCCTTCCGACCGCCGCAGTCCTGCTCTGGGCTTTCCATCCCCACCATGCCTCTCCCAGAGACCCACTCTAGGCTTTCCAGCCCTCGCCATTCCTCCCCCAGCTTCCTCGCTTGTTCTCTCAGCTTGCTCACGTAGCATCTACTTGGATGCTTACAGCACTTCTGCTTTGCCTTGCCTTTTTGCACTTTGCAACATCATTTGGAGTCTACCGGCTCACAGTCTTCTCTTCCCTTGCCTGTCAGTGCAGACACAAAGCCAGGCAGCTTGTCCTGATTGGTAGTCCTGTTCAGTCAAGGGAGATGGACATCTTGCTGTGTGGCACTGTGCTCTGTCAACATTACATTTATACCACATGCCAGCAGCATACACAATAAACACACTGTTCTTGAGTCATGTCTCAAAGCCTAAGGGGAGTAGTCCTCAGTCAGGCCAAAGGAGAAAGCCTTCAGTCAGGGAGCACAGTTCGTCATGGGAAGTGCCCAATATCTGTCCACAGATTTGGCCACTTAACTACTAAGTTTGTCACTTGGGGCACCCAGGTTAAGGGGCTCTGTACCTCTGCAGTCTGATGAGTGGGCCACAGTCAGTCCTGCAGGCCCATTTCAACCTATCTAAGGAGCAGAACTCTGGGGGAGGTATGGCGAGGGGCTGGAAAGCCTGGAGTGGGTCTCTGGGGGAGGCATGGTGGGGCTGGAAAGCCTGCACGGTGGATGCAAGTGGTTACTGTACGTTGAAGAGTGCTCTGAGATGTCAGGTATTGTAGGTCAAAGTGATATCCAGAGGAACAGACAGTGTACTGGAGCAGCCAAGCACTCACTCTGAGTTTCATGCTGGAAGTCGTCTAGTTTTCCTCTGACGAATTGGAGAATAGAAAATTGCACGTAAATGAGGTGAGATTAAATATTAATGAGATCTAAATACTGCAAACAGGCCTCTCGCTGTTGACTAGTGAGATTGTGACCTCACCATTCAAAATTTGTTTGCAAAATTGGACCTTTTTTATTCAACATCAAAAATATCATCCATATTTTCCCAAATGATTCACCATTGACCACATCTTTCAGGAGCTGGGAAAATTCAGTCCATTGAGTTTATAAGGATCCTTCAGAACTATTGGCTTAAATGACAGTAAGTATTAAAACAAATACTGAATAGCAGTGTAACCAAATTCTGATCAATGAAAGAGTTGAGTTTTAAGGCCTTCTGGCACAGTAGTAGTTTTCTTACCTCTGTGCCAGATGGTTCAATTCAAGTAGCGTGTGTTAACATTTCTTATCAGGTTACTTAGAAATGTAAAAAAACTCCAAATTTGCAAATGATGCCAAGTTGGGTGGTGGGGAGGGGGTGGTGTGAACTGTGACGAGGATGCAGAGATCCTTCAGCAGGTTGAGTAAGTGAGCAAATCAATGGCAGATGCAGTATAATTTGGATAAATGTGAGGTTTTTCACTTTGGAAGCAAAATCTAGAAGGCAGATTACTACCTGAATGGCTGTAAATTGGGAGAGGGGAGTGTGCAGTAGGACCTGGGCAACCTTGTGCACCAGTCACTGAAGGTAAGCATGCGGGTGCAGCAGGTGGTAAAGAAAGCAAATGGTATGTTGGCCTTCATTGTGAGAGGTTTCGAGTACAGGAACAGGGATGTGTTGTTGCAGTCGTACAGGGTCTTGGTGAGACCACGCCAAGAATGTTGCATGCAGTTTTGGTCTCCTTTTCTGAGGAAGGATGCTCTTGCTCTCAAGGGAGTGCAGTGAAGGTTTATCAGGTTGATTCTGGGGATGGTGAGTCTGACGTATGAGGAGAGATTGACTAGGTTGGGATTGTTATTGCTGGAGTTCAGACGAATAAGGCTGGATCCTCATAGAGACTTATAAAATTCTAACAGGACTGGACAAGGTAGATGCAGGGAAAATGTTCCTGATGGTGGATGTGTCCAGAACCAGGGCTGACAGTATGAGGATTCAGGGTAGACGATTTAGGACAGAGATGAGGAGACATTTCTTCAACCAAAGAATGGTGAGCCTGTAGAATTCATTACCACAGGAAGTAGTTGATGCCAAAACACTGACCGTATTCAAGATGTAACTAGATATAGCACTTGGGGTGAACGGGATCAAAGGTTATGGGGAGAAAGCAGGATTGGGCTATTCAGTTGGTGGATCAGCCATGAACATGAAGAATGGCAGAGCAAGCTCGAAGGGCCAAATGGCGGCCTCCTGCTCCTATCTTCTATGTTTCTATGTTAAGATATCAAGAAATTGAGTTTATTGGGATTTTTTGGAGTTGATATTTTATAACACTGTATGTACTTCATACGATTGATGCACTGGGGAATCTTATTTCAATGCTTTGAACCAGGTCTGGCACGGAAGAATTAGATACTCCAGGCAAACCAACAGCCTTGAGAACCCCTGCGCATCACAATTAACTTTTGAAAATGAACATTGCACATTAGAATGAATGAAACCTCTGCACTTATGATTACAGTTTTATTTTGTACAGAAAAGGAGAATATTGTGGTCCTTGTTGTGCATTCTCATTGTTATACACAGAATACCATCATTAACTGATCTGTTGGAGTTCTTTGAAAATGTTACATGTGCTGTGAATGCAAGGCAATTTGTAGATGTAGTGGCCTGGATATTCTGATGGTAGTCATTGGGCAGTACAAATGGAAGTTGCATTTTGAAACCCTGCGGAATCCCAGCTACAGCAAACTCCATGGGAATTACCCAGGAAATTGACCACTTTTATTGACAGTTTCCTTGTCAATGGAATTTCTTGGAATCCTCTAAGAAAAATTCTTAGTGGAGAATTTGGAAGGTTCCACTTCTGGTCAGTTAATAGTTACTCGGAAAGAGTAGACAATTAAAAACCTAGTCTAACTCCTGGGGTAAATATTAAGGTGATTTATGTCACAATTACCCATCTGCACCTGCCCCAGGTCCATACATTATTAGTGTCCCTGACAACCACTGCACTGTCTCCCCATCTCCCCTGGAACTGACATCCCCCCAGCTCCCACTGACTCCCCCTTATCACCTGCTAGTCTGGATCTCAAAGCCTGACAAGTTTCCTACTGCTGACCTACCTCCTTCATGCTGGCCCTGACAAAAAAGCCTCCTTCCAGCCTCAACACTCTCCACTGGTCACCCCACTCCCACCTTGGCCCCAGACAACCCCACCTCCGTCTGCCAAACCCAAACATTGTCTTTCCTCACCTCTCACATACTACTGCTGCTGAACCCTGATACACCTATTGATCTACTTTAGACACTCCATCACTTACCTGGCATGCTATCCATCAGATAGTCTAACTCCTAAACCAAATGACACCCTAAACACCACACTTTTCTTATATACTTGCAGCTGTCAAAGCGTGGCTGCGCTGATGAACATTTTAAACTCAGAACAAGACACACTGACTGCTATAAGAGAGAGTGGAGTTTAACTTACTCTGAATCTGCTCCACTCTGGGGGTGAGCTGTGTCAATTTCAGCTGTACTCAACATTCTGAAGGAGCTGGGATCAAAATTCCCTACTAGAATTGCAGAGCGCAGTACTAACGTAAAAGAAAAAATTGGCTGAGTGACAATCTCACAGTAATTGCAGCTCCTGGGAATATCCAGGTCAATGTGCGTAGATTTCTGGAAGACTTTAAGTGCCACATTAAAGGTTATGGTGGGAAGTAAAACTCGTAGTGAATGGGGTAACATTTGTCATGGACAGAAGATTGCCTAACAGGAAGCAGTGAGTATACATAAATGGGTCTTTTTCAGCTTGGCAAGATATAACAAGTGGTGTACCACAGGAGTCGATGTTGGGACCTCAACTGTTTACAATTTATGTAAATAACTTCGAAGATACAGAATGTATGTTTGCCAAATTTGCTGAAGAACAAATATAGGTAGTAAAGTAAGTTGTGAAACTGACATGAGGAGCTAGAAAAAGTACAGATAGGTTAAGTGAATGTGCAAAGACCTAACAAATGCAGTGCAAGGAGATATGAAATGTGTCCATTTGGTAGGTTGACTAAAGCAGAATCATATTAGATGAATGGTGAGAGATTTCATGGCATTGAGATGCAGGTGGATTGGGGTATCCAAGAGCGTGAATAAGCAAAAGCTAGTATGGAGATTTAGCAAGGAATTAGAAAAGCTAAAGGAATGATATCGATTATTGCAAAGGAAATTGAATATAAAACAGGGAGGTTATGCTTTGGTTGTCTAGAACATAGGTAAGATCACATCTGGAGAGCTGTGTATATCATTGAGCACCTTGTTTAAGAAAGATATAAATGCTTTAGAAGCAGTTTAGAGAAGGTTTACCAGCCTAATACCTAAAACGGGAGGGTTGCTTTATGAGGAAATGTTGGACAGCCTGAGGTTGTATCCTCTAGAGCTTGGAAGAGTAATTGATTGAAATATATAAGGGATCTTGACAGGGTAGGTATGGAGAGGATGTTTTCCCAATGAGCGAATCTAGAACTACAGATCATCATTTAAAAATAACAGATTCTTAAAATAGAGATGAGGGTTGAGGGTTTTTGAAGTCATCTTCCTGAAGGTGATGGAAGCAGAATCATTATTTTTAAAACAAAGGTGATTAGTTTCTTGGTAGGCATGGATTGAAAATTTATCAGGGTCGCTGGGAACTTGGATTTAAGATTACAATCAGATAAGCAACAATCTTATTAAACAGCAGTGCAGGCTTGAGGGATTGATTAGCTGAATCCTACTCCTGTGTTTATGTACCTATGTGTAAAAACTTCATATAATAACATGTAAGATGGCTGACAAGATGTAATATTGTGTTCCTGAAACTGTTGCTTTTATGTGTAATTTACACAATCAATGATCATTACAAGAAGGTGAGTGACATTGAATTACGTTCTTTATTTTGCAGTTTTGCAATTGTCACATAGATGCACAAATTTGTAAGTTGCTCAGTTTAATGACAGTCTATGTAGATGTTTATCAGTACATCTAAACTTTTAATCCTTACTGCTGAAGCCTGTTGGCTTGCGTATATAGGTTTGTGAATAGTTCATTTTTTTTTGTCCCACCGTTACCCTAAATTTTGTCTAGATTGCTGAGTGATTGCACTGCTCCTGCCGTAGCCCATAGAATTTGGGAATATGGTGCTTAGAGCTCCCAATGAGTTCCTGATCTTGGCTGAACATCGAGAGTAAGTGGAAAGTGCATAAGGAACCTTTCAATGGGAAGATGAAAACTCACAGCATAGATTTATGCTGGCTATGCCCATACACAGACACTAACTCCAATGGTGCAACACCCCAATGTACTGTATTGAAAAGTTAGCTCAGATATTAATGCTTCAGATTGAGACTTGAATCTGTGGACTGAGGAGCCAGAGTGCTACCAACTGAGCTACTATCAGTGCTTACCTACGTGCTGAAGTTGCTTTAAAACAGAGGGAGAGAATTGTTGAAATGACAAAGACCTAGTAGAGAGTAACACCATACTTTTATTACATTTTTTTAATAAACTGAAATTTTTTCATTGTCACGATCATTCGTTTCAGAGAAAAACAAAGGTAATGGAAATAATAAAGTTCGAGACTTAAATTGCTTGATCAGCAGCACATTCAATTTGTTGATTAAAAGCATAGGCAACAGGATCAAATCCCCAGGTGAAGAGCACTCCCAGCTGAGGCTTGCTAGCTTGGCAGATAACAGATTGAAAACGAGCCTCTTTTGGAAAGGAGAATTTTCTGTCGATGATGAAGGAAAATACTGCACAAAATGAGCATCTCAAAATGTATAAAGATGAGTGGGAAAAGTAAGTGGTTTGGATAACAAGAAGTATTGCTGTGCAATTCCTCGAGGTATCTGGATTAGCCTTCAATTCATGCAGGTTGCTTTTAGCGGAGACTAGTTCTACACAATGAATTCATGGTCTCTTGTTGAAATTTGTGCTTCCCAGGTGAACAACACCGGGAACAGACTGTTTCTTTGCTGCAGCATTTGTGCCCACAGAACTATTCAACAGGCCCTCGTGAGATATAACGTGGGTCAGAGGAAATCGATCCCTAAAATGCTCAGGTCTTGACACACCTCTGTGTTACTGTAGCAGAAAGTAGCAAATTTGTTCAATAGATACAACAAAAATGGAAATGTCTAAATTGTAAACCAAATACCTAAATTGCTTTTTGTGAGAGTAACCCATTTTTACATTTTGCATCTTACTGTGCAGTGCGACACATTTTGAAACAATTTTCCTGAGCAACAAATATTGGAGAAACATCCTTGCTCCATCTCCTGCTACTTTATGATTTTAGACCTGAGGCAGAGAAAAAAAAAATCTTTGCTGTGTGCACCTCATCACAACCATATCCCTGCTGGTGGATAGTCAGATTTTATGTTTTATATAGGCTTTCCCTGAGTAAAGTAAAAATGGACAAACCCAAGACAGAGGAGCACGAGGGTTAAGAACACTGTCCTTTCACCGTTGCCACCAGAATTTCAATCCAGGACAAATTGATCCAACATGAATTTACAAGTTCTGCTTAGCCGGCAGTCTCAATTCTAAGCTAAATTAATTTAGGCAACCTTGAGTTAGTTTTCCTTTAGGGTGTGAATCCACAGCAGAGATTTGAAAAAAAAATTAACTCAACACTAAATTTGCAGCCTTTCTAAGAAGTAATGAAGACAGCTAAAATAGCAATTGAAAATGGCACACGAGTGCAGCTCTGTTGAGATGGAGTTAAGACATGTTGATAGAGTATGAACAGAGCTTTATAATGTGTATAACAGTGGCCAATGCTTTATTGCTTCTTTGATGCGAGGCCAAAATATCCCTGGAATTGGGGAAGGAGAACTTTCCTATATATACTGATTTGACCTGACACAGTTGTAAAATACAATGTTTAAAACATGGTGCTCGATTATAGTTCTTCCAGCGTCACAGTTACAAATCTAATTTAGTTGTGATTTATTTATTTTAATCACATTGAGATACAAAGTAAAGAGGAAATCTTAGTGTGCATGAAAATAAGTGGTTGTTTAGCTTGTCCGATATCATTTAGTTAATATTTTTATTGGAGCAAAGTATGAATTTAATTCAACAGTCAAAGCTGCACCCAAGCCTATGACATCTGCAACCAGAAAGGAAATAGTTAAGGTGGATGTCCAGCTAGTGAAGCAGGTTGTTGCTATGGTATCAAGCATTGATTAGTCAACCAGGATTTAGAAATTCTGATAACGAGATTGCCAATGTGTGAAAATGGTGACAATCTCATTATCAGAATTCCCAACTCCTAACTGACTAATCAATGACAGTTACCATAGCAACCACTGGATGCAGCTACCTAAACTACACAATGTTTTATTTCACAATGCTCCTGAAGTTGCCTTTACCTTAACTCCTGTTTACGTGTACAATAACAATAATTGGCATATAGATGATAATACTGGTGTTGAATGGAGGAGCAAAAATTCAGGGCTATAGAGAATGTCACAGAAATTTTTGATTATTTTCCTCATGGTGTTGTGTTCTTAATCTCTGCTTTGTCATTCAATTAAATTGGAGGGCAAAATCAAAGGAAAAATTTTGCACCTCCTTGTATCTGGTTCAGGACTACATTAGAAACCTGAAAGAAGGCTGTAGTCATCCACAATTGATGTGCCTTAGACTGATGCTGAGAGCAATCCATATTTGATAAAAGCAAAATCTAGCTACTTGGAGATCAATGCAGTTTTAAAGGGACTGTTGTTTACTTGTAAGCTGAACCCTGTGCTAAGGCTCAACCTGTCATTCTTTATTCTGGAGAAGCCTGGAAAGCGACATTTCGCATCAACATAAGATGCCTTCACTTTCCTAAGGTGGAAACCTGGATAGTGTGATAACTCAGGAGCTGCACTCAGTCTATGATCTTGCCGTGAAAAAAGAGAACAAAGGAGACCTGTCTGTTAAGTATGAAGTATAACTCCAGTGTTGCCTTCAACTTAGATTTTGGCCATGAAACTGAAATACTAACTCTTCTACGTAGAGGATTCTGCCACTATTTGTCTTTCTGTTGACTGGGTTTAATGACCTAGGTTTGAGGAGCAACCAGAAATGAGGCTTTACAAGAAGGGACTCCCCTTAAGATGCGGATTATTGTACAATAAGTAATTAGGTACAAGTTACATTAGCTAGCTAGATCCAAACCCTGAAGTCCAATGGTAGTGTTACTACCTCTTGGCTAAAGTCCCACATATCCTGGAGGTGTGTCATAATATGTCCGAATTGGTTGTCAAAAATATTTTACAGAGCTCTTGTGCTACAGTAGTAGTCTTTCTGCCTTTGGGCCAGAAGGTCCAGTTCAAGTCCCACCTGCCTCCAAAGGTGTGTCATAACATATCCAAACAGGTTGATTAAAATAACTACATTAGTGAGTTAGATATTGTTACTAACACCATGAGGAGATCGGTGAATAAATGTCTACATTCCACGAGATCCCAAGATGATATACTGTATTTCCATCCAAGAAAAAGAAGCTACCATGATGTCATCAAACTGAGTGGAACTTAATGCAGTCTTCAACATGAACCCTTTCAAAACTATTACCATACACAACATTATCCATGTCTGAAGGGGAAAAAATGCTTATCAGATGGAAGAAAGGAACCAGATAAAGTTTGATCCACTTCCACTTTCTACACTTCTCTCCTGATATTACTAACTTGTATTGGGACATAATTCCATAACTGCTGATGGCCTTTCAATGCCTTATCCTAATGGGACTTCCTACTGTGACCACACATTGAAAGATGGGAGATTGTGGGGATTAAGATCAACTTCACAGTTGAAACTGCGCATCTTCTCACTTGCATCTATTGGTGTCCATTTCTAACAACTGGAAGTCTTAACCTTTGCTGATTTTCTCCCCCTAACCCACTGGTACATTGCAACTAATGTTAGCACCTTCACTGAGGCGGCAATCAAGAAAATAGTTTTTAAAATTTCTTGCAGATTCATTCTGATCCTCAGGTTATGATGGAAATATTTCTTTTCGCATAGTCTGTACTCTTGCAGACCTACATTTCAGAGTTTTGAAAGCTTTTTTTCCGGCAAATTTACTGTTCAATAGGATGGGGCATTGTTGACTAGGCCAGCATTGATTGTCAATCTCTAGTTGCCCTTGAGAAGACGGTGATGAGTTGCCTTCTTGAACAGCAGCAGTCCTTGTGTTGTATATACACCCACAATGCTGTTACAAAGGGAGTTTCCCAGTGACAATGATGGAAAGATGATATAGATCAAGTCAGACTGGTGAATGGCTTAGAGGGGAACTCGTTCCCAACTTGCTGCTTCCCTTTAGATAGAGGTCATATGTTTGGAAGGTGCTGTGGATGGAGGGTTATTGAGTTACTGCAGTGCATCTTGTAAATGAGGCACACTGCAACCACTGTGTGTTAGTTGTGGAAGGAATGAACGAAATAGGTAAGTGGATGGGGCCAATCAAGCAGGTTGCTTTACCTTGGATGACGTCAAACACTTTGAATGTTATTTGAGCTGCACACATTTTGGCAAATGGAGAGTATTTCGTTACATTCCTGATCTGAGCCTTATAGATATCAGACCGACTTTGTGGAGCCTCTGACTTGGTCTTGTAGCCACAATATTCATGTAACTGGTTCAGTTCAGTTTCTGGTAAATTATAACCCCCAGGATATTGTTAGTGGGGAAACTCAGCAGTGCCAAGAGGAGATGGTTAGATTCTCTCTTGTTGGAGATGGCCATTATCTGACACTTGTGCAAATGTTACTTGTGACCTGAATGTTGACCAGCCTTGCTGCATATAAACACAGAATGTTCCAACATCTGCACATTGGTGACGAACATTAAGCGATCATTAGTGAAAATCCCCACTTCTGGCCTTGTGATAGAGATGGGTAATTGATGAAGCAGTTGAATATGATTTTGAATTTGTACAGTATGCACTAGACAGCATTGGTAATGTTAAGATAGATGGAAATGTCACCTTGGATAGAGTAGAAAGTTCCATTTGTTTATTCTTTGACACAAAGCTGATCATGTTCATTATCGCAGTGTATTACACCTCATGGGGGTAGTGCACTACAAATCAAGCCCTGCTAATCCTGGAGTTGTCACAAAAGTCAAAAATATCAAAGTATGTAAAGTCCATCATTTACTTTTTTAATGGGCTAAGGTTAACAGAAAACACAAACCATGTTTCCGTACTTAACAAGAATGAATATTTATTACAAATAAATTGATCTAACCACATGTAAGCAGCTATGAACTATCAACATATGGCCCTATTGGTTAAAACTTTAAATCTCTTTTAATCACAATCCCACCCCCCAACACCACCAACCCCCCCCCCCCACCCCACGCACATGCACACACACCATAAAATTGTTGTTATGGATGGAGAGAAAAAAGGACAGGGGAGCAGTTTAATAGCAGTAGTTCTCAGGATTAGAAGCGGTCTTCCTTTTGTTTCCCAGTCCTTCAGTTCTCTGATCTTTCCCTTCAGGTTCTTTCACTCTTCCCAGGTGGTGTAGAGTGACTGGTTCACAAATTATAAAGTTTCTGACTTATTGGTTAAAAGTGACTGCTTACAGCAACTAAGCAACAAGTGGGAGATAAAGAAAACTTGCTTTCTTTAGCTTTAGGTATTTCACTGCAGAGAGATGCTCACTAGCTTTCGTTCTAGAGATCCAAGGGCTTCTCACTGTATCGTTCACAACCACAAACTGCTCTGCCATCCAGGAACCAATCACAGAATTGCTGTCAGGCTGATGATCTTTGGCATCCCTAATTCCACAAACCGATCAGCTACTTGTTGCCTGACAAATCTCACCTTGTACACACGCCCCCGAGCCATGCTGTACATCCTTACACCATATCCTGACCGCTTGCAAAGAAACGGTGTAAGCATGGCCAACAACAGGTTCCAGGAACTTGCTTTTTAAAAGTCCAGCAATTACTTCCTCAGTCACTTCTTGTAAAGCAGTCCTTTTGCCCATTCAGTACATAATCAAAAAATAAAATAATGTAAAATAGATGCCGTCTTTGCAGGTGTCTAATGGAACTCTGGTGAGTATGCAGGGGACTACCAAGCTGTGCCTGAAAGATTCTGCTGCAGTTGGAATGGGATACCACAAGTGATTGAGTTTCAGATGACCTGCTGTCTTCAGACTTGCATTTTCACTCTGGCTCTGCTATGTGCTTGTTTTGAAGGGAAAAGCAACTTTTTTTTTGTTTAATTGTACCTAGTGCAGTAATACTGGGTGAGCTTCTTCCACGGTTTGAAGTCAATTTCAAAACTCCGAAGTGAAACCATCAGAATAGTCGCGATCTCCAGGGTTACAAGTGGGTTCTGACCTTGAGTATGTTCAAAAGCTGATTTGTGCACATGTTGGAACACAATACAAAACAATACCATACAATTTGCATGTACGATATTTAAAATTAATATTAATATGGGATCTTGCTTGTAAGTAGTGTTTGTAAGTCGGACATTTGGAAATCCCCTGTTGACACCCCCTGTTTCATTGCAGCACTTTCTTTGACCACCATGATAGTGCACACTAGATCAAAGCTCACCATTAAAGATTCACTTTTGCAAGTGGGTGATAAGCACTTTAGCTACATGATCTACCCAATTCTCTTGTGACTGTCTCAGTGTGGTGTGGTTGCTTGGCATGGCAGATTTGGTGAGCACCTTATTGCCTGGTATTTTGTCCTGCCATCTGATCTTCAGAAGCTTCTGAGGGCCAGTAGTTGGTCTTCTTGACTTTGGTACACAATCTAGATCTTACAACGTGTAGACCAAAGTGGTACACAACCTCAGTTTTCTTCATGCTAATCATACGGCTGAAGTTGTCACATGCATTGCAGAACAAATCCACAATAAATAGTACATCCAGTTCTGAACTGACAGTCAAAAGCAGATGGGAAATTGTTAATATGCCCTTGAGGACCTAGACTTTGCCTCTTGAGTCAACTTAAATTGACCTACTTCCTGTCCATTCAACATCTGAGTCTGATGCCAGAAAATTCATCACAAATGATTTGACAGCTCTAGGAGGGCATCCTGAATAATGGTGAGCCTTCAGACAGACATGAATGAGTCAAGAAGGCTTAAAATTAAGAAAGGACAAATGATTCATCCATTCACGGGTGATTACAGAAATGGGAGTTTTGTGAGCCCTGCTGTACTTCAACAGACTCAAGGATGATTCCCTTAGACTAGAAGCGAGTTCAAGTAGACCCTATTTTCAATTAAAGGAACAGTGAATGTCGAGGAACAATAGACCTGGCAACTTTCCATCTTTTATTGGGAAGATGCTAAAACACATTGTAAGTGATGTCCTTTATGACCACTGGAAATGAAAGGGACCATTAGCAATTCACAACATGGCTTTTGCAAAACAAAGTTGTACCTTCTAACTGCACTATCAGAAAACAAAGCCATAGTGTTTGATCATCATCCTTTGGCCAGCAGGATTGTGGGGCAGACTTGATGAATGTGTTGGACTTCACCTGACTGTTAGTTTTACGTGTTTGTGTTCACAGAAAGTTATAACATCTGCTTGATTCAGACAGCCTACTCCTGTGACAGAGAAATGTGATTTGGCGAATAACATTGCTGTGTGAGGTACCGAAGATGAATTGGTCTCAAAGTTTATTTTCAATAATTCATTAATTACAACAAGGTCACCAAATTTAATTCCACTGAATAATCCATATCCATTAGAAACATTTGCTCTGCCTGCAGATGTGTATGAGCCTACACCACACTGTTCGATGGTTTTTTAAATGATTTTTTTTTTTACTGAAGATTAGTGCCTTATAACAATCTATCAATATCAGTATGTTCAGCCAGTTATGCCATAAAGGACATTCACTGATATACTGTACACTAGGTACACTGTTGATTTTGGCTGTCTTTAATACTGACATTGCAGCTCTGTTAGGAAAATTGGTTTTTGTTGCTGATGTGCTCAGTGGCCAAGATGGTGCCACATATTAGGGCAATGCCTTGATTTGTGATTTGTTTTCAGTATGGGAGGATCTTAAAGCTGCTTATCTAAAACTGGAGTTGAATGGCATCCCTTTGTTACTGTAGTATGATCAGGTGTGGGTTGTTGATAGAAGGTAGTCCATACCCATGTCAATGAACACCAATAACCATTAATGAGCATCAGCTATATACAGAGATGACCAAAGAAAACATCTCTGGAGTCCTACACACTTGGAACCCATTTCCATTGTACCTTCTATCATAATTACATAAATACCAAGAATTGAAGATGCTAGAAATCTGAAATAAAAAACAGAGTGCTGGATAAACTTATTGTGGTCTGGTAGCATCTGTAGTGAAAAAGCAGTTTGAGAAAGAAAGTTTATTAGACAAATGGTCATTGGACTCGAAATATTAACTCTGCTCTCTCTGCATATGCTGCCAGACCTGCTGAGGTTTCCCCAGCAATTTCCATTCTGTATTGCAGTGACATTGCTCCTTACACATATTTTCAGTGGCTATTAATAAAGACGCAATTAAGCATTTACTCCACAGTTGGGAAGGTGTTTTTTTTTATTACGTGTAAGAAATGGGACCTTTGATGAATGAGACTTTTTAGAATAAGTACAAAAACACGCTGTAAGAATTAATAGGCACAGCATAAGGCTGCCTCTGCAGAGAAACTGGTTTCTTTCTCTCTCTGAAAGAAAACACATAAACAGAACCTAGAAACATCAGTGTCACTTCTTCACTCCTGAAGAAGAGTCATACAAGACTCAAAATGTTATCTCTGTTTTTCTCTCCACAGATGTTCCAGGCCTGCTGAATTTCTCCAGCATTCTATCTGTTTGTTTCAGAGTCATTTGGTTCAGGCTTTCATGTTGACATGCATACATTGGCAGGACAGCACCCTGTGTATCCCTTTATCAATGCAAGTGTTTAGAAAAGCCCAAGAAATGGCCTTCTTAAAAAGATGACCTTAATCTGACAGGTGAACAGGGAAAGTGATAACTATCCTGACATCTTTGGTACCTGTCTTGTAATCAGTGGTTAGAAAGATTCAAATAAATGATTGACATATGGTAAGGTACCACTCTCAGAAATAAAGCTTGTTAACAAGTACTCAGAGATAGGGAGCAGAACTGTCAAACGAGAAGGTGGCATTACCTAGTTCTGCAGAATGAAGTGGGTCAAGGATGTCATCTCAGAAATAGTGATCATAATATTGTAAGGTTTAGATTTTATGGAGAGGTGTTCCAACCCCTCTGATAATTAAATTGAAACACTGGCTCCCTCTTGGTTATGGCAGGAGTAGAGGTTCCCTTCTAGTAATTAAACCCAAAATACCCAGCGAAGCTCACCTCACCTTTATAATCTGCTAAAAAGAGTGGTTAAATGGAAGGAAATCCCTGATATTCAGTTTATAAGTAACAAGTAATGATTTATTTATTTAACCGTAACAGTGAACACATTAACAGAATTACTGAACAATTCACCCTTAACTAACTATTCCCTAACTGAACTAAATTCTACAGGTATGCTGTTCCAATAAGCACAAACCACACTCATATAAACCCAAGTAAGAAGAATATAAAATAAAACTTAGTCTCTCAAAGTCCACACACCTTTCTTCTGCTGATCTGGCTATCAGGGATGTTTTCTCTGTGAAGTCTTCTGTGAGGGTTCTTAGCTAGAAGCGCCGTGGTACCTTTTACAGATAGATGGTGCTTTCCTAGAGAGCTTAGCGATTTCTTGTGAGATCCAGATGCTTATTTCTTAGATGGCGGTTTGCTCTCACACCAATTTTCAAAAACCTTCTTCTTATATACCTTGGATGACTTATCAATTTTCTTACAATAGCATTGGCCCAAGGTTGTCAAAGCCATCAGACTTAAATTCAATTGGCTTTCAATCGTTAAGCGCTTGGTTTAAATTAATTGGCTGATTCCAGCTAGTTGCCAAAATATCAAAACAAACCTAAGGTTTCTAATCACACAGCCAATTGATGCATGTTTCAATTTCAGAACTGGCTGTACATTTTCAGCTACATACAGACATGTTTTTTTCTGTATAAATCTCTAAGCTTAGTAAAGCACTTTGCCTCTGAAGGGAACCATGCGTTCTTCTTCTCCCTTTTTTTTCACAAACAAATTCTAGTTTTCTGCCTTCCAATTCACAATTACTCTGCACAATTTCCTAACAAGATTCCTTATTAAAAAGGATGAGAAGCAACCTGTAATAAAAAAAATCATTAACTGAAGGAGGGCTAATTTCAGCAAATGAAGGGAGGATTAAGGCTCAGGTATTTCAAATATTAGCAAGCAGAAATATAATGGAGCAATGGATGGTGTTTAAAGAGGATACAGTTTGGATATAGTTTAGATTCATTTCCACATTGGGGAGAATGAAGCCAACGAAAGATAGACTTTTGTGGATGAAGAAGGAGTTAAAGAGTAAAACAAATCAATGGCACTTTGATAAGGGAGAATTAAGCTGTATCCAAAAAGTATCAGCAGCAAAGTGAAAGGGAAATAGGAGGATCAAAGATTCAGAACAAGAACGGATGGCAGCAAAAGGGAAACGCTTGAATTTCTGTTGCACTTTTCATGAACAACCGGCCATCACAAAGCACTTTACAGCCAGTGAAGTACTTTTTCAAGTGAAGTCACAGTTCCAATGTAGGAAATGTGGCTTCTGTTTCATACTCAGCAAACTCTCACAAAGAGTTTAATGATCAGATAGTTTGTTTGATGTGATGTTTATGGAGGGATAAATATTACACAGTATAATGGGTATACTTTCCTCCTACACTTCAATGAAATAATCTCCTGATTTCTTTTCTTACATCACCCACACAGGGAGATGCTTGCTCAGTTTAACATCACAGCCAAAAGTTGCCACCTATGATAGTGCAACACTTCTTCAGTATTGCACTGGACTGTCCTCTGATTGTATATTAATACTAAAATGATTACCAAACGAGCGATAACTTAAAATGGTCATCAATTGGTGGAGACAGAAGATATGGCTGATGTACTAAGTTAGTTCATTTCATTGGAACTTACCCAAGAACAGGATATTACCAAAGCTATGTTTAATGATAAGACTGATTGGATACTAGATAAGATAAAATTAGATAAAGCAGAGGGATCAGAAAGGCTGACAGTAGTTTAAGTCACATGGCTTCAAGTGGCCAATTACTCCTGTTGGTATCATGGCTTAGTTGGTTAAAGTCTAGTAAACCGGCGATCCTGGGTTCAAATCCTACTGGTGCCTGTACCTTACATTAAAAAGATTCCTTGTTTGTGACCATAATTCTCTGGTTGGTAGTTAGCACTGCTGTCTCACAGCGCCAATGACCTGGGTTCAATTCTACCCTCAGGTGACTACCTGTGTGGAGTTTGCATGTTCTCCCTCTGTCCAAAGACGTGTGGATTAGGTAGATTGGCCATGCTAAATTGCCTATAGTGTCCAAGGACATGCAGGCTAGGGAGATTAGCCATGGGGAGTGCATGGTTACAGGGTATGGAGGTGGGTCTGGATGGGATGTTGTTTGGGTCAGTGTAATTCGATGGGCTGAATGGCCTGCTTCCACATTGTAGGGATTCTATGGGCTTCCGGAGGGAAGTAAGGGTAAAATTGCATAAGTACCAGATCTTCCCTAGACACAGGTGATGTCAAAGTAACGGAGGAATACAAATATTGTTCCAAATGAAAAAAGGAGGAAAAAGCTAACTATTCAATCAGTTTAACAGCAGTAATGGGGATGTAAACACGAATTATAACCCAAGAGAAAATCGAACAGTCACATGGACAACTAAAGGAGAGCCAGCACAGATTTCTTAAGGGCAAATATTCAACAAACTGATTTAAAGATTTTTCAGGAAACAATGCAGGTTTTTGGGGCAAAGATATTCATGTTGATTTATGATCTATCTTTCAAAAGACATTTGATGGAATGGCCCATATAAGGATTGTTAACAAAACTGATGTCTAAGGGGCAGTATGGATTTAAAATTGGCTAAAAGACCAAAAGCCAAATTGTTTCGAATGGCTATTTTTCCAATTGGAAGGAAGAATACGGAAGAGTTCCCAAAGGACTAGGACTCTGGCTATTTTTGATATCATTTTAATGATTCGTACTGGAGGGTATGGGGCTTAATTTAATATTTGCAATGACATGAAGCCTGGAATAGTGTTAAACAATGGAGAAGACAGTCAGATATGGACAGGCTGGTGCAATTCATGGATAAATAACAGATGAAATTCAATACCAAGAACTGTGGGGTAACAGATACTGGTGAGAAGAATGAGAAAGAACAAAGTGTTGCTAAACAGTCCAATTTTAAAGGCAGTGCCATATGTAATTTAAAAAAAAGCCTTGCAAATCTGGTATGCTGTGCACAATAAATTGGAGAATACCTTGTTTCATAATAACAGCAATATTATACTCCATAGCATTGTATGTATGAGAATGTTCAGAACTTTTGTATCTTTTTCTAATATTTATAAAGAGCTTTCCTTGAAGTGTCTAAATTGGTATTCAGTACAAGTTGAGCCACTCCTTCAATGTCATGGCCCATGACTGAACCAGAACACTGTTCTGAATTGTTTACCTTCTCAACGACTCTGCGAGTGGATGATGTAAATAGGCACATCTTGAGGTTAGTTAGAGGCTAATTGCTGTTGCTGAGGAATGCCAAAGTTTATCTATAAAAGGAAATCCATGTAAATAATTTCTAAGGTATTACTTTGTAGATAGACTGGATTCCCCTTTATAGAAGTATGAATGTCAAATGCAAAATTGTGCTAATAGGTTGAACGTGTTGTATGGAACCATTAAAAAAAAAGGAAGAGAAAACCATTTGGCCCTTTGAACCTGTTCCCCCATTCGATGTGATCATGGCTATCTTCTAACTTAATTCCACCTTCTCATTGATTCCCTGAAAAATTATTCATTTTTCAATATCAGTATTGAACATACTTAACAGTGCAGCTTCCACAAAGCTCTGAGGCAGACAGTTCCAAACATTCACAACACTCCAAGTGAAGAAGTTTCTCTTTATTTCAGTGTTATCAATCCCTTATCCTGAGGCTCGCCCGTTTTCTAAATTCCCCAGCCAGCCAAACCGACCTCTCTGAATCGATTCAATTAAGCTCCTTCAGAATCTTGAATGTCTCATTGAGATCACCTTTCAATCATCCTAATTCTAGACAACAGTAGGCCAAATTTACTCAATCTCTCGTCACACAATAACCTGCTCTTTCTCGAAACTGATCTAATTAATTTATATAATGATTTCCAACTTTACAAGTATGATGTGAACTCCAAGCATAATTTAGTAGATGAAAATTTCTCACATTATTGTTAGTAGTACATGGAACAGCCAATATCTTTTACAGAAGCTGAACAGGTGCTACCTGATACCAAAAGAAAACAAAGCATGAATTCTCTGTTAAGGAGGGGAGTGGATAAGGCAGGGAGAAGGAGCTTGAAGGGGTGGTTACTAATTTTAAAAAAAAGACCCGGGTTATGTTGGGTTTAAGAATAATCTTCAGATGAGTGGCAGTTTTGATAAAGCCATTGGTGTGCCCCCAGTGGTCGGAGGATTAAATTACTGGGTAATAAGTATGAACACTTTCTGTCACAAACATGGACTTAAGCATTTAGCTGAACACGCTTCAAGTGGAGTTTTAAATGGACGGATGTTCCGGCCAAAGGCAACCCCTTGGGAGTGAAATTGGACATGAGCAGGGACACACGGGATATCTGGCAACTATTACAGGGACACTCCTGGCATTCAGTTCCAACAATGAGCTCAATATGAGGTGGGACCTGCAACAGGTAACCGATGTGATTGTAAAACAGGATAGGACAAAAATCAGCAGGTCTGGCAGCATCTGTGGAGAGAAAAACGGTTAGCGTTTCATGTTCAGTGACTGTTCGCCAGAACGTTTTGTCTTGCTTCCAGATCTTCAGCATCCGCCGTTCTTTGTCATATCCAAATTTCACTGCCTTATCAGTGATGTGGTGAGGGCTTGACTCGCATACAAAATGCATTGGAACACTTGTGGTGAGAACCCTTCACCTGCTCTCACAACCATTGCATTGCCAGCAACGTAACTGCAATGGAACTGGAGTTGTTTCCAGCAACTGATAATGGTGCCAGGAGTTTACTAAACAACCTGTCTGAAATGCCGACTTAATCAGCTCCAACAACACCAGAAGTTGCTGGAAAAGCTCAGCAGGTCTGGCAGCATCTGTGAAGACAAAAAAAAAAATCAGTGTTAACGTTTCGGGTCCGGTGACCCTGCTCAGAACCGGTTCTGAAACATTAACTCTGATTTTTTTTTCTTCACAAATGCTGTCAGACCTGCTGAGCTTTTCCAGCAACTTCTGTTTTTGTTCCTGATTTACAGCATCTGCAGTTCTTTCGGTTTTTAAAAAATCAGCTCCATGTTTAAAATCCTAATGGCACCATTTCACAGTGTACTTGTGCATAATAAATTGCCTCCATGCTCAATTTTGGCTTGGCCCAATCGCAGCAAATTTCAGGTTTAAGGGCCCAGACCCGAAACGTCAGCTTTCCTGCTCCTATGATGCTGCTTGGCCTGCTGTGTTCATCCAGCTCCACACCTTGTTATCTCAGATTCAGGTTTTCCCTGATTTGTGATTTCCATAAGTATTGCAATTAAAAATCACTGTTTGGATGACAGGTTCATCGGTTCCCCAAACAACTCTTGTACATTCACACAGGAGAGTAGGATGTTACACTTTTAAGAATCCCACACATTGATTTGAGCTGTTTGCAGATGGCCTTCTTCAATGGAGACCGAACAGACGCTACAGTATGACCCTGCAGCATTTGTATGGAAGCAGCCCGTTTCCACCACCCTCCCCCAAAAGCGACGCATTAATTTGACACCACACACACACAGCATTAGGAGACAGAGCGAGCATGAGGTGAGCAAGGCGATGTAATCGATACTCTGGAAACGGCGTGAAATCTTCTTTCAACAGCCAAAGTAACAAAATGACCTTATGAAACAATAACTGCCTCATCCCATCAGGGTACAACGTGTTGCCTTCAAATCTCAGTTTCGGTGCGGCATGGAGATTGGTGAGGGTAATTTCCGAGGATTCCAAATCCGGTATTGTTGAGCGAGGTATTATTTATAACGTTCCCAACTACGTTCCACAGTTACAGTGGCACAACTGGTTGCAAGTAAGTTTTCATTACGCACTTGCAGCTTTTTCCCTTCCTATATACATACACACATTTTATATATACACACACACATCATGAAAATCAGCATTAAACCCACCTTGGCATAACAGGACCAGCGTGAATCAAGTATAATATCAAAACAGTTTAAAAAAAGAAACTGTCATACTATTATTTCTACACCTGGGGCTTCGGCATAAACTTCATTTTGGTATTGTCTGAATAAATAATGCACAGCCCTCAAACTTTATCTAACAATTTGATATCACGGTTTTGATCACAGGTATTGCAACCAGGGTTTGGGATATGCATGTATACAAGCCCCTATTTTTGTTTAATAAGTCTTCACCGTCATCATCTAACCAGTAATAACGTGGTCTCTAGAATTTGATGAGAGACTGGATATGTCTCATATAAATGGACCCTTTGATTGTGAATATCTCTTTACCATTGACAGCTGCGGAGTCTTTTGAACTTGCAGCACATTTCAACACAAACCTGCGCTGCTCGTCGTGGGCGATAGATTAACACTAGGGGGTGCTCTTCACAACAGAATTTCAGGTACAGCGTTAAGTTTACTTTCCAAAGTTGCCGTTAAAGAAAAGCTGCCTGTCAAAGTATTCTAATTACATTGAAGGGTTTTCTGAAGCAATATTTTCCTGGAATACAGCCAAATGCCTCAATGTCATTCTTCATAACCCAATTAACTGGACTGTAAGCAAAGCGTGACTTTACTAAAGCTGCAGACTTCTTTTTCCAATCGTCAAATTCGGGTCAATTTCATAAATACGAAATTGACTAACTAGTGATCTTTGCATATTCAGGCTAATTTGGAAATGACACCATTAATGTGCAGATTGCTGCAATTTTTTGCAGTGAAAAATAAGTGGGCTAGACGCCACCATTTCCACAATTTCCAGCCTTTTAACATTCTTAAGAGATTCGTGCCATGACACCCAGGTCCAATCTTCCATCACCGACGCTAATCACGCTATTGTCCAGAGCACCTTCCCATGCATGCGCAGGAGTTGCAATGCGTGCTGTTTCATTTTTGTCCTTTTCCATTGGTGAGGGTACTATATCCATGTTCCTGCTCATGATGCACAAATGGGGGGACCAATGCAGACTGAGTGATTGTACTGCTGGAGTCGTTAGCATGACTTAGACTTTTGATTACTTGTCATTTAAATTCTCTATTTTCTGAAACATATTCCTTCTCTTTCTGTTCCCGAGGATGCTGTAATTGTTGGGTTTCCTTTCCACTTCTGGGTCTCAAATTCGAATCTGAACCAGAAATCTCTCTCTCCAGGTACAGCAATGAAATAAACTTAGGTAGGTTTTGATGGCTAGGATCGCAAACCATTTGAAAATGGTCAAAAAGTGAGAAGATTGGACCCACATTACTGGCCTGCATTGTTTTTTGACTGCTCCCAATTTGCTTTTCAACTTGAGACAGCTTAACTTGACTGATGACACATTTCTATCAAGTGCTCTGCATTATTTTTTAGTAGAGTGTGAGGTGTGCCATGACCAAAGTTCAATTAAATGATCTCCACGAGGATGTTAGCTACCTTCAAGAAGCATATTGCTTCATCTGGTCTCTGATCAAACAGAGCATATGGGACAATGTATTCCATCCAAATAGCTAGACATTTACATTGGACCATGACTGCAATCTGATGAAAGAAAACAGTTGGGAACTGGAGGCAAATTTGACCAAATATATGACAGGGCCCTATTACCAACACATCCAATGGTACACTTTCAAGACCAGTTCCATAGTGCTTAACTTTCTTTTGAACATATATATTGTTGGAAGGTTATTAAATCTGTTGCAACCTTAGGACTTCCTTGGCAAAGCCAAAGCAGCTGTATTTGACAGTTCGTAGGTTTCAGTAGGACATAACATCCCAACCTCCCATGAGCATATCCAGCAAGTTGCTCATCTAAATAGTGAACTTGACCTGAGGACACAAACATCACAATAAGTGGATGTTCATCTTGCTACAGTGAAAATGCCGGTGTTGGACTGGGGTGGACAAAGTCACAAGTCACATGACACCAGGTTATAGACCAACAGGTTATTTGAAATCACAAACTTTCTGAGCACTGATCCTTCGTCTGGTGAAGTGACTTCGCCTGACAAAGGAGCAGCACTATGAAAGCTTGTGATTTCACATAAACCTGTTGGACTATAACCTGGTATTGTGTGTCTTCTGACTTCATCTTGCTACAGGAGATGGAAGGAACCGCCCCAGAAGAAAATGCATGCCTCAACTTCTGTTCTTTTTACTTAATCAATGATCTGTAAATGTCATCAAAATTCACATTGATCTCCTTGCTAATATTGTATCTTCCTACATGACCGTTTTGAAGAACGGTCACTGGACCCAAAATGTTCAATCTGCTTTCTCTCGACAGATGCTGCCAGACCCGCTGAGATTTTCTGGCAGTTTCTGTTTTTGCTTCTGATTTCCAGCATCTGCAGCTCTTTGAGTTTTTTTTCCTCTATGACAATGGATTACTGTAGATATAGACAGAACTGAAGACAAAGTGGATAATGAGTTTATATTCAGTTAACCAACTCTGTTAATGGGGACAGATCACACTGTCTCAATGAAACCATCTATTTCTGTCGTGGTACTAGCTTCTTTCTTTTCTTGCATTTGGGGCTGGATTTATAATATCTAGTTTGCAGCAGGAAACAGAAGTAAATCATTACATAGAATTTCATCAAGTGTGCATTACAGACACAGGCTGTTTGACCCAGCTAGTCTATATACTGCTGCTTTTGCACCAATGAGTCTCTCCCACTCCTCATACTTTATCAGCATATTCTTTTCTGTCTAACTTCCCTATAACTGCAACAACACAATTCGCTCCAATAATTCCTTGTGGTAATGGGTCCTAAACAGTGATTATTATCAGGATAATGAAGATTCTTTTGGTTTCGCTATTGGAGTGGTGGATGGTTATTATATTCATGGGCAACCATAGGATTATTTGCCTCCGATTTTCTGAATGAACAGCAGCCCAGAAGGAAGTTGGATAGTGAAAGAAGAGTACCTCTTCAACCTTGAAATGAAAACAAACTATGGAGGATGCTGAAGATCTGAGATAAAAACAGAAAGTGCTGGTGAAACTCAGTAGGTCTGAAAGCATCTGTGGAGAGAGAAACAACATTTTGAGTCCAAAGTCTCTTCTTAGAAAGAAGAGCCATTGGATTTGACGCGTTAACTCCCTTTTTTTCTCCACAGATGTTGCAGATCTACCGCGTTTCTCCAGCACTTTCTGTTTTTATTACCCCTTCAATGTTTAGTATGCTCAGCCCTGTCAGTGATTTTCGCATAATAGCATCCAGCAAAGAAAGCAACAACTTGTATTCCGTTAGCATCTTTGACAGAGTAGAAAATGCTGAAAGGGTTTAATAGGAGCAATAAAAAAAAACAAAGTTTGACGCTGAGCCACAAAAGGAGACATTAGGCCAGATGACCAAAATTTTGGTCTAATTGTTAGAAGTGCCTTTAATGCAGAAGAAGAAATAATGAGGAGCAAGGTTTAGAGAAGGAATTCCTGTAGCAGTTGGAAACGTGTCCACCATTGGTGGTGCAGTTAAAATTGAGGAATTTGAAGATGCCAGAATTGGAGGAATGCACATATCTTGGAGGGCTGTAGGGCAGGAGGAGATTAAAGACGTGGGGAGGAGTGAGGCCGTAGAAGGAATACAAATAAGAATGAGAACTTTAAAATTAATGTGCTGCTTCAACGGGAGCCAATCAGCGTCATCAGTGAGCACAAATGTCATAGGGAAACTGTGTATTGTTGTGAATTAGGACATGAATTCTGGATTATCTCCATTTATAAGGAATAGAAAGACATGGGATCTGATGTTCTCTTATTTGGTGCGAAATCTCATGCTACAGCAGGATTGAAAAGTCTGTGGCATCATGTTCTAAATGATGATCGCTT
Source organism: Rhincodon typus (assembly GCF_021869965.1). Lineage (NCBI taxonomy): Eukaryota > Metazoa > Chordata > Chondrichthyes > Orectolobiformes > Rhincodontidae > Rhincodon > Rhincodon typus. The sequence goes on along the minus strand of NC_063345.1, from coordinate 57,422,269 downwards.
TTTACAATCCCATTTGCAAAAGGTTCAGCAAAGCACATTGGAAGCATTGAGGCAACAGGAAGAGAGCTGCCTTCAGGGTGGATCATTGCAAACAGACTTTCTATCCAGAATATGAGGAAGATAAGCTATCATGAGTGCCACAAATAAAACTGAATCTGATGGTGATGTAGAAAGATGTTTAAGTCAGCAAAGAAAATCTATTTTTACTTCTATTAATTCATTGCACTAAGGATCTAAGACACAATTACCTTCACATTGTGCTGTCTTAATTACTTTCAGTACTTGTCATATCCAATTTATTTAAAGCGTACTTTGCATTGTCTGCCTTTCCCTGAATACTTTCATGACTTAAGCAGTAGGGGCAGAATAAAACCATATGGCCCATCAAGTATTTTGTGCCATTCATTCTGACCATGATTGATAATCTGCCTCAACCTTTCCTGTCCTGCCTATTTTCCACATCATTTGATTCCCTGAGAGACCAAACATCTATCTCTCAGTATCAGATATAATCAATAATACCCACTGAGGTAGAGAATTTTAAAGATTCATAATCCTTTGAAGGAAGACCTTTCCCCTTATCTCAGTTCTAAATTATCGAATGCTTCTCCTGAGACATAGCCCCATGTTCTCAATTCCCAAGTGAAGGGAAATAACTCTGACAGTGCTTACCTGGTCAAGTCCTTCAGGAGCTTGTATGTTTCAAATAGATCTGCCTCTCATTCTATCAAATTCCAGAATTTACTCAGACTTTCATCATTGGACAACTGATTCATCCCAAGGACCAATCTTCCTCAAATATGGAGGTCAAAACTACACATGATACTCCAGGTGTAGTTTCACCAAAGCCCTGTATAATTGGAGCAGGATTGCTTTATTCCCATGTTCAAATCTCCTTGCAATAAATGTCAACAAGCCATTTGCCTGGGCCTGGAAATGCAGTGCAGTCACTCCCATCTTCGATCACTTTTGGTGGTTTTCTCCTCTTCTTAGAAGACTACAAGTTCAAAGGTTTTTGTGGAAAAATTCACTGTTAAACTTTGCATCAGTTTTCATAATGGAACGCACCAGCAACATACCAGAACTTCAAGATAGTCATGAGTAGAGGTGGCCATCACTAAGGAGAGGGTGCTGGAGAAGCCGGAAGGTGTGACGGTGGATGAATAGCCCAAGCCAGATGGACTACACCCCAGAGTTCTGAAGGAGATAACTGAGGAGATTGTAGCTGCATTGGTGGTGAGCTTTCAGGAATCACTGGAGTCAGGGAGGGTCCCAGAGGGCTGGAAAATGGCTAATGTAACACTCTTGTTTAAGAAGGGAATGAGGCAGAAGACAGGATAACTATAGGCTGGTTAGTTTGAACTTAGTCATTGGTACGATTTTAGAGTCCGTTATTAAGGATGAGATTGTGGTGTACTTGGAAGTGCATGGTAAAATATGGTGGAGTTAGCATGGTTTCATCAAGGGTAGGTCGTGTCTGACAAATCTGTTAGAATTCTCTGGGAAGGTAATGAACAAGTTAGACAAAGGGGAGCCAGTGGATGTTATCGATTTAGATTTCTAGAAGGCGTTTGACAAGCCACACAGGAGGCCGCTAAATAAAATGAATCCATGTGTTAAGGGCATGATTCTGCCTTGGATACAGGATTGACTGACTAGCAAAAGGCAGAGAGTGGGGATAAAGGGGTCATTTTCAGGCTGGCAGCCGGTGACCATTGGAGTTCTACAGGGGTCTTTGTTCAGACAATAGCTATTCATGTTAAATTTTAATAATCTGGTTGAAGGAACTGAGGGCATTGTTGCTAAGTTTGCAGATGACACAAAAATAGATAGAGGGGCAGATAGTGTTAAGGAAGTAGGGAGGCTGCAGAAGGACTTGGACAGGATAGGAAAGTTGGCAAAGAAGTGGCAGAAGGAATACAATGTAGGAAAATGTGAGGTTATGCTCTTTGGTAGGTTGAATAGATGCATAGACTATTTTCTAAGTGGGGAAAGGCTTTGGAAATCTGAAGCACAACGGGACTTGGGAATTCACATTTAGGATTCTCTTAAGGTTAACATTGAGGTTCATTTGGCAGTTAGGAAGGCAAATGCAATGTTAGCAATCATTTCGAGAGGGCTAGAATAAAAGAGCAGAGATGTATTGCTAGTCTGAATAAGGCTGTAGTCAGACTGCATTTGCAATACTGTGAGTAGTTTTGGGCCTCATATCTGAGGAAGGCTGTGTTGGCATTGGAAGGGGTCCAGAGGAAGTTCGCAGTAATGATCCTGGGTCAGAAGGACTTGTCTCATAAGGAGCAATTGAGGACTCTGGGCCTGTATTCGATGGAGTTTAGAGGGATGAGGAGGATGTCATTGAAACTTACAGAATACTAAGAGGCTTGGATGGAGTGGATGTGGAAAAGATGTTTCCACTAGTAGGACTCAAAGGCACAGCCTCAGAGTGAAAGGACAACCCTTTAGATCTGCCATGAGGAGGAATTTCTTCAACCAGAGGGAGGTGAATCTGTGGAACTCATTGTTGCAGAGGGTTGTGCAGGCCAAGTCATTGAGTGTATTTAAGAGTGAAATAGATAGGTTCTTCATCGGTATGGGGATCAAGGGCTATGAGAAGAAGGCATGAGAATGGAGTTGAGAAACCAACCAACTGTGATCGAATGGCAAAGCACATTCGATGGGCCGAATGGCCTAATACTGCTTCTATGTCTTATGGGGTCTTATGATACTGCAAAAAAGTTTCAGAAAAAAATGGGCCTGGACCAGAGCTGTTTCAAACTTGGCAAAATATCTGACTAACAAGGAAAGGTTAAACGAAAATTAACAAATTAAATCAAAATTCTCCTTAGCTTTAGTCTTCATTCAAGGTTCATTAAAATACTCTATATTTTGACCAGGAGGGAATACTTTCGTACATGGGCACTTTCTCTAGACCATATTTGGCTATACATGAGCAGGGAAACTAGAAGACCATCCCCAGTCTGGAACACGTTGCAGCACCAAAGGTATACTCCTATTCAACTAGGCATGTGTTCTCAAAACTTGTTATAATGTATTTTCTGAAATCAATACAGTTACTGGTGTGCAATCTTTGAAATTGATAGTGTTAGGCTCCTGTGAGAGTGAACCTGAGTGTGGGACATTGTAGACGTAGGCTCAGCTGACTCCCATGTTCCTGCTGGTGAAATTAGCAAAGCTGATTGGAATGTAATGGCATATACGAATATCAAAGTTACAACCTCTTGGCGCATTGGGTCTGCTGCACCTTTCAATAAGATCATGGTTGATCTGATTTTAACCTCAATTCCACATACTTGCCTACCCCCCGATAAGCTTTCACCATTTTCACAATTAGATTTGACCCATTAAAGCATTCCTAGCAACTGCACAGGCCCTACAACTCTGATTTTATGTGGATGTACTGATCAGAAATCTGCACGAATAGATTTAAACTCGTTCATGGCCTTTAACTAAGCTAACACATGGGTTGTCATCTGCTATCAGCACCAGAAGAAAATGCTGGTCGTTACTTCCTGGGGTGCTAAATGAGTGAAGGACTGGTGTGAGAAATTAATTTGTTCAGTGACAGAACATGGCAACCCTCTTTGGCAGTCAGTAAAAAAGAAGTATGCCTCCTGGAGACAGTTAAACTTCCATCCTACAAAATAATGAGAGTAGCAGCGCGAGAGTGCTTCAGACAAATATACATTATTTTTACGTCAGAAGAAAATAGCTGTTAAAGGTGAACCTCAATGTTTTAATACCATCCTGTTTTAATCAGTGGCTAAGCATTAGTAATGATTTCTTCTACTTATAAACTGTTGTCCAGACAACAGTGAGTATGATCTTTGTTGAATGCAGAATGTCAGATGTAGTTAAGGATACACTTAGGTACCAGCTTGGCTGAAACATGCATCAGTGTGAGCAAAGTATGTCGCAAAGTCTGTTCATTTTTTCCAGCCTTCCAGGAGTCCTAGTAACCATCAAAATGGAAACTCTGTCATCATGGGGATTTCAGAAGTTCTGGAAGACATACAGCTATCACCATCTTTGCAAGACCAAGAGGAATGGGCAATAAATGTGATTTTGCCAACATTGTCCACATGCTGAGAACAAATTCTACAAAAGCCTACCTAGGCACCTGCCCTTGTTGCTATCTTCCCCTGGTCACATTGTTTTGCTATTCTATACAATATGTGTATTTAAATCTCCACAGATGAATTTTTCACATCAGAAACCACGGACAAAGTCAGAAATATATCTTCACAAATGGATCATAATTCATCATTAATTGGCAGTCTCGTCAAGGCTACAAGGATTTCTGCTGTAGAAAGTGAATTAATCATATTGGAGAGGTTGTGGGCTAAGTTGCATTGTTGGAGCAATGTTAAGGAAACCACACCTGGAATTTCATCAGTGTTATATTTGACCTCCAGAGTGATTGTGAAATTGAAGTGAAATGTGAAACCTTTTTTTTTCATTTCTCTGTATTGACATCCCTTTGAATGTTAATTCCTGAAATATTTGTATTTTCTGTGTTTTGGGTTTTACTTGTAAATAACTTTATTCTGTCACCCATAAATCCATCAGTGTTTTAATGTAGAATTTACAGTGCTGGCAACAGCCATGCTATTGAAGTTTGATTTTTCAATATTAGGTACTATAATAACACTCAATTGCAATAGTAAAGATGCAGCAGAATATTGATGTTGTAAGATGCTGTTTTGAATTAAGTTATTACTCTATGATTTCTTATTTTTTTTATTGTGGGTTACATCAGCCATCTAACACACATGAAAACTCTGCTTTAAACTTTCAATATAGTAAATTTTGAAGGTTAACAAAGAGATTCAGAACTTGCAACATTAATGGGCTTAGTTTAATTGGGTTATTGTGAATTTGCTGAGATCACTGACATTTTAGAAATGTTACTTCAAATTTCCTTTCGCTGGACTGACTAAACTTCTATCTACCCAAAGTGTTCATCATCTTACACTTAGGGAAGAGAAAGCCTTCAAGTGTTATCATCTTTGGAAGATTGAACACAGGTATATCGGAAAATACCAAAATCAAACATATGCTGTTCTCCACTGTTCACGTGGGAAGCATTTTAATTTGCCATAGTCATCATAAATTACTCATGCTATTCATGTATATAAAAAATTAGCCACAAGCCTCTGTTTCTATCCAAATCTACGTGCCTGTTCATTCTTTTGCCACCTGTCTTTTATATATTCCTTCTCTCATTTGGCACGAGGGCTGTTACTTCACTTAAAGCCTCAATATTTTTGAACACTTTGAGAGAGAAAGATTTAAAAGCATTTAATTTCTTTTTGTCTTTTTCTGGCTTTGTAATTAACTGCTTTTCTTGAATGAGTCTGGCTCCACTATATCTGTGCCAAGAAGACAGTCTGTCATCCTGCTTTCAAGACAACAGAATCTTTGTGACAAAGAAAACCTTTTGCATTGGCAGAAAATGGAAACCCTGTCAGTCCACTAATGGCCATTGCTCATCTTTGCACAGACATTGCTAGTGATCCCACAATAATAATAACAATTTGCTTAACAATTTAATGCCTCACTCTCCAAACGTCTACTAGACTGCCAAATTACATTAGGCTCTGTCTAGGCTCCAGTGTTTCTACGAATTGTGGAAGCATGATATTTCAGTTCGATAATAATTGTTTATATCATCACATATATCATTCTTCTGTGATTCTATGGCACAGCAATGCATTGCTTGTCATTGGCTGGTACCCTTTGTCTTTCTCTCAATGCCAACCACACTGAGAGGAAATGATATCCTAAGATGGCATTAAACTGAAGAGCCAATTTTTTTTTTAAAAAGCAAAGTAAATAGCTAAAACTGTTTGTCTCCTGACCTGTGGTGTGGGACATCTCGGAAAACCTGTAGAAAGCGTTCAATACTCAGGCAACAGTGGAGTGAAGCTTGGTTCATGAGTTGGAGTCAAAGCTAAAATTTGACCGAAAAGCCATGAAGAAAACTGAGATAGGAAGTGGGGAATGCTGCCTAGTTCAAAGATTGAGGGGAGAACTCAATAGACATGCATGTCAAGGTCTGCAGTTAGTAACAGAGGTTCCTGGGATCAGTAAGGTGTATTGCAAATGGTTGTCACACAAGGCTAGGGATCCATGAGCTCACGTATGCTCCACTGTCCACCTGTACCCCACCTGCCCCCAGGGTGCATCTTGATACAATCTCCTCTGTTCTATTACAAAGATGCTTCATAATTAGTATTGCTAGGAGGACTATGTTTGTCAGGATTGTAGAAAATGGATTTATTTCAAGTTTGTGGAAAGGCTTCAATTGGTTTCTTGAACAAAAGTCATTGAAAGTTCACTGCGGATGTTGGAGTTTTTATTTTATCAAAGCTTCCGGTAACTTGCATGATTTGTAATAACTGCTGTTTTGCTGGGAAGATCTTGGGATGTGGTTACTGAATTGAAGTTGCTACAAAAATGCAAGATATTGTTGTTGTTCATATTGTATGCCTAAAATCCAGATTGCTTCTATTCTGCATGAAACCCTAAGTGATCAGGAACCTTTCCTTACTTAAACATTTTAGCTTTTATGGATACTAATAGGTGGAACCCTAGGGCAAATGTGAGGAGAACAAGAGACAATTTTCTCTAGTTAGCTGTGAAAACTGAAGGGGGAGAGGGAATGAACTTGGCTCAGAAAAATTATGCCTTTGGGAATGATCTGAGGATATAAAACAGACTGCTAGCATGTATCCTATTGAAATGAATAATCATTTGAATTAATTAAGTAGAAGGCTTTACACAACAGGATAATAAGTGCTCAGGTGGAATACTTGAACAATGGAATAAAGAATCAGTATTTAGCAGAGATCAATTAACAATGTTTCCAGTTGGGTCCTTTTTGACAAGTATATTATGGCTGATGAAAAAAAGAACTGGAGCAGCAGCCTGAAGATGACCTGGGAGTATTTGCATAAAACAATGAACTGCAGATGCTGCAAATCTGAAACAGTAGTAGAAATTGCTGGAGAAACTTAAGGTCTGGCAGGGTCTGTGGAGAGAAAGCAGAGTTTAATGTTTTGGGTCCAGTGACCCTTCCCTTCTCTCCACAGATGCTGCCAGACTTGCTGAGGTTCTCCAGCAATTTCTGTTCTTGGTACAGATCATTTACATTAATGGTGCTCCAGTTGCAATCATCTTATGTAAGAAAATATTAAACTGGAGCAGCACTAGTCCATGTAGCCCTTTGAGTTCGCTCTGCCATTCAATAAAATCTTAGTTGACCTTATTGGAATCTGAAACCACATTCCTACCTACTTTTAATTATCTTTCATCCTGATGCTTAAAAATAATCTTTCTACCAGGGTGACCTCAGATGCTTATAAAATCATGAGAGGTATACATAAAATAAATGGCAGGTGTCTTTTCTCCAGGGTGGGAGGTTTCAAGACTAGGGTGCATATTTTTAAGGTGAGAGTAGAACGATTTAAAACAAGGACACAAGGGGCAATATTTTTTTTTACAGAATGGTTCATGTGTGGAATGAACTTCCGAAGGAAGTGGTGAATGTAGGTACAGTTACAACACTTAAAAAAGACATTTGGATAAGTCCATCAATGAGAAATGTTTGGAGGGATAGGGACCAAGCGCAGTCGGCGGGACAAGTTTAGTTTGGGATTATGTTTTTGGCATGGACTGGTTGGACTGAAGGGTCTGTTTCTGCGCTGTATGACTTTGTGACTCTAATCTCTCTAAGAAACAATCAAGGCTTCTGCTTCCACCACCTTTTCAGGAGGCGAATTCTAATGACTCATGACACTCGGAGAGAAAACAAAATGCCTGATCTGTTTTAAATGGATGACTCCTGACTTTTATACGGCGGCTTTTCCACTTCTCCCATAAGAGGAAACGTCCTCTTCATGTCTACTCTGTCAATATTCTTTCAGATTTTATATGATTGTTACTGTTTAAAACGCTAGTGGGTACAAATCCAGTCTTTCAAGTGCATCTCGGACTGGATCCTATGGCTGTTAGCTTATACAAAAGCAATATAATTTGGAGGTTGGAAATCTTCGCCATTGTTTTGTGCCATTGTAGCTCGTATCACTTAATTTTTCCTGACATCCGCTATCATAGACTTTCCTTTTTGTTCTTCGCTGCACAGTTACACTGCCGTCCTGTCACTACCCTTTTTGCTTGAGCTTGTATAAAACCTGCAATTCAATCTATAACTACTTCCAGGACTGTTGGAAGGTCTGTCCTGAAACACTAATCCAGTTTCTTTCTCCACAGGTGCAGCCTGACCTGCTGTACGTATCTGCCTTTTAGGTTATGTATTTTTCCCATTGTAATGTAATACAATACAGTTAGGTTTAGTCGTTGAGTAGCATCTTTAAAAAAATCTGTTGTCTTTCGGGAATAGGTTTGTGTTTCTCAGAGTGAAGGGGATTGGTATGATTGTCAAGCCTGTAACTTGAAAATGTTTGATGCAGACATCACAAATTTTTAATCACAATTCACCTTGTTAGTGTAACAAAGTTGAACTTCTGATGTGGCATTTTCCTGTCACTGTTATATTCAGAGAATCCTTTCAGTGCAGAAACAGGCCATTCAGCCCATCCAGGCTGAAAAACCCTCCGAAGAGCATCCCACACAGATACAATCTCCATAATCCCAAAGTTACCATGGCTAACCCACCTACATATCCCTGTACACTAAGGGACAAATTTAACATTAGCAATCCACCTAAGCTGCACATCTTTGGACTGTGGGAGGAAATCCATGCAGACCAGGCAGAATGTGCAAATTCCACACAGGTCTCTGGCGCTGTGAGGAAGTAGTACTGACCGCTGAGCCACTATGCTGCCCTGTAGAATCCCTGCCATGTGGAAGCAGGCCATTCAACCCATCAAGTTTACACTGACCATCCAAAAAGCATCCCACCAGACGCACCCCTCTAACCGATCCCTGTAACCTTTCATTTCCCATCCACCTTGGCATGCACATCCCTGGACACTGTGGACAATCTAGCATGGCCAATCCACTTAACCTGCACACCTTTGGTCCGTGGGAGGAAACCAGAGCACCTGGAGGAAGCCCACACTGACACGGGGAGAATGTGCAAACTCCCCACAGACAGTCGCCCGAGGCTGAAATCGAATTCCAGTCCCTGGTGCTGTGAGACAGCAGTGCTAACCACTGAGACACCTTGGCACTCATTCTTTTCCTTTAAATTGGTTAATGCTTCTGACAAAACAACGAACGGAAGAATGAGACATGAACGTATTAAGTGATTGTTAATACTGACTAAGTCATTCCTTGGCTCCAGCAGTAAATGTATGTGAGTTTCTGCCAGGTCTCATATGATGCCAATGCCAAGGTTGTATTGTCTGTACTTTAATCTGTCACAGTGATCTGTAAAGTCCCCTCTCCAGCATGGGATTTTCAGACTTATTCTCTGGTGCTATTATCAACTGCTTTCAGATTAAGTCTAATTTCAAGGGCCCTGACTCGAAACATCAACTTTCCTGCTCCTCTGATGCTACCTGGCCTGCTCTGCTTCTTCAGCTCCACACTGTGTTATCTCTGACTCCAGCATCGGCAGTTCTTACCATCTGTAATTTCAGCCAAATGTACAGCAAGGCTTTTCAATTCAAATTCAACTTTACCATTTTTTTTGTGCTTGTTGATGGCATTTTTCAGCAAGATTGCAGTTCAACACATGGAGCTTGAAAAATATGATGCAAATTTATGAGCTATGTATTTACATTTTTGTTTAACCATTTATCAAGTGTACCCCTAATGGTGTTCAGTTATTTGGGAGGATCTAATATTTCCTCGCAGTGTGAATGATCTAGAAGCTAGTTCAAAGTAGCAACCAAAAAAAAAACCGATGGATGCACTGAATCAGAATCAAAAACTGAAATGGCCAGAAAAGCTCAGCAGGTCTGGCAGCACCTGTGAAGAGAAATCAGAGTAAATGTCTCGGATTAACTCTGACTTTGTGTCACAGATGCTGCCAGACCAGCTCAGCTGTTCCAAAGTAGCAACTCCCTGCTTGCTATCATTCTGTTTTGTTTTATGGTCCCAATCCTTGCTCTGTGAAATCCTTGCAACGTACCCGCAAATTCCACGTGAAGGCAAACTGAAGGAAAACTGCCGATATATATTCTGGGGTTTTTGTATAGAGGGTGGGGGAAGTGGGGGCGGGTGGGCGCGTTGCGTTCCGGGAAGATTGGGGCAAGTTGTAAAGCTGGAATAGTTATTGCCTACAGTTACAACATGAAAGAACTGAATATGATAATTAGCCATTAGAATGGAGCTCACATCCTTGATGGACATTCGCATGCAGAATTTCCATGAGCCATGGTCACATTAATCTCGAGTGGAGATTTGACTTGAAGTGTATTCCCTCTTTGCTGCCTGGAGAAGCCAGGGAAGAATTTCTTCATTGCCGCAAACAAAGAAGGCTCTATTCACTACCAAACCTGTTTTGCTCAGTGTACCTGCCAGAGCAACATCCAACAATTTAACCACAGAAGCCTTTGTAGAAGCCAAATCTGCCTTGAAGTTTCAAACCCTTCCCTTCAGAAAGAGAATTTTCAAGCAAGCTTCAATCTTAGAGACTGATCTCATTCTTATCTTCACAGTAGCTTTATCTCTCCTTACTTTAAATCTTTGTATCTGTTATTTAATGAATAACTTTTTGACTCTTTTACTTGAATAACTTACAACAATTGCTGAAATAAATTAAAATTTTACCTTTTCAAACCGTAATGCCAAGCTGCTGGTTCCTTCTAAATTGAACCACTCGAATTAAAATAGGGCATATATGAACAAATGCAACTTTTAGTTTATGGACCGCTGGGAGGAAATGCTTTTCAGGCAGTCATGCTGCATCTGAGAAGGTATCATAAGCAGGGACTTCATCCATTTAGAATTAGCCACTAGAAAATCTTTAGTTTCCTCTCCAGGGTTGGGATTCTAACTTCAAAACAAACCCAGCATCTAATTCCCACTTCTCTAATCAAGCTTCCACACAAACCGATTGGCAAAAGAGCCAGAGGTGACATAATGGAACATCTTTTACACAGTAAGTTTTCATGACCTGGCAAACAGTGCCCCAAGGTTGGTGGGGGCAGATTCAACAGAATTTTCAAAGAGAATTGGAGTGTGTACTTTGTAGGGGGAAAGAATTCTGGACTAATGGCAAGGGAACAGGGAATTTGGCTGATTGCTTAGTTCTACCAAAGGGCCAGAACAGGTACTGTACCCACCATGTTTCTGATTCTGCAACAGTGACTACACTTTTAAAAAAACTTATTTGACTGTAGGGTACTTTGGGAAGTCTTGAGATTGAGAAAGGCATTGAGAAATGCAGTTTTTTTGCAATTTTTAAATTAATTTGACATTCATGAAATATTCTCCAGGCAGGCATGTGCGGTCAGCAGCAAGTAGAACTAATTTGTAACCTCCTCAAATCCAGATATGAACTTATTGGTGCAAAATCAAAGGAAATTCACAACTCTGACCAGAAGATTGTGTGTTGAAATTCTCCAGTTGATTTGAAAGTATCGGGCCAGATTTTTAGTTTTCAGGTAAGTATCTTGGATCAAGAGAGTACCAGTTTGGCGTGCTGAGGTCAAAAAAATGGCTCAAATGGCATGAATTTCATTCTGCAGTTGGTGTGGGGCAAGCAATCATGAAATAGATTTGGGCCTCCTGCTGCTGTTGCCAAAGTGAGATAGTTAAAAAGCCTGACTCAACTCACAGGGACTCCCTCCCATTTGTTTTGTTCAATAATAGCCTCTCTGGTCCTCACATTCCATCACCCGTGCACTCATTTCCCAAGCCCTGCACATACTCATTCCTAGCCTTCACCCACAGCCATGGCCCATACGTCCTCCGTGCCAAGTCACCCAGTTATCAACTATGGGAAGACCTCAGAAACCATGTTGATATGAAATAAAAAAAAAGATCCATGTATCTATTCCAAATTTCACTGTAACTTAAAACAAATTCTATTCATGAATGGTCAATCAAAATTTCCAAAACCTCGCAAGTACTTAATATTTCATTAGAACAATCAGACTTGTATTCACCACATCAAAGAGACCCACCCCATACCTCTCTTTGCTGGGATGATGAAAGCTTAATGTTGGTTTCCAATGCTATTATTTCTAATAATGATACATTGCTAAACCTCGGAGTAATATCAAAAAACAGTGATTGTAAGTCACTGATAAGGTTTTTTTTTCCAATTCTCATGACACAGGCACACTGTTTTATGAAAGAAGTCATAGGGCTTAAGATTTTAATAAGAGATCGACAGTCCTTCAGACCTCACTTGCCTTTCATGAGTCTTTATACTTTATTTTCTGTGAAGTCATGATCCCCGCACCAGGGGTTAAAGTCCTTGCCACCATGAAAATGGACTGTGTTTGAACTGAGTATGAGTTCCACTAATGTGTGTCACATTTCTTCTCCTTTAGATGGGAACTGTTATAATTGGGAGTGGATTGCAGGATCTGGGTCCTGTTTGCTATTTTTAAATGTATGTGGAATCGTGATGACTCTGCATAAACCCAGTGCGTAACCTCAGTTGACAATCCAGTGTAGCTCAAAGGGAATGCTGCACTACCAGAGTGCTTCTTGAATGAATTGTTGAATGATGACCTATGCAGCACGGTGACTCAGTGATTAGCATTGCTGCCTCACAGCACTAGGGACCCGGGTTCGATCCCATCCTCGGGTGACTGTCTGTGTGGAGTTTGCACGTTCTCCCCGTGTCTGCATGGGTTTCCTCCGGGTGCTCCAGTTTCCTCCCACAGTCCAAAGATGTGCAGGTTTGGTGGATTTGTCATGGCAAATTGCCCATAGTGTCCAGGGATGAGTAGGTTAGGTGGGTTATAGGGGGGAATGGGTCTGGGTGGGATGCTTTGAGGGTCGGTGTGGACTTGTTGGGCCAAAGGGCCTGTTCCCACACTGTAGGGATGCTATGCTCGCTGCTTAGGTGGACAGAGAAGTTTACATGTCACGATTTGAAATAGAGCATGGAGGTTGTGTCCTGGTCCATGTTCCTCCCTCAACCACAGCACTGAAAAATGGCCTCTGCCTTTTGGAGTCCTGCTGAACTGGGACTTTGCACTGGGTAAGATTGGCAACATATGTCCTGCAGGGCAACAGTGACTCTACTTCAAAAGTTATTCAAGATTTGCCCAGTGCTTTGATAAATCCTGAAGATGTGATGCTGTCGTATTAATGTAAGCACTTTCTTTTGATTACACTGTGCCACAGCTTGCAATGGTGAGGACTGAAAGATTGAATGTTATACATGGGCTAGCCATATATGATTTACTTCCCTTTCCTTACAACCAGACTGACCTTGCCTTGATCTTGAAGGCAACAGGGAACTCACACCCATCTCTCAATATGTTTCTGTTGTTTCTGAGCCCATTTTCACATACACCCCACACTGAGAGGTTTGATTGTTGGCGTTGCTATTTCCATTAAGTAAGTATTTTGTGTCACGATCTGTTTTAATACATGAAAGCTAATTTTTATCTATTAACACGCTGTATATTGACTGGGATCTGACAAAGAATGTAATGGCTTACTAAGCATGTTCAAAACCTGCATGTTTGAGTGATTTATATTTTGTTGCAGAATATTTCTTCTTGCTGTTTTTCACAGTCTGTAGCATTTCCTTCCACACTCAGATCCTCTAACAAGACAGGGCCATATAATCTACTGCATGCTAATATAAACCTCTACTTTCAAACAGCAATTCATTGCATCGTTGTAATTCCACAATAGAAATGATATATTGAGCAATAAAGCTGAAGTTACAGACCTATGAATAGGCTACTGACTTGTTTATGGATTGTGCCATTTCTTAGCTCCTTTTTAAAACATGGGCAATGCAGCTCCAGGTCATTTAGGATCTGTGAACAGGGTATGTTGCTAATCTCAGCTGAATCTCTGGAGAAGGGGATGGGGAGCGAAAATCATTAACATTCAAGAATGTCTGACCACAATTTGTAATCAACAAATTGGGTGACTCATAGGGTCTGTAATAATATTTTAAAGCAAAAGTACTTTATCGGATGAAATGTGCTTTCGGGTAGCTTGAGGTCATAGAGTCATACAGCATGGAAACAGACCCTTTGATCCAACTCGTCCATACTGACCACATTTCCCAAACTAAACTAGTCCCATTTGCCTGCATTTGGCCCATATCCCTCTAAACCTTTCCTATTCAGGTACCTGTACAGATGTCATTTAAATGTTGCACCTGTACCTGCATCTACCACTTCCTCTAGCAGTTCATTCCACATATGAACTGCCCTCTGTGTGAAAAAGTTGCCCCTCAAGTCACTTTTAAATGTTCTCTTCCCCCTTAAATTATGCCCTCTGGTTTTGAACTCCTTTACTTTAGGGAAAAAGACCTTTGCTATTCACATTATTTAAGCCCATCATGATTTTATAAACTTCTTTTAGGTCACCCCTCAATCTCCTACATTCCAGTGAAAAAAGTCTCAGCCTTTCCAGCCTCTCCTTTGTAAATCAAACCCCACCCCAGTCCCAGTCAAATCCTGGTAAATCTTTTCCGCACTCTCTCCAATTTAGCAGGTCAACCAGAACTATACACAGTAGTCCAAAAGTGGCCTAAGCAAAGTCCTGTACAACAACAACACGACATCCCGTCTCCTATACTTAATGATCTGAGCCATGAAGGCAAGCATGCTAAATAATTTCTTAACCACCCTGTCTACCTGTGATGCAACTTTCAAGGAACTATGCACCTGACCTCCTAGGTTTCTCTGTTTGACAACACTACCCAGGGCCCTACCATTAGCTGTAAGGCCTGCCTTGTTCGTCTTACCAAAATAGAACACCTCACAATTATCTCAATTAAACTTCATCCTCCAGTCCTCGGTCCACTGGCCTGATTGATCACAATTCCTTTGTACTAAGCTGCTTTAGAATTGCAAGACTTTATTTTTCCAGAAGGAAGATTTAAAATATTGTATGCGTATGGACACATTTAAAACAAAATCGTTCTTGCTCCATGAGTGTCACTAGGGCTGCTGCTCATTCCTATTTGCTCCTGAGAAGATGGTGAACTTACTTCTTAAGCCAGTGTTTCCCAAATCTTTACACATTTGGATCCCAATTTAATGCTTCAAAATAGCTACAACCTCTGGGGGGAAAGGGAATGGTTGGGGAGGAGGTGGTGACTGCAAAGGTGACCTGTATGTGCAAAGAGTGAGGCCTGTGGAGGTGAAGGCCTGTCTGTTATAGTAGGATCACAGCTGGTATAACTTAATTATTTGTAATGCAACTCAGCAATGCCTTTCACCGACAATTAGGAATGGACAATATATGCTGGCCTGCTCAGTAACACCCACATCCTGTGAATGAATATAAAAAATATCAGACGTCCGTGGCAGCTATCGGAGTCGGTGTAAGTGAAGATACATTTATAACGCTGCTAGGTAGAAAGTTTCAGGATTTGGTCCGGCAACAATGAAATTATATGTTTAATTAGCCAAATGATGGAATTTCCCTAAAGCTGCTCCCCTTTGTCTTCCTAAGCTTCGGTTTGTGAATTGCTGCAGAAGCCTTGGTATTTTGCTGCTGTGTATCCTGTAGATAGGAGACACAGCAAAACATAGTGCAGTGAGTTGATGTTTAAGTTGGTCAATGGACTACCTACTAAGCAGACTGTTTTGGCCTGGATGATATCAGTCTCCTTAAGTGTTGTTGTAGCTGTATTCATCCACACAAATGAAAGGTATTCCATCAAACTCCAGTCTTATTTCTTGAAGGTGATGGAAAGACTGTGGGGAGTCAGGAGGTGAGATATTTGCTGCAAAATTTCCACCCTCTGACCTGCTCCTACATCTTGGAAAACCTCACCAGTGGTTAAATTAATGAATTTGAATTTTGCCTACCTGTTCCTTTTGTGAGATTAAATTTAAGGTTTATTTTTAAACCAAATAATTGATTTTAAAAAGTGGTGGATGTTCAAAACCAAAAAAAATTGACAATAATCTTGTCAAAGCTGCAGTGCATCACTAAATCGGCTTATAAAAGGACATGAGAAACATTACTTTGGTTTAATGTTATTTACCTAGATGGTGCCTGAGAAAATAGAAACTAATTTTGTCTGTTCTGTATTGGAGATTCGCAAGTGATGAAAAGGCAAAATGTGAAAAGGAGCAATTTTGTATTCATTGGTTTGTGTTTTGCCCCAGGTTGAAAGTAAACATTGGAAATAATGTCAGGTGAAACAAAAATTTTTTTTCTTGCTTCAATTGGATAAGCACAAATAATCAATTGAGTTGGAAGCAGTGGGTCTCAATCTCAATGATTCTGCAGCCTTCGAGTTCCTCTGGCTTCAGGTCTCATCTGGAATGTTGAAGTTCCTGGAGGAAGACCTCTTATGACTTGTCCCATTGGTTTGCCAATTTCCCTCACTTGGTCAGCACGAAAAAGCTTTTGTGTTGCAAGTTACTGAAGCCCTCAGCAAACAGCAAGGATGGTGGGACATTTGGGCCCTTGGCGAATAATGAAACAACAGCAGCTCTCTCACTGACCAATGAGATTTTATGTTTGAGGAAGAACCGAAAGACGGACTCAGAAGGAAATAAAATGAAATATAATGAAATCAGGTACTGAAAGAGAAGCTGATGAAGCCTAAGTTTGGTTTCCGTCAGAGATGGGAAAAACAAGGAAATAACGATTTCTCTCATAACTATTTACTACAATATATGTTAGAAAAGGATTACACAGTTTAAATTGTTCTCTTACTCGACTGGAGAAGTTGAGTGACATGACAGAAATATAAATGTTTTTGTTAATATCTTCCTTGCACTTTTAAGGAAAAGCCCAATTTTATACAGTTGCGTTTAATTGATTTTTAATGCAGAAAAACAGCAATTTGTTTCAAATGCCTATAGAGATTGGCAACAAGATTTTTTGCAAAGCTAACAGCATTACAGCTTGCATGGTACCTCTCCTTCACCACATTGTTGGCTGGTTTGCCTGTGAAGGTCAGTATGCACAATAAACTCAAAAGGTAGTTTCCCAGCAAATTCTGAATGAATCATTCGCTGGAGGACGATTTCAAAGCACTGTTTCCCACTCCTGGGTCATAAAACATCTGTAACAGTCCACCCTGATGAGCTCTGTACACCAGATTCCTGCCATTAGCTAACATATGTGGTTTCCAACAGTCCAATGTGGGGAGGTGGAACCTGAATATAGTGTGAGTGAATGTGGATTATAGAGCTTTTATGGCAAGGTAATAATGTTGTAAATATCTGAATGATTTTGTAATCTCTGCTTCATTCTCTGCCGAAAACAATGTGTGCTAAAGAATAATCTCTCCCCAAACATGAATAATCAAGTGGAAAAAAAGAGTTTAAGATAAAAAAAATGTCACCATACTCAGTTACTGCTTTTTTTCCAAAATGGATTGCCAGTAAGTCAAAAGTGGGTCGATACTATTAATTGCTGGTTGCCCTATCACTGTTTCTTCATGAGATTTGGTACTTCAGATTGGAGAATTACATCAAGAGTTGGAAAACCAGAGGAAGTGAGATAGGCGGTTGCCTGCTTGTATAGAGAATATTTATGCAGCAAATTCAACAGATGACTTAGAAGTACAATTTTTAAAAATGTTGTGTGAATGTGAATCAAAAAACAGAATATCGTGGAGATATTCAGCAGGTCAATCAGTATCCTGTGGATAGAATAGATGAAGTTACAGTGAAAAGGTGAGGGACAAGTAATACAATTTTGTATATAGACAAAATGGACCAAATGTTCTCCCTCTGTGCTTAAACCTTTAAGGTTTCTATGTTTAATGTGTCTGTTCCTTATCTGGAATTTGACCTTTGTGTACTTTCTGAGCCCTGAAGAAGACATTGCACCAATCCTTAAAAAATCGATCTTAAGTCAGTATTACTATCTGTATAAAGTAAGCACATGACTGTTAATCCTTCATCTTTTAGCAAACTGAATTAAATAGTCAAAATGATGAAATGGCACCAAAATTGAATTATATTTCAGCCAAAACAAGTCGACATCTGGTTACATAAGAGCTGTGAGTGAGCAGATCCTACTTCAAAACACTAATGACTTATCCCACTTTAGAAGTACTTTAATACTATTTTAATGAATATTTATTAGCTTGAGTATTGAAAGTAGCTTTCCAGTCAACTAGAACAATTTGTGACCTTTCCCCTGCCTCTGGTGAGTGGTACAAGATTTCTATTGAATTTTGTACTTGATATGACAGCATTTCTTTTGTGTTAACTTTAATTTTTCGAAGCCTTGTGAGACTGTGAGAAACTGGGCACTTTTCTGAGGACTATCACTATATACAGAAACTATTAAGACATGTGTGTTACCTGACATCTTCAAGGCCTGGAATGCATCTATTACACACTTCACCCATAAGATTACAATTGACTGTGCAGTAATTTTGAGAAATGATCCATTTTGCATGATTTAATATTTCATAGTATGTAGTCCCTGTTGGGAGGTTGCAAAACATTTTACACAAATGGTTTACATTAAATATGCATTGAATTTTTTTTTAAACTTTGGTTCATTAAATAATAACACCTACTGTTATTTAACAAGCAGTTAACAAGCACAGTTTGTTCTGGGCATGAGGCAGTTTAGACTGCCAGTTACCTGTACTCCTTTTTAGTTGCAAAATTTCTTTGTGCTGATAATCAACCACAAACACTTGTTTATTAATAAATTCATATAAATATATATAAAACTGTATATCAGAGTGATTTAAGGATAAATATTTGAGTTGGTCAGTTTTGGGGCTATCACAAAAGAGGAACTTGTGGAAATTAGTAAAGAAATAGTATTGGAGAAAATAATGGGATGAAAAGTCAACAAATTCCGTTGTCCTGATGGTCTACATCTTCAAGTTTTTGAAGAGGTAATGACAAAAATAATGGATATATTGGTTTTGATTGTCTTGAATGGTCCCTGTTGATTGAACACACATTTGATAATTAAGAAAGGAGGGAAAGAGTAACCCAGGAATATAGCCCACTGATTCTACCACAGTAGTAATGAGAATGCTAAAATCCATTATTAGAGATGTGGAAACAGTCTTGAATACTGGGCAGAATCAAATTGGGTATATGAAAGGGAAGTCATGTTTGACATATCTGTTAAAGTTTTATTTTTGAAGTTATAGCTAGGAGGATGGATTAGGGAAATCCGTGTATGCAGAATACTTGGATTTTTTTATTGTAGTATGTGAACCGAGGGTCTAAAAGTCTCAGGCTCCATCTTAAATTAGGCCTTCTTGAAGCATAATATGCTGACTGAAGCATGCTACTCTTCATAATTGAATAGCTTGATGTTAGGCTGAACACTAAGTGCCTGTGAATATAATATTTTTGTATATTTATAAGCTGGAATAAACGTATCTTGAATCATTTGCTACTACATTACCTGTGTCCATATTCTTATGTCACAGGAGATAATGTTAGCTTTGCCAGATCAGGTAAGGATATCTTGCTGGAGACAGGGATTCTCTGCTTGCTACAAAGTTAATTGTGTCCTTTTGAAGCTCTTGCTATCAGATCTTCATTTCCCATTTCACTTACGATATCCTGCACAACCATCCACAGAGAGAAATAGGGAACAGAAGAAGCATTGTTCTTCTCTATGCCAGCATAGTAGCAATCACACAAAGAGGACTGGTAATTCAAACAATATGGGTTGTTTTATTTGAAGAAATCAAAATCTATTTAGCAATATTTAGAAGGCTAATTAACATGTCTGATTTTCAAGGTCTCCTGGTATCTTCTGCGTGAAAATCACTTGAGTATACATATCATATCCTCTGTGGAGAGAAATCAGAGTTTACATTTTGGGTCCAGTGACCCTTCTTCAGACCTGTTCTGAGGAAGGGTCACTGCACCTGAAATGTTAACTCTGATTTCTTTCCACAGATGCTGCCAGACCTATTGAGATTTTCCAGCAATTTCTGTTTTGGTTTAGATATCCAGCATCTGCAGTTCTTTCAGTTTTTTTACATTGCATCCTGTCTGGCATATACAGCAGTTTTAAATAGTCTTCTTTAAAGTACAAACTCAGCTGCTTTGAAGGCTTTGAAGGATTTAAGGGTTTCGATGCTGTTGGTGTTGGATGGGTTTTATTGTGTTTGAGCTGGTGCATCACTGCTGTTAGTCACTAGAAATTAAACAGCAGGACAATGGTGGGGGTAAAGATCTAGATAAGTATCACACAACTGGAGAAGAAAAACTTCTAGCCCAAGCACCTGACCTCAATATCAGCGGTATTTGATGGGGCTTTCAAAGCACAGATCAGCCCATCGAATGTTAAACTTTCTGGGCAATAGTCACGTATGTCCATGGGTCCAGTTTTCCGACGGGTCCTAAAGCTCAACAATGGCAGAGCTAACACGTTTGAACCTGTTTGAATTGGAATATCCAGCCAAGAATGATTTTAGGAATAAGGGCTTTCATTCAAACAAAGTTGCTGCTGCTTGCTTCACCGTGCTGCTGTTTGTGTACATAATGTATGCAGCAAACAGCCCCATTATTTCTGAGGACCACAGGGATTATTTACCAACTTCAGTTCACATTTTGGGAAGATCTTAATTTTAGAAAAGATTCCAATGCATTCAGATTACCATAAGTTATTTAAACTGTGCAGCCTAAACATAGGAACAATAGTTAACAGAGAGATAGCCATGGAGAGTCATTATTACCTCCGAGGTACCCTCCCACCTCCTGCGATCACACAAGTAATTATAGCCATCGATCTATCGCAATCTGATAGGTGGTCAAACAAAGAAAACTGGGATAAGGCACGTCCCTCCTCTATTTCCCCAGGTATGCAACTTAATGCAGTTTTGACTGGCAGTTAATTAGTCATAGAAGCTGAAACCTGCTTCTGCCCCCATTATAGCTCCAGGTGTATATGCTCACTTCCAAAAAAAAACAGTTTTTAATTTCAAACCCCTTACCTCTACTGTCATGGTTCCAGATATAGATAACAAGTACTTGATCATTCAGAAGCGAGACTGGAATGATTTGTGACAGAGGATGTGAATAATGAGACATTAAAACGTAGGGCAGTAATGCTGGCTTCCGTTGGTAATACTTTGATCCATTTACTTATTTTAATGAAGAAATATCAATGAGTATCATTCCAGTAGGTGACTGCCTGGCCAGAGTAGCAGCATTACTCTTATCAATTGCTACAGAGTCTCAACAAAGAAATGGAGAGACGACCTGCCAATGACCTAGGCACAGAAAAAGACAATGGCAGAAACGGCCCTGTCAACCCTGCAAAGTCCTCCTTACCAACATCTGGGGGCCAGAGAGCTGACTTAGTCACACTCACGGAATCATATCTTACAATGTTCCAGACACAACCATCACCACCCCTGGATATGACCAGGCCAGAGCCAGCAGAGGTGGTGGCGCAGTGTATACAGTAAGGAGGGAGTTGCTCTGGGAGTGCACAACGTTGACTCCAGACCCTATGAAGTCTCACGTCTTCAGGTTAAACGTGGGAAAACAAACTTCCTGCTGATTACCATGTACCATCCTCTCTTGACTGATGAATCAGTACTCCTCCATGTTGAACAACACTTGGAGGAAGCACTGAGGGTAACAAGGGTGCAAAATGTATGCTGGATGGAGAATTTCAATGCCCACCACCAGAGTGGCTCAGCAGCAGCACTACTGATCGGGTCCTAAAGGACATAGCTGCTGGACTGGGTATGCAGTAGATGGCAAGGGAATCAACAAGAGGGAAATACATACTTGACCTCATCCTTATCAATCTACCAGCTGCAAATGCATCTGTCTATGATAGTACCAGTAAGAGTGATCACTGCACAGCCCTTATAGAGATGACCATTGAGAATAACCTCCATCGTGTTGTGTGTGTTGTATCACCGTGCTACATGGGGCAGATTTGAACAAATCCACCAACTGAAGACTGGGCATCCATTAGGTGCTGTGGGACATCACCAGCAGCAGAATTGAACTCCAACACAATCTGCAACTTCATGGCCTGGCATATTTCCCCACTCAACCATTACCATCAAACAGGGTATCAACCCTGGTTCAATGGAGAATAAAGGAGGGCATGCCTGGAACAGCACAAGGCATACCTGAAAATGAGATGTCAACCTGGTGAAGCTACAAAACAGGGCTACTTGCATATCAAACAGCAAGTGATAGACAGACCTAAGTGATTGCACAACCAACAGATCAGATCTACAGTCTACAGCCCTGCCACATCCATTGGGCATTCTGGAAATTATATTGGAGACTTGTGCTCCAGAACTTGTCGTTCCCCTAGCCAATCTCTTCCAGGACAGTTACAACACTGGTATCTACCGACAATGTGGAAAATTGCCTGGGTACATAAAAAGGTGGACATATCCAATTGGCCAATTACCACCTGCTTTCAGTCATCAGTAAAGTCATGGAAACTGTCATCAACAGTACTATTAAACTGCACCTGCTCGGCGATAACCTGCTCAGTGACGCCCAGTTTGGGTTCCACCAGGGCCACTCAGCTCCTGACCTCATTACAGCCTTGGTTTAAAGATGGACAAAAGAGCTGAATTCCAGACGTGAGGTGAGAGTAACAGCCCTTGACATCAAGGCTGCATTCAACTGAGTGTAGCATCAAGGAGCACCAGCAAAACTGGAATCAATGGGCATTGTGGGGAGAAGCTCTTCACTGATTGGAGTCCTACCTGGCATATAGGAAGATGATTGTGGTTGTTGGTTGTCGTTATTGGTTGTCGATCATCTCAGCTTCAGAACATCTCTGCAGGAGCTCCTCTGGGTAGTGTCCTCGGCCCAAACATCTTCAGCTGCTGCATCAATGACCTTCCCTCCATCATAAGGTCAGAAGTGTGAATGTATGCCTATGAATGCACAATGTTCAGCACCATTTGTGTTTCCTGAGATACTGAGGTAGTCCATGTTCAAATACAATAAGATCTGGACAATATCTAGTTAGAAGTATAAGTGATAAGTAACATTCATGCCACACAAATACCAGGCAATGATCATCTCAGGTAAGAGACCATCTAATCACTGACCCTTTATATTCAATGATGTTAACATCACTGAATACCCCATCATCAACATCCTTGGGGTTACTGTTGACCAGAAACTCAACTGGCCTCACCACATAAACATAATGGCTACAAGATCAGGAATACTGCAGCGAGTAACTCACCACCTGACTCCTCAAAGCCTGTCCACCATTTACAAGGCACAAGTCAGGAGTGTGATGGAATACTCCCCACTTGCCTGGATGGGTGCAGCCCCAACACACTTAAGAAGCTTAACACCATCCCCAGGACAAAGCAGCCTGCTTGCTTGGCATTACATCCACAAGCATCCACTCCTTCCACCACTGATGCTCAGTAGTTCATACAAGATGCACTACAGAAATTCACTACAAATCCTCAGACAGCATCTTCCAAACCCACAACCACTTCTATCTAGAAGGACAAGGGCAGCTGATATATGGGAATACCACCACCAAGTTCCCCTCCAAGCCACTCACCATCCTGACTTGGAAATATATCGCCGTTTCTTCACTGTCGCTGGGTCAATATCCTGGAATTCCCTCCCTAATGGCATTGTGGGTCAGTGGTGGACTGAAGCGCTTTAAGAAGGCAGCTCACCAACATCTTCTGAAGGGCAACTTGGGATGGGCAATAAATCCTGGCCAACCAGTGATGCCTACTTCCCATTAAAAAAAAGAATGCCACAGATTACTTCCTATGTGACTGTGACAAAGCTGAACTATCTCCTCGACATTGTTCTCAACTTGTTTGCAAACTTTGAAAGAGTTCACCACAACATCCTTTTCCTACATTTCTCCACAGGTGGGACTGAACTCACTTGGTGCCTGTGTATCTAACCAGTTGTGGTCAGGCAGTTATTTGCATTAACTCCTCTTGGTATCACACCATTACCTCTGGTGTTGCCCACGTACCTATCCTTGTTGGCCATATTCCACGTTTATGTGCCGTCCCACAGCTGGAAACAGAGTGTTAATTTTCATGTGTACACGGCAGCACACAGCTCCACCTCACCACTATCTCCCTTGATTCCATTCCTATCTTCTTTATTGAACATCCAGTATTGTGTTGAAATTTCCTCTAATTAAATTTTGGGAAAACTGAGGCCATTTTCCTCCGGTCCCACCGCAAACTTTGTTCTCTTGCCACCTACTCTGTCTGACGCCTTGACAACTATCTGAGTTTGAAAGCAGATGGCCTGCAAGGCATATAGCACCAGGAAGAACTTCCAACAAAATATCCACACCGCCATGAAAACTGCATATTTCTATTTCCATAAGATCATCCAACTCTGCCCATCCCTCAACTCATGTTGATGAAACCGCCATCCATGTCATTGTTACCTGTAGACTTGCCTGTTCCAATGATCTACCTTTCATAAATCTGAAGTCATCCTAACTCTGCCCTTGTCTTAAAAAGTGGTACTATCAGCACAGAGGTGAGATTACAACATCAGAATGAATCATGGCCTCCACTTCTTGCCTATAGTATGGAAGTTCTGGCCAAAGAGTCTGCAAAGGGGATGTGATTAGGATGTGTGTGAACAAAAATTTTGCCGGTGATGGATAAATGTGGGAAAATGTAAGATTGTTCACCTTGGCAGCAAGAATAGAAAAGCAGAATGATTATTAAATGGGATGAACATCCATGACACTGTGGTTAGAGGTACCTGGGTGCCATCACATATAAATCACAAAACTTTACATGTGAATACAGGGAGTAATAAAGATAAATGGAATATTGGCCTTTATTGTAAGGGGACGGAATAATGAAGCCTTATTTTACAACTGTAGATGGTGTTGGTGAGATGGTACCCTGAATACCAGGAAAATGTCTTGGCCTCCTTACTTTAGGAACAATACATTTGCATTGTAGGCAATTCAGAGACAATTCACTTCCTGGAAAGAAAGGATTGCCTAATAAGTGAGATTGAACATGTTGGCCCTATACTCATTGGAGTTTAGCAGAATAGAGCTGACTTATTGAAACATATTGGATTCTGAAAAATCTTGACAGGGTAAGTGCCAACAGAATGTTTTCTTCTGTCAGAAATCCAGAAATATGGGACACATTTTCAGAATACATATTCTTCCATTTAAGAGACCCTTCTATCAAGGGTCATTAATCTTTAGAATTGTTTTCCCCAGTTTGCAATGGTCATTGAATATATCCAGGATAGAGTTAGAAAGATTTTTGATTGACAAGGAAGTTGAGCATTAAGGAGGGTAGGCAGGAAGTGATTTGAGGCCATAATCATTTCAGCTGTAATTTTATAGAACGGTGGAATATGTCAGATGGACGGAATAACTTATTCAGTTTCTACTTCTAACATTCTTAGATGCATTATGAAAGAAATGGAAAATATTTTCTAACTTATATAGTCCTTGAGGCTGGATTATCAGATGGACATTTTAATCAATGTTAGCTTGGTACAGCAATGGGTGATCTGGAAGAAACTGGAAATGTATGGGCAGTATCTAGTGGCAAAAACATGGCTAACTTTATGGATTGACCCCATGACCAGAAGATACAGCAAATTGGCAGCACTGACAAAGCAATTCAAGGAAGGAAAAGGGGATGGTCAATATACATGTAAACAAATAAACACAGATTTGTGCCAGAAAAATAGAAATAAAGGAAATGAAAGACATTCTCTTTTCATTGAAATTGTTGGATTGTCTGATGTTTATATCACTTCTATCCATTAACAATCTCCTTACATGTTATTACTTTAAAGCTGTTTTTACTTGTTAGTGTATGTCTGTGTTTGTGTGTTTCTTGTTCATCTGTAACATCTTCCAGTTTAAAGGGTCTATATACGAAATATCCACTTCTCCATTCTCTCCGCAGGCAGTGTCGGTCAATCTGAGTGTTTTTGTTTGAGTTGCATACAGGAACAGAAGTTGACCATTCAGTTATAGTGTGGTTAATCCTCACCTTGACTTGTTTCATATTTCAAACGTTTGCAAAATCCTTTTTTTAAGGAAGAAAGACACCACATTCTGTAATTGAATAAGAAAGGAAGTGTAATTCTAGCAAAGCTAAGGTCTCCCTTTTTTGTAATGAATTAAAGGCCTGGTCCTTAAACTCTGATTTCAGTTCATTGACTTGCACGATTTTTAAATGGACGTGTCTGACACAATATGCCATCAAGACATGAGGGAACAGCTGATGTACTGATTATCTGCCACAATTAGATTTCATATTTATGTTAGCTCCTGTAACATAAGGATGAGATAGGGGTGATGCAGCGCTGGAGAATTCAATGAACTTTTATTCCAGCACCTGGTGTTCCAGCACATGTGTATATTACAGTCACAAGCACTTATGTGTCTGTGCTCAAAGCAATTTAGATGGACTGTGTCAAGCTTCCCTTAATGTGTCTTTCTGCAAGAGAGCAGAGCTCAGTAAGTGAAGACTGTGAAGACCCCTGTTCTCTCAAGATATATGTAGGTATTTTTCCTGCAAGAGTTAGAAATCTTTTTGGTTTTTCAACTGCATGGTAGCTCTACGGAATGTCAAATTCCAATATGTCATTTGTTTCTTTTTCTCTCAGCGAAGGCTATACAGAACAGAATGAGAACGCTTTGTATATTACAACAGTTTTTTTTAATGAAGAAAGTATATTTTTGCAATAAAAATAGGTTGAGGCTGTGAGCTTTACGGCATTAGTTAACACGCCATGATACAGTGATAACCTCAGGAGTACGTCTTTTAAAGGTGTGTCTTGAGACATAATATACTCTCAGTGTCCAAAACTGCATGGCTTCCCCTTATCTGTGAACAATGCTCACTTCTCAAACATGCTGATTCTTCTGAAATTGACATATAGGAGCCAGTGATATTCCAGAATGTGACTGGGATGGGGTGGCAAAGTGAGCCATTACGCGAGAGGTGGGACATTTGTGATCATTGTCTTGGGTACGGGTGCATTGTTGGCTGAGTATTGTCAGGAGGGGTTGGGGGTGAGCAGTGTTAGGATTGCTATTTAGATGGAATGCATGACCATCCATCTGATTGATTTCCCACTGGGCTTCTCAACAGGCCCTATGCCTGTTATGAAAAATTCTAAGTAAATTTGTGCCAAAATTTGGGTGCCTATAGTGCAAATAGCTCAAGTCTCCATGGCTCTGGCCATCTGACCCTACTTTCCAAGGTCGTTGTGGAGGTTAAAAGCAAGAAATTAAAATTTAAACTTCTCAAATTAACATGTGGTTGAATGGAGCTTCCTCAGTTTGAAGAAGCATTGCGGCTTTAGGTTTTGCGTGTTCACTGCCCCCTATATAAAAACCTTCATGCTATAAACTGAGGTCCAGTTTGTTTTCTCATAGTTGGATGGAAATGAGCAAGGAAGTTCTTCTTGTGCCCTGGTTAACATTTGTCTCTCAGTAAATTTAAATAAAAACAAATTATCCAATTTTTATCATGTTGCCTTTGAGGGATCTTATTGTCCCTTCAATTACATTAGAGTGACAATATTTATAAAGCACCTCATTGACTGTGCAGTGCTGTAGGATGCTGTGAGGTGGAGAGTTGTGCTATATTAATGCAAGTTTTTACTTAATGCCACTAGAGATAAACTTTTCATCGATTCACATCTTCTGAAGCCTCTTTTTATTTCCTGAAGACAATAAATTGTGCTCGCTTTATGTGTGGTGGTCAATTTCATCCTGGACAGGATGGACCCGGACAGTTTCAACAAGATGGTTTCATAGCACTCACTAGGATTAAAAGTGAAATATATTGTTGAATTTCGCACTCCTATCTTAATACTACTCAAAAAGCTATGTTACCTTATTCTATTTCAGCTTGCAAGTGAGAGAAGATTTTCTTCTCCCCCAGTGAGTGGCTGAAATAACATTTATGTTGGTGATTTCAGTAACAAGGTTGGTGGGTAATATATCTAATCAAAATCAGGAGCTATTAACTGCTCACAATATTTTAAACATGAATATTCTATTTTGTTTTAGAAAGGATTTGTAATGTGGGTCCATTTAAAACAAAAGACTGCTTTACTGACTGAGGAACAAGGATATCAGAAGTATTTCACTGATGCCAACTCAGTAACAGTAGATGAAATGTCCTGTCTCCACTGTGCCATGGGACTTGGCCACAAAGATTAAATCCATAAAGCAGAGATCCATTAAGTGTAGGGTGTGTATATGAGACTGCCTTGCTAACTACTACAATCTGAGACCAATGGCACTGAAATATTTGCTTTAGGATTGAATATCCCAAGTCTGCCTCCTTATTCCCTTTCCCACCAAAAAAAAAGGACTGATAACATGATGTATTGACAGTTGCTGAGGGATTCAAACTAGGGATGTATATGTAAACTTACATCATTTTTCTGTTTAGCATTGGGAACTGGTGAGATTACATTTTGGCTGAGTTGGCTGTGATCAATTTATTGACAAATAGGTCAGAAATATTGTACATATTTGGATTCTTCATTATTATTGTGGATTGTATTTTATAAAAATGTCAATTCAATTCCAGGGTTTGTGGTTTCCCTTCAGTAAATTGCCCAGATGATTTATGTGCCAGGTGCACTGATGTTCTTGATACGCTTTTTCAATTTTGGAAGCATTACCAGCCATATTCAATCCTGCCTCTTGGCTGGCTTCCTCACAAACTGTTGACAATCAGTGATAGAAACCTGAGGCTGTTTTTGCCTAATAAATCTCAGATATTCTTCCCTAAAACAGAAGGCCTGAGACCCAATGTTTGACTCAGCTGAGGTCAAGGAAAAAAGTCAAACCTGTGACCTTTTCTGGTTTGTCCGACTCTGCTAACCATTGAGCAAATTCGCTATGCTATCTGGAAACTTTGTTTTTAGCCCTTATTTCAGTCTGGTTAGATTTGGAGATTCGCTTTACACAATATTCAGTTAAAACATTAAATGTATGTGATTGGTCTCCAAGCTAATTAAAAAAGTTTTGGGGCATTTCCTCTGGTCTAAGAAGTGTTTAATTCTATTGTAGTCTCTATGATCAGAACATACTGGTAGCAGCCTAATGTTGATTTGAGCAACAATATGACATTATACTATGCCACATGTACCTCTACATGAATCCTTTTATTTTTATAGGTGGTGGACAATATTCTGACAAATGAAGAAGAAGAAAAAAACAAGAAAAATATAAAACGACTGGCTAAATTAATTTCTTCAATTTCTATGATGTCCTTTGCAAGTCTAGATTTGGCTCCAGGTAAAAGCTTCACAAATGTCACTGTGATTTCATCCATGAGCTTTGCATTATTTATAATGCTCCTAGACTTGCAAAGGGCCCTAACTGTAAACCAGAAGCAGCATTCCTGCCTCATATCTTGAAGATTTGTTTTGATTACTCTGATCCTGGCTGCAATAAATATAACATAGTGGCATGAGCCAGCCAGACTAGCATTTACTTTGAATGGAAGTAAATTTACTTCTCTCGATGTCAGTACAGATTGCTTTACTCATTGTCATGAATATCAATATACCAGATTTGCTTTTATTTTTGTTTATAATCTTCCCTGAAAAACATATACAGTCACTCCTGTTGTCAACACTTCAAGTAACATTTCACCATATGGTACTGCAGAAGAAATCCCTTTGTATCATTAATCTGTCTCATGCAGCCTGATTCTGGAAACTTGTCTTTTCTATCAGATTCTTGGAAGTCACATTACAGTATTGGAGCCCTAAAAATTACTCATTGACTTTTTTTTTGTCCCAGAGTGGGACG
Source organism: Rhincodon typus (assembly GCF_021869965.1). Lineage (NCBI taxonomy): Eukaryota > Metazoa > Chordata > Chondrichthyes > Orectolobiformes > Rhincodontidae > Rhincodon > Rhincodon typus. Next base: position 57,392,404 of record NC_063345.1, on the reverse strand, counting down.
AATTATTTTCCAAAGCACAACTTTGTGCCAATTATAGATCTAGAGAGCTATGTTGTATACTTTAACCATAGAATATGAACACTTTCTTGAAGACAATGCTTACAATTGAGTTTGATGATATCTCAGAAGATGGAATTTTCCCAAACTTGCCATTAAAAACACCTAGAAATAAGCTGGTCACGAAAGTTTTCTCTCTTATTCCAAATAAATTCATTTTGAGCATGGTTGAAGAAATACTTTTCATTTTGCATTTATCAGCTCAATTAAAAGTAATTCTGGTTTAAGGAGAAAATCGAAGTTCATAATGCATGAGAGGAGGGTATGCTTGGTTAACAAGACAGCTCTGGTAGAAGCATTGCCATGGAGTTAATAATCATTGATAGTTAACGACCAGGATTTATTTAAATTTTAAACCAGGCAGATTGACTCTGACTGGTCAGGGCACTGCCTTGAGAAATGAACCAATGAGTGGCACCTATTCTGCTGCATTGAAATAATGTAGTGTGTGGCGTGTACATATTCTTTTGTCTGCAAAGATCAAAGCTTTATGAATTAATATATGTAACTTCCAGTAGATGCAAAGCAGCCACACTGCAAACTCAATTGACAGTTCGAAATTGGTTGTCAGCATAATTCTTTATTCACTACACATTACATTGACAACTAATTTAGGATTGTCAATTGGGCTTGCTATGTGATGCACTTATATGTACTGAAAGCTACATATATTGATATTAATAGACAAGGCCTTGTTCTTTCCAAACAGGAAGAAAAGAAACATGTACTGCACCAGTTTCAACTCAACAGAATTAGCGACAGTTTATTTCTGAAGGTAATGCCCTAACCACTCTTGAGTCAACCTGCCTGATTTAAAAATTAGTAAAGCCTCACAGTTAACTGCCAATTATCATTAACTCATACATTCTCCATGGCAATGAGAGTCTACCAATGACAGTCCACTTGCCAATCAATCAACGCCCTCCTCTCAAATAATGTAAATATTGTTTTCCCCTTAAATTGGTATTTTTATAAATATAAATCTTATAAATTATAAATATAAATCTTTGACAATTTGTTTACTTTTCATCAATACTTAGATTTTATGGTAGCAAGCAACTATAAATCAAATTTTGCAATTCCTTACTTTTCAGTCAGGGGTCTGGGAGGGTCACTTATTTTGAAGATGAAGACACTTGAAGGCAATATAATTGCCCATCAAATATTCAGCTCAAGGGGTTTCTGCAATTATAGAACATCCACAAAAATTAGATACTTGATATCAGAGTTTATGCACAAAATAGATCATAAGGAAAACTAGGTACCACAGCGGCTGAAAATACTCAGTAAGTCACACAACCGCTGTGGATAGTGAAGCAGAGTAAACATTTAAGATCGGTGACTTCTCCTGAGCATTTTATCTTGTGCTTTAATCTAATACTGCTGGTCTGCACAGTGAGCTACTGGTCTGGAGTATCTCAGGCTATGGTGTCTGCAATTACACTGTCCCTGAGGTTGCTTACACCTTGCCTCTGTGTAAGGTGCTTTAACTCCTTATGTACTGTAACACTGTTTTACTTACATCTACACATTGTTGCCTCTCAAATACAGCTTTATAGTGTAGTGTCTAAAACCCCTCTCATCATATGTTCATTGAGGATTGGTATCTTATTTCTTACTGATGTTAGAGTCATGTGATTATTTGTGTCCTCATGATCTTAAAAAAAACCTCGCTATACCATGCTTGCCCCCACGTTTCTCCCTACTTAGTCTATAATATTCCAGTAGTTTATTTTTCTGCTTTCTTACATTGCCTTGTAATCATTAATGTCACAATTAATATCATTACTATAATCTCCCCAGTATGCAGCACATACATCGAATGGTGGGTGCCAGTTTGCTGAATCCACCGGTTGCATGAAAAATACTAGTAGCAGCTGGCAGAACTCATCTTGTGGCAGCCACAAGATGAACGTGTGTTTTAAAATCGAACAGACAGGAATACTCGTAAATACCAGTACACCTGGCCACGGTAGGCGATTCTGTCTTTATCGATAAGTAAACGTCAAACTAATTTTAATAAAGCAGCAGATCTATTTTTCCCCTCCAAATACAGTAAATTTCCAGTTATCCAGATCCCAATCATCTGGAATTCTCATGCACCCATCATTAGAGATTCAAAATGACTTCCAGATGCTTGGGATCCAGATGACAGGGACGTTACCATGATCAGCATTAACACCATTATCACCATCTCCCCCCACCTGCTCAAAGTCTGTCCCACATCCTCTGATAATCATATTCAGTGTCTTGGCACGAGCAAGATCAATGCTTTCCTGATCTTCCTGAATGTCCCTCAGAAGTTTGGCCAGTACATGATCTTGGTTGATCTATTTGTTTGATGACTGTGGTTTCTTCCTTCCTGTACCTTAGCCAGACTTTCTGGCCTGGCTGTAAGGTTGATAGAGGTTTCTTCACTGTGTCTAGAATTGTACTACCACCACTACTTTTTGCTGTAGCTTTGCCCAAGTTCTTTTTATCTTCTCCTGGTCTTGGTTTAAGTTCAGTTTAATATTTGCTTTAAGATTTGTTTTCTAAAACTGATACGTGAGTTTACTTCCTCTCTGTTAACAATCCCAGTAGTGAGTACCCATTATTCAATGGTGTTTCTATGTATCTGGGTCGAGCTAAATTCCCAGTTTGGATTCTTATGCATCAGTGACCTCACAGTCTTGACTGCTCTTTCTGCCTCTCAGTTTGACTGCGAATGGAGTGGCGAACTTGTCACCGGGTTGACACATACCTCCAAACTTCCTAAAGTACTCATTGACAAAATGATGTCCGATGTCCAATACTAACTCCTTAGGAAGCCGTGTGTCGAAAAGGCCCTTTTCCGTGCTCTGATCATGGAGTTTGCTGTGGTTGAATGAATCTTGCCATCATGAATAAGACTAAATTGATTGATTGATTTATTGTCATGTGTACTGAAATACAGTGAAAAGTTTTGTTTATGAGTGGTATATCATAGTAAGCAAAGGATGTACAGATCAAAAAGACTTAGACAGAGGCGTACAGGTTACACACTGCACAATTGCACAGGGCGTGTGCTAGGTGGGATCAGCGTTAGCAAGATACAATTTCTATTTAAAATCAAACAAAACTTTTGCTAGCCATTTCCATGGCCTTTTTAGGAACCTTGTTGAAATCAATGGCTCTGTAGGTACATTATGACACACATATATGGCTAACAAAATTTAATCATGAATATCTTTCAAAATGTTTGGCCACCACAGTAATTGGTGTGCTCTTGCTCTGCATGTCATTATACCTAGGTGTTCCCCCATTGGGTTTGCTGTGGGATGTTTATTATGTCTCACAGTTAATATGCAATACACCTTTAAGAGATATACTCATGTTATCATCACCTTTATAACAGCACTCTCCAGTTGACTGGGGTGACTTGTAGCATGGCACACTGAGGGAACAGTTTGCAACCAAATTGGATAGTACTAGCCCAGTCACAACCGTGCATGTGATTATAATACCTTTGAATACCAGGAACTAGAATAAAAGTCCTTCAGTACTAAGTTATGCTGCATTTGTTTCTATGTTACTGTAGCTATCGTAAGTATTACTTCACCAGGTACAAATACTTTCTTAAAGATAAGAAGGTCCATCAGCACATTGACAAGTCATGAGGACAGAACTGATCACAGTGGCTTGTAAAACACATCCAGATCTTGTGAAGATTAGACAGCCCTGGACTTCAAAGCATTTGGAAGATTAATAAAAACAAATTTATGTGAGTACAAATCTCCAAGTTAAATGGCCACAAGGCAGATTTTACCCTTTTCTACTTTAAACTTTTGCCTGCTTCCCAATATAAAACTCTAAACACAGCCATGAAAAGATCCTTGCTTAGCATTAGTTAAAGTGGACGACAAAAGCTACATTCAGTTAAAACACTGAGCCCACTTGTTCAATAAAAAAGTATTTTACGAAGGATAAAGAAGTGATTTTCTAGCCTAAGCTAACTTGCCACTGTGCAGAGATTTTATGATTCCTCCATTTTGTCTCTTAAATTTGATCAAAGTAAGAGTCCTGTAAAGCCATATTCTTTATTTGGCCTGAACCAGCCTTGAGCAGCTGAAGGTTCCTAGTACATGCCTCTGTTTCTTAAATGAGACACAGTTCCAAATGCATCACACTCTCAAATGGCTCCTGATGGATTTAATATGATCAGCAATCTTAAGGGTCATGCCCTATTCATCTTAAGGATGATGTATCTCCATTCGTTGATCCTCCAAGAAAATGCAATGTGCACATTTAGAAGAAGGAACTATCATCCCTACCTTGGGCTTGGAAGCAAAATGCAAAAGTCCTTGCCCAAGAATTAATCGTCTAATCATTTTGAGACACAAGACATTCTTCTTCAAAGATAAAGGAAAATGAAAGAGACAAGCGAAGGAGAGAATTACTTTAACTACACGTCAGAGAGTGCGTACAAATACACGTTTCTCAAATATGCAACCAGCCCAGATCATACAAAGTCATTACTGATTACAATGCTATATTATGAAGGAACAGAAGTTACATTCCCCGCCACTTCCGCCACTCACAACCTGACCCCACAATCAAAGATATATTTCCCTCCCCACCCCTGTCTGCCTTTTGTAGGGAATGCTCTCTCTGTGACTCCCTCATCTGTTCCACACTCCCTACTAGCCCCACCACTGCTGGCACCTTTCCCTGTAACCGCAGGAAGTGCTACACGTGCTCCTACACCTCCCCCCTCACCTCCATCCCGGGCCCAAAACAAACCTCTCACCTTAGACAGAGGTTCACCTGCATATCTGTCAACTTGGTCTACTGCATCCGCTGCTCTCGATGTGGCCTCCTCGGTGAGATCAAGTGAAGGCTCGGAGACCGTTTCGTAGAGCAACTACGCTCTGTTTGCGACAAACGACAACACCTTCTGGTTACGGACCATTTTAACTCCCCTTCCCACTCCCTGGGTGACATGTCCATCCTGGGCCTCCTCCAGTGTCGCAATGACACCACCTGGAAACTGGAGGAGCATCACCCCATATTCCGCCTTGGGAGCCTACAGCCCAATGGCCTAAATGTGGATTTTATCAGTTTCAAAATCTCCCCACCCCCGGCCATCATCCCATGACCAACCCCCCCCTCTCATTCCTGCCTCCTTGACCTGACACAACCTGTCCATCTTCTCTCCCACATATCCGCCCCTCCCACCTCACTGACCAATCCCCACCACTGCCTACCTCACCTATTACCATCCCACCTAATTTCCCTAGCTTCAGCCCTCATCTCTCTATTTATTTTGGAACTCCTTTCCCCCTCCCCATTCCTGAAGAAGGGTCCCGACCTGAAACATCAACTTTCCTGCTCCTCTGATGCTGCCTGGTCTGCTGTGCTCCTCCAGCTCCACACTGTGTTATCTCTGACTCCAGCATCTACAGTTCTTACTATCGCTTAGTTCAGTCCAATTTATGAATGCGAAAGAATGAAGAAGAAAACTCCATCGATGAATGTGCAGTAATGCTGACTGACAACAACCAGAAGCAAGATAACCAATTTATCATCCAAGGGCAAGCAAAAATAACATGTTGGACAGGTAGGCAAGTGCGCAAAGAAGTGGCAGATGGAATACAATGTGGAAAAGTATGAGGTTATGCACTTTGGTGGGAAGAATAGAGGCACAGACTGTTTTGTAAACGATTAGAGGCTTTGGGAATCTGAAGCACAAGGGGACTTCAGAATCCTAGTTCAGGATTCTGTTAAGGTTAACATACAAGTTCAGTTGACATTTCAAGAGGGGTAGAATGCAAACGTGGAGATGTAATGCTCTGGTCAGGCAGCATTTGGAATATTGTGAGTAATTTTGGGCCCCATATCTAAGGGAGGATGTGCTGTCTTTGGAGGGGATCCAGAGGAAATTTAAAGGAATAATCCTGGGGATGAAGATCTTGTCATATGAGGAGAGACTAAGGACTCTGTGTCTGTACTTGATGGAGTTTAGAAGGGGTCTGATTGAAACTTACAGAATGCCGAGAGACCTGGATGGAGTGGATGTAGAGAAGATGTGGAGAGACTAGGACCCAGCCTCAGAGTGAAGGGACAACCCTGTAGAACTGTGATGAGGAGGAATTCTTCAGCCAAAGTGTGGTGAATCTGTGGAACGCATTGTCACAGAGGGTGTGGAAACTGTGGAGGCTAAGTCATCGAGTGTATTTAAGACAGATATAGATAGGTTGTTTATTAGTAAGGGGATCAAGGGTTACAGGGAGGAGGCAGGAGAATGAGGTTGAGAAACATATCAGCCATGATTAAATGGCAGAGCAAACTTGTGGGCCCAATGGCTTAATTCTGCTCCTATATCTTGTACTCTTATGGTACTTCTCCAGACGGTTATGCAATGGATGAGTTGTCAAACCTCCTAAACATTACATCAAACTTTGGATTGCCAGCCTTCTTAATTCTGTCTTTACCCATTTATATGATTGACAAGATATGGCTATGTACAACTACAATATCTGTTTTGGATCTCTTTCATTTTGGTAAAAGAGGGATGTTGTGTTCTGTTTTCCAGCCGCTATATGGCACCTTAAAGAGACATGCTCATGATGTCATCACTGTATCATAGCTTATGATCTGATGATGTAAATAACTCCATCTTACTGGGTCTACTTGCAAACTGACATGTTGCGAGGAGCATGCTACAGATTAAAAGCAAATTGCTTTGTGCTAGGTCAGACAAGGTAGTGTCTGTGTTTGTAATACACAGGTAGATACTAGGAATTGTAACAAAAATCTATTGAATCTTTCAGCACTACATGACCCATGTTTAATTCTTACATTTTTGGGAGTTAACCTGAGTCTTGCCTCATCAGGTACAAATTCAGTACTGAACCTAAAAAGCAGATTGATGCATCAGTGAAAGATCATGAGGTCAGATCAGACCGATTTCTGTCTTCATCGACTTTGGTAATAGCCATTTAATGATCGTACATCAATAATTCTTCCGTTACTGCCCAAGTGCTGTTTCTGCTAAAGGTACATCTGCAGCATATGATTTGATGGACGATGTTTGAGCCACCATTATAGACAGAGTTGTCTGACGTTTGTGCATTCCTTGCCACACTTTTGAACTGCAAAGATTTGTCTGAGTTTGCTCTCAGTTGCCAGTAAACCACTGGCATTTGCCATAGAATAGGATTATAATTCTTCTACAAGAATAAGATATTCTTTTCCTGCTCAATTTACTGCTGTTCTGAAGAAGGTCACTGTCATTAATTTCACTTTACCTGGAACATCATGTAAGACTGAGGTCAGACAGGTGCACTGTTTCATTTTCTAGACCCACTCTTCCATTGGTCACAACAAATTATAAATTTAACCAGGTTGGTGTTATTACCAGTTATATACATTCCAGACTGTCTCAGGTTCAGTATAAGGAACAAATCAGCCACCTTTCTTGAGTAAACAATAATAAACGTTTTATTATTGTAAGGGGCCTCAAGCAGCAGTGAAGCAGCATCAGTGAAGGAGGGCACTGAGCAGGGGACCTTCAGCAGTGAATCAGATCTTCATAGAGGAAACTAAGTCTTTGTTAAGGAGATGCTTTTTTTTTCTCTGTGGGGAGAAGAAGAGCTACACACACAGACACAGAAAAATGATTTTCTCAATCAAATGTAAACTAGAGGCTTGATTCCATGTAAGTGCCATTTTCCCTTAATTTCTGTTCATGTTTATAAAAAAGCCTGATGCCAACGGAATAGAGAATCTCTGTCTCATGATCTTTGTGCTGTCCATGTGCTTGAATCTCATGTTACCAGATCAAGATCTATATACTCAAACAAAGATGCAAATATTATTGACAAACAGTTTAGATTATGGGAATTTATTTACTTACCTTTTTAAAATGCCGCAGAGTGTTAATTTCTTTTAAAGTACTGAACTCATGAAAAGGATTTCCCAAGTGGTGTTCTGATTCCAAAGCTATTCTGTGCATATAAGCTGCTGGCAGTGGGCTAACTTCCGCAAAGGCTGTAGTTAGCTGAATTTCTTTTGCTTCACTCAAAGGGCTAGATTCCAATGAATCCTTTTCAAGAATCCTCTGGCAAGTGGTCAAGATGACTTCTGGTTGGTTTTCAACACATACACTTTGCAGAGAGGATTTGCAAAGAAAGAGCGAGCAATGTGCTGTTGCTCTTCAAACTGGTCTCAAATTCCCTCTCTCTCTGAGTTCAAAAGGGCAATCATCCTGTGAATTTTTTCCAGACTGCAGGACTCCATCTGAGCTCCCCACTCCTTTTTCATTTCGCATTTTCATTCTTGTACTTGTGCCCTGACCTTACCAAAGTGTTCTTTGTTTAAAACTTCAACCTATTTTCATATGAGTTCACATTATCTTTTAAAATAATTAATATTTGAGTCACAAAAATTATAATTATCATAACAATAGATTATTATGTGGTATCAACCAAAGCCTGAATCTTTGTATGCTTTTGAGACTTCTTTTGAACAAAACAATATTACCAAATGCTTTTAATCCATCTCAACTTGAAATTTCAGTCTCACAAGGTCACCCATGAATCTTCCACAATCTTTCATAGGTGCTGAATTTCCTTCCCAATGTCTTTCTGTGGTCAGTTACTGAAGCTGTCAATGTAATCTAGACTAGTTTCTATGTTCTTCAGTTTGTTTCTGAGTAAGGAATGCTCCTACTCCTTTGGACAGTCTATTTTGCAGTTATTGGAGTGAATTAGCTTGGATTGTAATTTGCTAAAGCATCAGTAGAAAGTAGCTTCACTTTAATCCTATGGAAAGTTGCTGACTGTTCCTGACTCCAACATCATTACTGGCCTTTTAAACAAGCTATCTTGTGGTTTGAGTAAGACCAGCTGAGTTGGTAATTAACTTTCTCGTTTGATTCATAATACCTATAAGTGCTATACATTGTTCACACTTCAGTGCCAGAAGTTTGGCTTTTGTCTTTCTTGGATCCCCCATGGCGCCTTTCTCTTGCATAATGAGTCCTAGAAATGTAATTGTTGTTCTGGAGATTTGAATTACACATCCTTGATCCCCTAGTTGTGATTCTGTTTTATTTTTTCCCTGCACTAGGACAGAGCTTCCCAAGGTTGGGTTTGGAATCTCAAGTAGGTTCATGAGCCAAAATTATGAGGTGGTAATTTCTGTGTCGGTAATGCCCAATGTGTAACAATTTTACAAGCGGATGGCTTTAAGATCTTCTTGCAGAGTAATATTAGACTCCTTCAGTTAGCCTTTAAATAGCTTTGGAAATTGTTGCTGAAATTCTCTCCCATCGTCATTCTTAAGTATTGCATCCTCTCTTCTCTAAGAGACTCAGATGAATACATGCATTTTTGCTGAACCATGAAGTATTATGGATTCCTCCGTATCTGTAATGTTCCTCTAACATATTTCTTCATCCGTGACTAAGCTTTAGGGTTTTTTTGCCCATGCACTTGAAACTCTGTGCCTCCTACACCTTGGAGCTTTATGTTTACTGGTCTGACTGTCTCAGTCTTCAAATATCTATTGCTAGGTTTGTAGCATCTGCCGTTCCCACTCCCCCACCCCCCTCCACCCCACCATCTTCTGCATATAAACTTACATTTTCCGAGCTACCGGCAGTTCTGAGGAAGGGTCACTGGACCTGAAACGTTAACTCTGATTTCTCTCCGCAGATGCTGCCAGGCCTGCTGAGCTTTTCCAGCAACTTCTTCTGCTTTTGTTTCTGATTTACAGCATCTGCAGTTCTTTTCGTTTTTATTTTGAAACTGCTGCTCCTGTTTTGAGTTTAAATGCTATTTTAAAGCCATGTATCTTCAAGTTAAAGATCCAAGGTCTGTTTTGATTCTCTTTGACATCACCTAGGAATGTAGTCTTCATATTTTGTTCTTTGAGTTCTTGAACTTTCATCTTGTTACATTATTTCTGGTTCTCTGGTCCTGCGAAATGAAAATTTCCATTGTTTTGGTGATGATCAGGGCACTGATAGTGCATAATATTTTCTAAAGTATCCAAATTGGTCATGCGCATAATACTCGATTCCCCATGTTGGACCTTCATTGCCTCTATGATTTTGGAATCCTTTTTCTGCAACCTAATATAGTCGATGATTTTTATTCCCACTCTTTTGGCATTTTGGTGAGTTTGTGGGAGAGTGATGATGGCATCTCAGAGTCTAACCATCTAACTGTGCCAGGAGATTCCTTGAGGTTTCCTTGCAGTACTGACTAATATTGGTCCCTGATTTCTGCCTGCATAGCAAATTAAATTACTTAACTTCTCCTTGAATTGAAGGAAGTCTGACAATGTCTCATTCATCACATTAATGACTATATGGTTTTTATTCATTCTTCAAAGCTCCATACCCACAACATCCTGTTGGATGATATATAAATCCATTAAAAGGGCTTCTATTGATTCTCCTAAATGCTGAAGTCACTGATTAAACCTTGCCCATTTTATCACTAAATTTCTTTTGGGGCTAAAGTAAATGTTGAATGCTTTAATCAATGCATCATACTTGATAACACTTCCTTCCACGCTTTTACTTACAAGAACATTGCAGGTGGTAGAATTTGAATTCAATAAAAAAAATCTGGAATTATGAGTTTAATGATGACCTTGAAACTGTTGTTGATGATTGGAAAAACCCATCAGGTTCACTGATGTCGCTTAGGGAAGGAAACTACCATCCTTACCTGGTCTGGTCTACATGTGGCTCCAGAATCTCAACAATGTGGATGATTATTAACAGCACTCTGGGCAATTAGGGATGAACAATAAATGTTGGTCTAGCTAGTGATGCCCACATCCTGTGATTGAATAATAAGAAGAAAAGACCTACAGCATATAAAAAGGCATTGACTTGATGGAACTGCTCCAATGTGTGTGAGCCAGAAGCCATTCTGTAACATTGAAACTGCTGCTTCTGGAGTCTCATTTCTGACCATGTTGTCAGCCTTTTCCATTATCAACTGTTTGAGGTAATGAAAAGGTCTCTACTGAAGCTGCCACCTTCAGTGTATTGTGATGACTGACCTGGGTGACGAAGGAGCACCGCTCCTAAAGCATGTGATTTCAAATAAACCTGTTGGACTATAACCTGGTGTCGTGTGACTTCTGACCTTGATCTGGGTGAGTACTTGGGTTTTTGCATCTTACTGTTCAAGCGTTGCTGTCCTGTTTTTTTTTCTCAAACAAAACCAGGAATTGCTGGAGAAGCTCAGCAGGTCTGTGGAGAGAAAGTAGAATTAACCTTTCAGGTCCAGTGACCCTCGTTCAAAACGCCTGTATATAGTCAGCTGTAAAATAAAGCCCTCTAATATGGAGTCTAAGACCTCTCTCTATAATGTTCATGCTTGACTGATGTCTTCTCTCTTACAAATGTCAAATTCAAGTGATCAAGATTCAGATTTATCCCATACCGCAATCAGAACTGGAAAACCTTAGTAACATAACAGTCTTGGAGAAGTAAAGCAGAGGGAGGGAAAGCAAGGATAAAAGAGAAAATCTGTGATGGGGGAAGGGAGGATAGATTAAATGATGCAAAGGATTGTGGGGAAAGTCAATAAATCTTAATAGGACAGGCAATGGGACAAAAGATGGGCTTAGAAATTCACTGTCATTCCCAAGGGTTAGTAAGTTTGCAGATGACACCAAAAACTGGTGGCATAGTAGACAGACAGTGAAAAAGGTTTTCTAAGATTACAGAAGGATCTCGATCAAATGGGTCAATGGACTGAAAAATGGCAAATGGAATTCAGTCTGGATAAATGTGAGGTATTGCATTTTGGTACAACAAACAAGGATAGGGCTTGTACAATTAATGGTAGGGCTTTGGGTAGTGTTGTAGAACAGAGGGACCTAGAAGTGCAAGTACATAATTCTTTGAAGTTTGCATCCCATATAGACAGGGTGGTTAAAAAGGCATTTGGCACGCTTTTCTTCATTGCTCAGTCCTTTGAGTATAGGAGTTGGGAAGTTGAGGTTGTATAGGACATTAGTGAGGCCTCTTCTGCAATACTGTGTCCAGTTTTGGTCTCCCAGTTTTAGGAAGGATCTATCAAACTGGGGAGCTTTCAGAAGAGATTTACCAGGATGTAGCTGGGTATAGATGCTTTGAGTTATAAAGAAAGGCTGATAGGCTGGAACTTTTTCACTGGAGCGTAGTAGGTTGAGAGGTGACCTTGTAGAAGTTTATAAAATAATGAGAAGTACGGATGAAGTTAATGGTAGTTGTCTTTTCCCTAGGATGGGGGATTTCAAGACTAGGGGACACATTTTTAACGTGAGAGGAGAAAGATTTGAAAAAGACATGAGAGGAAACTTTTTTACACAGAGGGCGGTTCACATGTGGAATGAACTTTCTGAGGAAGTGGTGGATGCGAGTACAATTATAACATTTAAAGGACATTTGGATAGGTACATAAATAGGAAAGGTTTGGAGGGATATGGGCCAGGAGCAGGCAGGTGGGATTAGTTTAGGTTGGGATTATGTTTGGCATGGACAGGTTGAACTGAAGGGTCTGTTCCCATGGTGTATGACGCTACGACTATAACAGTTCCCCTCTGGGGATGAAAAAGGCAGTAGTTTTGATCTGAAATTGCTGAACTCAATGAAGAGTCCAGAAGGCTGAAAAGTGCCTTTGGAATGTGAAGTGCTGTTCCTCAAACTTCTGTCAGACTTCATTCCAATATTATGGATCAGAGTGGGAATTTTGCGAGAAATCACACCAGTAAATATTATTTAGAAGAGATATATGCTCCCAAAGTGATTCCTGATGTAGTGGAAAAATAACAATCCTTATCACAGCTTGTCACACATCTCCCATCTCCTTTCCTGGTAGAGATCTGCAGGGTCCAACTCATCAATTGTAGTGAAGGAAATGTATTTGTTAAACAAGAAGATATTCTCGTCTTTATCGGTGTAGTTTGTACCAGGGTAGCAATTAGGTATCAGTTACATTGGTAAAATGGACATTCACACTGAGATTGTGAAGGAGACCTGGATGTCAGGTCTTGTTCCTTTATGATCCAAAGCAGCTCCCTGCTGCCTGAATCCATGAAACATCATTGCATTAGCTAGTGCTTAATGCACTTCTCTTTTCAGACTCTTACTGCCTTATGCAACAAAAACTTTTGATCTAATGAACGGAGAAGTGGTTGAGGCACGGTTTTGGAAAGGAATTTGTAACTTTGGACTATGAGTGAAAATCTTTTGGAATAACCCCTGTTTAATGCATGCCATTTTATTCTGTCTTTGGAAGAATCACAAATAGAGGGAATTCATTTCAGAACTTACAAAAGGGTCTGCCAAATTGAGTTTCCATCTGGAGCCCACAAACAACAGAAATTTTAAAATGGATACCTTGCAAACCAAAACGCCTCACTTATCTCTTACAGCAGGGCAGCAATACTTCTATCATCTTAACATGGACATACTTTTGACGCGCCGCTGAGAAACAAAATATTATAAATTATGTGGCAAAATCAGAGCTTAGCTTTCACTGTTCCTTATGCTGGGGGGGTGGACGGTGGTGGGAAAGCACATTGAAAATGGATCACTTTCTGTGTTTTCTCCCTGTGCGGAATTTCACTTCAGGAACCGAGTGAGTTCACCCTTTCATGACTAGATTTATGTTGCAGCTGACAAAATGTACACCATTTCAGTAAAATGTTGTCCATTTAAAAGATGTTAGCCATGAATTGTTGCAAACTCAAATCTGAGAACTTCAAGATGCAGCTGAATATTTCTTCACAAACATTATTAAGTAGGAAAACCTCAAACATCATGTCAGTCTACAAAAATACCATCACAGTCTTTCTTATATGGCAATACTTCTTGTGTGATTTTGCATGTCCTGCTGTTAAAACTGTCTATTGTCCATCCTGCTTTGGATGAAAGAGTTCAGATTTATTAAACAGTTTATATATTAAAAATGTGGGAAGTAATTTGAGTCAGACAAGACAAAAAAAAGTGGTTAACCAAAAAAAAAGCTGACTTTAAAGAAAGGATGATTCATTTTTAAGAAGATTTTAGCTTTTTAATAGGATCATTTAATTTCTGACACTCTTAATTCATGTACTGAGGAAAGGCCAAGGGATTTTGCGTCCTTAAGGCACACTTAAAAGTCACTGGATAAATTTAAAATGTGGCCATGGCAGCAGCAAGAGATTAATGCTAACGCTGCCGAATAAGCAAGATTTCTGGACAGTGATTGCCATGAGTGCTAAGTACTTCAAGAATTCCAAACCTAGGTTGAAAGTCATGATTTATTCCAAACGTTTGCAACCAATTCAAAGTTGTCCAGAAAGCTTTTTTTTTGTTGGTTGTTGCAAATAGGAATGTTAATCAGAACCACACCAAGGAAAACTGTCAATGATTAGAAGTAGAATTCCAAACCTAGGTTGAAAGTCATGATTTATTCCAAACGTTTGCTGATTCCAAATTGAGATACAGGTGAGTTTCGTACAGCTAGAGTTTCATACGATGCCAATGAATCTACAAATCCTAGTGAGAAAAATAGTAAGTGATCTAAAATATTGCAGCTGGCTGGACTAGCATGATGTCTGAGCCATTTTAATTGTATCTTTGCTTTTATACAGTTGCTTTAAAACATCCCAAGACACTTCATGGAAAAGACGTCAAGGAATTTGACACTGAGGAATATAAGAATGTAATAGTTTTCCTGGTATGTTCACTAGTTATTGGCAGTTTTTCTGGGTAAGTTCACTATTTGCCAATTTTCATGAGTGTGTGCACCAGTCATTGGCAGTTTTCCTGGATTTGCTCACTAATCATTGACAGTTTTCCCTGCTGTGGTTCTGATTAACATCCCATTTGCAACAACCAACAAAAAAAATAGCTTTCTGGTCAACTTTAAATTGGTTGCAAATGGGATATATTATGACTCCAGCTGATATTGTTACTAAAGACAAGTCAGAGGCCAGAACGGTGGTCATAAGAACACAAGGCTGCAAATTTGTGTTTAACAATAAAGCAGAGGTTTATTGTACAAAATAAAAATAAAAATAGAATAAACCAAATTTTCTATCTTAACATAACACAGTTTGAAAGATTTAAAAATGCATGGCGGAGCAAAATCTCATTTATTCTCCAACACCATCACTTTACACTTATTCAAACCTTTCCTATCAGATACATAGGTTTTGTCTTAACTGCTTCTCCAGTTCGGTCCTCTGAGCTGTGAAACCTTCTTCCTGGAATATTCACATAATTGAAATCTTAGACTCTCCAGGTCTTTTGATAATATTTTGAGTTCTACCTAAGCAGTCCTGGAGATTTGACAACCTAAATCCTTTCCTCAAGTAATCTATTCCCTATCTGCTCTGAACAATCTAGGAGGGACTACATTTAGTCAGGTCTTTTTTGAACTTCCCAAAAGCTTTTTGATCTCTGGGTTTTTCAAAGCTAAAATCAATCCAGAAAGAGTGACCTATTTCATTATTAAACTCCTTTATAAAAATAGACCAATACCCATATGCCATGAGTTCACAATAACTCTTAAAAAAATTGACATCAACTTTTATAAATCATAGACCTTCTAATCATAGACGTTAATCAGAAAGTAACTTGACAATCTCGGCATGGTGTCGTGAGATTTGTAACACCCATTTAATGAGACAGACAATGTCTCAATTTGACGTTTCAACTTGTTCTGACAATGAAGGATTTTGTCAGTATTATGTTGGAATGATAATTATGGTTGAAAGATATGACAATACCAGATGCAAGGTCAGTTTCTCTTGTCACTAGGCTCCTATAGGCAGCTGGTGAAGACGGTTCCTGACTCATGAGGGAGAATCATTTCTGGACATTGGTCAATTGACCACTGCAGTAGATAACTGCAGGCAATCAGTACATAGTGTGGATCATCATGACCAGCCTCCCCGAAGTAAAATAGATGTAAAATAGTGAACCAGCTGATGTGCTTGGTGCTCTCCCCTGCACAACCTCAGAAGCAAGCTGCACTGGGACTTGGCTGAAGCAGAGATTATATAAATTAGAAGGTAAATGGCTTCACAGATAAGCTTTGGTCCATGTGATGTCCTTGATTGCTTTTGTTCGCCTATGACAGTGAGAGAAGGAGAATGTTCCAGATTATTTGATTCTCTTATTGGCTCTGATTTTTATTTTTGCTTGTTTGTTTTTGTCTCTCAGGCGATTAAATATGGCATGGCTTTATGGGATAGGTGGCGTAGGACGGAGCCAAAATCCCCATCATCTAAAATACTGGACAAGGTCCTCAGCTCAGGCTGCAACAAATACACACAGAGCCAGAATGAATTCAGTCTGGGGCTATTGTTAATTCCAATTTACCCCTGCACTCTAAGAGAACAATCAACCAAACTCAACACACTGGACTGGAACTAACTTTTACACCTCGGGCTACCCCAACGCAGACAGTATGGAGCCATAGAGATACCAGACATTCAACTTCAATCAAAACACATTCACACATACTTGTTTCTATCAGGAAGCCAATTGACTTCAAAGAGAACGCCAGAAACACAATGGCAACACAGATTTAAGAGGAGATAATGGGCTGCACCATCTGTTTAACTGCTAGCCCTGACCTTACTTAGGAGAGATAGTAGGAACTGCCGATGCTGGAGAATCTGAGATAACAAGGTGTAGAGCTGGGTGAACACAGCAGGACAAGCAGCATCAGAGGAGCAGGAAGGCTGACGTTTCGGGTCTGGACCCTTCTTCAGAACTTTCTGAAGAAGGG
>NC_063345.1:57358725-57375193 GCF_021869965.1 Rhincodon typus | reverse complement strand
TGTGTTCAAACAGCTCTACACCTTGTTATCTCACTTAGGAGAGAGCCTTTTGTCAACAACAAGCTTCTGCACATACAGCTTCTCCACAGGCTTCCAGACCCAACAAGTAACTCCGGAACCAAGAATCACAGAGGCTGAACTGAGAAGCTGAATCGGGAGGCCAAACCAAGAGCGTCATCAGAGCAAAGGACATCCGAGAGGTGGGAAGCCATCTAAGCGCTATCCGAACAAGTGCTTCCAGCCACGGGCCTGTTCCGACCCATCAGCAAGAACCTCAACAGCCAGCTGTACTTTAAAACTGTGTTTTTCCCCAGCAGTGAGTTGAAACTCCCAAGACCTCAAAGTTTCCGACCTAGCTAGCAGGGTGGGCAGTGTGGGTGGTGACAGTGTAGGGAACTCCAAGGTTAGGAAGCCTGATTTAAAATTTGTGAGTAAAACTGCTGTTTAGCTTCTAATAGTGTTTAACCTGTGTTTAATTTAAGCATATTTAATTACTGTCCTCTGTATCGTTGATTGTGTCAATTTCACTATTTTGTTACATTTGCCTTTATTTCTTGTATTATACTTATCTTTGGCATTTAATAAACACAGAGATTCTTTTGCCCTGAAACACCTGTCTACTATCTTCTTCATTTGCACATCCCTAAATAAGTCCAGTATCAGAACCAGGGGTCTGGGGGTGATTTGAACCACCTAAACATCAGCAAATTACTGATCAAAACCAGAACCCTACAGTGGTTGTGGGGAGGAAATGTCTGGTCTTCACAGGCGTGAGGCAGCTGCTCTTTCCTAGCCGTCCTATTTGTGTGTTTGTGTCTATAATTCATAAATAAGATGTTCTTTCTTAAAAAAAACAGTATATCTTAACTGCTCTTGATTGGACTGGATTGAATATTGAGAAATTAAAATTCGAGCATCAGCCTGTTTGAAGTTTTTGGATTATACACTACAGAGCTGTACATTCTGACATAAAAGCACAAATTCCAACCTTTAATAAATGAGTCACAGTCGAGTGATTTTAATGGCGAGAATGTATGTGCAAGGAATATAAGCACCTTTTTATCTCTGTGAATAATATCTGCCAGCACTTTCAAGTTGATGGAATCCTTTCAGATTTCCAGTCACTCCCTGAATAAGTAAGATCGAAGCTTTCAGCTTGTTAGCTTCAAAGATTATGATGCTGAAATTTAATAAATTACATCTGTTACCAAAGAAAGCCTTTAAGAAATACAGTAAATGCAAAAATTTTTCCACACTTCGCTAATCTGGTCTTTGTTCATATTTGAAAAGAACCTCTGCTTTCTTTAAAACTAGTCATGTTTTCCATTATTTTCGAGAATGTCAAATATCGCAGGAGAACATCAAACAAATACCTTGGTCTTGCCCAATTGTTCTTAAGATTTAGTCCATGAATTGACAGTGATTCCACTTTTGCCTAATGTCGTTCATCAGATTGTGTGTCATGATAAAAGAAGACTGCAATTTGCTGAGAGCCATTGTAAAACCCCTGATTTATATGCAGAGAATTTAATTCTGTCTCCAAGCCTTTCATTGCTCTGCAGCACATTCTGTCATGCGGTGGGAAAATCTAAAACAGTAACCGAAAGAAAATCTACCAGCAATAATAAACACAAAGGTGCACATTCATCTTAGTTTCAAGACGGTAGAGTCCTTTTTTAACCATCAGCTTTATCTTGCATTGAGACAGTCAGTCACTCTCCATAATAGCCCACAGCAAGCGTTTGAATTTGCTGATGCCCAGCTAAACCCTCATTTTGCACACAGCGGCTTTGTTTTTTCTGGTTTTCCTTGCACCTTGAAAGTGTTGATGTTTGTTTATTTTCTTGTCCAGGCGGCGAGTTAGGAACAAAGGACTTAGGGTCAGGAAGAGGCAAATCAACCTCCTAAGCCTACTCCACTGCCCAGTAGAGCCATGCCCGAATATAGTTTTGGAATCCTTTCCTGTCCCTCCCCTCCCTCTCTCAATGCTCTCTCAAGGTTACATAGCTGAATGCTTTAAGTATAAGGGCTTAGCTCACACCCACGCTGCTTAAAGGGAGAGTCAGCTACTTTCAAGTTAGTTGCTAATTAACTGCTACTGCCTGCTGCTGAATTAATAACTGTGCTTGGAGATTTGTAGAACTACTTGAAGTTTCTGAAGATAGTGACGTACAGTCAAGGCTTTGGTTCTGACTTTGAGTGCATTTTTCTGGCCACTAGGGTGTCTACGATGGAGGTGGGGCAACGGAGCGACCTCTTAGTCAAAATACACCCCAAAACACACTTTGCAATCCTGCTTTTATAATTCCAACAACCTTTTCTTCCATCGCAATTGCAACGTGGGTAGCGGAAAGCTGCTGACTTTCAATGGGAAGCCTGAGAATGCCCAGCTTTAACCAGCACCATCTCTCTATGGACAACATCAGTTTGTCTGGCTGGCTGACAAGACAAGTGTCATTGTTGTCCAGAAAGACCATTGCAGGTTTATTCACTCCCAAGGGCAGTGGTTAAGCAATTGCCAGCAATGTGTTGGAGCACAGATTGCTGGACTGCTGGGAATTGCCCTTTGAGCACTGGAATCTAAAGTCACATTGGCAGCAACCTGAGCTTGCATGGAGACAAGCTGGGCTTTAGATAAAGTGGCTTTAAGTTTTCCTCCACTGCAGACATTGTTTGTGCTACAACAGAGACATCAAGTCATGACATACTGCATCATGATTGGGTCCACATTGTATGTAGATGGAACTGGCTGCCTGGAAAGGATGAGCTCCAAACTCTATGGAAAACCCTGGGAGTGCTTGTAGCCCAAGTCCTTCAGTGTCCTTGACAGATTTTCTGACAGGCTTCTCAATGAACCATGTATTTCAGGCTGCATATCCATTGGCCTTTTTCCATATGCTGTCCTACTGAAATCCTCACCCTAGACCTCTGCAGCAGAATTCATGTTCAACCTTGTGTTCTAGTGTGCAGGCCCTGCATCGACCACTCTTGCCCAGTATCTTACCACATGCATGTTACCTCTGTACACTACCCTCTAAAGTACACAATATCAGTTGTGAGTGTGAGGTTGAGTGACAGTCCTGTTTTATCCTACGTCTTCTCCTCCTGTTTTGTTTCAAGCTTCAGCAACTGCCCTAGCCTAATGATTAGGCATCTGGAAAGAGAAAAACAGGAAGGAATTGTGGTGCGGGGAGGGAGTTTTATATAAGTGGCGCACTTTAATCCAAATAGAGCTGGTGATGGAGAAGAGTTAGTGGTGTGAGGGGATGTAGGATGTGAGAAGAAGGTTTAGGCATAAAGTTACTATTGTCTCAATGGGGTAGGACATTCGAAGATGCATTTCCTAACCTTATGAAGGCCACTAAACCTTTTGAGACATTGCATCAAGCTCTTTGGGGCAACGCATTGACAGGGAAAGCTTTTGATTATCTGTCTGGAGGACATCCTACTCTCTGATCCTGCCGTCCACTCTCTGTGCTAAGAGTGCTGTTCCAGAGAACCTTGCAGCCAATTCTCTGCTGTACGTACTAAGCCTGTGTGAATTCCCTGCATGGATATTCTTCCATAATCAATTTTCCTACCAGGTCTAGCTCCATTTAAGAAGTGCAGGCTGGATTCAGGAAATGCTTGCCTCTCAAAATCCTGCATCCTCTGCTCTGACACTCGTGTACTAAGCGGTGCAGACTGTATAGAGTTGGATGCATGCTACAATCATTATATCGAGCAACAAGCATGACGTTTGCATAAAAACTGAAAGAACTGTGGATGCTGTAAATCAGGAACAAAAACAGAAGTTGCTGGAAACGTCTGGCAGCATCTGTGAAGAAAAAAATCAGACTTTACGTTTCAGGTCCGGTGACCCTTCCTCAGAACTGACGGCAGCTGGGAAAATGTCAGTTTATATGTGGAAAATAGGGAGGGGAATGGGGTAGGGAGTAAACGATAGGATAGAGCCCAAAGAGAGAGAAGAGCAGTTGGATAGACAAAGGAATTGATAACAAACTGGCTAGGAGGGTGAATAGCTGTTAATGGGGACTGTTAGTGACTAACAATAGGCGTGTGTAATGGCAGGCTATGTGATAACAAGGCCTGGTGTGTGGGGTAGAGGGCCTAGGACATGGGAGAGTTTAGGCCTTAAAATTATTCAACTTGACATTGAGTCAGGAGGGTTGCAGGGTCCCCAAATGGAAAATGAGGTATTGTCCTTCCAGCTTACTCTGAGCTTCGCTGGAACACTGCAGCAAGCCAGAGTCAGAGATGTTAGCCAGGGAACAGGGTGGTGCGTAAAAGCGGCAGGCAACAGGAAGCTCAGGGTCGTTCTTGTGAGCAGAACGTAGATGTTCTGTGAGGTTTGCATACTGCCCCTATTCGAGGCAACACTTGTGTGTTAATTACACATTGCAATCTCTACCTCTATTTTCCGACCTTATTGAATTTCACGCCCAATTGTTCTAATGGTCATAACAGAGTTTACCTTTTGTAGCAATAGAACAGGAAATGTCTACAACAAATTTTAGAAGGTTATAGGAGAGTTTTGCTAAGTGAATATTATTTCAATTGATCAGTAACTAGGGGGCATCGTTTTAAAAGCTGAGGCGAGCAGAATTTCTGCAGTAGGTTGTTAGAATAACTACCCCCACCTCTTGGAAAGAGTCATGTAAACAGAATCCATAACAGTTTTTTTAAAAGCTGCTGGGGCAGCTACTTTCACATTATTGGGACTTCCAATAATGTTTTCCAGCCCATTAATTATTTTATAATGTATAATCACTGTTATAATACAGCCCAATGAAAGAGTTCAAAGAGGACAAGGGAGAAGGCAGAGGACTGAAGTGGGTTTTTATAGATCCAGTCCAGGTAGGAAGGGCAGAGTGGCATCCCTCTTAAAATTCTATGTCCAATTTTCAGCACACGTTATAGATGAGGACCAGAGCAGGAACCTGGCTAGCTTACCCTACACAATGCTACAAGCACTGGGATAAAAAGTACCATCCCTTTTCTACTGTTTATCAAATTATGAACCAAAAACCCTGACTTCCTTCCACTCTAGGTAATTCACCGACCAGTTGAATCTCAGATGGTGTTGAGGAGTATTGCAAATTTTCTAATTTCTGTACTGAATGTTTTCAACATATTACCGCATCAATTTTATTCCTCAGCACGTGAGGTGAGACAAATCCTGTTAGTCACAAAAAAAATGTAGGAAACTTAAGCATAGCTATAAGAGGACATGGCTCTGGTGCAGCGACAAGGGATAATAAATCAGATAATAGAAGCTCAAGCCTCCCTACTGCAGTTGTAAACATGTTATTTTGGTTTTTATAAAGCATCTGAAAATGAAAAGCTATTGACAGTAAAAAGAAATAAGTTCTTGTAAAAATCCTGAGGGTCACGAGCACCTCATCTGGCTGTATGTGCCACTGAAATGACCTTTGATTAGTAGAAGTTTAAAAAGAATGCCCACTGCTACATTTCAGAGCAGTTAGGAATGGGGATTAAATTTTTCTTCTTCATTCATGGGATGAAAGCATTGCTGGCTAGGCAGCATTTATTACCCATCCCTAATTGCCCAGAGGGCAGTTAAAAGTCAAACACATTACTTGGTCTGGCCTACATGTGACTCCAGACCAAGTAATGATGGCAGTTTCCTTCCCTGAAGGACATTAGTGAACCAGAGGAGTTTTTCCTGACAATTGATTCATGGTCACCATTAGTGTGTTAATTCCAGATATTTATTGAATTCATATTCCACTATCTGCCTTGGTAGGTGGGGATTTGAACCTGGGCCCCCAGAATATTATCTGGGTGTCTAGATTAACAGTCCAGCGATAATACGACTAGGCCATTGCGTCCCGTTGACAAAAAAAACGTGCCAGCGATGCCCACATCGAGAATAGGGTAAGGGTAAGAAGCAGGAGATTCAGAGGGGATTTGGGAAAAAAAAACTTTTTCACCCAGCGGGTAGTGGGAATCTGGAATGTGCTGCCTGGGAAGGTAGTGGAGGCTGGAAACCTCACAACCTTTAAACAATATTTAGATGAGAACTTCAAACATTGTAACATTCAAGGAAATGGGATAAGTGCAGGAAATTGATATTAGCGCAGCTTTAATGGTAGTTGCGTCAGTATGGACTTGATGGGCCGAAGGACCTTTTCTGCGCTGTATGAATGTATAAAAATGAATTCAAAGAACTGTTTGCCAGCAGTGAATGAGTTCGTTCTCAACTGAACTGATGAAAAAAAAATTGCTTCTTCGTGGGTGCAGAAATAGAGCTGCAGTACATAATTTGGCATTCTGAGTCCACAGGCTGCCAGGTGAAATGGATGTTTAATTCAACCAACAGCTTAAATTCCAGCTCCTGTCACCTCCACTATCAACATTTAGGCTTTAAATTTCACCAATTTCATAGTAGCAGCTGGGAGATGGATGTGAGCATATCTGCCATTTCCCATCAAGGCATACTTTTTCGGTTGCTTGTTATAGAAATTTCCAAAAATAATTTGGACAAGATAATTTCTTGATATTGAAATTCTCAATATTGAAATTCAAAGCATAAAATCTCCAAGAGCCAGCTACGACAGAGGCCCATGTTATTAATTTGATAGGGGAAAATGAAACAAGAGGTTGTAATAAATATTGCAGGGTGTGTTAAGGATGCTATGTGATCAAGTGATTCTGATGATCATCTAAATGATAAGAGATACTCAATTTGCTCAATTGGATATGTGATTATTCCATGACCATTGATTGCAATGCAGGCACTATGCCAACTGTGTGCTGTCTGCTAATTTCGATGATTTCAATATCCAGCTGGTGTTAACCGCACTGTTATCAGCTGGACATGTCAGAGAGAGATCAATATTGTGAGTAGTTAACACCACTTAAAGCTATCCTGCACTGCTTTCAAGCTAGCTTACACTTCTTAAAAAGGAGTTGCATTGTGTTTTGAGTGGTATATTTAATAGCTGTTCATGACTGCACACAGTAGCCCTTATAGCAGAAGCATAGTCATGTGACAATAGCAAGCCTGTCAATACACTAAATACAACTGCATTTCTCCAAACAGCTCCCTTGCCATTAAAAATTGCATGCACTATCCTTTGCTATTACAAGTTATGCAAGTTGCATATATCATTACACAGGCAATATTCGTTAATTGACGAAACAGTATGTTAACTCTTGTTACTTCCAGTTTTTTCAGTCTTTGCACATGTATTGCATTTATGGTCTTTAAATCATGCAGGTCTCCTAATGATACCCATATGCATTGTCATTGGCTGTTCCACTTTTATCTACTTGTTCCTTCTCACAAAAATTGGTCAGTGCTGTTGTTGTGGTAAAGCTGATCCATTTCTGTGGCTAGGAACCTATGGGACTTATGATCTTTCTACACTGCAGTTGGTGAGATGACTTTTTTCCTGTTTGCTGTGTGCAGCAAAGGCACAGTTTTTCTATGTGTACTTAGATGTCTGATGTTGTGACCTAGATATGTGTACACTTTGTGTAGCAACAGTTTCACACAGGCCCCAAGTTGTTGACCAGGGCTGACTTCCTTTGACAGAGTTGAACATTTGCACTCTGGCTCTCCAAAGCTCAACTCTGGAGATGCATTGGCTGTTTCATCAAGCGAAAATTGACGGTAAATCATTTCACCTTGATTTTGTCACTTACGGCTGTCAAAACATTTAGCTTTCGTAGCCATTTTGATGTTATACGAGTAGTTTGAGGGCAGCATGATATTACTGTTTGGACTAGAGTACTTTCCATACCTTCAGTGGATGTACCTCACCACTCAAGAACTTCTTTGTACAATTCTGTTTGATTTCTTCAATTTATTTTTATGATCCCTTTGGTAATTTTCACTGTTGCCTCAACCTTTCTGTTTGACGGGGGGCAGTGTGGAGATGTGTGGTGTTTCATTCCCCAATCCTTTATGGATCAGCTGAAACTTTCACCCATAAATTGAGAGCTGTTATTACACTTCACTATAGCGGGAATATTGTAATGATGCATGTGCTTCCAAGTGTTTTATAATCTCACTGGTAGTTGTTCATGTCAGCAGGTCTAATGTCTTGTAGGCAGGATAATAGTTACAGTAACAAGATAATCAGTTCATTACTGAAGCTTGGAATTAGAATCCTCACAATGCAGAAGCTAACCACTCGGCCCAGTGTGTCTGCACCAACCTTCTATCCCCGTAACCTCCATAGCTAACAGACCCAAGCTACACATTTCTGGATGCTGTGGGAAGTTTGGCATAGCCAATCCACCTCACCTACACATCTTTAGACTGTGAGAGGAAACCTGGACACACATAGGGAGAATGTGTGAATTCCACAGAGGCAGTCGCCCAAGGGTAGAATTGAACTAGGGTCCCTGGTGCTATGAGCTACCGTGCTGCCTCCCAAAGCTGCTGTGAACTAACCCTCATTATTTAATTTTAGCCAGTGAAGCACTTCTCTTGCCTTCCTTACACTTGCATGGATACACTTCTTCATTTTGTTTCACATCTTCTTTCAGGATAATGATGCACTTGATAATTTCCTTTGTACAAGAGGCCACCTTGAGCTGCTTTTTCACCTCTAGTACACCCAATACGCTCTTCTAGCAACCAATGTGTCCTAGATGGTATCAGGCCATCCTGCCTTCACTACCTGCTGCAGCACTTGGAGAGTTGCATCTTTTTGGATAATTTGCTTAATTTGAACAAGACACCAGTCTTTCAAATACAATAGTTCAAATAGTGCAACAGCCAAAGAGCTGCTGGAGCAGTGTCACCTGGAGGTATACATTGGGACCCTGCAGCAACTGCCTTGTATCTGAAACCATTTAAAAAGGTTTGTTAAATTTGGAAACTTCAGAGGGTTTTTTTTCCCAGTTGAGTTTATTAATCCAGGAAATATTGGAAGATTAAAAATATATACTAACTCTTTGGAAACTACTAAACTGTTACCCTCAATTCACCACTGCCTCCTCCAACTACAATTCCAAAGTTCCTGATAGTCACACCCCAACTATACCTGTTTCCAGCTCCCTCTCAACCTAACCCTGCCAGATCCTGACCCCACTCCACTCTTCCCCTGGACTTGATAGGCCCTTTCACATGTGAGACCTGACACACCCTCATCCCCATTAGATCACGGCTCAACATGACATTCAGCCCCTCACCCCAAAACACACCCTGCCCCCCCACCCCCAACACACCTTACCCACCTGGCACCCCATCCACCTGCAATCCTGACTTCACTCACCTGCTACCCTACTGTCCTACAAATCATCTCATCCACCAGGTACATCCATGACCTCACTCATCTGGCACCCTACTCCCCTCAACCAACTTGCATCTTAACCCTACAA
The DNA here is from genome assembly GCF_021869965.1 of Rhincodon typus. Classification (NCBI taxonomy): domain Eukaryota; kingdom Metazoa; phylum Chordata; class Chondrichthyes; order Orectolobiformes; family Rhincodontidae; genus Rhincodon; species Rhincodon typus. The sequence continues at coordinate 57,365,836 of NC_063345.1, read as the reverse complement.
TCATATGCCAATCTAACTTTACAATTATCTTACATATTCTTTCACGGTATCTAGCTGACAAAACACTTCACACTAACTGTTTCAAAAGGAGGTGTGGTTTCCATGAACATTTTCTTTGTTCCTGGACTCATTTGTAACCGGGAATAGGGTTTCCAACTCTGCTCAGAATATTTCGGCCAATTTCTCTGCCTGGTTTATAATTTCCAGAGCATGTCAAGCTATTGGTTCTTGTTGAATCTGGAACATTTCACAGTCTGAGCATCCTTCAATTTGTTGATAGTGATTGCTGGTCTTGACAGCAGGTCAGAGTTGCTTCTATTTCATGTCCAGATGATACCTTTGCAAACAATAAAATTCTTTGTAGCTTTGGGGCAGATATAAGAGGGTTAAGGAAGATACTCTAAGGCTTGCGTTTGATCTCTACTGTTCCTTTGGCTCTCTCAAACAGGGATAGATTAAAATGCTCACACTCTCTCTCTTTGAGCATAGTGGAGTCAGTTTGTGTTAACACCTGGGATGCAATGGAACTGATTGTCCTTGCTGCATACAGGTTGCAGCAAATCCTGACTCACAGCCGTCACATTGAAAGGAGATTTATCAGTAAAACCATATAGCTCATCACTGGTATCATCAGCACCAGCTTTTAATTCTAGTGAAAGCCAATTTTTCTTGTACCCTCCTATACCATTGCACATCCTTAGCAGTGAGCTTGCTTAGAAGTTCACATGCTGGTGAAATTGTAGGCAAGAATATTTCTAAGTAGTTCAAAATATAACAAACAGTTTTGATATCTGTTGGGTTGCTGCATCTTTGCTATTGCTCTCACCTTGTTAGAATTCAGGCAAACGATTTTCACTGTTCGTAAATGACCTATATAGTAGACATCAGGCATCATCAATTGCATCTTTTGCTTGTTCAGATTTATATTATTCTGGCAAGTTCTCTCTCATTGCAGCAGATTCTGACTATAATATGTGATGACTTCCATTTTCTATCCCTATCCATAGTTTAGATTGATCATCCACAATAGCTTCCAGTCTGGGAAGATCATTTGTTGTCCATCTGATTATTGATAACCTCAGAGCTTCTGTACATGTCAATAGTTTTCTTGATAGTAAATTTCTCCTCTCTCAGCAGATATGCTCTCATGGTAGGATCTCTAATGCCTAAGACAGTCCTATCTCTGATGAGAGTATCTTTCAGTTTTCCAAGCTCTCAGGATACAGCTCGACGTATCCGTATGGCCATATGCTGACTAATAGTCTACATTTCTCCATGAGCACTGATGTCAAACAAATACTGTTGATAATTTTCATTAATATGAGGCTAAAAGTGTCATCAAAGCTTGGAAAGTTTTACCTGCAGTGCTCTTTTGGTCTTCAACGAGTTCTGGGCTGCAATGCAACTTTGAACACTCTTTTCCCAGCACTGATATAAGGGTTGCAACTCTTGCCTGTTCAGCCTTATATGGGTGGCTTGGTGGTTAGCACTATTGCTCCATAGTGCCAGGGACCTGGGTTCAATTCCAGCCTTGGGTGACTGTCTGTGTGGAGTATACACATTCTCCTCATGTCTGTGTGGGTTTCCTGTGGGTGCTCCAGTTTCCTTCCACAGTCCAAAGATTATGCAGGTTAAGGTGGATTGACCATGGGAAATATAGGGTATGGGTGGGATGCTCTTCAGAGGGTCAGTATGGGCTGAATGGCCTGATTCTGCACTTTAGGGATTCTATGATTTTAAAGAAAATAATTCATTCTGAGGCAAGTCATTGTTTTGTACTGAGAGTGGAAAACAATCCAAGTCTAATTTCTTCTTTCATTTCCACAGCAGCACAGGATGGAAATAAACATTCTGACTCACCCAGTAATTCAAAGTTGCAGGCTATTGCTTTTATTCATTTTCCTCCTCACTTCTTTCAGTAGCTGGCTCACAAATGGCTCTGAAAATCTGCAATTTCTGGGTTACACCACTCTGACAACATGTTTCATGACTGTGCATGGATGTTCTTAAAGCAGGGGTAACGGCCACATGATTATGGCAGGTCACCAGTTCACACAAGTACAACTTCATTTCTCCAAACACACTGTGGCTGCAGCAAGTGTTGGAAATCAGGCAGAAAGTAAACTAGACCCCAAGCAAGAACGGTGCAATATCAATCCTGATTTCTTGCTTTCTCTATGGATCAGACAGTTTATCAAGTGAAGAACTGAACCACCCAGACCAGAAAAACCACAGACTCAGTCCCTGCTCTGTGTTGAAGTAGCTACTGTGCACCGAGGAGAGAGAGAGAGACTATGTCCAGCTTTACTTTTCTGTGGTTTATAGAAAGATTGGTGATTGCACATGGTGATGAGTCACTGAACTCCTAGCACTGGAGGTGCATAAAGTGTGGCTGGTGAGGATGGGTTCCAACTTCATTGTCAGGCCCTCAGTCAAACAGCACAATGATACTTACTGTCAGAGCTCCCAGCCAAGGACTGGCTATTTTGGTGAAATGTTGGAGGGGATCTGGTTCTTGTGGAATTGTAGCCCAGCAAGAAATGAAAGCTGGACAAACAGGAAGCTGGAAGAACACTGCAAGCCAGCGGCACCTGGAGGAAAGGAGCAGTCAACATTTTGGGTATTACCGTTCTTCCAGGACTGACCCTTTCTTACTGCCACACTGCTGTGACCTCTTCAGCCCTTCAGCTCTTTCACTGAAATGAAGGCTGTTAGGAACAGGGTTGTATTTAACTGGTTTTGGGAAGGAACACTTGGAAAATTTTAGAGCAGTGTTTAAGTTCATTGGAACGTTTGAACTTTTTTTGCAGTTTCAACATTGTTCACAGACCTATTATTACATTATACTATAGTCAAGGCTACTGTGACTGAATTGTCAAATTCCTTTCTTAAAACAGAATGCAAAGCTGTAATATAAATTCTATGGTATTGTCCTTCTTTAATTACACCCACTGGTTCATAAAGATTGAATAGAGTCAATTCACTGATCCCATATTCCCAACAGAGTTCAGCACTTGAAGGGCTCACACACTAGACAATCTGCAATGCAGTGCTGTATACCTCCTTCTGATGGGCTCTCCTTTTGTATGATGTCCCTGAGTGTAACCTGACATCATGGAATTTGTCCAAAACAAGTTCACTTCTGTTATAATTGTATGCGTTAATTTATTTTCCTGGCACATAGGTATCAAGGTTTGTTTCTCCTCACGTTTCCAGTGAAAATTCCCAGTTTGGAGACCTTTGCCATGTTGTGTGACATTTAACAAAAGTGCCTGTGATGAATATGGTAATAACGTGTAAAAGATTTTATTGTGAAGCATATATCTTAAATTGTACCAAAGTCATTTTGTTAAGTGTTCTGTACTCTCTGATTTAAAAAGAAAATTCAGCCCTTTCCTTTCCAGACACTGATTTATTGTCCATCCAAGTTAATTGTTCAATTTCTGTTGCTCTGAAAGGGCAGTGGGGGGGGCTTTCTTGTTGAACCATGGAAATTCACACGGTGCTTTGTCAACGGTGTTAGGTCATGATTGTGATGTAGCGGTGATGAAGGGATGCAGTATGTCTTCAATTCGGGTCAGTGCCTCACTTGGATGTGATGGTGTAGCTAACATTTTTCTGCTTTATTCTTAAGAAATCCATGCGATGTGTTGTGTTCTTCTGTTTGTCACAAACATACCAATCAAACAAGGACTGATCAAACAACAATATGGGTTCTTTACTTGAAAATAATACGATATACATGCAGTTTCAATTGGGAAGCCATATCTATGTCTGAATTGCACAACTGCTGCTGCATTCTGTCTCAGAACCATTACAGATAAGGGGAGAAGTGAATTGGATTAGTTTTACTGTTCTTCTTTTCTTTCTGTAACAGAGCTGATCTTTAATTTGTTTTTCTTTTATTTTCCAACACCAAAAGCGTGGTGTGTTTGTGTTTGAGACGTCCAATTTTAAAATGACCCAAAGCAGATTCTTTAGGGTTAAAACGTATTTGGGTTTGTCATTGCATTCATAGTGTAGGGAAGTGTTTCACGACACATACTCTCACACAAGCACACAGGGAGGAAGGAAAACTTTTTTTTAAAAAAAGAAACATGTTACAATTGTGAATTACTTAAAAAATCAAATATATTAGTATTGCTGCACATGAATTAGACATCACGAACTGAATGACCAGTGAAGTTCTGCAGTTGGCTGCTCTGCTCTGGTAGAATTCCTTTCTGAATGTTCAGGTATAGGTGCATACGATTGAAATTGCAGCAATTTCATTCTTTCTGGTGAAATACATGATTCTTTCTGAGAATCAGCTTTCCAGAGACGTCAAGATTAGAGGAAGGCTGTTGCTAAGGCCTGCAGATGTTTTGTTGTTGACAGTACTGACAGACAGAGCAGACTAAGGAAAGTCAAAACTGTATAAGTAAACCCGATCAAAATGCAGTAGTTTCAATGTTGTGATTGGGATCCTGGTTGAAGTATTTTAACTAACAAGATGCCTTTGACGGATTTGATAAAAAAAACCCATCATGTCTTTTAGCAGATAAGTATGGAGTTCTTCGTGCTGTTGTAGGCATAAGGAGACACAACAACTAATTGGGCTTAGGACACTGTTTTGAGGAATATACGTAGGGATATGAAGGCATGTGAGCTGCAATGTAAGAGTAGGGAAGTCTAACTGCAACAGTACAAAGTGCTGTTGAGATCAGATCTGCAGTCCTGAGAGCAATTTTGCACGCCTTATTTAAGGAAAGAGAACATATGGTTGGAGGAAATTCAGAAACGATTCAGCAAGCTGATCTCTGATGTGGACAGATTGTTTCCTGAGCAAAGATTAAACGGGTCAGGACCCTACTCACTGGAGTTTAAAAGAATGAGCGGCGATCTCATCGAAATATTAGGATTTGTTTATTGTTAGGCACAGTGTTTATCATTTATTTGTTCATTATTAGGCCAATTGGGTATGGTAGCTCAGTGGTTAGCCTTGCTGCCTTACAGGGCCAGGGATCTTGGTTCAGTTCCAGCTTCCGGTGACCGACTGTGTGGGCTTTGAACAATTTCCATGTCTGTGTGGGTTTCCTCTGGGTGCTTCGGTTTCCTCCCACAGTCCAGAGATGCGCAGGTGAGTTGGATTGGCCATGCTAAATTGCTCATAGTGTCCAGGGATGTTCAGGCTAAGTGGATTAGCCATGGGAAATTCAGGGGTAAGTGTTTAGGGTAGAGCAGTAGTTCTTGGTGGGATGCTCTTCAGAGGGTCAGTGTTGACCTGTTGGGCTGAATGGCCTGTTTCCACACTGTATGGATTCTATGATTCTACTATAGGATTATTCACAAGCTTGACAGGATAAATGCTGAGAGGATGTTTCCTCTCATGGGAGAAACTAAGGCCAGGTGGAATAGTCTCAGAATAAAGGGGCACAAATATAAGACTGAGATGAGGAGGAATTTCACCTCTGAGGGTTAAGAGCCTTTAGAACTCTTGCCACAGAGAGCTGTGGGGCAGAGTCCTACTGTACAGATAAGGGTGAGATATGATGTGGAGATGCTGGTGTTGGACTGGGCTGGACAAGGTCAGAAATCACAAAACACCAGGTTATAGTCCAACAGGTTTATTTGAAAACACAAGATTTTGGAGCTTTACTCCTTGTTCAGATGTTAGTGAAAGAGGTGGTATCAGACACAGAATTTATAAGATCAAAGGGTCACACCACTGATGAGGTTGTATTAAACAAACCTAAGATACTGTTAAGTTTTTAATCAGTTAGATGGATTTAATTGATTAACATGTAGATGCAAATCCCTGAATTCCTTTCAAGTCACTGCCTTGAGAGAACTAAATGTTCTATCAGTGTAAAGAAGAGGTGACATTTTAGGTCAGACAATACATGTTAGGTGTGAGGCCTTGCTTAAAATCTGTTTATGTTTTGGTTTGAAGTCAGACTGGTTTTATTTCCAAAGTAGGGATTTATATAATATCACATTAACTGACTGTCTATAAAGTGTGTGCTTTTGAACAAACTAGAATGTATCTGCAAATACAAATTCACCCCATAGATTCACGTGTGTGTATGTGTGAGAGAGAGAGAGTGAGTGTGAGTGTGTGTGTGTGTGTGTGCGTGTGTGAGGGAGAGAGTGTGTGTGTGTGTGAGGAGGAGAGAGAGTGAGTCTGTATGTGTGAGGGAGAGAGGGTGTGTGTGTCTGTGTGTGAGGGAGAGAGAAAGAGTGAGTGAGTGTCTGGGTGAGAGAGAGTGAGTGTGTCTGTGTGTGAGTGTGTGAAGGAGAGAGTGAGTGTGTGAGTGTGTGTGTGAGATGGACAGAGAGTGTGTGTGTGAGCGAGAGTGCGAGTGGGTGTGTGCATGTGCGCATGTGTGTGAGCGAGGGAGATATAGAGAGTGTGTGTGCGAGAGAAAGAGATTGAGCATGTGTGTGAGCGAGAGAGAGTGAGTGTGTGCGTGTGCACGCGTGTGTGATTATGAGGGAGATAGAGACAGTGTGTGTGTGAGGGAGAGACAGAGAGAGTGTATGTGAGTGTGTGTGGGAGAGTATGTGGTGTGTGCGGGGAGGTGGAGACAGTGTGTGTGTGTGTGTGTGGGAGTGTGTGTGTGTGCATGAGTGTGTGTGCATGCGTCTGTGTGTGTGTGTGGGAATGTGTGTGAAAGTGTGTGTGGGACTGGGAGTGTGTGTGTTTGGGAGTCTGCGTGTGTGTGTGGGAGTGGAGTATGTTTGTATGTGTGTGTGTGTGGGACGGCGTCGGCGTGTGGGAGTGTGTGCGTGTGTGTGTGTGAATGGGATTGTGTGTGTTTCCGTGCGTATGGGACAGTGTGGATGTTTGTGTGTGTGTGTGTGTGTGAGTGTGTGTGTGTGTGTGTGTGTGTGAGTGTGTGTGTGTGTGTTTGTGTATGTGTGTGTGTGTGTGTGTGTCTGTGTCTGTGTGTGCGCGAGAGAGTGTGTGTGCATATGGGAGAGTGTGGGAATTTGAATCTGTGTGTATGGTGGAGAGTATGGGGAAGTGTGTGTGTGTGTGTGTGTGTGTTTGTGTGTGTTTGTGTGTGTGTGTGAGAGAGAGTATGAGCGTGTGCATATGGGTGAGTGTGGTAGTTTGAGTCTGTGTGTG
>NC_063345.1:57311286-57358715 GCF_021869965.1 Rhincodon typus | reverse complement strand
TGAGTGTGGTAGTTTGAGTCTGTGTGTGTGGGGGAGAATGTGGGAGAGTGTGTGTGTGTGTGTGTGAGAGAGAGAGAGTATGTGTGTGTGCATTTGGGAGAGTGTGGGAGTTTGAATCTGTGTGTGTGGGGGAGAATGTGGGAGAGTGTGTGTGTGTCTGTGTGTGTCTTTGTGTGTGTGTATGCATGTCTGTGTGAGATTGTATTGTGTGGTGGGGTCACCTGAAGTGCGACATGAACCCATGATCCCAGTTGAGGCCGTCCCCATGGATACGGAACATGGTTTCAGCCTGTGGTTGGTGACTCTGCGTTGTTGTGTATCTCAAAATCCACCCTGGAGGACATTTACCCAAAAATCCAAGGCTGAATGGCCTTGACAGCTGAAGTGATCCCCCACTTGGAGGGAACATCCCTGTCAGGCGATAGTTGTGTGTGTCCATTCATCCGTTGTCATAGCATCTGCATGGATTCGCCAACATACCATGCCTCGGGGCATCCTTGCCTGCAGCGTATGAGATGGACAACATTGGCTGAGTCACATGATTATTTGCCATGAATCTGTTGGGTGGTGTCCATGTCGATGATCTGACATTTCTTGCAGACGTTGCTATGCCAGGGTTGTTTAGTATTGTGTTCAATGTTGTCCCAAACACTGGGTAGTTTGGTGCGAAAAATGGTCTGTTTAAGGTTTGTCAGTTATTTGAAGGTGAGAAGTGGAGGCGTGGGGAAGATCGTGGCGAGGTGCTCATCGTCATCTTTGCAGATACAGTCTATTTTGTTCAAAAAGCACACAATTTATAGCCAGTCAGTCAATGTTGCATTTTATAAATTCCTACTTTAGAAATAAAACTAGCCTGAATCCAAACCAAAACACAAACAGATTCTTAACAAGGCCTCACACTTATATGCATTGTCTGACCTAAATTGTCACCTCTTCTTTACACTGATAAAACCTTTAGACCTCTCAGGACAGTGACTCGAAAGGAATTCGGGGATTTACGTACACATATTAATCAATTAAAATCTTCTAACTGATTAAAGATTTAACAGCATCTTAGGTTTGTTGAGTACATCTTCATCAGTGGTGTGACCCTTTCATCTTTTACTTGTAAATTCTGTGTCTGATACCACCTTTCTCACTAACACCTGAAAAACGAGTAAGACTCCGAAAGTCTGTGTTTTCAAATAAACCCGTTGGAGTATAACTGATGTCATTCGAAGGGTGAAATAGATAGATAGATAGATAGATAAATAGATAGAAAGATTCTTGATCAGAAGGAGAGTTGAGGGTTACAGGGAAAGAACAGGAGAGTGGACATGAGGAGTGTGTCATCCGTGATCCTATTTAATAGCAGAGCAGGCTCAAGGGGCCGAATGGCCTCTCCTGTTCCTATCCTTTGTGATTGATTGACCACAATCATTTGCATTTTGTTCTGGTGGTTTCAATTTTGTCAGGACTTGTCAATTCCACATTCAGTCAAATGCTGCCCTGGTGACATGGACAATAACTCACGTACTCACCTTATTAATGGTATTCAGCACTTCTGTCCATGTTTGCAATAAGGTCTTGGTGGAATCCAAACTGAACATTGGAGCAGCTTATTGATGAGTAAATGTCACTTGATAGCACTGTCAATGACACAATCCTTCATTGTGTTGACAGTCTGAAGAGCCAATAACTGGCCTGAACTGGATTTTTCCTGTTTTTGTGAACAGGGCATACCTGGGCAATTTTCCACTTTGTTAGTAGAAGGCAGTTTTATAGTTGCACTGAAATAATTTAAGTGGAGGTGCTAAAGCTGTTGCACAGGTGAACTGTTAAGCTGCCATTCTGGGGCAGAACCTGAACTCACCAATTTTCAGCCCATTTGAACTCTTCAGGACTGTCTTTTGTGTCATCCTCTCCATCCTGCCAACCGTGCGGGAACAGGTTTCAGCTGGTTGGATCTTAACGTGTCCACGGAAACTTTGTTAGAGATTAGTCCCTCATAGATTCACTAAGGGGAGGTATCGATCCCTTGTGTGCTTTCAGTGGTTTTAAAGACTCAGAAATAACACTTGATCTCAGTAGAATCCATTGTTGCTATATGGCCTCATCATTAGCTAATCATGGAAGAAATATCAAGCCTACTTTTTCAGCATCTCTAGGGGATTAGAGTGGAAGGCCCCTCTCTGAGTTCTATCATATCTGTAAGCCAGGCACCCTTTTAAGCTTTTGCACCTATTATTTAAATGATCCTGTCCCTGAGGTTTTGGATTGAAATGTCGGACAAGATTCTGCCTGACAGTCCTTCCATTGTTGCAGGAGAGCCAAAGACATCATCGCAAGATGCTTTTCTTGCACGAGCCAGTTCTAAAACTACTTGCAAAAGGCAAAGAGAGGAAGGTGCTTCAAGGCAAAGCGATTGTTCAGGTTTAAGTAAAGCGAGGGCAGGAGACAAGGTAAGACACAAAATTCCAGTGAATTGCTTTTCAAGGATGTGGGGTGAGCAGTCCATGAGATAAAGTAAAATCCGATTGAGTTGAATCTCTTGACCTGATACTGTGAAGCTTAAAGCTGTTAAATTATCGCTGCTGAAGTTTTTTCATACACTTCCTTGGTAATCTCTGCTCTACGTAGAAAGTTTATTGAAAATTTATTGAGTCTCGTCTGTGTCAAGCTAAGAGGCAAATTTACGTATGAGTACAATGGATCCAAATCTGACCTTTCTCCTGTGGATGGACCATGTCATCTCTGGTGGATGCCGGGCCTTGGGAAAATGATTACCTGTACTTTTGAATTCTGTCTTGATCGTGAAACCTTTTAAGTCTGTCATAATTTGCCCTTGAAAAGATGCGATATATCAAATCATCATTGTCGCTGCTAAATTGGAAATGCCGTTGCTTTGGCTATAGCATTCTGAATGGAGCAATGAACGAATGCTATTCTTACCATTTTAAAATATTACAAAACCCAATCACAATTCAACCATGAATCTGTCATTACATTTAAAATGTGATAGACTTTCGACTTATTTTAATGAAGCTGAAAAAAAAAGTGCTAAACGTCTTTGGGCATTTGTATATCACCTGTGGCATAGCTCAAATTACAAGTTGGAAGGGCTGTGAGGTGTATAGTAGTTCTGCAAGGACAGTGGTAGGAATAAAAGAGCTGACAATGGCAAAGAACCAGATCTGAGTGAGTACTGATAAGACGCTAACCCTCATGATGGGCCATTTTCAAACCTGAATTGAGAGCTGTGATGATTCCCAAAGATGCCCAGCTTTGGTTACATGAAGGACTGAGATGTATAACGCCCTTGCACAGACATGCCACAAAAAAATAATTTAAGTGAGGCAGCTGTTCTGGTTAGTTTTCATTACGTACCTCTGGAAAGAGTTTGATTTACTCAAGTTTCAGCTTGAAGAATAAGAAGCCACATTTTTGCTACTAATGGGGAGGGGGCAGTGGATTTGTGTGTGTGTATGTTCCCTGAGAGTGCACTGTAGTCACTTAATAGTTTCCTGGGCGTAGATATTGAGGAAGCTGCTCATCACGTGTGACAATGGTTACGGTTGTTACAAATCACATACGTGGCTCGAAATGCAATCCTTTAATTGTTTTTTTTAAAAATGCTTTGATCATAGGTTCCTGCTGATGTCCTTTCAATTTGGTTCATCCCAGCTCTTCTTTTGATGTGAAAGATGCACTCAGTTTACAATTTAGGCCATTTACCCAATGCTTGCTTGCTTATTAACTAGGAGCAGAAACAGATCATTTGGCCTATTGAGCCTACTCTGCCATCAGTGAGCTCATGGTTGATCTATTTGTGTGTGGAATTTTACTTTCCTATCTACTTCTGATAACCTTTCATTACCCTACCTAATAAAAATCTATCTACCTCCATGTTAAAAGTATTGAATGACTGCCTTCTGAGGCAGAATATTCCAAAGCGTCTGGACTAATCCACAAAAGGAAGCATAGTTTCCAGGTCCACCTATTCATGACCATTGACAGTCCATAATTTCAGGTGTCATTCTAGTTGACCTCCTTTGAACTACATCCAATGCATTTACATTTTCCTTAAATCAAGAAACCAAAGCTGCATGTTATTTCTTTTTCTATTCATTTGTGGGATCTGGACGTCACTGGCTGGCCAGCATATCTTGCTCATCCCTAGTTGCCCTTGAGAAGGTAATGGTGAGCTGCCTTCTTGAACTACTGCAGTCCTCCTGCTGTGGGTGACCCACAATGCCAAGTGGAGTAGAATAACATCACTTCATCAAAGGCCACACTGATGATGTTACCAAGTATGGTGATGAAACGTCTGTAGGATAACCAGCCAGCTTGGCGAGCAAACCAAAGACCCAGAGCTGAAGAATATGTCATGCATTGCAATGCATGACTCTTCATTCTAAAAGCCTACTGTCAGATTTGTGATGAGATCGCCACTTTTAAAATGGTATGTTTGTCACCTTTATCATGAAAGAGCCCCTGTAATTACTTTTTGCCATGTTATCACATTTGAAGTGATATCCCTGTAACAGCTCATAATGCAAATCAGCCAAGCATCTGGATATTATCACAGGACAACACGCTCTCTGTACTTAGCGCTCAAAGCAAAGATTCTGCCTGGAGGTTACCCTGTATTGTGTATATTGATTTAGCTGTAAATAAACCAGAGAGTTTCAAGTTAACAGAATCCAGGTATCTCACCTGCGTTACATTTAGGTAACACAATGACTATTATGATACATCCCTATAGACTTCCTATTCCAAAATTATCTACAAATTACCCTTTTTACTGGCCTATAAACATACTTTTTCCATTGCATACAAAGTGACACTCCACTAACATTTCCAAAATTAATTGCAATATTGTGGAGTAACACATAAATCTATCACAAATATAGTACAGACTCCAACACTCCACCTGCAGTGCTTCTTTTGTTGTTAGCCATGTTATTTTCCCATTTATCATATTAACAGCCAGCTAAGTTCCAAGCTTTATTTAATTTTGTATAATGATATATGTGCTTAATATCTTATTAGTGTGCTTTCAAGGGGTTCATGGAGAAAATGCCCTAGAATTTGAGGTTGAAAGACAATCCGGACACAAAGTGGACTTCAGTTTTTGAACTGAGCAATGGAAAAAGACACAATTGTCAATCAGATCATCACCTAAACGTTGACCATGAAATCTAAATTAATTACAATCAGTGAAACTTCTAGACCACTTTATCTCCTGCTGTGGCCCTGGATATACTTGTAGAGCTCTCACTGTGGGCCCAGATCTTCAATCCATGTATAACAATCCACCATTGTATTTTGGTGCCCCTCATTAATTTACTGTAAGAATCCTGGTGTGAATTAAACAGTATCATGATACTGAACGTTAAAATTAGACTTAGCCCAAAATTTCTCCTGTATCACACAGATTGTTGTTGTCTTGACTTCTGCATTACTTACCGATGCTGTTGTCCCAGATGGGCAGAGTTACCTTACATGCAAAGAAATACAAAAGCCTGTAAAGAGAGATTGAACATAAAAGTAAGGATATTATTCTTCAGAGCATTGATGACAAACATCTCAAATATTTCACCAGCACCTTTCAAATCCACGACCACTTCTGTGTAGAAGGACAAGGGCAGCAGACATATGGGAACACCACCACATCCAAGTTCACCTCCAAGCCACTCAACGTCCTGACTTGGAAATAAATTGCCGTTCCTTCACTGTAGCTGGGTCAAAATCCTGGAATTTCCCATTGAAATGCACGACCGTCCCTCTCATACAGCCAAAACTGTGGATCTGATACGTGGACGACATGTTTGTCATCATTAAATGCACTAAGTGAGAAGAGACACACCAACTCATCAACAACGTATTCACTGGGATCAAATTCACAAGAGAAGAGGAAAACGGCAATCAACTTCTATTCCTAGACATCAGGGTAGAACGAATGATGAACAGGGAATTCCAAACTCCAGTATATAGGAAGGCAACCCACACTGGCCAAATCCTCAATTTCCACAGCAATCACCCCAATGTCCACAAATAAAGCTGTGTTAGGGCACTATTCAAATGAGCCACAACACACTGCAACATGCCAGAACTACACAAGAAGGAGGAAGAGCACCTATACAAGGTCTTTGCTAACAATGGATATCCCAACAACTTCATTCGCAGGTGCCTACTAGATAAACAGCACCACGAGGACACAGTACACCCCAATACACTGGCCACACTACCCTGTATCAAGAACATATCAGACTCTTGCAACCACTAGGAATCATGGTAGACACAAACCCACAGCCACACTACAACAAACACTCACAAGGGCCAAAGACCCCATATCCATAGCATGCAGGACCAATGCAGTTTACAAAATATCTTGCAATCACTGCAATTAACATTACATTGGCCAGACCGGAAGGAAACTAGCCATCAGGATACACGAACACCAGCTAGTAGCAAAACGACACGACAAACTTTCCCTCATCTCAGTGCACTCGGACAATGAAGGCCATCAATTTAACTGGGACAACGTGACCATCCTAGCTCCACCCAACCACAGACATGCACAGGAATTCCTAGAGGCCTGGTTTTCAGCCTGTAATGCAATCAACAAACATATGGAATTAGACCCCATATATAAACCTATGCAGAACAGGACCGGAAATGACACACTAACTTAACAGACCGGATCATATTAATACCAAGTGGAGTAGAACAACATCACTTCATTGGAGGCTGCACTGATGATGTTATCTAGCATGATGGTGAATTGTCTGTACGGTAACCAGCCGGCTTGGCGAGCAAGCCAACGACCTCATCCATAACCCGAGCTACAAATCTTCGCAAGAACCTTAATTCTTCAGCTTCATTTCTAAAACCATCAAATTTAATTGTACTTGAGAAAATATGCCTTTGTCTAACTGTTTGGTGCAGTTGGTAAAACGTTAGTATGTTTCTTACAAAAGAATTTGGGCAGAAAATTCCTAAAATATTTACTCAGATGGAATAAGTGCTGTCATCCTCTCTGATTGGTCAGTGCTGCTACTAAGTATTTTAACTAGCTATGAAGCTGCCCGAATGCTTTACAGTTTCATGCTTTTGGTGCAAGAAATAAATTGATTGACCTTCCGTTTTTCTTGTTTTTGTTTACTAGACTGGAAAAGTGGAAAGAACTTTAGCCTTCATTAAAATAATATATACAATCTACCCAGAACTTGAATGGGCAGTCTTGTGGAGGGCCATAAAACATAGTAATGTTTTTATATTTACCTTTACAAAATATAATTTAGTACATTGTGTAGGACTGATAGATTCACAGAATCTCAGAATTGTTTTGGTGCCAAAGGAGATCATTCGGCCTATCGTGTCTGCACTAGCTACATGAAGACACTGATCCTCACCCCCTTCCAAAGGAGATTGAAACACAATCGGGCCTATGGTCAAATCACCAGATTGCCCATCTCCACAAAGGAATAGCATCAGTGACTTTATCACCGGCATGGAAGGCATAGAATAATGTAAATAGTTTTCTGGCATTTTGAAAATCTTGAGGGGACGTGCAATTTTTGGAATTAGTAACTATCTGCTAATATTTGCGCTGTATCATCAGTCATTTCAGATCACATGGGATGGGACCTGATGGAAGAAGATTTTGGTGAAGTCTAGTACAACCGTACCTCTGCATGGCATAAGTGGTTAATCTAAAGTTTTCAGGACTCGCCAGTGATATTTTATGCATTTATCACATCAATTCATGGTTTACACTGTTTATGTGTTTTATTGTCAAAAATAAATTTCTTTGCTTTGAGGTTTTCTTAAACTAGATTAGATGTGATAGGGACCTACAAACAGCAAATATTGGAAGTCTTTTTTCAACGTGTATTGGAATGTAAACTGCATTTGTGGAGTCAAAATAAAGATTAGAATTAATAGCCAACAAAGAAAAATGACCATGACATTTATAAAATAATTCTATAAACAAACAAATTTTGCTGATAGTAGATTACTCCAAGTCCACATTTTTCAAGGATTTATAACTCACATAGACAATTCTATCACTGAAGAAGCCTTCATAACAGAGGCTAAACCACAGCTTATGACCTTGGTGCTTTGCTACAGAAGACCTTGGAATAACCAGAATCTTCATAGTAGTCTGCTGCTTAGGCAGGCAGCCATGTAACACAGCACAGATGGATCATTAGCACCTCCATAAAAATCCTGAAACTACACAGACTGCATGGCAGATGATCAAAGAATCCCATAAGATGTTCACAATGAACTATGTTTTGTTACCAAGCTCTGTGAGGTCCAAAGTGGAACTTTAAAGTTGGGCCTCCTTTGGTACAACATACAGTTGATCTGCTTCACTGATACTCAGTGCTTCATCGGATGATATACATTGAAATGTGGTCACTGGATACTTCAAGGGAATGTGACAATCTCGATGTTTGCTGCAGTACTCACTGCTCAATCAGGGTGTTGTATTATGAATGTATGCAATTTTTTAGAGTGACATTTCTTTTTAAATATTGAGAGGGCAGGAAGAATTTTGTGGGAGTTAATGTAGGTGGATGCATGATGGAAAAATATGATGTGTGTTGTTTAAGAATATGGTTTAATTTAGGATAGAATGGAACGTTTAATGCAATAGCAGTATGTAGGTGGCAGATGCAGTGAATTGGATAAAACTTGACAAACAAGGTAAGGCCTACTGAAATAGATATGGTGCTAGAAATCTGGATTAGATTGAACAGACTCCATAAATGCAAACAACTGGGACAACTGTAATATAAGGAGCTAACTGTGTAAACATGTGGAAACATGAGGGAGGTGATCTTCAGGCTTCAGTTCTTACTTAGAATCTCAACTGCTATCTTGCTGGTCAGGAACTAATTCACAGAATCATATCGGGGGTCAGAGTAACATGGCAGAAGCACATGAGAAGCCCAGTAAGATCTATCTCGACTTTGGGAGCATCCTGCTCCATCTTTTATGTATCTGTCAGGCAGTGAGGTGAGTTTCTTACTAGGCAGTGGCAAGTTGCCAAATAAGGGAGATGGTAGCTTGCTAAATGGCTTAATAATGGCGCAACTTGCCTCATCATATTCAGTTTACTCTCTTACCAAACTTGCCAAACAATCTGGACATCGAGAATTCTCGAAAGGTAAGTGGACGTCTGAACGGGTACCTGATGACTTTAGCTCACTGCTGCGTGTGAGCAGCTTCCATGTTGTTCAGCAGCAAACAGAATCTCCAGGCCTGATCCATGGGCACCAGCCACACACTCTTCATTCGTGGGCATTGGCATCTTACATTTGCCAATCCCTCCCAATCCTCACAGCACCTCTCCCGTCCACCTGTGAAGCACTGGTCTGAGCTGCAGACTGCTGCTGTTGCAGGGACACTTTGTGTACAGAGACTGGCCTCCAGCTCGCAGATAGGAGCAGGCTGAGTTTCAGGGGCAGCTTGTTCGCAGTAGTGCCTACCTGCGTGCTACAGCGCCCATTGCCTTGCCTTTGCTGTATGCACCAATCAGTGCAATCACACAGCCAGGCAGCTTGCCTTACTGGTCGTCTGTTGTCTGCCCCTGGGGCCCACATCTCGCTGCATGACTGCGTGCTATGTCGATCTCAATCTGTGAGGGAAGGCCTGGAAGATCCACTGATGTGATGCCCTTTAGAGGGAAACAACATTACACACATACCAAGCTCTATACAAGACCCAAAGCTCCAGGCCTCTGTGATCCCTGAGGACACTGTGTGCATTGGCTCCCTGCCCAGACATTGCTGACCACTTCGTTCACACCAACATTTTTGGACACAGAAGCCAGGGAAAGAAGAGGGATGTTTTAACGTGAGGGACAATGATGTCGATGTGACCAATTGCCCTCTCTATGCCTCATGCTGCAACATGCTCTCAGCACCCGACATCGATCCATGGTCCATTCTCTGTGCACATGAAGTTAAGCATCAAGCTGACACAGGCACATTTGGGGTGACACAGACACACCAACTAACAGATGTAAAAGAAAACTAATCAAATTTAAAACTGTGATACTTCATGTTCAGTAACGCTGTCACTGTGCCACCAAAGTGCCCACAAAATCTTGTTGCTTCCTATTCGTCTTACTCCAGCTAAGTGTTTTCCCCTGGCCCTGCAGCAGGGTCTATTGGCCCTAGAGGTTTATCAGGCAACCGTAAGGGCATTCTTGTCTGAATGGCCCAGACATACCAAGTGTCTTCTTGCCAAAGGAATATGGACTGTCCTCGGTTTGAACTTCTAAGGGTCAGCTGATGTCAGGAAGAGTGGAGTTTGAGGTCCTGGCCATCTCTGGAATGTTCTGAGGAGACCCTTCATGTGAGGAAGGGGCAGCTACAGAGTCAGCTCGGTTCCCTGTCTCCCTGTCCCGATGCCCTCAGTCTAGAGACCAACAGCTGGGGTGATGGAGTGCAGGTATCTGCACCTCTCCAGTTGACCCTGAGATTGCTGGGAATGGGTCTCCATGACAACTGACAACCTGTCCATGGAGACAGCCAGATGATTTACCCACTTGGGTAGGTTGAAATCCCATAGCATAGCTGCACTCCTGGAGCCTCAAGGTAATAAAGACCATTGCCTCCCACGTACCTGTCTGTAATGCCTGTTCCTCCGTGTGAAAGATTCAACTGGGGTTCGTTCATGGTCTGCTTATTCAATTGTCTAAGATCCAACTTGACACCCTAGCCTCTAATACACTTTCATTTCCTGGCTTTCAGATCAAACAGATATATTTTACAGTGTCAGCAGTAATGCATATGTTGTAACTTATCCAAAAGGTGTGTGTGAGCCAAAAGGCTATCCAGTCATTGAAAGCTGTCACTGAGTTGGGGGGGGGCGGGGTGGATGGTGGTGGGGTGTCACAATTCCACGATTATCAGCAAGAGAACTATGAGTGAGATGAGGAGAAACTTCTTTACTCAGTGAGTTGTTAGGATTTTGAAGGCGCTACCTGGGACAGTGGTAGAGACAGATTCCATAGGAGGTTTCAAAAGAGAGTTGGACACATATTTAAAAGTCATGAAGTTAGAGGGCTATGGAAAGAGCGATGGAGAGTGGGACTAGTGGGTAGCTCTTTCGCAAGCCGGTACAGACACAATGGTTCACATGGTACCTTCTGTACTATAAGATTCTATTAGTGAGGTGATCCTGACCTTACTTGATCTTGACACGTGTTCTTCCAGGGGCCACTAAGACAGCCCTGCTGACACTTTCCCTTCTTCAGAAGGAGAAAAAAATCAGTAAAACTTCTGATTGAGACTCACTAGATTGACTGACCTTGTATATTTCAGATGCAGCTCCAGAATGACCAGTGCATTTATTTCCAAGCATTACTTGTTTTATTTTCCCTTCTGGAGCTTGCTACCTTTGTAGCTTTTGAACCAACAACACCCCTGCATTGGTATCACTTGTAAGATCAACAAATTAAGACCATATCAGGGTTTGAATCTGTAACCATATTGTTGTTTAGTTATAGCTCACTTTGATTTCCTAAGATGCCAACATTTATCTGCATGAATGACTGCATCAATGAAAATCCCAAAACGTAAACTTCAGCTGAACCATGTTACAGTGCCTGTAAGCTGTTCAGAACATTTGTACCTTCCGACACTCATTATAGGATCTTAACTGCATCACCTAATAGGATGTATATAACTTGTTTTATAATGATCAGGGGAAATCTTCCCCCTAAAACGTGTATCATGTCCCTGCAAGAGTGAGAATCAAAGACCAGAATGCTGGTTGGAAGATTTCAGAATTTTCAAATCTTTTGTCTATTCATCGCTAAGAGCCTGAAGAATTTGGGAATTAGAACTGAAAAAATCTAGATAATATTGGCACAATAGCGACAATAAAAATTGCAACCTTACCTACAGAGAGGCATGATCATCTAATTCATAGAATCCCTACAGTGTGAAAGCAGTCCATTGAGTCCACACTGACCTTCCAAAGAACACCCCACCCACCCCCACCCCTTACCCTATCACTGTAACCCTGCACTTCCCATGGCTAATCCACTTAGCCAGCACATCCTGGACACTGTGGGTAATTTTGTATGGCCAATCCACCTAACCTGCGCATCTTTGGACTGTGGGAGGAAACCCACGCAGACACAGGGAGGATGTGCAAACTCCGCACAGACAGTCGCCTAAAGCTAGAATCGAACTTGGTGCTGTGAGGCACCAGTGCTAACTACTGAGTCACATGCTGCCCAATGTTAATTGGAGGACTACCACACCACGCCACAGTGATAAAAATATAAGAGCCAGGAAGTGCGGAAGGCCATTCAGCCCCTCAAGCTTGCCCCAGGCTGATCTGCCTAGGCCTCAAATCCTCTTTCATGCCCGCAACTCTTAGCTATCAACACTGTTATTTCAGAAATCTATCTACCCCCTCTTTAAAAAATTTCAGTGATCTAGCCTCCACAATTATCAGGAGTAGAGAATTCCAGACATTCACTACTCTCTGGGAGAAGAAATTCTTTTGCATCGCAGCTTTAAAAGATTCTTTCCTTATTCCGTAACTATGTCCCTTAGTCAAGATTTCCCCACTAGTGGAAACACCTTTTCAACATCTAGCATGTTTCGAATATGTTGGACAATGTTTCCTAATTCAGTAACTTCATCAAGGTGGATTCCAAAGGGAGACCAATCATAGGGAATGAAGAAGAAAATGCAGCAAGAGAGATTTGCATTTCTACGGATCCTGTTATAATGTCTGGGCATTCCAAAGCACTTCTCAGTCACTTTAAGCAGTTTCAAGTATTGAAATAGAGGACATCTGACAACCAATTTGCAGACAGCAAGGTCCCATACACAGGGTTATGATTATACCGAAATAGTTTTTCTCAGCAATATTATTTTCAAGGATGAATATTGATCAGGACACTGCAGAACTCCCTGCTCCTCTTCAACATAAGACCATGGGATTATATTACATTCACCATAAAAGCATTGGTTTAATATTCCATGAAAAGAATGATACTTCTGACAGTGGAGCATGCCTTTAGTACCTCACTGGGGTCAGCGCACATAGAGACATTGAATTGTACAGCATGGAATCAAACCCTTCAGTCCAACTCATCCATGCCAACCAGATATTCTAAATTAATCTAATCCCATTTGTCATATACCCATCCAGATGCCTTTTAAATGTTGTAATTGTGTGCCAGCCTCCACCACTTCCTCTGGTAGCTCATTCCATATGCACCATCCTCTGCGTGAAAACATTTCCCCTTAGGTTCCTTTTATATCTTTCTCAGCTTAAACCTATGCCGTCTCGTTTTGGACTCCTCCACACTGGGGAAAAGACCTTGCCTATTTACCCTATCTATGCCCCTCATGATTTTATAAACCTCTTTAAGGTCACCCCTCAGTCTCCGACTCTCCAGGAAAAGTAGCCCCCACGTGCACGGTGGCTCAGTGGTTAGCACTGCTGCCTCACAGCACCAGGGACCCAGGATCGATTCCACCTTCGGGCAGCTGTCTGTGTGGAGGTTGCACATTCTCCCTGTGTCTGCGTAGGTTTCCTCCAGAGGCTCCGGTTTCCTCCCACTGTCCAAAGATGTGCAGGGTAGATGGATTGGCTAAGCTAAATTGCCAGTAGTGTTCAGGGATGTTTAGATTAGGTGGGTTAGACGTGGGAAATGCAGGGGTAGGGGAATCAGTCTGGGTGGGATGCTCCTCGGAGGGGCGGTGTGGACTTGTTGGGCCAAATAGGCTGTTTCAACACTCTAGAGATTCAATGAATACAACATAATTCTATGAATATTCAGCTTCCTCCTATAGATCGAGCACTTGTCTTAATGTTCAGTGAAGCAAAACTTGAATTCAGAACCCTGTGGTTCTGAGAAAAATGGAGGATAAGTCACAACAAAAGACTGTATCATATCACTTCAGGACTGTGTGTGCAGCATTACTGACAGAGAACTGGGAATGAATCAATTCCTATTTTCTGGCCTGGGACCACACTCTGAAGAAATGGAAAGGAATGAAAGCCTTCAGAAAATGAGGAGCAAAGATTCTGGATCAGTGAACATGCAACCATAATGATCCATATGAAGAACTGGAGTTTCTAAAATGTTGACATGTGTGATATCGAGGACGACTGAATTCAAAGTCGTGTTTTATTGCTGCTATAGATAAATGTTTGGTTAATAAACATTATTGTATTTTGAATTTGGCATTATTTAGCTCTTGCAAATCACTTATTTTTATTTATAATTATTTACCTTTTCTTCATTGGGAGTGCAGTGGGTTTAATTAAACTCTGAGTGTGATCTTTACTCTGTTCTTCAAAAATGCAGGCATTAAAGAGGACTGATCTAATGCTGAAAGCAGTTCTCACTGTCCCTGACATTTTTGCAGTGAGGCAGAATTTAATGAAGGTTTTTAACAAGAAGCTGGAGCAATAACCTCCAGGTGAGATTTCCTTGTGAGAAGTTGTTATGGAGAGAGGAGAGTTAAATTAATTTAGCATGTGGGCGTCCTGTTATCAAGTTTAAGTTATTCCAGATTATGTTTCTGGTTACATTATGTAGAGAAAGCCGAATGTCATTTTAAGGTCAAGCCAGTACAATATGAAAGATGAAATATTTTCCCCTCTATTTTAATCATTACTGTCTGCTCCTGTACAGGCTGCACAGCTGGATTTTCATTTTTTTTCTACAGTTTTGGGAGAAAAGTAAGGTACAATTTATATCCTACCACAGAACAAATAACTGTCTCTGTAACTCCCGTCAGCTTTACAGCACTTAACACTCTCTGCGCTCCTCAATTCTGGTATTTTGCACATCCATGATATTCATCAGTTTAGTAAGGACAGCCATGCTTTCAGTTTTCAGTGCTTTAGCTCTGGAATTCCCTCTCAACACCACCTTGCCTCAATACCTCTCTGTACTTCTTTATGATACTATTTGACCAAACATCGGTCACCTTGCCTAATCGCTTTTTATCGCTCAATACCATATTTTGTTTGATAGCACTCTTGTGAAATGCTTTGGGACATTTTACTGTGCTGAAGACTCTACTTGATGATTTGGGTTAGGCTGAAGAGGTCTAAATTAGAACATTAACGTGGACTAATTTCAAGTATTTAACAGAAGATGAGGTATTAAATCACACAGTTTTGAAGGGTAATTGATTTGAGAGTTGTAAAAAGCATTTTTTAGAGCCTGAGTTATGTAGATTGAGTGTAAAATAGTCCCTTAAATGGAAAACAGCCGTGTTGCACAGTTATCAAAAGAGGGAGACAAAAAATTGGGCTATTTTAAAAATAATTTGTTGGACCAGAGCATTTGCAGGTTGGCATTTAATCATAGCTGACATTACTCAAATCTTCTTGACTATAGCAGCAACGGCTGCACTCAATTTCATTCCTATTTTTCATATTCTCGGTGCTAAGCTTTTCAATATGATATGCTAAGTGATGATTTTTTATGATGTGCTCCACTAGGAGCTCGATTAATGGCACAATACTCCTGGCCCTATTAGAGGCGACATTAGGACTGATGTTAATAGTAGTCAACCATACCATGACGACAAAGAAATAAAAAAATCAATTTGGTTCAACAGCATGGCCTTGAGCATCACTTGATGACTGTATAAGTGTCAGTTTACTGAAAATACCACCACGTTAAAAGATACTATAAGCAGAGTATCATGTAAGTGTGTGGGAAGGCTAAACACAAAGACCACTAGTATTTTGAGGCCTTCACGCTCTGATTACAGATTAGCTTGTAAAATTAATAACTAGTTACTTGGTAAACTGCCTGTAACATTCATCTGGCTAATTGATAAATGCAAGACTAGAGAGTTGCTGCATAGCTGTTCAACACAGTTGATTAGCATTAATGTGCTTCACGAGATAGCAGTGAAGGTCAATGAGGATCACAGGTTTGACATTTATCTTAAATAGTTCGCAGGAAGCTGGTTGACAAGTTCCCACATAGCAAGCCGATCATGTAAATAAAAGTCCATAGAATCTAACTGAAGTTGGATCCAAGATCAGTTAAGAGTTTTCTTCGGTGGTATTCTGCATGGCTTAGTACAAGGTCCCTTGCTTTCTTTGGTATGTATCAAAGGTGTGAACTTGAATGTAGGGACTATAATCATTACATTTACAGAGTATACAACACCTGGCCGTGTGGCTGGTATTGTCAGATCGATGGAACAGCGTCAAATGAAGTTCAATTTTGTTTTTATTCATTCATGGCACGTGGACATCCCTCATTTCCAGAGCGCAATTAAGAGCCAGCCACATTGCTGTGGATCTAGAGTCACATGTTACCATCACAGGTAAGGTGGTAGAGTTTCTACTCCACAGAACATTAGCGAATCAGATGGGATTTTGTGACAATCAACAGTTGTCCCATCGTCGCTATTAGACCAGTTTTTAATTCCAACTTTTAAAATTGAATTCAAATTACATTATCTGCAGTGTTGAACTCATGTCCCCAGCGCATGAATTTAGCATTCTAGATGACTAGTTCTGTGTCATTGCCATTGCACCATCACCTTGGCCAAAGGCCAATGAGGTAATGGTTTGGGGAAGGCTAAGTAAATGTATAGGACAATACTGAGAAGTATATAGGAACAGAGAGCCCTTGAAGCGCTTCTTCACAGATCCTTAATGATAGCTTGACAGAAAATTAAGGTGGTCAAGACAGCAAAGTGGGATCTTAGTGTACTTTAGCTGAAGCACAGACGATAAGAGCAGGAAGGTTACGTCAGACCTGTATAAAATGCTGGTTAGGCCACAGCTGGAGCAACAGTGCTGCACTACAGAAAAGATGTGATTGCAGTCAAGATGCTACAGAGGATATACAGGAGAACGTTGATATTTGCTTTGTATTTTTGCTCACATGTAGACCAAGGAGAGCCAATGGTAGACCAAGGAGAGCCAATGGATGTTATCTACCTGGACTTCAAGAAGGCCTTTGATAAGGTGCCACACAGGAGGCTGCTGAGTAAGATAAGGGCCCACGGTGTTAGAGGCAAGGTGCTAGCATGGATAGAAGATTGGCTGTCTGGCAGAAAGCAGAGAGTGGGGATAAAGGAGTCTTTCTCAGGATGGCAGCCGGTGACAAGTGGTGTCTCGCAAGGCTCAGTGCTGGGACCACAACTTTTCACTTTGCACATTAATGATCTAGATGAAGGAACTGTGGGCATTCTGGCTAAATTTGCAGACAATACAAAGATAGGTGGAGGGACAGGTAGTATTGAGGAGGTGGAGAGGCTACAGAAGGATTTGGAGAGTGGGCAAAGAAGTGGCAGATGGAGTACAATGTGGGGAGGTATGAGGTCATGCACTTTGGTAAGAAGAATAGAAGCATGGACTATTTTCTAAATGAGGAGAAAATTCAGAAGTCTGAAGTGCAAAGAGACTTGGGAGTTCTAGTCCGGGATTCGCTCAAGGTAAACTTACAAGGTGAGTCAGTAGTCATGAAGGCAAATGCAATGTTGGCATTTATTTTGAGACGACTTGAATATAAAAGCAGGGATGTACTACTGAGGCTTTATAAGGCTCTGGTCAGGCCACATTTGGAGTTTTGTGTGCAGTTTTGGGCCCCATATCTCAGAAAGAATATACTAGCCCTGGAGCGGGTTCAGAGGAGGTTCATGAGAATGGTCCCAGGAATGGAAAGCTTAACATATGAGGAACGTTTGAGGACTCTGGGACTATACTCATTGGAGATTAGAAGGATGAGGGGGGATCTAATTGAAACTTACAGAATACTGAATGGCCTGGACAGAGTGGATGTTGGGAAGATGCTTCCATTGGTAGGAGAGACTAGGACCCAAGGGCACAGCCTTATAGTAAAGCGAAGACCTTTCAGAATGGAGATAAGGAGAAACTTCTTCAGCCAGAGAGTGGTGAATCTATGGAATTCACTGCCACAGAAGGCTGTGGAGGCCAGGTCATTGAGTACATTTAAGACTGAGATAGATAGGTTCTTGATTATCAAGGGGATCAAGGGTTACAGGGAGAAAGCAGGAGAATGGGGTTGAGGAACTTATCAGCCATGATTGAATGGCAGAGCAGACTTGATGGGCCGAATGGCCTAATTTCTGCTCCTTAATCTTGTGCCTTATGTACATACAGCATAGTTGGTATAATACATAGCTCCACAAAACCAATCAGGTAAAAATGTCCCGTGGTTTTGGTTTTTATTTTGGCCAGGAGTTTGGGGTGGAGGTGGGGTGATGCTATGTTCTTTGAGCAATGGCCACTAATCCTCTAAAAGAGTTCAAAGGCTGACAAGAGGGAATGCTGAGTGCAGAGGGAGCTGTTTGAAGGACCTTGATGGTCAGGCATTTTGCCCCAGCTTTCAAAGACACAAAACAAAAAATAATCACCTCAGATTTTATATCTCACATCACCACATTGCTGTGGGTCTGGAGTCACATGTAGGCCAGACCAGGTAAGGATGGCAGTTTCCTTCCCTAAAGTACATTAGGGGAGGCGATGATCTGGTGGTATTATCGCTGGACAGTTAATCCAGAGACCCCGATAATGTTCTGGGGACCTGGGTTCGAATCCTGCTGTGGCAGATGGTGGAAATTGAATTCAATAAATATCTGGAATTAACAATCCAGTGATGACCATGAATCCATTGTCGATTTTCGGACAAACCCATTTGGTTCACTAATGTCCTTTAGGGAAGGAAGCTGCCATCCTTCCCTGGTCTGGCCGACATGTGACTCCAGACCCACAGCAATGTGGTTGACTTTTAACTGCCCTCTGGGCATTAGGGATGGGCAATAAATTGCCTAGCCAGTGACGCCCTTATCCCATGAATGAATAAAGAAAAAGAAACAGACAGGATTTCCCCCAACAATTGACAATTGATTCACAGTCATTGTTAGATTCTTAATTCCAGATATTTATTGGATTCAAATTCCACCATCTGCCATGGCAGGATTCAAACCCAAGGTCCTGGGAATGTTATCTGGGTCTCTGGATTAACAAGTCCTGTGATAATACCACTAGGCCATCGCCTCCCCCATATTGATTGAAGGCAGTGAGGTTAAAAGGGGCAGTGACAGTGGTGAGGTCCCAGAAACAGTGAGACAGTGGCAGACAGTCAAAGTGTAACATCACAGGACAGCAGGTAGGTAATTGGGATTTTTTTAATTCATTCATGAGATGAGGGCATCACTGGCTAGGCCAGCATTCATTGCCCATCCCTAATTGTCCAGAGGGCAGTTAAGAATTAACCACTGGTGTTTCTCTCTTGTCCACGTGACTGGATATTGATTTACGTTAAGACTGTAAGTGCAACTTAAAAAGCTTTATGCAGATGATTAACATTTTGGAACTTCAAAATCAAATTCCTTCACTTGATAGAGTGCAGGGGATCTGGTTGTTTGTCTGACGCAAACAAGAATAAGATTTTTCTTGTCTATGCTTAAGTAGGAGCAAGGGGAGGATGAAAACAGGAGTTCATATTCTATTTAGTCAAGGTATGCCTGGGAGCTCAGGCCCATGATTTGCATATCCTGCCCTATGTGGGAAGTCCTAGACAATCCTGGCAGTCAGGATGTTGCAGTAGGGGCATCCAGCTGGAGAAATATGAACTCTGGATTTTGGAGCTTGAGCTGCAGCTGGGAGTACTGCAGTGCATTTACAAGGCTGAGAGGTTCTTGGATAGCACCTTTCAGAATCTGATTCCCCCTTCCAGCTTTAGGAAATGCAGGCACAGAGGGAATGAATGAGTGACAGACAGTAGTCTCCTGGGTTTGCTTGTGTCTCTGCAGATGGAGATCTTTTACAATAAGGCTCCAGTTTGCACTGCAGCATTTCCAGAACTGGGTGAAGATGTCAGCTCGTACCTTAAATTACAAGCTCAGGAACACAGCCTTTAACCAGCCATAGCCAGCTACAAATCATTGAACTCTTCTCATCTTTTCCTCTTATTGAACTTGAAGTTATCCAAAGCTACCTTGTAATTTGTATTTTTGCATGTTCAATTTAAATATGTTTCCTCATGCTTTGTGGCCGTTAGGATGTATTTTTACATTATTCAATATTTTTATCAGTGTAATTTTTAGCATAATAAACTTAAACCCTTACATTTTTAACTTGAGCATTGTTGCAGGCTAATACTTTATCATCCAGATAAAAATTGGTAAGTACACAATGAATTGGCAAATAGATCTTATATAAAAAAATTCAAAACCTCTTATTATAATCAAATGAAGAACATGGTAAAAAGGAGACCTATTCCATCTTCCTCACCTGATCATAACACAGGCAACTGATGTAAAGCTGGCAGATCCTTTAGGGCTCTCCGCATGACGTACAAAAATAAGATTTAATAGGAAAAGGCAAGCTCACAATATCGCAGGCTGTAAACGCTGCCAGGGTACATGAAGCCATGAGTAGACCAATGGAGATGCTAACTACTAAACCACAATCCTTCAGTTAAGTCAAAAGCAAGGCTGAATGAGTGAAACAGCAACAAAAGAGTGCCTAAACCATCATACCAGAAAAGCGGTGAGAAATACATTCATGAAATTAAAGTTCATTGTTGAATTATGGCATAAAATCAATTTTTTCAAATTATGCCAGAAGCTCTTTTGTGAAAATTTGAATGTAAATAGGTACCCAAAGAAAAATACTCTGAAGTGGAGCAATACCATATTGATAGTATATGGTGGAACTGAGATTTGACAATTAGGACAATTTGACAATCAGAGTGGAAGGGGATAAACATTTTCAGCATACCTTGGATCACTGAAACCAATTTCCTACTTTCTTAAGGTGTGCTGTTTGTGAAGAGCTGCAACAGTAAGTCATGAGATGAAGGAGGCATTACCTACTGAAAAAATTCCATTCAATCAGAAGCAATAAAGATCTGGTTCAACTGTATCCAGGATGCTTTGATGTGATGGTTGGATGCTTGCAAGATTTGGAGCATCACATTACCATTGACCCAGAGAACAAACCAATGAATCAACTTTGACATCAAGATCCACTAAAACACAGAAGAAAGAGAGCTCCCGAAGAGGCAATAAAGCACAGGGCTTGTCAGAGTCATTGAGCCTTGAGATTGGGTAATTTCCATTGTTCTGAGAGGGAACTCAGTGAAATCTAATAAATGGGCTGCAGTCGAGAATTGAAATTCTCTAAGTCAATATAGAGACATGAGGAGCTCTGGGCAGAAGGAAAAGAGCTAATTTGGGAAATTTGGGCAACTGGAGATAATGATTACTAGAAATATACTGAAAAATTCGAACTAGACAAAGTTGCTAAGCTGGGGAGATCGAAGGCTGAGCAGGACATGACTAAAAAGCTGAAAAGGAGTATATGGAATAAAAACTACAGGCTACACAGTTAACAGGGGAAGTCTCCAAGTTTGGAGAGTGGCGGGGAGGGATCCTGCAGCTCAGGTCAAATCTTCAACATCTGGTTCTAATTGAAGAACTTGAAAAGAAAATGACAGTGCAGAGATCAGACAGCAAATTAGTGAACTACAGATGTAGCCAAACACTAAATTACAGTCAATGATTTACTGGAGGCCAGGAACAATGTGAGAGAAATGTTGGAGAGTTTAAAAGAAGAAATACAAAATTTAGTAGGCCAAGAGGAGTGGGCTCAGCAGGGAGCTGCAAATCTGATGGAACTGAGGCACAGAGGGTGATTGAAAGAGAAACATAAGATGCTGACTTGAAATACGGAAGTTGTGCAAAAGTACTGCCGGGCACAGGAACAGCAGCAGCATGCTACTTTCTCTCAAGCTAAAGCTAAAGCTCTTTAGCATGACATTCTACCACCTGAGCGATATCACAAGGGACATTTTTGGAAAGGAAAATATGCTGCAAAAAATGCTGAATTTTAAAAGTTTAATTGCAAAAGTCAATTGTTAATTTCATTTTGCTACACTTAAAAAATTCAACTGGAAAAACTATTATGATAAAAAAAGCACATTTATTTTATAAAGAAAGAGGAATATCATAATATTTAAGAGGAGTTAGGAACTAAATATAATGTGCATGTGTATGTGTATATATGTATTCAGAATGCCACATCATTCCCTATTGCCCTCACTATTAAATTAACAGTGCATCAACCACATGGAGAATTGCAAGAAATACAATTAATGAAACCTCCAATATTTGTGTCTCCAAATGTGATTAATTCAGACCAATGAGAATCACAGGACATAGCAAGAAGTAAAAAGAATTCCAAGGAGCATATCCACCAGCCATGGTTAACTGGTGATGAAACAATAGTATCTAACTTAAAGAGAAAGGACTTATTTGTGTAATGACAGATGGCAGTTTGGGAGATATTTAAGAAAAACACAGAAAAGAATGATTAAAAAATTAATTGGGAGGGATAAGTTCGAGCATGAGGGAAAGCTAACCAAAAATATAAAACCAAGCAGTAAGAGTTTCTAATAATATTCTTAAGAGTTGAGAAAGTGAGTGCTTCTCAAATAAATTTCAGTCTGTTGAATTCATAATGGAAAATAAGGATATAGCAGATGAATTAATCCTAGAAGCAGCTATAAATCAGGAAATGGAAGGGAGGAAGAACTCAGGAAAATTTTGATCATCAGAGAAGTGGTACTGAGTAAATAGTTCATGATGTAATCTGACATGTACCTTGGTCCTGATTGACATCATCCTAAGATCTTAGAAGTAGCAACTAATGAGATGGTTGAGACATTGGTTTTATTTTTTTAAATTCAGGGCATGTCCCATTAGATTGAAGGTTAGCAAATTTAACTCCTTTATTCATAAAGAGAGGGACACAGAAAGTAGAAAACTATAGGTTATTTACATTAGCACTGTCATAGGGAAACTGTGAGAAGCTGTTATTAAAGTAGTTATAGCAGGGTACTTAGATACATTCATGATGATCAGGCAGCATCAACATGGTTTTGTTGTGAGAAAATAGTATTTAACCAATTTAGTGGAGTTCTTTGAGGAAGTGATTTTTTATATTAAAGGGATGGATGTACATTACTCTGAGATGCAGAGGGATCTGGATGTTCTCACATATGAATCACCAAAAGGCTTGTATGCAGGGACAGCAAGTAATTAGGAAATCTAATAGAATTTTTATTAATAAATACAGAATGTAATTCAAAAGTAATGAGATTATGCTACAGGTATACAGGACATTGGTGAGACAACATCTGGAGTACTATGTACAGCATTGATCACTTTATTTAAGGAAGGATGTAGATACATCGGAAGCAGTTCAGAAATGGTTTACTAGAGAAAAACTTGGAATGGGAGGGCTGTCTTATGAGGAAAGCTTGGGTAGGCTAGGCTTGTAAGCACTGGAGTTTAGAAGAGTAAGAGGTAACTTGATTGCAAAGTATAATATCCTGAGGAGTTTTAACAGCTTGGATGTGGATAAGATGCCTTCATTTATGTGAGAATCTAGAATGAAGGATCACCCATTTAAAACAAAGACAAGGCATTTTTTTCCCCGAGGGTCATGGGTCTTTGCACTATAGGAATTCTATGAAATGTGTTTTTGTGACAGTCGAGTGGTTTCACAATCATCATTGTTAAGACTAGTAATATATTCCTTTTTTTGTTCATTAACTGAATTTAAATTTCCCCAGCTGTTATGGTGAACTTTCAGCTTAAGTTTCCAGAACTTTAATCCAGGGCTCTGGGTTACTAGGCCAATTAAGCATCTACATTCCCCCTCCCCATCTCTGAACCCACTATACCCCCTTCCCTGTCTCCACAGGTACCCCCCTCACAGGTATGCACTCTCCTCAGAGAGGCAAAAAGACAGAAAATCTGATGGCCAATGTGGAGAAAAAATTGCGTCTGGAAAATTCCTCTCTGAACCTCTTGCTGAGCAAGGAATGTATCGACGTGTACGATTTAAAAGGATGTATGTTAAATTCTGGCAACAGCATCATTGAACTGAATATGCATCTTGAATGTTATTAAGGAATGGGAAAGGTTTTGTTTCCTTCCTGTTCCGCCACATCTGAATAGATTGCAACTCCAGACAGCACAGTGCCAAAGATAACGTAAAATGCAGCTAAATTTCTTTGTCATTCTGGAGGACATGAAAAAAAACAACTGACTGAATCGCTGCCTCGACACTCCTTGAAGCCCACATTTCTTGTTTCACTTAAGTCTAGGAAATCATTCTCTTTGTGTTGATGTCTGCTAAGTGATGGAGTTAAAAATGAAATTCTGCTTGGTCCTACACAGATGACTGTCCACAGCACAAATTGACCCTAGTTCTGACTCTGTTTTAATCACCACATTAAACAACTGTATTTTTTTAACCCCCAAAACCATTTCTTGGATTCAAACACGCTTTGAACATTGCTTTTTGCATCAGTTCATTAATTAACTGTGTAGATTTATTGACTCCTCAGTTCACACTTCAATAATTTAACTGTGTTTGCTTTCAAACAGAGAGGAAATCATTAACGTACTTTGAAATTTAATATATTTGTAAATGAATGAGCTGCTT
This sequence comes from Rhincodon typus, assembly GCF_021869965.1. NCBI lineage: Eukaryota > Metazoa > Chordata > Chondrichthyes > Orectolobiformes > Rhincodontidae > Rhincodon > Rhincodon typus. The sequence continues at coordinate 57,334,220 of NC_063345.1, read as the reverse complement.
GGTAACTACAGTACACTGCTGGAGTACCAAACCCTTGGGTAAGAATCTGATTTTCAAGAGCCAAGCTGCCATACCTTCTGATGTGATTCAGGTGAAAAAAAAAATCTATATGCTTTATTTACAAAAGATAAAATACACTCAACCATGGTAATTGATTTCTGAACATTGAACACAAAAGAATTTTCATGCGATGTTTAACTTCACAAAGGCATTGATGCAGAAATATTCGATATCCAGAGGTAAGTGAAACTGGATTCTTCATTTACTTAAACACTTGGAATAAGTGAAAGCTCGTCTTTATCCCAAGGTGCAATTATCTTGTATCCATTGAAACACTATTTTGCCAATGTTTCTCATTCACGTAATTGGAGAACTTTCAACTTCCTGACTAAGCGAGCCGAACTTGAAGGGGGTTAAATTGGATAACCCCTGATAACAAGATCATGACGAATGATTAACCAACACCCATTGATTGCAAAGCTTGGCAGGATGCAAACTTTGATCTGGATGCTCACTTTCCCTGATGCTATAGCTCCCCGCACTGTTGGTTAGCTGCACGCTTCAGCGGGGAATCCAATATCATGAATGCCTAGCAGTACTTACAACTAACCTGCACTACTAAAAGTCAGCCTGTACCTCTGTAAGGGGATGGACTGCTGATGGTATTGAGAAGATTCTGCATGTTGTTAATAGGGCAGAATCACTAATGGTTAACCATTGGAGGAAACATGTCTCAAGGTCTTTGTATGTTGGAAGTTTTGGTGGAAGATGTGGAAGGAAGGAGAGATTTCTTGTATCCACAAGGGTGGAGGTTCAAATGCTCTCCAAATATATGCTCAGAAAGCAAGGGGGAGAGGCAGTCCTGTATGTTTTACCTCTGTGGAGGTGGAAGTATTAACTATTAAAGGATGGGCATCCATTCAACTCCACCTTCCTCCACCCTCTTCTAGTTACTCCACAGGATCTCTGTTCACTCTCCTAGTCATGGTCATGACCTCAAGGATATCATACTAGTTCAGTCATACCTAGTAGAAATTGCTTTGAGTGTGTTACAAAAAGTGCATATCAGCAACAGGCATGGCACTCCCTGTTAGCTATTAAAACTTTGAACAAATATGTAACAGCACTCAACATTTCAGAATTCCACAGCTAAAAGAAATAATCCACAATTATTAGAAAACAGAAGGAGGCTATTTAGTATATCATGTTTGTAGTGGGTCTCTGACCAGTTTACTTCTTGCTATTACCCCACATTCTATGTGTAACTCTATTGTTATGATCTTATCTGGTGTTATTTCTGGGCAAGTCAGTTTCCAGATTAAAACCTAGTTTCACAGATCATGTTTTGCTTTGGTTTCTATGAGGTAATCTCTCACTGAAATATGAGCAGGCAATATTGCATATTTTGCTTCAATAATAAAACAGAAGTTTATCAACCAGATAGAATAGAATAACCTAAACTATTTACTTATAGTATAAATTTAAAGAAAATTAAACACAACATCTATACTGAATCAATATCTAAACTAAAAGTATAATCCCGTTAATCCCAAAACAGGTTCCACAAAAAAAATACTTTGTACAGTACCCAAAACAACCTCTTGCATTGTTCTCATATCAGAGAAAAGATATTTTTCTGACACCTCAATACTCTTGAGGTAACTGAGACTTTAACTGCTAAATTAGAGACGCTGATATCTTCTTCTTGGAGCTATCATTCACCTCACCTTAAATGTACTCAGATTCAAATAACTTCTTCCAGGCTTTATCCTAACAATTCAGGTTAGGGACTATGACTAACTCCTTACTTGGAGGTAATCTAGTTTTAATATTCTCCCCTTCTCAGGAGCAGTGCTCTATACAATCATCTTTATCCAAAGACTTCATGCAACTGCCCAAAAGAAAGTAACACATGAAAAGAAGTGTCTCTGTCTAAGATATGGTGTTTTCCTTCAAAAGAAACTCAGCCTGGAAATTTCTAACACACCTTTAAAGCACAATGGTCTAACTTGCTAAGTCATAAAACATCCTAAGGTAAAGATAATTCCATTATGTTGTAAGGAAGTTCTCACAAACTTGTAAAAGGAATCACCATGGCTACGGAAATACTTACAAGTTAATTATTAATTTCAAACTTGTAGAACATCCAAACTTAAAACAAATGATATTAACATTATACAGTAAAGTCCCCTATTATCCAGATTCCAAACATCCAGAATTCTCATGTAACCAGATCTGAGATGCATAATGGGAATTCTGGATGCTTGAGATCTGGACAATGGGGATTTTACTGGTAGTGTCAATAAGCAGGGAATAATGGATCAAATGTTTTATCAAAGCTGGTTCGATACTTACTGATTAAGACAGAATTACATAGTGTGACCAGGTATGCTGGTATTTATGAGCGGTCCTAACCATGTATTCATTGTGTAGCAGTAATGAATTGCATTCTCCCAGCTGCTGCTACTATTTGCACCCTGAAATAATCGTATATAAATCAGACAGTTTATATCACACTGGACATTCTTCCTTTTCGGATAACAATTTAATTCTCTTTTCAATGCCTCAATTGAACTTGCCTCCATTACATTCACAGGCAATACATTCCAGATGCTGAGTAGTTGCTGCGTGACACAGGCTTTTCCTCCTTTCACCATCGCCTCCTTTGCCATTTATCATAATTCCATGCCCTCTCACTTTCTACCAGTGGTTGGTTGGCTCGCTGAGCTGGTTCATTGTTCTGCAACATATTCCGCAACAACAAACCACAACATCCACAACCCGAGCTACAAATCTACTCTAAAACCATAGATACCAGTGAATCTATCAGAATTAAGGTGGGAAAGAAATAACAATCTTCCAGTTACACCTACCTGTGTTTTGAACAAGGGCTTGGGGGCTACACCGATCTCCCAATGGGCCACATTGCCACCTGAAGGCTAATTGTTAAACATATCTGGTTCAGAAACTTGTCTGTACCACACTTGGAGTGCCATGAGCATTCTAACTTCCATGTTATGCAAAGGATACCATGGCACTGGTGAACATGCTAAAAAAATTTACACTTATAATAACAGAGTGGCAAGTTATATTGATCAGGGACAATTGAAAAGGCTCAGTCTCTTTTCTGTAGGAAAGAGAAGGCTGACCAGTCACCTAATTGAGGCCTTTAAAACTATCAAGATAATCAATTGAGTGGGTGTAGGGAAGTTGTTTCCAATCTTGTAAAGACCCAAACTAGGGCTTGGAACTATATTACAATCACCAACAAACTCAAAAGGAAATACAGGAGCAACTTCTTTGCCAAAAGGAATGCTGACTTTTTTTATTCATTTGTGGGATGTGGACGTTACTGGCTGGGCCAGTATTTATTACCCGCCCCCTGTTGCCCTTGACAAGATGATAGTGAGCTGCCTTCTTGAACCACTACAGTCCACCTGCTCTGTGTTGACCCACAATGCCACTGGGGAGGGAATTCCAGGATTTCTACCCAGTGACAGTGAAGGAACGGCAATATATTTCCAAGTCAGGATGGTGAGCAGCTTGGAGGGGAACTTGAAGGCGGTGGTGATCCCATGTATCTGCTGCCCTTGTCCTTCTACATGGAAGTGGTCATGAGTTTGGAAGTTGCTGCCTGAGGATCTTTGCTACCACATGAGGTGGTTTTGGAAAGTAATGCAGATTAATTTAATCAGAAGTGAAATAAGAATGTAGGGGAAATAAGAATGTAGAGAAGACTACAGCTGGTACACAAACACCAGTTTAGTCCATTTGGACCTTTTTTATGCTGTAAAATCCTGTGACACACATTCTTATGTTTTATTTGAATGCACAATTCATTGTCAGTTCTTCTGTCAGTGTCATGCTGCTTTGCTGAGAATGCCAGTTTAATTTCACTCTGGGACTGTTGGTTTTTGCAGCAAAATAATTCAATTATTCATGGTATTGTATTTCATGGCTTCAAAGTAATCTTTATCTTACAAGCTAATACTAGGACATTGTGGGAGGCTTGTATTGCAATGGATAAGTGAGCAGTTCAGTCAGTGCTAAGCTACTGTTAAAGCCTCCTATTCTTTCAGTACGGTTTTTTATTAGTTTTGATATCCTGGAGCAGAACAACAGTGGAAGAAAGAAATGCAGGTAATAAAACCCAGATTAAACAATCAAATAAAGCACAGTGAAAGAGTTTCTGTATTAGACTTCCAGATAATTAAGGAACAGTCTGATAAAAAAGGTAAAGGAACTAAAGGTGGAACTAAGACTAAAATAGGAACTAAGCTAAATTGTAAATAACGTGTGAGTAATATTGATCAGTATAAGGCTGAAGTGTTTTTCTAATTGTTTTTGCAGATAATTCGGCCAAAATTAAGACAGGATATCAGGAGAAACCTGGAGAAATTTCAAGCATTTTACTTTATTAGCATGAACATTCTCACAATAGTTTATTATCATCTGAAAAGTCATTGATATTAAAAGATTTGTTCAAGGGTGTTCTCATCTTTTGGAATAGGTGAGATATGGGCCAGCAGCATGTTAATGAGGCACAATGTGATAAAGTAGCCCAGGCTTGATATTTACAGAAGGGTCCAAGTTCCCCACTTGTCATGCCACCTTGGTAAAAACCCAGAGCTGCAATCTCTGTAGATTTTTAATCTTCACGGCACTGCTTACCATTTCAGCTGCTCATAGGTCAAACTTCCAGTGTTTGCCTTAATTCTAACATCTGTACATTTTCTTCCTCATAACAAAAAATAGTGTTTCAGTGGAAGGGTTCCAAATTAAACCTGGCGTGCAATGGTGTCATGGTATAATCCTCACCACCTGATTCAGGCTGGCATCATGTCTATCACCAACTTTTGGGCAGCTTGAAATCAGCTTTTGAGTAGAAGCCAACTGAAACCTTTGTGAACATGTGTAATTTGGAGTTCTGCGTCATCAGTAGGATCTATTGGTCTTTTGAGGTCCAGTGTGTTGAATGCATATTTCCTAATTTCCATGTCGTTGATAATGGCCTAATCAGTGGTCCATTGTGGTGCTGATGCTGGTTGCTGACTGGAAGTATTGAAAAAGGTTTGTGAGTTTTTTGTGGGGGTCAGGAAAAGCAATAATGTTGCTTCTGGCCCCACCAAGATGGCACCTATGATGTCTGATGCTCATGTAGATTTACCTCCTGACGCCTCTGGGCTGCTTCGATTCACTTGGAGCAGCTAATCTCTTGGAAGAGTTGTTGTTCTTTTGGCTGCCTCTGATTTGCCAAGGGTGTCCAAACACAAACAGCTTACCGATTGGGTGCAGACAAAGTCCAACCCTGGACAGGAACCTGAGCAGATTGCCTACAGCCTTCTGAAATTAAAAAGCTGCCACCTTTTAAAGATCTGATTTTATATACCCCGAAACAAAATATTTACGTGCATGGACTTAGGAATTCCATTTTCTCTGTGCTTTTGCAGTGTGTTTAAACCATTGTCCTTCACGTTCTGCCAACTAAGCGGAATATCATATTTCTGTTGCTTATCAGTTTTGAATCTTCAAAAGGAAGAGACTGCCTTAGGTCAATTTGGAGTGCCTGCTGTCAGACACTATTTTACGTTAATTGGTTCTCTTGCACTGTTTCCAACACTTATTTGTGGAAGATAGATGAATAGTATAATGTTTGGGTGTATTTTAAACTTCAGGCTTTTCTGGCAATATGTATTTGCTGGCATGCAGTTTGCCCGTACAAACAAGGAAGTTTTGAAACTGGACAACTTATCCGATGTTTTGTAGAGAGATATTGGAATTGGGTCTTTTGCAGTAGTGTAAATTAGGCTCAGCAAATTATTTTACACCCTGCTCAATGGAACCGCCAATTTACCTTGTGTCTGAAGATCAGCTTCATTCACCAAAACTTGGGAAAATGTTAATCAAGCTTCCTAAATTGTCTGAAAAATCTTGTTAAGCAAGTCGCTTTATAACTGTCAACTGCCTGTTTTTAATGAGCCCTGCTCACTATTAAACTGCTCATGCCCATCTGCCTATGCATCAATCTGTCCATAATGATGTGAAATACTTTACATATTGAATAAAGAATTAGTCTATACATTCATCTTGCTGACTTGACTCATTTCACTCAAAATGCAAGTCCTGTACTTATTATGAGCAGTACCAGAAATTTCTATCCTAATAGCCATATTAATTTTTATTTATCAGGTGGCAGACAATGCAGTATTTGTGCCTGAGGATAACATCTGGTACTCAGGTGCTATGCAGTTATAAAAAAACTCTATAATGTCACAGCAATGAGACCCCAATCTTCAGAGCACCACCATCTACTTCACCAGTGTAACACTTCCATTTCTTCTGTTTCCATCTTATGTTCTGCCTACGTAAGAATATCAATTTATTTTCATTTACCAACACATTTTGGATCTTTCTGGTACTGGGGACTTTGACTCACTAAGTAAACTAATGTGGATGTCCAGACTTATTTCAAAAAAAGGATCCTTCCAGCTGTCAGAGGTAGGATACATCCATCTCTTCAGTCTGAATTGGATTCAAACCTGGGTCACTGAGGTGAAAGTATAATGATGAAACCCACTGTGTGACTTTCACCAAGTTTCAATTCCATTCAAGGGGATGCTCTATTGATTATAATGCTTATTCAGGTACCACAGCGGCAGCGACAAATAAATCGGGAAATTGGATGATCTTCCTGTGTAAAACGGACGCTTAATTTTTCACCTGAGGACATTGGAGGCAGAGACAGAATTAAAGTTTCACGAAGTTGGTGCTAAGTTTATGGAGTTGGACAATTTGCAATTACTGAGAGAAACAGAAAGACTGAAAGGCTATAATAGGGATCAGAAGATCTGGGTTCGAGTTCTAACTACCTTGGAAGTGTGTCATAATATACCTGAAGAGGTTTAATAAATATAATTTATAAATGAGATCAGCAGTGGTTGACCTTTGCATTAATACGATTTAAACATATTTGTACTTCCTAGGATTGTTTTCCCGTATCAATTCATTGAGAATTACATCCAGACTTTGTTGTAATGTTATAAAGTGATTTGTTTTGCAACTATTGTACAGAGCAGGCACAGAATTAAGAAAGAAAGATAACAGTCCAAAAATAATAAATACCAGATGGATGTAACTTAAAGTACATTCAAAATTTGTAACATGCAGTGACTATATTATTGTATTCACGGTAGCTGTAGTGCGTGTGTATATATATATATATATCAGACAAATTGTCATGGAAAGTGATGAATGCCAAAAATGGGCCAACACGTCACTTGAAGAAAAATGTGAACATTACATAGAAACATAAAAAAAATAGAATTAATACAAGGCCATTCAGCCCTTTGAGCCTGCTCCACGATTCAATATGAACATGGCTGATCACCCAACTCAGTACCCTTTTCTCACTGTCTCCCCATACGTTTGATTCTTTTAGCCCTAAGAACCATATCTAACTCCTTGAAAACATTCAACTTTTTGATCCCAACCACTTTCTGTGGCGCAGAATTCCAAGGCTTAGCCACTCTCTGGCTGAAGAAATTTCTCATCTAAATGGCCTACCTTCAAGTCTAAATGTTGACTTTATTTGGCAGCGAAGTCTGGTTCTATAGAGGAGAAGGTATTGCAGAGGCAGGATAAGTGAAACAAATCACAGTCTGTATAATGAGGCTGATCTCTGAGAGTTTCGATGGATTAGCTTTTTGTCTCTGCTTACTGAGGGGTTGAACTTTACCCTCTCTCTGAGCTGAGAGGCAGGCAGGTGTCCTGAGAAAGATATTTCTGCTTTCATATGATGTTACCAGTGCTGAGAACCACAGTGACACAACCATCCACAAACTGGAGTCAGTGACTAAGTAAACCAACTAAGTGGGTCACTTCCCACCCCGATCTGTGTCAGGAGGGGCTGTTGCCATGTGACAAGACATTTGGGTATATTACTGGGGTGGGAAGGGGGGCTTTCATTACGGCTTCCCCATATCTCATGGATGGGACGCCCAGTGTCAATAGTCACCCTGTCAGCTATGATATTGTGGCCATGTGCGTTCCCTTCAGCAATTGCTGAAGCCACTCTGCCTGACTTTGGCATAATGAAAACCATGGATGTACCTTGCCTTTGCGGATGTCTCCACCATCTCCTTCCTTCCTCCCTCCTGCAGCATCAGCATTGGCCACTTCTATGGGTGGGCACCGCTGGTAAAACGCCAACACGGTTTTGCTTTCACTCCCGGCAATAGGAACTTGCTGAAATGGAGAAAATTCCAGACTATGTTTTTCCTCTAAGCACTATTCAGCAAGATTTTTGTTTTGAAATCTTGTGATTCATTTGCTACAGCACAGCAGTGTTTTCTCCTTAGGGGTTCCATGTTAGAGAAATGTTGTTGACTGTAAAACAAAACATGTTTTTGTTCCCTGTCCATTAATCTCTTTCTTATGTTAACATGGGTTATGATTGCATCCCTTGTGATGGTCTTTAGCTACCCATGAACATAATTCCTTGTTACTTTATTTGTGGTCAGGTCCCAATTCTCCTGACTATCTAGGAGACTGCTGGTAGCCTTTTTGGCAGGTGCACAGTGTGGGGTCTAGTTTACTGATAGATGCATTGGCTGTCCATTCTCCCTGTTTATTGAATACTCCCTGTTTATTTGTACTTTATTATCTCTCCACAGCAACTTCGCATGATATCCATTCTTTTTACATGTGACCTTACTTGGGGCTCTTGTGCTTTGTTCTGTTATTATACATGACCAGACTAACCAAAACGACTGCATGTACGTACCTTTCACAATCATCACCGCTATTATAAAGGCTGTCAAGCAGTTCTGTTACTCTCAGCTGTTCTATAGTATTGTTTTGAATAGAAATTAAACATCTTTGTTTGTACTGGAAAACATTGAGATCAAAATATAGTCATTGGAGTTTAGAAAGATGAGGGGTGGGGGGGGTGGGGGGTGTGGGGGTGGGGGGTGGAGGGGGTCGGGGGGTGCGTGGATCTCACAGAAACCTGTAGAATTTTGACTGAAGTAGACCAGTCAGATATAGGGAGGATGTTCATGATGGTGGAGGAGTGCAGAGTTTCAGGACAAGGGGTAAACCTTTAAGGACTGAGATGAGAAGAGACTTCTACACCCAGGGAGCGGTGAGCCTGTGGAATTCACTACCACACAAACCAAAACGTTGTGTTTTCAAGAAGCAGATAGCTATAGCTCCTGTGGCTAAAAGGATCAAGGAATATAGGGGGAGAGTGGGGATTAGGGTATTGGGTCCAATGATCAACGATGATTAGATGAGGTGAAGCCATAACAAGATATCAAACACAAAAATAAGAGGGAAAAACTTTATGTACGCAAATGCTGAACTTGTGTCAGAGTGAACACAACTCGAGTGAACTTGTGAGGGTGTTAAAGTCTTAAAAGTCTGAATGTTGACTCAAACCTGTCCACTTTCGGCTTCAACTGAAGCTGGAAGCTGTTGAATAACCAAATTTCTTCAAGGAGGAGTACTGGGACTTTAAAGATTACAAGGAGGCTGCTGGGCCTGCTGAATCTACCGTACCTGTCTGGGAAACTGCTTTGGTCAGAAAGATACTTATCTGGTCACCTCCTCAAACTTCTGCATGAGTCTTCAAACCTCTGACACTTTTCTCTCAAAGGCCTCTGATCCACTTGCCCAGCTTCCTGACCACTTTAACCCAAGCTCTCCCAAGCCTTTCCCAGCAAGGAGAACAATCAAGAGAGTGGGGCAGCACGGTAGCTCAGTGGTTAGCAGTGCAGCCTCACAACACCAGGGACCCGGGTTCAATTCCAGCCTCGGGTGACTGTCTGTGTGGAGTTTGCACATTCTCCCTGTGTCTGTGTGGGTTTCCTCCAGGTGCTCTGGTTTCCTCCCACAGTCCAAAGATGTGCAGGCTAGGTGGATTGGCCATGCTAAACTGCCCATAGTGTTCAGGGGTGTGTGGGTTATAGGGGGATGGGTCTGGGTGGAATGCTCCAAGGGTCGGTGTGAACTTGTTGGGCCGAAGGGCCTGTTTCCACACTGTAGGGATTCTATGATTCTATGAATCTTCCAAACCCCTCCTAGGCACCAAAGCTTTCTACCAGAAGCACTGACACTCCTGGTCCCCAGTCAAGACTCTGATCCTGCCTGAGCCCCCCAGCTTCTCTAACCTACAGCCTCTATCTCAAACCTTCAATGGTCCCTTGTGGCTGCAGATCTCCCTCCACTCACAGTCTGCCTCTTCCTTTCCCAGACATCCCTGAGTCAACCTTTCCAGACCAAGGACTTGCCTATCAAAATCTCACTATAATCTTGGTGATGATGAGGATATTGGCCCAAGGAGCCATTCTTGACCAAATAGAATGCCTAGGTTGTGATCAGTCAGCTGTTGGATTTCAAGGATCCCACTATCTCAGTTACCTAATATGGGCAGTCGACCATTTCTGAGCAATTTTCAGATAGTTTATTGAGTTTGTTACGAAGGAACAGATTACACATGTTGCATCACTGATCCAGACAGATCACCTGGCGTCGAACTAAGCACCAGAAAAGACAACGGCAGAAACAGCCCTGTCAACCCTGCAGAGTCCTCCTTACTAACACCTGGTGGCTAGTGCCAAAATTGGGAGAGCTGTCTCACAGACTAGTCAAGTAACAGCCTGACATAGTCATACTCGTGGATTCATACCATACAGACAATGTCCCAGACACCACCGTTATCATCCCTGGACATGTCCTTTATCACCGGCAGGACAGACCCAGGAGAGGTGGTGACACAGTGGTATACAATTGGCAGGGAGTTGCCCTGGGAGTCCTAAACACTGACACTGACCTCACGAAACCTCGTGGCTTCAGGTTAAACATGGGCAAGGAAACCTCATGCTTATTGTCATGTACTGTCCTCCCTCAGCTGATGAATCGGTACTCCTCTATGTTGAACAGGGCTTAGAGGAAGCACTGAGGTTGGCAGGGGAACAAAATGTACTCTGGGTGGGGGATTTCAATGCCCACCACCAAGAGTGGCTCGGCAGCAGTACTACTGATCGAGCCCTAAAGGGCATAGCTGCTAGACTGGGTCTGCAGCAGATAGTGAGGGAACCAACAAGCAGGAAAAACATACTTGACCTCATCTTTTCCAACTTGCCAGCTGCAGATACATCTGTCCATGACAGTATTGGTAAGAGCGATGAAGTCCCGCCTTCACATTGAGAACAACCTCCATCAGGTTGTGTGGCACTATCACTGTGCTAAATGGGACTGATTTTGAACACATTTGGCAACTCAAGACTAGGCATCCATGAGGCGCTGTGGACCATCAATAGGACTGTACTCCAGCATAATCTGTAACCTCATGGTCCAGCATGCCCCTCACTCAACTGTTACCATTGAGCCAAGGGGTCAACCCAGGTTCAATGGAAAGTGCAGGAGGGGATGCCAGGAGTAGCAGCAGGCATACCTGAAGATGTGGTGTCAATGAGGTGCTGAAGGGAGGCGATGGCCTAATGGTACTATCGCTGGATTGTTAATCTAGGGACCTGGGCTCGAATCCCACCACGGCAGGTGGAATTTGAATTTAATAAATGTCTGGAATTAAGAGTCTAATGAATCCATTGTCAATTGTCGGAAAAACCCATCTGGTTCACTAATGTCCTTTAGGGAAGGAAACTGCCATCCTTACCTGGTCTGACCTACATGAGACTGTGGTTAGCTTTGAACTGCCCTCTGGGCAACTAAGGATGTGCAATATATGCTGTCTAGCCAGCAGCAGCCTCATTCAGTTAATGAATAAAAAAAAAAAAATCTGGTTAAGTCACCAAATGTGACTACCTGCATGCCAGACAGCATAAGCAGCAAGTGTTAGGCAGAACTAAGCAATCCCATAACCAACGGATCAGATCTAAGCTCTGCAGTCCTGCCACATCCAGTCGTGAATGGTGGTGGATAATTAAACAACTCACTGGAGGAGGAGGCTCCACAAATATCCCCATCCTCAAAGGTCGAAGAGCCCAGCATATCAGTCCCAAAGACAAGGCTGAAGCATTCACAGCAACTTCAGTCACAAGTGCTGACCTCTTCCAGTGGTCTCCAGCATTACAGATACCAGTCTTCAGCCAATTCAATTCACTGCATGTGACATCGGTTGGTGACACTGCAAAGGCTATGGGTCCTAACAACATTCTGGCAATAGTACTGAAGACTTGTGCCCCAGAACTTGCCGCTCCCCTAGCCAAGCTTTTTCAGTACCATTCCAACACTGGTGTCTACCCGACAATGTGGAAAATTGCCCAAGTATGTCCTATATGTAAAAAGCTGGACAAATCCAACCTGGCCATTTACTGCCCCATCAGTCTCCTCTCGATCATCAGTAAAGTGATGGAATGTGTCATCAACAGTGCTATCAAGCAGCACTTGCTCAGCAATAATCTGCTCAGTGACGCCCAGTTTGGGTTCCACCAGGGCCACTCAGCTCCTGACCTCATTACAGCCTCATTACAGTTCAAACATGGAAAATGAAAGAGCTGAATTCCAGAGGTGAAGTCAGAGTGACAGCCCTTGATATCAAGGTTGCATTTGACCGGGTGTGGTATCAAGGAGCACTAGCAAAACTGGAATCAACGGGTATCAAGGGAAGTTGGCCATGGTTGTTGGAGGTCAGTCATCTCAGCCCCAGGGCATCTCTGCAGAAGTTCCTCAAGGTAGTGTCCTAGGCCCAACTATCTTCAGCTACTACATCAATGACCTTCCCTCCATCATAAAGTCAGAAGGAGGGACGTGCAATCATCGGCAGACAATGCTCAACACCATTCGTGACTCCTCAGATAATGAAACAGTCCATATTCAAATGCAACATGATCTGGATGATATCCAGGCTTGGGCTGACAAGTAGCAAGTAACATTCACACCACACAAATGCCAAGCTATGACCATCACCTATAACAGACAATCTAACCACTGACCCTTGACATTCAATGGTGTTACCATCACTGAATCCCCCAGCATCAACATCCTGGGGGTTATCATTGACCAGAAACTCACCTGGACTCACCACATTAACACAGTGGTTACAAGAGCAGGTCAGAGGCGAGGAATATTGCTGCAAATTACTCACCTTCTGACTCCTCAAAGCCTGTCCACCATCTGCAAGGCACAAGTCAGGAGTGTGATGGAATACTTTCCACTTGCCTGGATGAGTTCAGCCCCAACAACACTCAAGAAGCTTGATACCATCCAGGACAAAGCAGCCCGCTTGATTGGCATCACATCCACTAGCATCCACTCCCTCCACCACCGATGCTCAGTAGCAGCAGTACCATCGACAAGATGCAGTACAGAAATTCACCAAAGATCTTCAGACAGCAACTTCCAAACCCACGACCAGTTCCATGTAGAAGGACAGGGCAGCAGACATATGGGAACACCACCTTCTTCAAGTTTCCCTCCAAGCCACTCACCATCCTGACTTGGAAATATATTGCCGTTCCTTCACTGTCACTGGGTCAAAATCCTGCAACTCCCTCCCTAAAGGCATTGTGGGTCAATCCACAGCAAGTGGACTGCAGTGGCTCAAGAAGGTAGCTCACTACACCTTCTCAAGACCAACTAGGGACGGACGATAAACGCTGGCCCCGCCAGCAATGCGCAAATCCCACAAATGGATATATTTTAAGAAAAAGTTATTTAGATAAAGAAAATACACAACCTGCGACAATTAGGGATGTTTCACTGGTACCAGGGGACAAACTGTTAACATGAAATGGCTTTGTCTTGTTAAAGTTTTGAAGGCAGCATCCTGCTTTCTGGCTGAAGTTTTAGGGACTTTTCCCCTGGGTTTTCCTCCTCCTCTTATTGCCCATCTGGAGATGACAACTTCGTGACAAGAGCTGCTTTCTACATGTGCTGCCTGATGAGGATTGCCCTGAGCACTTGATGATCTCCCCTATTGCATAGGGCTGATCGGTTTCACCGTGTCAACCAATAGTCTGAATCTTTTTTGACCAATGATCATGGGGCAATGTGGTTGATAATTGTCTGCTTACCGACATCTATTTGAAAGTTAGTTTTCATTCCTTCTAAGAGCATAAATATTCTATTCCCCCAAACAATGCATTCACAATACAGTAGTGTGATATCTGATAAATCTTTTGTTTACTTTTGCAGAAGGCTAGTTACTACTGTAACACTGCTAAATGAGGTCTCATGCAATATAGGAAATACTAAACGTGGAATAATAAAAGAAATCAGTTTTAAAGGCGACCACAAGTTCCAAGACAGCCACCACGCCAATTTGTGGAATCAGTAGCCAGGTTATGGAATGTGTGGTGGATCAAAGACATTAGCTTTGGTCTTCTTAGTGTTTCACCAGAGAAAGTTGAGGTCCATCCGATTATAGAATGTTGGATAACAAACTACTCAATGACGAGAAATGGAGGATGTGTGTTATTTAGTGATGAGGAATCAGCAGGGTACACTTTTATCCTAGAGGCATTGCTGACATCACCGAATAGTCATGACCAAAGAAGGCGGCCATTTGGCCTACCATTCCTGTACTGGCTCTCCAAACAAGCATCATTACCTAGTGCCAACCTACTGCTTTCCCCCCCATAGCCTCGCACACAATTTCTATCCAAGTAATCATCCAATGCCCTCTTAAATGCTTCAATTTGAATGAGTCCACACACTTTCAGGCAGTGTGTTCCATACTCTAACCGTTCACTGTGCGAAAAAGTTTTTTTTTAATACCAATCACTTTAAATCTACAACCTCTTGTTTCTTTTATGAGTAGGAACAGCTTCTCCCTATCTACTCTAACCAGCCCGCTCATGATTTTAAAAATCTTAGTCAATTCTCTTCTTAGTCCTCCTCTCTCCAGGGAGAAAAGTCCCGACCATAAGATATAGGAGCAGAATTAGGCCATGTGGCTCATCAAGTCTGATCTGCCATTCAATCATGGCTGATGTGTCTCTCAACCCTTTTCTCCGGCCTTGTCCCTATAGCTCTTGATCCCCTTACTAATCAAGAACCTATCCTTCTCTGTCTTAAATACGTTCAAAGACTTGGCCTCCACAGCCCTCTGTGGCAATGAGCTCCACAGATTTACCACACTCTGGCTGAAGAAACTCCTCCTCATCTCAGTTCTAAAGGCCAGCCCTTCACTCTGAGGCTATGCCCTCGGGTCCTAGTTTCTCCTAGCTTCTCAGAATTCTGTAAGTTTCAATGAGATTCCCCCTCGTCCTTCTAAACTCCATCAAATACAGACCCAGAGTCCTGAACCACTCCTCATATGACAAGCCCTTCATTCCCATGATCATTCTTGCAAACCTTCTCTGGAATTCCTCCAATGCCAGCACACCCTTCCTTACATATGGGGCCCTAAACTACTCACAACTTTCCAAATGCTGTCTGATCAGAGCCTTATACACTCTCAGCAGTACATCCCTGCTCTTTTATTCTAACCCTCTTGAAATGAATGCAAACGCTGCATTTGCCTTCATAACTGCCAACTGTTATCCTAAAGAAAACGCGGAATTAGGACTCCAAAGTCACTTTGTGTTTCAGATTTCTGAAGCCTTGCCCCATTTAGAAAATAGTCTATGCCTCTATTCTTCCTAGCAAAGTCCATAACCTCAAAGTTTTCCACGTTGCACTCCATCTGCCACTCTCCCATCCTGTCCAAAAGCTTCTATAGCCTCCCTGCACCATCAACACTACCTGCATGTCCACCTATCTTTGTGTCATCTGTCCCTGCACTTATCCCCACGCTTTGCCTTCTGCCACTCAGCCAATCTTTTATCCAGGACCTTACCCCTAACACCATGGACCCTTATCTTATTTAGCAGCTGCATGTGGCACTGTGTCAAAGGCCTTCTGGAAATCCAAATAGATCACACCTGTGGGGTGTACTTTATTAAACTTGCCCATTACCTCCTCAAAGAATTCTAACTGATTTGTCAGGCACAATCGCCCCTTGATGAAGCTGTGGTGACTGAGCCCTAATTTATCATGCATTTCCAAGTACTCTGCAATCTTATCCTTTATAATGGACTCTTAAAATCTTACCAATGACTGAGGTCAGGCTAACCGGCCTACAGTTTTCTGTCTTAATCCTCCCTCCCTTTTTAAACAGGGGTTTATATTAGCCGTTTTCCAGTGCTCTGGGACCCACGTTGACTCCATTGATTCCTGAGATATTGCCACCTCCACAATGCCTTCATAATCTCTTCAGCTATATCCTCAGAACTCTGGTTCAGTTGCATTATCCAGCTTCAGACTTACAGCTTTCTTCTTAGTGATGGCCACTATACTCACCTCTGACCCCTGACCCCCTTGAAGTTCTGGTATGCTGCTGGTGTCTTCCACTGTAAAGACTGATGCAAAGTGCACATTCAGTTCCTTTGCCATTTCTTTGTTCTCTGTTAATACTTCTCCAGCCTCGTTTTCCAGCAGCCCAATGTCCACACTTGCCTCTCTCTTAACTTTTATATATCTTACAAAAACTCTTGCAATCTTCTTTTATATTACTTGCTAGTTTACCCTCATATTTTACTTTCTTCCCCCCATTATTTTTTTTTGTTGTCCTATGCTGGTTTTTAAAGACTTCCCGATACTCTGGCGTCCCACTAATCATCCCACATTTTCTGCTTTTTCTTTTGCTTTTATGCTGTCCCTGACCTCCCTTGTCAGCCGTGGTTGGCTTGTCCTCCCCTTAATAAGTTTCTTCTTCCTTGGCATGCATTTCTGTTTTGCCTCCTGAATTATATCCATAAACCCCTGGCATTGCTGCTCCACGATCTTCCCTGCTAGTTTTCCCTTCCAATCAACTCTGGCCAGATCCTCCCACATGTCTTTCTGTAGTTACCTTTACTCAATTGTGAATCAATTGCATCTGATTCCAGCTTCTCCCTCTCAAACTGCAGGGTGAATTCTCTCATCTTATGGTCACTGCCCTCTAGGAATTTCTTCACCTTAAGGTCCCCAGTCAAGGCTGTCTCATTACACATCACTAAATTCAGAATTGCCTGTTCTCTAGTGAACTCCAGTACATGCTGGTACAACATCTTGTAAGCATTCCATGAATTCCTTTTCCTGGGATCCACTACCTACCTGATTTTCCCAGCCTACCTACACGTTGAAGTCCTCTGTAATTATTGTAATAGTATCTCCCTTATGTGCACTTTTTATCTTCTGGTTTATTTTCTTCCCCACATCCTGACAACTGCTAAGAGGCCCATACACAACTCCCCTCAGGGTCTTCATTGAGACCATTAGGTTGAAGGCTCCCAAGGTGGAATATGAGGTGCTGTTACTCCAGTTTCCGGGTGGCCTTCCAAGGATGGACATGTCACCCAGGGAGAGGGAAGGGAAGTTGAAATAGTTTGCGACTGGAAGGTGTTGTTGTTTGTCGCCATCAGAGCGCAGGTGCTCTACAAAGTGGTCTCCGAGCCTATGCTTGGTCTCACCAATACAGATGGGGGCCACATTGGGATTAGCGGATTGACGGATGTGCAGATGAACCTCTGTCTGATGTGAAAGGTTTGTTTGCTGCCTTGGATGGAGGTGAAGGGGGAGGTGTAGGGGCAGGTGTAGCACTTCCTGAGGTTACAGGGAAAGGTGCCGGCGGTGGTGGGGCTAGTGGGGAGTGTGGGGCGGACGTGGGAGTCACAGAGGGAGTGACCCCTACGGAAGGCAGATAGAGATGGGGAGGGAAATATATTCTTGGTTGTGGGGTCGGATTGCAGGTGGCAGAAGTGGCAGAGAATGATACGTTGAATCCAGAGGTTAGTGGGGTGATTCGTGAGGACAAGGGGGATTCTGTCTTTGTTTTTATTGCGAGGAGGGGGTGTGAGGGCAGAGGTGCGGGAAATGCAAGAGATGAGGTTGAGAGCATTTTCGATCACCGGAGGGGGGATGTTGCGGCCCTTGAAATAAGAGGACATCTGGGATATGCGGGAGTGAAACGCCCCATCTTGGGAGCAGAAATGGTGGAGGTGGAGGAATTGGGAGCAGAGGATCATATTCTTGCAGGAGGGTGGGTGAGAGGAGGTGTAGCTGTGCGAGTCGGTGGGCTTGAAATAGCTGTCAGTTTCGAGGTGGTCACCAGAGATGGAGACAGAGACGTCCAGGAAGGATGAAGAGGTATCAGAGATGGTCCAGGTGAACTTGAGGTTGGGGTGAAAGGTGTTAGTAAAGTTGATGAACTGTTCAAGCTCCTCGTGGAAGCATGAAGCAGCGCCGATACAGTCATCGATGTGGTTCCCCTCCACTGACACCCTCATCTGCTTAACCAAACTCGTCCTTACCTTTAACAACTTCTCCTTTAACTCCTCCCACTTAGTGCAGACTGAGGGGGTGGCCATAGAAACCTGAATGGGCCCAAGCTATGCCTGTCTCTTTGTCGGATAAGTGGAACAGCCCCTCTTCCACAGCTACACTGGCCCTATCCCCCACCTCTTCCTCTGCTACATCGATGACTGTATCGGTGCCACCTCGTGCTCCCTGTTCATGGTACAACATAAAGAGAATCACCCTCAAGTGCACCTATTTCATTGAAATTTGTAATCCAAAGCTTTCTTCCAATTTTTCCGAGTATTGACAACTCTCCAATATTGAAGCTGCATTTATTTTACTTGTTCTTTGGATTAGAGCATCAGTAGAAAAGACAGCATTTACTGTCCAACTCAAATTACCCTTCTCCTCGGTGGTTGGTCAGCATGGACTGGTCGTTTGTGGTGTAGGTTAATGTTAACAGTGTGGGTTCAATTCCATACCAGCTGAGGTTACCACAGAGGCCTAACCTTCTAAATCCTACTTCTCTCCTGAGGTATGGTGGCCCTTAGATTAAACTGACCGCCAGTCATCTCTTTCCAATGATAGAGCAGCTTATATCGCCTTGGGACTATGTGACTTTCACATTTCGTCGCCACTGAGTCAGTGATGGTGAGCTACCTACAATAGATTAGCTTATTAGACTGTTAAGGAAGTCAATGGAGGGTCAACAGCATTGGAGACCAAGTAAGGATGGCATGGTACTCGATGCAATCAAGTAACTTACTATCATTAATTTTGAGACTAGTATTATGTTATATTATTGATTAATTGAATTTAAATGTTCCCCACTGTTGTTGTGGCTCAAACATTTGTCCAGATTTCTGGATCACTAATTCAGTAGCACTGCCATTATACTGCTGTCTTCCTGATCAGCAATAAATAGGCAGATGTATAGGGAAACCATGACACTGATACCTTTTAAAGACAATAAGAAATTGAAAGATATGAATGAAAAGTATCAAAAAAAAGATATAATGCAGTACAGATGAAGGAAACTAGAATGTAGTCTATCTTTCTCTTCCAGAGCAATAACTGTGTATTTCTGCAAGTAATTTTTTTCCATTGAGACTTTGCCCAACATGTTACAATTTAGAAAGAGATGAAGCAATTAGAAATTGACTAGCAAATTAACATTCAGATATAATGGCAATCAGTAATTCAATGAATATTAATTAAATCCCTTGTGGCTGTCCCTTGTAATTTTGGCACTTACTGTAGGTTCAGAATTTAATGGGATACTGGTGTTAATTATAACTTTCAGTCAATGGCAGCTTTCAAAACTGTACCAAAACTGGCAGCTTTCAAAAGCTTAAAGAAACTACCAATCTAAACTTCTAGATTTCTTTTTACTATCTGTTCAAATAAAACTAACATTACGTTTATTAAACACTTAAATGGTCAATCCATTGTATTTTATACCATTGCTTTGTACCACTTCACACATTTTGGGCTGATATATTAAATAGTTCTGTTTTGTTCTAATCAATTCATTAAAAAATTGTACTTGTGGTAATGAAGAAAAGGCAAAGTAATCCAAGTGATCAAGGGTAGAATCAATAAACACAAGTTCATTGGAGTTGTGATGTATATATTTTTAGTCAGAGTTTTTAAATCTACAGAAATGGGTGTTTAAATATTTTTAAAATTGTGCTCCAGTACATTGGAATCATGCATTATTTCACAGATTCTAGACCAGATGGACAGAACAACTTTAAAGCAGTTGCATAGCGTCACAACATATGATATTCAAATATAAAAGTATCCACCTCAGCTTTAGTTACCTGCTGTGCAATGGAATCAGTATACTGTATTCAGCCAGTCAGTTCTGTAATGCAACAGTAATAATTGGTAAGCACAGAACTCACACTTTGTGCAAATCTATGATATTTATGATAGAAATATAAATAGCTTAGTGTTAATAAACTTCAAGACATCTGTTTCAACAAGAGCCTGATCTTTGTGGTATATGTTACATGAGCTATCATATAGGGCAGCACTCAAATTGCATCATACTGGCAGTGGTGTTTGATCCAAGAAGCTATGTCATAGAGCATTAGATTGCAAAGCTAAAGTTGCTTTCTTGTTAGAGACAAATAACTGGTGGTTTAACCTGACAGCCACCATGCCTTTGGTAAGGGGAGGGGTTGAGTAATTCAAAGAGAGTGATCAAAATTGATAAGATCCCATGGAACACGAAAGTTAAAAGCATGGTTTATCAAATTTCAACTGTTTGTAAGTTGTTTGTGGGAGAGGCAATGGCCTAATGGTATTGTGGCTGGGTTAATAATCTGGAGGCTCACGCTAATGTTTTGGTGACATCTGTTCAAGTCCTACCATGGCAGCAGGTGAAATTTGAATTCAATAAAAATTTGGAATGACGACCATGTAACGGCTGTTAACTGCTGTAAAAGCCCATTTGGTTCACTAGTGTCTTGTCATTGAAGGAAATACGTCTTTGATAACTAATCTGGTTTAGAAGTAACTCCAGATCCACAGTGATGTTGTTGATTCTTAACTGCTGTATGGGAGCAATAAATGCTGGTCTACCCTGTGATGCCCATTTCTCATGAATGAATAAAAAAAAACACTCTTTAAACAGCTATTTAATCTGGGAATATGTGATCACACCATATCAAGATCATATTTAATTAGTTATCAATTTCTTAGCATCATAGCTTTTATGTTGTGTACTTTCAGTCCAACTATTGCAGAATTTGTTTTAGTTTTACGACTGCACTAAAGTGTCCACTACAGTTTGCTGAAAAGAATTTCATTGATAATTTTAAGCCTTTTTACATAAATTGCATAAAGATGAATATACCTCAGCTGCCAATAGCATGAATTCAGCACATCGCTTCATCCAAGATGAAGCCACAATGTCCTGAGGTCTCAAAAGTGTGAGGATAATGAGGTGCAGGATACATAAAATCTTAATCTGTCCTTTGTTCATCCTATTATTTATTAACACAATAGTGTGGATAAAGCAGGTTGTTTAGTCCTGTTATTTTCAGTCCTGGTAATGTTAAGTTTGAGGATACCTTTGCACATAAATGAATGTTGAATAATGGAATAAATTAATTTACTGTACAATAAAATTCAAGTAATGAGAGGTAAGTGTGAAATTGATCCGTGCTAATTGGAAGGTCACTGGTTTGATTTCTGTTTCATGTTCATCTGGCTGAATGCATTCAAGGTGCTGATAGGAACACCATAACTGACCTGTTCCCTGAAACCAATAAAAGAGGAAAGAACACAACCAGATATCCTGTTCTTTCCATTTTTGGTGTCTCACCCTGCCCCTTTGCTGTTAGTACTTGTATATTGATGTGATGCCACACCAATACCATGTTCAATCAAATTGCTGTGTAGGTTCATGATGGACAATAGCTACTTCGTTCAGATAGCTGGATTAGGCTGTACTCATGGCTCGTACCAAGTCCTATTCACCTATTTCACTAACCTACATGATTCCCTGTCAAGAAACGTCTCAATTTTTAACATTCTCATCCTTGTTTTCAAATTCTTTCTTGGTCTCACTCCCCCCTGCTTCTGTAATCGCCTCCATCTCCTGAGTCCCTCTGAGGTATCTGTGCTCCTCTAATTCTGGCTTCTTGAACATTTCGATTTTAATCACTCCACCAACGATGGCTTACATTCAGCTGCGGATGTATTAAACTTTGAAATTCCTTCCCTAAATCTATCTTTACCTCTTTTCCTTCCTTTAAGAAATTCTTTAAAAGCTATCTTTTTGACCAAGCTTTACCGACCTGCCCTAATATTTCAATATCTGTTTTGGTGTAAAATTTTATTTGATAATATTCATATGAAGGGCCTGGGGACACTCTTTATTGAAAGAACTTCTGTCTCCTCTCCAACCGCACTCTCGTCCTCAAAGTTCTTGTCTTGTTTTCAACCCCAAATAGTGCCACTTTTCTCCAACTTCATGTTTGAATCTTGGGGTTCTGCTCCAGCCACAACACTGAAACTGTTCTTATCTAAGTCACAAATTACATCCTGTGTGACTATGATCAAGTAACCTATCCCTTTCTCATTCTTCTTGACTGGACTACAATTTGACACAGTTGACTACACCATCCTCCTCCAATGCCCCTCCCTTATGGACCAACAGAATTAGGTGCACTGATCATTTCCATCCTGGTTTTTCTAATCAGCTGGGAATCACATACAATGGCTTCCCTTGCCACTCACACATTATTATTTCTGGCATCCCCCAAGGATCTGTTATTAGTCCCTCCTATTTCTCATTTACAAGCTGTCCTTTGGAGATATTCTGTCAATGCAGAATGCAATACACCTGTTAGTCCACGTACATAGAAACGATTCCTAATTCTCACCGTCTCTTTCCTCAACCTCTCTGTTTTAAATGATCAGACTGTTTTTCCGGTCTCTGGCATTGGCTGCGCATAAATTTCTTCCCAGTCAATGTTGGGAAGATTGAAACCAATACCCTTTGGTCCAGACCATAAACTCTGTACCCCATCCACCAACAAGGTGCAGGGCTGGATGAACACAGCAGGCCAAGCAGCATCATAGGAGCAGAGAGGCTGACGTTTCGGGCCTAGACCCTTCATCAGAAAAAATGATGAAGG
>NC_063345.1:57265924-57310886 GCF_021869965.1 Rhincodon typus | reverse complement strand
TTTTCTGATGAAGGGTCTAGGCCCGAAACGTCAGCCTCTCTGCTCCTATGATGCTGCTTGGCCTGCTGTGTTCATCCAGCCCTGCACCTTGTTGTCTCGGATTCTCCAGCATCTGCAGTTCCTACTATCTCTGACCCCATCCACCAACTCGGTTCCTCTCCCTGTACATTGTCTCAGGCTGAACTGTCTGTTAGCAACTTTGCAGCCAAAGGGCTTAGGAGCACAATCAGACCATTCAGCCCCTCAAACCTGTTCCCCATTTAATGACGTCATGGCTCATCTGATGACTCAGCTCCATTTTTCTGCCTTTTCCCCATGAACCTTGATTCCCTTACTGATTAAGTATATTCAAAGCGGAGATAGAAAGATTTTTCAAAGACTCAGCCTCAACAGCCCTCAGCAGTAAAAATTCCAAACATTCAATACTCTCCGAGAGAAGCCATTCCTCCTCATCTCTGTCTTAAAAGGACAACGCCTTATTCTGAGACTATGCCATCTGGTTCTAGCCTCTCCCACAAGGGGAAACAAGCTTTCCACATCTGCCCTGTGAAGTACTCAGAGAATCTTGTATGTTTCAAAAAGTTGCCTCTCATTCTTCTAAATTCCAATGAGTGCAGGCCCAGCCGACTCAATCAATTCCTGACCTCCCACACACCAGGCAGAAATTAGCCGGCAAAAATTTCCAACATGAAAATCAGACTATTGATGACTCTTCCTACATCCACGAATGTTGAAGGGGAGTATGTGATTGTAATGAGGTCAGCCAGGTAGACCTGATTGAAAATGAGTTCTTTGATTGGATCAAGTTAACAGCCCCAATCAGGGAGCCCTGGCTGACAGATACAAATGGAAGTGTCAGAGGTTCTGTTCACTCTGAGGAAGCTGGACCAATGTCAAGTGCTATGCACATGTAAATAAAGGGTGACTTGGTGGTGGGAGACTGGTCTCTGTGGAGTTATTTCAGGGAGGTTCATATTCGTGCCGTGATGGTGTGGTGAAGCTGATGCGTATTCAATGCCAAATTCTGTAGATGAAGGATTTAGGTGTTCACTGCCTATGGAGCGGGCCTTGAGATGTTAGGGAATCCTGGTCAAGCTGGAGGCTGGGAGGAGCATTTGACAACTTGAAGCTGCCAGGTACCTGCTCAGATTTTCACATCAAGAATTGTTGCCCATTAATGAGGTGAGATTAGGTAACAATGTGCAATCAGGTAACAAGGTAATACGTGCAAACAGGTTTTCTCCATTCACTAACTAAACACTGGTCTTGCCATTAAAATGGTGGAAAATCAGACTTTCTTTTTCTCAAACTCAAGGGCTTAACTCTTTTGATCTTGTTACATTTTTCCAACTGACTCGCCATTGCTGATGTCATTAAGGAGCTCAAAAGATTCCACCCTTTGTATTTATCTAATCAAATTCCTTTACCCGATTTAATACCACATTTGGATTAGCCTGGAATCTTCATCTCAAAATTATGTTTTCTTCTGTCTGATAAGAATGATGATGAAATTCTTCAGGGGAGTAACATTGGGGTCCCAACAAATTGACTTCTTAGCCAAACCTGACCTGGAAAGACTAAACTATTGGAACTTGGTTCATTGCACACTGTCTGTATTTTGCTCATGTTCAATCCTCAGGAGCAAAATATGTGAATGATAGTGTTTCGTTCACTTAAGCAGATGCCATAGAAGTTAGAATAAAAGGTAATGTTTGAGGATGTGAAGCAATAACTACACACATCCATCAGTCTTGTCTCCTCATATTTCTGCTGTTCTTGACAGGTGTTTACCAGTTAGTTTGATTTCTGCCTTTTTTTGATTTTCACTTTAATTTAAATATTGTTTTAGTCACAATATATATTACAGTCGAGGTAAACATGAGGGACTGTGTAATAACCATCCTTCAAAACCTGATGTTGCCTCATAACAGTTCAATGTGTTCACTCCTTTTTTTATTGGCAACATCTGGAAGTTTAAAACAAACAGCTAGCCTGAATTGTTGAATGTTTCCATATGTCATAAGAATGGTCTCCCATTATTGGCGCCAGCCTTAGACAGTATAGGTTGTAGGACTATTCATCACTCTATACTTCCTGGTCTGACATGTAATGATGTATTTCGATTTCACCAGAAAGCTCTTTTGTAAATATACTTTAATTTCTGCTGAGCCCTTGGCAAGTCAGCTGTGGAGAATATTCAAGTGACAACTCTCTGTTTTTTCCCTGATAACTCATCCTTTAGTATATGCTCCAAGACAATTTGTCTCATTAAGTGTAATAGACTTGTTCCACTGGTAATCTTAAATAAAGACCACTGGTAGCTGAAGCCAACAATTGCTTCCTGAAGCATCCCCAAAGAATGAAAATGCTCATGGCCAATGCACTGGCAATCTTTTAATGTAACCTTGCAAGAAACAGATAGATGCATCAAGCTATATCATTTCTTTGTGTTGATAAATATGAGAGAAAAACAATTCTTTTCTTGCAACTGAATATGTGCTATAAATGTTATATAAAGCAGGTACAATGAAATGTGACTGACACAGGTTCTTTTTGTTTCACACAGCACCAGAGGTCGTTTTGAAACCCTGTTGGAGATCATGAACAAATCACATAATCATGCTGTAACGTATAATCAATTCTCTAGTTATTTTCTATGACATCGTCCTGAGGTTAAAGCCTTCATCAGAATAACATTTGCATAATGTTGATTTTGACAACTGTTAAATAAAAATAATTGCTGTTTTCTCAGCTGCTAGTATCTTGCCAATTGTGTAACCTTTTATTGAAAGGTGCATTGTGGGTTTTAGTCCCCGTAGCATCAATTCATTAAACTCAATTGGGGCATAATGTTCAATGTCTAAAACATAAAGGGCAAAAAGAGAAAATACTGTAGATGCCAAAGTGAAAGGAAAGGTATTTTTGGCCCACTGCCACATTGTCATGACCAAATGATAGGTTGTCACTTCACAGATATTTCCCCGGTCATCTTTTTTTTACAGAGCTTTTACAGTGAATTGAATGACCTAAATGAACTGGGTAGAAAAAGCAGAGGTCACCACTGCACGTTGCTGATGTCAGTCTATAGTGGAAAAGTCGAATGCCTTAGAAATGAACATTATGGGTAGTCAAATGTGCAAAAGTGTAGTGTCGGGCTTAACCAATCACACAAGACTTTTTGACAGCTGATTCCAATGGGACTGAGTTGGGTGAAGTCATCATTCAGGAGGTTGGCTTGCTCATTTGGCTGAGCATCTGGCTTGAGATTCAGTGTGATGCCAACAACATGGGTTAAAGGGGTCTTGTGGCACAGTGGTTAAATTCCCTACCTCTTAGCCAAGAGACCTAGGTTTGACTCCCAACCGCTCCACAGGTGTAATAACATTTATTGAATAGACAAAATGCTCTCTGTATGCACATGCAGAAAAAGTAGCCTAGCCAGTATTGCAAAGACATCATTTCATCCCATCCACTCATATTTACTATGTTTATTTGGGCAGAATTTCTCTTAGTGGCAGAACCTTCTGTATATGCTCTGTGAACTTTTTGGGGGTGTCAGGAGAGAAAGTTATGTTCTTTCTTCGTTTCTCATGTTGTGCAAGAAAAATTAAAAATTATAAACTGTTGGAAGATGTCGCAACATCTGAAGCTCTTGCAATCAAATATAACAATGTTTATGGTAGGATGGACACCAGAGAAAGAGTGGCATTCCTTCATACAGATTCTAATATTGTATGGTGATAAAGAAGGGAGCCTATCTAGCTTCATTTTTGTAACTGTAGCTAAAATGATAGTCGATCAGACAGATCATGATATAAAGTGCCAATATATTGATGATTATGAGATTCAATGTATGATGAAGTGTCATTTGTACCACCTCCGTGCCCTCTGAATAGTTTCTTTTTCCTTTTACTTGCACTATGTCCAGGTGTATTCCTTAAGTCTGCAGCTGGGTTAGAGGGAGCCCACCCGAGAGTGGAATATGTTGGCACTGGCATTTTGGGTGGACGACCCTAGAATCATTGTACCTTAAAGGACCCAGACCCAATGTCCTGGCCAAATGCAAGTTTCTTGTTTTGAGTTTTGGCAAGGTTAAAAGTCCTAGGCAGAGTGAAGGTGTAGGTGCCAGGCATCTCTGTCGTGTTCTGAGAAAAAATTTTTCAAGTGTTTATATGTGACTTCTCCTCCATTTGAGTGCCTAGTGGCATTACTACCAGAGTAAAGGCCACCTGGGGTGGGATCAAGGTCCCTCATCTCCCTCTTGGATGCTATTGCTGACCAAGGAAGGTTGAAATGGTAGAGCGCAGGTCTGTGTTCATCTCTGACAGCTAATATACTTTCTGCTGGACTTGGCTGTCCATGCATTTGGAGTCTGCCCAATGCATTCAAGGCGATGTTCAAGGTGTACAGTTCAAGGTGATGTTGATAGACTCCTCCAATGATCCAGTTTCTTGACTGTCTCCAACAAACCTCATTTTAACAAAGTTGTTAATGGCTGACGACATAGGGTATTCTTCTGCCTGCGTCTGAGCAGGTGCCTGGTCTCCAGCAGTGTTACCGACCCAGGCCATTTCTTCCTCCATCAGCTCCAGAGATATGCTAGTGAAGTGCTCACTACAATATGGCCTCTGGCTCTAATTGAGCTAATGTACCCGATGTTGGGTCAGCATCTGATCTGGAGGAGGGTGCACGAGGAAGCCTTCGTCTGAGGCATCCATGTCTTCTTCCTGGCCGATAGTGGAAGAGGTGGTGTTGACTGGACTCTTCAGCACAGAGGGTGTGCGGGTGCCTCTTGTGTTTGCAGAAGGCAAGAGAGGGAACAGGTTGAGCAGGAGGTGTGGACTTTTGAGCATGTTAAGGATGCATTCTCAGTGGTGGCTGTCGGGACATGGGATGCTTCAGTATCACCGCGTAGGTGGTCACAGTCCTCTTCAGTGAAGTGAAGGAAAGATGTCCTGAGTGAGTGAGTGAATTGGAAGAGCAGAGGGCAGGGAGGGTTAGTAGTCTGGGGGACTGGGGTGAGGTATTGAGGGAAGATATTGAATGTTCCAGTGAGAGTGGTAGGACATTAACCTTGGTGGGAAGTGGATGCAGTGGCAGAGTTACAATGAGTACGAGATAAAATGAGAACATGGTTGCAGTTACCCTTGTGGTGCATGGAAGGTCATAACCTTCTTCCTGCTTTACTGAGAACTCTTCCGGGAGGTGGAAATGGCACTGACCCACCAGGAAATATCAGGCCAGTTCGGTAGGGTCTGGCATCCTGTAGAAAGAAACCAACCCTCTGTTTCACTGCCCCATCCAGCCTTGAGGTTCCTACCTGGAAAGCTGAGTGCCAGTTTTCCTCGATTGCCTACCTCCTGTGGTATTCTTTACACACTCAAACTGAGAAGGACAATTCCAGGCTTGCACTGTTTAAGTAGGCTCTCAGCTGGGCCGAGACAGAAGACTCTCAGCAGTGACAGAAGGTCCCAACAGTGATGAACAAATTCACCGCTGCTGAAAGTGGCACTGTGGAGGAGTGGTGCACACGTGAGGAGGTGAGCAACATGAGAACATAACATACAGGAGCAGGAATAGGCCATCTGGCCCATCGAGCCTGCTCCGCCATTCAATAAGATCATGGCTGATCTTTTCGTGGACTCAGCTCCACTCACCCACCAGCTCACCATAAACCTTAATTCCTTCACTGTTCAAAAATCTATCTGTCTTTGCCTTAAAAACATTCAATGAGGTAGCCTCAACTGCTTCACTGTGTAGGGAATTCCACAGATTCGCAACCCTTTGTGTGAAGAAGTTCCTCCTCAACTCAGTCCTAAACTGCTCCCTCTTATTTTGAGGCTATGCCCCCAATTCAAGTTTCACCCACCAGTGGAAACAACTTCCCTGTTTCAATCTTACCTACTCCCTTCAAAATTTTGTATGTTGCTATAAGATCCCAACTCATTCTTCTAAATTCTAATGAGTATAGTCCCAGTCTACTCAATTTCTCAAGCGTCAACCTTCTCAAGCCTGGAGTTAACTTAATGAATCTCCTCTGCATCCCCTCCGGTGCCAGCACATGCTTTCCCAATTAAGGAGACCAAAACTGTACACAGTAGTCCAAGTGTGGCCTCACCAGCACCCTATACAGTTGCAGCTTAATCCCCCTATTTTAAACTCCAACCCTCTAGCAATGAAGGACAATATTGCACATAACTGCTGGAGAAAACTTACTTGAGCTCACTGAGATATCCTTATTGAAACATCCCGAAATTGATGCAGCCAAATTTTTAGAAAATTCAGCTTATAGTGATCTGGCGCTGTCAGTGATGGTCCAGAATGGAGTTTCCAATCTCCTTGCACCAACATCCTGATATTTGAGTGGCAAATCCAAGTAAAAGAAGAAAAGAAAAGAGATCCTGGAAATGGTTTCCCGCTTCCCGCTTACCGATTTTCCCAAGACCATAACAGTGTAGAAATCCATTTTTTAAAAAAAATTCTTCTTTCAGTCTATCTCTCTCCATTTTAAACCACAGGTTTGCCACCAGATTGCCACTTCCTCATTAATATTTGATTTCTCTTCTGTTCTTTTTGCCTCTGGTGATGTCCTGTTTTGATGGATTGTGGTGCTTCTGAGTGAAAGTGAAGTTCTGTTTCTTTTTTGTATTAACTAAACTGAAATTGACAGTCAGAGTTACATTTTTGGGGAAAATATGGAGAGAATATGTTTTAGTTATGAATGTCTTATGGAAGCATATAGTCGTCAGATTTCTGAGTTTTGTTTTAAATCAATAATGAGATTCTGGAGCATGACCACTCTACTGGTATCAGTTTTAAGGAATGTCCTCATGAATCATGTGGAAACAGTTCGATTACCAACAGTGGAGGAGGAAAAGACCTGGGAGAAGACTTTGACACCTGCTTGATCAGGGAAACACATCAATTTCTATTCATACCATGTAATGTGGACTTTGTGTTTCCATTGTCATCCTGCACTGTGGAGCATTCAAGTTCACTTGTGGATTGCACAGTAAAGTTTCCATTTGTGGACCATGTTTTGATTGGTTCATTTCCAAATTCAGCGTTGATTTTCCTAGGGACCCCGTTGTGGAGCAGCCCTATGGGTGTTCTTATGCTGTTATGAAATTAATTTAATCCCACCCTGCCCCAATGCTGAGGTAGTTAGTGATGGCATCCATTGTTATGTCAACCATTTCCCTCACGCTGTTTGGCTTACTTGGACTCTATTTTTTTTACTGATGGAATCACTAGTATTCACTATTTAAACAGAAATTTTTAGTGCATCATTTGAAGGAAAAAAGTTAATTAGAATCCTTTTAAATTTGTTTGATATTTAATAGTGACATTCATTCTTTCAGGGAACTGTGTGAAAAGTCTCATTTAGAATAGCTATACTGCATTGTTAATGAACTATGAAATATTAAACTGATGAAATAATGAGTGAAAAGGTAGGAAGGGGGCCATTAACCTGATGTTGAAGTACACATTTGCCAAGTGGTTGATCAAGTTAAAATTATGATAGTGCCTTGGGTTATAAGGGGATTGTGTGTGTGCGTGGATTTGGAATGTTTTACAATGACTCTAACAAGAACCTACAAGTATTTGGCCATTCTTTTCATATAACTGATCAACTAAATGTATCAGAAGGCAATAGCTTAAATAATGAATGCTGGTCTTATCCTCAGAGAAATTGGTTACAGAGTCTTAGTAAGCCTGACAGTGTGAGGGAACTGGATTAATGTAGCAAAAGATGCCAAATAGTAAAATTACAAGGAGTGCAATGGCAGAGCTGATGGGTGTTGAATACAGAGTAGCCTCAGGCTAAAATCTGAGGGTCTGAACTATCTACAGCACTGCATCTCAGCCTATTTTCCACTGTGACTCCATTATAACACCTGAAAATTAATGAGTAACCAGGGAGGAACAAAAATAAAAATAGAAATAAAAATAACAATAGAACAGTATGAGATTGTGACATAGTGGTAATGTCATGATACTAGTAAGTCAGAGGTCAAGCTTAATTCTCTGAATGTATGGGTTCAAACCCCATTGTGGCAACTGCTGTAGTTTAAATTGTTAATAAATCTGTATTTGGCATTTTATTGTCATTGGTAGTTTGCCATTAACTTCCGATCTCAGGGATAGGGTGAGGAAAAAGATACCAAATCTACCTCAGTTGAAATAGAAATCATGCTGTTGGTGACATGATTAAAATAAAGCGTATCTGAAATCAACAATTCTATTCAAATTATGAGTGCCATATATTAATTACAGAAAACATGAGGAAAGAAAATGCAATGTTATCAGTTCTAGGTTGGATATCAGAGACTTGTATTCTTTAAAGTTCTGTAGTACCACTGGAATCAAACATCAGAGATCTTCCCCACTGTTATTAGACTTATGAATGGAACCATTTAATATTACTGTTGATCTCTCTCTGCAACTACTCGGCAGCTGTGATATTGTATCCTGTACTCTGTTCTGTTACCCTGATATGTTTGTACAGTACAAGCTGCTTATAAAGCATGTAAGACCACACTTTTCACTGTACCAAGGTACACATGACAGTAACAATTGAAATCACATCAAATCACTGGTTAAAGGAGATCACTACTCTTTACGTTGTTGATTTGCTGGCTCTTAAAAGAGCCATTGTTGAAGTGGATGTGAAAATCAGGTTTAGGCTCTCTCTTTGCCGAAGTGGCGCACCTGCTGATGTCTTTGAATATGATCATGACTTGGTTGAAGTGGACGATGCACAGGCTGATGTCCTCACCCTATTAGGTGAGCTTCCTTGGTTTCCTCCAAGGCCAATTTCTGATGATGAAATGAAATGCTGAAAACTATTGACCACTAATCTCTAATTATTCATCAATTTCAAAAGCCCCATCAATTTTTGTGGCAGGAAACAAGCCACTCAACAAAATAACATGTGGTTACAGAAATGATTGTGATCCCTTCTGCTATTTTTTGTGACTCAGTTAGATTACCAGTCATTGAGCCCATCCTCAGATTTACTAAGCCTGAGCCACCACAATGCAGTTTCCTGATTCAGTGGGAGTAATTTTGATGTTTTAGGACTGTTTAAAACAATATTGCTCATTTTACACTGTTGGCAAAAATCTAAACTGCCAGCAAAACGTTTGAACTCATGGTTAGTCTTTGAATGAAGTCATTCAATGAGATGGTTTTTGAAATAATTCAAATTTATAATTTCAATTAAGTCCTGGATTAATGGAGACAACAATGACTTTTAACCAAATACGAATGTGTATTGTGGAATTAGGCGACTGAACACAATTGTGTACAACAGATAAGTGGAATTACCCCAGTGGAAATTGTATAAAATGGAAGACATATTTTTGGCACAAAAATACCACCTTCAAAGGAATGTTAAAATATTTGGACAGCAAGGCTTCAAAAGTACAACCTGATTTAAACTCTAAAACATATGTATGATTTTAAGAAAATTTAAAAAGTGAAGTGTCTCTCTGGAAAAATCTGATATGATTTAAATAAATGGATTAGAACTTTTTTTTTCCAACACACAAACAAAGCCTTAGCCTTTATTCTTTGCGATACTCATTTCTTCAGTGTTTGAATAAAAAAAAGTTAAACAGCCATTGGTTAATATAGAATTTGAGTATTGCTGAAACAAGAAAAACCTGTTTTGTTGAGGCTTTTCACCTTATAAAGTCACAGGATAATTTATAAGAATTAGAGAAGTAGAAAGAAACAATAACAACTATAAGTAACTGACAATCCTTGTGGTGCGATATGATGAACTGGCCTATACTGAAAGCTAAATACTTAACAAAATGGTTGACAACATTCTCTGATAATTTCTCAGGTAAATGCATTGACCAATCAGAGTCAACTTCCCTGGTTCAACATTTAAACAAAGCTTGGCATTTAATTGTCATTTGATGTTATCTGGGGAATTCTCCATGACAATGCTTCTACCAATCAGATTCCACTTGCCAACTCTCGGTCCATTTGGTCGAGTGATTTTTCACTTCCTTTTCGTAATTCTTGCAAATTGACCTGATGTGTGAAAGACAAAAAACCTTGACAAAAACATGTCTTTTTTCAGCTAGATATTCAGACTGAATTAAGACTGAATTTCAGCCTGAAATAAGACCTTAAGACATAGGAGTAGAAATTAGGCCATTCAGCCCATCAAGTCTTCTCTGCCATTCAGTTTCTGATAAGTTTCTCAACCCCATAAACAACATAGCAAATTTTGATAACTTCTTTAATATGGGTCTGAATGATATTTAGCAAAATAAAGCGAAGATCTAATGTGCAATTCTTTGATCATTACTTATTTCAAATTAATTTCATTTCAGCATATCAAGTACAAGTTTTACTAGAAATCCTGTCCCCAGTCAATGGTTACAAATCCTTTGTTTGACCTATTCAAGACTTCAGGATTTAATTCTATGACATCAGCAACAGTCTTCAGGAGGGATGAGGAGATCCATGAAAAGCGAAGTACACTACAACTTTTGAAGGTGAGTGTGATTCCGGGTCAAATGGTGATTTGAGCTGAGAGATGATGCTGCACGTTATGTAGAATCCCACACTGGACGATCTGTGTTTCTCAAGCCAAATAGACCAGTTAAACAGATTGTGATAGATCAACCTCCGTGAACAGTTGCTGACCCTCCATTTACACCTATCACACATCTGAGCACACAGAAGGAAGTTCTTGGCCCACTACAATAGGCTATTTAAAACATCTTGTGAAACCGTGCTGTCAGGATTCATCTGAACGTACATTGACCTGTCAGCATGGCACCATGTAATTCATTTTGCCTGGGCACAGTTAGTTGAACAGGTGGCTCTGCAGTGAAGCTGCTCATCAGTGGTTAGATACTGGCAATCCTTCTTGTTGTAGTTCTGAAATATAGTTATTCAGATCTCCCCATCTCACTATTCCTGAATCCTTTGAAGGTCAGTCTGTGGGTGTTGTTAGCACAAGACCCAGCTGCACTGAGGCTGTTGTGTCACATCAGTCAAAACAACTGAGTGAATGATCCTTTGAATAATAAGCCTTTCAAAGCAGTATAGAGATATCTTTGTGAACTGTATACATTCATATCAAAACAATAGAAAGTTGTCTTTAATTTATTAAAAAGTCCTTCATTGATTTAATTTTATTGCATATTTATATAACAGGAAACATAATTCTTATTTCAGACTTCAAATAAATCATTTTATTGTTAATGTTCCATATGTATATTAAGTTAAAATTAATCAATCAGTTGTGGCAAAATAAAAGAATTGATCATTTAGTTTTGAATATTTATCATTTGAGTATATGAGTTTCCATTCACACTTCATGCGCAGATTAAAATAAACGCTGAACCAACCCCACTTCAGTTGCTTAAACTCTATCAGACATAACATTCATTAATGCCTCAAGTCCTTTGTCATTAATATTTTCATGATACAGGAACTAGATTTACCATGTTTGTTGAAATGTATATTTTATTTTATTTTCAAAAATCTGTGAACTTTTCCTAACTGGTCATTCAAAACAATGTGGTTCTTTAAGACAGTATTAATAGGATATGCATAGGTTCATGGAGTAAGATTGAGAAACACCATTTATTTTGCATTATAGTAAGATGTAACACATCATTAAACTGAGTGCTCATTTTATTTTGCAAATTCTTTCATAAATCACAAGAAAAGAAATAAAGCAGATTAACTTGAGATAAGTTCAGTAACAAAACCTGGTTGATTTATAAGTTATAACACAGCTATAACAGGTTAAAAACACTGAAAACTAAATTATCAAAATATGATCTGCTCTCAAATAATTAGCGAAATTGGTATTTTAGTTCATTAATGGGAAGCATTTATTGCACTTTATTGCAAAATGATGAATAATGGCAACATCATGAGGATGTTTTTGAAAACAACATTATGGGAAAATTACCTAATGTTCTAGGAGGCTGTGAAAACTGTTATCATGGAGTTTCCACTCATTTATACCTGCTGCCACTTCTGGTTGGAAGCAGACACAGGTAACAATGATTGTACCATTGGCCAGCCATTTTAGTTTTGCCAAAATAGTATAATCTTGTCATTTATTAACAGACTGTAACTTTAGGGAAGTGATATTAATGCAAATTATGTGCATTCTGCACCACTGTCGAATCCATTGTAGCGCTGATGGGCTCAGATGAGCAGAGATGGCAGGGAGATTGTGCAGAACACAACATGGCCTAAATTAAATGCAGAAAATTCTGACAGTACTCAGCAGGTTTGGCAGCAAATAAACAGAGTTAACGTTTCAGGTCTGTGACCTTTCATCAAAACCTGTTCAGTTTGACTGGCCTTTCTGTGAAGATATGCTCCCGATTTCACTCCTGAATCTCAACTGAAGTCTACAACACTAATGGGCATTAGAATTTGAATAATACTGCAGCCTGCACACAAGGATTATTTAATATTTCAGAGTAATATCTCATGAGTTTAAAGTCATAAATGCAGGAAATTAATTTGGGATTTGTGTCTGTTAATCATTTTATAATGACATTATAATTCTAGTTCTTCCTTGTCGCAACATTAAAAAAAAACATATTCAAACAAGCCACAAGGTCACAACCAACAGTTCTTACAAATGCATAGCGCCATCAATGAGAAGCACCATTTAATTCTTGTCCTAACTTATTAACAACGAGTGAAGAACGGTTAGAAAGCGGGAGATAATTGGACCAGAACATGTGATATAATTAAGGTCTCATTTTAAAGTTAAGCATTCTGTCTGTAATTTTATTTGATTATTTTGATATGCATTTTTAAAGTAAACATTATGACAGGTTGGAAAACAGAAGAGTTGATCAGAACAAAGGAGTTTCTCTGCCACATGCACTAAGGTGCTGGGGTCTGCAATCTTGAATTGTTACAGTCTCATGGCTAATGGGTATAATTATGGTGTGAAAGATTTACATAGACATTTCCATAATAGGTATACATATAGGAAATTAAAATGGGGAAAAAAATGACACAGAAAATACAAGAAAAGGTAGATTAAAATATTACTATTTGATCTTCAGGGACTTTACATCTAATAATTGGCGAATATAATTGCTTGCTTATTTGTCGTTCCTGTTTGATCCCCTCGCTCTTTCATCTTTTGCTTCTCTGCTTTGCCCAATTTTGAGGGCAAAACTAACAGCATGCTTCCAGACCACATCCAAATCTCAAGCTTAATGCTTGACAGAAATTGGATTTGGAATCTTTTTCAGGGCAAATTGTTAGAATAGAATTCCAGCCTTTGGGCTCAATTGAAGATCCAGGGGCAAATAATTATTCTAATTTTCAGATTTCTTTTCTTGAGTTTCATATTTCCAAATGTGAAATTTACCATAAATCAGACAGCACCTTAGAAACTGATTATTAAAAAAAAAGTTTCAAAGAATGTTGTTTTGTAGTGCAGTATTGTACAGTTTGAATAATACAGTTGAAATTAGTTTGTAACCAAAATAATAAATCAGTGATTACTGTACCTCCTGTGTGAAATCTGATTATACACGAAAATTATTTAAACTACAAACAAAACCATTAGCTTTATAGATATATTTGTGTTCAGGAGTCAGTGTCTTAAAGTTTCCAGAGTTTTTAAAAATGTACCAGTTGGTGAGCTTGCCTCCCAAAGTAGCAGCTCATTCTGAGGGCTCTTCTGTCATATGGTTTAATGCTGATATCTGAGAGTTAGAGTTCAAGGCAAAATGGTCAAGGAGAAGGTGAGGTCAAGAACTTTCTTCAGGCCTAAGCTTCTTAAGAATTGTACTCATTGCATAATAATACAAAACACAACTACACATGGTATGTGAGATATACCAGGCTCTAATCTTCCTGTTACAATGATAAGAGACTATTCTGTACATGTGCACCTCTCCATCTAATCCAATTTCATCTCATCTATCCATTGACTGATCTAACTAACTCCCTCCACACTCTGCTATTTATGTCTAGCGGGGAGCAGCTCAGTGACAGCATTGCAAGATGGTCCATGGATTTAATGTCCTGACACAACAATGGTCTTCTCAAATCAATGCACTTTGCAGAAATTGGAAGTTGTGGGTATGGCTGGTTTTGTAAATAGGTGTAGCTGATTACAAATTAATGCTAAAGATTTTTAGAGAAAATGGTGACGTGAGAAAAAGCTTTCTCGCGCACTGAGTAGTGAGGATCTGGAATTCACTCCCTAAGAGTATAATAGAAGAAGGTGCAAGGCTCAACTGTGGATTTCAGAGGGGAATAACTATTTGAAAAGGAAAAAAAAATGCTTTAAGGAGAACAGAGGGCAATTTGACTTGTTTTTCAGAGGGCTGAATGGCCTCCTTCTGTGTGGTAACCATTCTATGATTCGGACTCAAGTTGCGGTGAATGAAATTTGAGCTTAAAGTTGTGGAATACTTAGTTTTGGTTTTATCATTTTCAGGTTAGTCATTCCACATATACCAACAACTGATAACAGAAACTCCAGCCTTCAAGTCTAAGTTCACAGAGGCGTAAAATGTTCAGCTCAATAAATATATTAATGGTGAAATTCAAAGATATTAATATGAACATAGAAACAAATTAAGTGTATCTTCCAATATAGACGTCTAAATGAAATGTATGATAACATTGATATTCAATCCCTTCATTCTGACTGCAAATTAAATGATACGTATGAAGCAGAAAAGTTTTGAGCTATTTAGATTTTTGCGCACAGACAGCTTGTCTTTGTCACATGGTGTTGCAAGTGTCTTTAATAAATAATTAGATTTCTCGGCTGCTGCAGTTCAGTGCAAACTTCAGGCCTGAGTAGAATATAAATCTCTCCATCATTCTCTTTTGAAGAGTCTCTGTTTTCTCTCCAGCTCTGAGAAGTTATAAAACTCTTGCTATGAAGCTGAAGTGAAGGGCCAAGAGCCATTATACAGGATGCAATCAAAGTTGATAAGAATAAGACAGATTGCAAAATAAAGAGAGAAACGTGGAAGATTTGGTTTGAAAGCTGGAATATAGCAGAGGAAGCAATGACAGGATGGGATGAGATCTGGCATGTGGTGGGGATGCTTGAAGGTGGTGCTGTTCCTGTGTTGTCTTTTGTCCTTCTCAGTGGTAGAAGCTGTGGGTTTGGAATTTGTTGTTGAAGAGTCTTTGATGAGTTGGTACATTGCAGTGTGTAGATGGTGCACACTTTGGGGAAGTACAAATATATGAACAAAGAACAAAAGGAGATCATTTGGTCCTTCAAGCCTGCTCCACTATCCAATAAGATCATAGCTCATCTGGTTTAATCTCTACATGCCTGCATAGGGCTAATAATCTTTCATCTCCTTGGTAATCAAGAATCTAACTCAGCTTTAAAAATATTTATAGATTCTGTATCCATTGCATTTTAAGGCGGGTAATTCCAAAGAATCACAACCCTCTCAGAGAAAAAAAAAGTATCCCCCCACTTCAGTAAGGAGTTTGACACGTTACCTTATGGTAGACTGGTTAGCAAGGTTAGATCACATGGAATACAGGAAGAATGAGCCATTTGGATACAGAACTGGCTCAAAGGTAAAAGACAGAGGGTGCTGGTGGAGGGTTGCTTTTCAGACTGGAGGCTTGTGACCAGCGGTGTGCCACAAGGTTCGCTGCTGGGTCCACTGCTTTTCTTCATTCATATTAATGATTTGGATGTGAACATAGGAAGTATGGTTAGTAAGTTTGCGGATGACACCAATATTGGAGGTGTAGTGGACAGCGAAGAAGGTTACCTCAGAGTACAATGGGATCTTGATCAGATAGGCAAATGGGCTGAGAAGTGGCGGATGGATTTTAATTTAGATAAATGTGAGGTGCTGTATTTTGGAAAGGCTAATCCGGACAGGACTTATACACTTAATGGTATGGTCCTGGGGAGTGTTGCTGAACAAACAGACTTTGGAGTGCAGGTTCATAGTTCCTTGAAAGTGGAGTTACAGATAGACAGGATAGTGAAGAAGATGTTCAGTAAGCTTGCCTTTATTGGTCAGTGCATTGAGTACAGGTCATTGGTTAGGCCACTTTTGGAATATGTGTGCAATTCTGCTCTCCCTGCTATAGGAAGGATGTTGTCAAACATGAAAGGGTTCAGAAAAGATTAACAAGGATGTTGCTAAAGTTGGAAGGTTTGAGCTACAGGGAGAGGCTGAATAGACTGGGGCTATTTTTCCTGGACTGTCAGAGGCTGAGGGGTGACCTTATAGAGGTTTATAAAATCATGAGGGGCATGAATATGGCGAATATCCGAGGCCTTTTCCCCAAGGGTGGAGGAGTTCAAAACGAGAGGGTGAAGGTTTAAGGTGAGAGGAAAAAGATTTAAAAGGGACTAAGGGGCAACTTTTTCACATAAAGGGTCGTGCATGTATGGAATGAGGTGCCAGAGGAAGTGCTAGTGGCTGGAACAATAGCAACATTTAAAAGGCAACTGGATAGGTATATGAATAGGAAGGGTTTGAGATGGATATGGGCCAAATGCTTGTAAATGGGACTGGATTTATTTAGGATATCTAGTCATCATTGACGAGTTGGACCGAAGCATCCATACTGTACAACTCTGTGGACTCTATCTCTGTCTTAAATGGGCAATACTTTATTTTAAAACTATGACTCCTAGTTCTAGATTTTCCCACAAGGGAAAACATCCTTTTGACATCAACCCGGTCAAATCCCCTCAGGATCTTACTTTTCAATTAAATCGATTCGGACTCTTCTAAACTCCAGAGGATACAGATCTAGCCTGTCTGGCCTTTCATCATAATTCGCTCATTCCAAGTATGCTAGTGGTGGCAGGAATGCAAGTTTAATGTCGTAGATGTGGTGCCATTCAAACAGGCTGCTTTGTCCTAGAATGCATCTGGTTCCTTGAATTTTTGAAGATGCATTCATGCAGTCAAGCAGTGTGGATGGCAGACAGGCTTAGGAGAGTCAGTTGGTGAGTTACGCACTGCAGGAGTCCCAACTTTTGCTAGTGTTGTTGGTCCAGTTGATTCTCTTCTTAACAGAGATCTCCAGCAAAGTCTGCGGCTAAGATGATTGGCTGCCAGAACAGTTATCCTTTATGCGACATATAGCTGCAATCATTTGAGCATTTTCACCCAACTTTCATTGACTTCAGTTTTGCTCGGACTTCTTGGTGCTGCAAGCTATCAAATGCTACCTTGATGTTAAGGCACTCTCGCCTCACCTCTATAATTCAGCTTTTATTTTAATTTTGGACAAATTTTGTGATGTGGTCTGGAGCAGAATGCCTTTGGTGGAATTCAAACGGAGCAGTAATGAACAGGTTATTGCTGAGAAATTGTCACTTGATAGCATTAATCAACAATAACATCACTCTGCTGACGGCTGAGTGTAGACAGATGGGACAGTCGTTGGCCAGATTGGATTTGTTCTCCTTTTAGGCGATGGGGCAATTTTCAATTTATTGGTTAGATCCTAGTATTGGAGCTTTAATGTACAAAACGTGGCTGGGGGAATGGCTAGTTCTGTAGCACAGGTCTTCAATATCACAGTTAGGATGTTGGCTGGGGCCATAAGCATTTGTTGTATCTTAGGTCTTCTTCTGTTAATTGATGCCTATGCCTCTATGAAACTCAAGTTTTCATGTGCCTTATTGACCATTTTCTCCACATGCCCTTTTGTCTTTGATGATTTTTGCACATATGCCTCCAGGTCTCTCTGCTCCTGCACCCCTTTTTAGGATTGTAGTTTCCATTTTTGTTTGTCCCTGCACATTTTTCCAATCCAGTTGAATCACTTTTCATGTCTCTGCCTTAAACCCCATCCTCCACCAGCTTGACTATATCCTCTTGAAATCCATCATTAGACACCATAACCTTTAGGGTTTTGTGTCATCTGCAGGTGTTAAAATTGTGCCCACAATATTGAATCCCCTGCTGATGTTTACAAATTGTTGCTAATGAACAGTAAGAATAATGCTAGCTGTACACAAATAATTGAAATCAATGAGGAATAAAAAAACACCAGGCTAACTTGCTTCCTGCATTACAAGGAAATACTGTAGGTTCAACTTGTACAACAATTGACGAAGCCAATTTGGGGCTTAACCTATATAACCCCCATATCCTACCACTCTATAATTTAGACGCATGAATCAGATTTCATTTTTTTTTTAAAATTTGTATATTACATATATGAGAGCTCATTGCCAGCTCTATCCTTGTCAGAATTTTACATATTAAAGACTATTTTCCTGTAGAAATATCTGCCTCAGAAACACAAGACTTGTCTTCTGAAGTTTTGGCTGAAATACTGGCTGCTTTCCTGACTCAAGCTCATCAATTTCCATTCGCCTTCAAGCTACGTTCAGACTGAATATGAAACTGCAATCATCTACACTTAACCCCGAGGAAACAAAAAAAAAATCAAATCCAGACCTTGATAAGTTCATCCTGGCGTTTTTGCTGCCCAATTTCTCAAATCCATGGAAACCATTTTGTATGAAATGCTGTAGCAACATCCCAATTATAAAAGCCTGCTATCAGGCTAGCAATTTGATTCAATTGATCAGCTCTCAGATTGCATTTGTGGCTTGGAAATTCAATTAACTTCTCAGCAATTAGTACAAAGCAGCATGCACTTTCAGAGCTCTGTGCTCAATGCAAGAGATGATGGAACACACACACATGCCTCTCCTTCCACAGTCTACTAATAAAATCTATTGTAGAATCCATGCATCAATTTAATTTTTTCTCATAATGCATTTCAGAAATGGACCTTGATTGTCAAGGGAAAATCAAGAAAATCTCTGGAATGTTTAAGTATCTCTACTACTCAGCTGCTGTGTTTGACCAACCATATCCAAGTTTGGGTTGATAATTGACAAACAACATTCACACACCACAATTGCCTTGCAACAGCAGTCTCCAACAAGGAGGAATCTAACCACCAATTCAGTGGTATTACTACCATTGAATTTCCCATCTGGATGTCACTGTTGAATGGAAGCTTCACTGGACCATCCACATAATATGGTAGCTACAAGGGTAGGTGAGAGGCTGGGTACCTTGTAGTGATTGACTGAGCTTTTGAGTCACCTCCAGTTTTTGCATTTGTCTTTTGGAAGTTTGTGTGCATACGACCTATACCATTCTTGAACATCAAGTCGTGCCTAAAAATGTGAGTTATAGAACACAATATAGCCCCATTCTCATCTTCAATAAATCTACTTAATCATGAAAACAAATCTCAAGCATTCTTTATAGGAAGGAAAGGCCTTGAGAGTCCTAAACATTCGCATCAAACGCCATGAACTCTCGTGGCATCAGGTCAAGCATGGGCAAGGAAACTTCCTGCTGATGTCACATTATGGCTTCCCCTCAGCTGACCAACCAGTGCTCGACCATTTTGAATATTAATTAAAAGAAGCACTGAGAGTGACAAGGGTGCAGAGTGTGTTCTGATTCAGGAATTTCAATGTCCATTGCCAAAAGTACCTGGTAGCACTAGTATTGACTGAGCTGGTCAAGTAGAAAAAACATAGCAGTTAACTGTGTCTGGGTCAGGTTGTGAAGGAACCGACAAGTGTGATATATCTACTTGACTTTCTCCTCTGCAGACTACCTGTAAAGTAGATGCATCTGTCCAAGACGGTGTTGGTAGGAGTAACCACTACCCAGACCTTGTACAGCTAAGTCACACCTTCACATTGAGGACAACCTCACAATGTTGTAAGCACAAACAAATCCAGCAACTCAAGACTGGGCACTCATGTGGTACTGTGGGCCAATGGCAAAATAGAATTTTATGCAAATACAATATGTAACCTCACGGCCCTGCATAGTATCCCTCACCCTTTACCACCAAACCAGTGGAACCGCCTTGTTTCAATAGAAAATGCAGGATACTTTGCGAGGAGCAGCACCAAAGCATACCTATAATGAAGTATCAACCCTAGTGAAGCTACGACACAAGAGTACTTCACTACTAAACAGTGCATGCGATAGACAGGCTAAGTGATTCTATAACTTGTGGAGCAGATCTACACTCTGGAGTGCTGCCACATCCAGCCACAAATAATTGTAGACAATTAAAGAACCGACAGGATGAAAAACCTCCACAAA
The DNA here is from genome assembly GCF_021869965.1 of Rhincodon typus. Lineage (NCBI taxonomy): Eukaryota > Metazoa > Chordata > Chondrichthyes > Orectolobiformes > Rhincodontidae > Rhincodon > Rhincodon typus. The sequence goes on along the minus strand of NC_063345.1, from coordinate 57,290,757 downwards.
TACCACTGTCATCAATGTTGACAGGGTTGAACACATCATGTACTGAAAAGCCAAAGCATCTGCAACTATCTTCAGCCAGGAGTGTTCAGTGAATGAGCCATCACAGCCTCCTCCAGAGGTCTCCAGCATCACTGATGCCAGTTTTCAGCTAATTGGATTTAATCAGCATGATATCAAGATGAGTGAAGTCAGTGGACGCTGGAAAAGCTATGTGGCAATATTCCAGTGATATCACTGAAGGTTTATGCTCCAGAATTGGCATATCCCTAACCAAACTGTTCCAGTATCAGTACGATGCTGGCATCTACTCAGCAACATGCAAAATCTTTCAAGATATGTCCTGTCTACAAGAAGTAGGGCAAGTCCAAACCAGAAAGTTACTGTCCCATTGGTCTAATAGCCATCATCAGCCAAATGTTGGAAGAAGCCATTGACATTACTTCCAAATAGGATTTACCCAGTAATAACCACTGACACTCAGTTTGAGTTGTGCCAAGGTCACTCAGAAAATGACCCCATTACAACCTTGATCCAAACAAGGACAGATGAATTTAACATGAGCTGAGGTGAGAATGCAGAATTTAACTGAGTATGACATCAACAAGTCAGAGCAAACTGGAGCCAATGGGTATCAGGGGAAATCTCTCTCCATTCATTATAGTCATAGCTGATGTGGAAGATGGTTGTTGTTGTTGGAGGTCAATCATTTCAGTTCTGGGATATCACAACTTGAGTCCCTCAGGATCTGTGTCCCACGCCCAGCCATTTTTAGCTGCTTCACCGATGACTTTCCATCAGAAGGTTAGAAGTGGGGATGATGTTCTAATGATTGTACAATTTTCAACATCATTCATGACTCCTCAGACACTGAAGCAGTCCACGTGCATATACAGCGAGGCCTAGACAGCATATAGGTTTGGGCTGACAAGTGGCAAGTACCATTTGTGTCACACCACTGTGTCACCATCACATAAGAGTGTCAGATAATGAGCATCTCCAACAAGAGAGAATCTAGCCATCTCTTCTTGTGTGCAACAGCACTACCATCACGGAATCCCCCCTTATCTATGCCAGAAACCGAACTCAACCGGCCATGTGGCTACAAGACCAAGTCAGAGACGAAGAATCCTGCAGTGAGTAACTCACCTCATGACTCCCCAATGCCTCTTTACCATCTACAAGCCAGCAGTGTCAGTAGTTTGCTTGCCTATATGAGTACAGCTCATCTTCAATAGTCAAGAAGTTTCACACCATTCAGGACAAAGCAACCTGATTTAAGGTGCTATCCACCACCTTAAACATTCTTTTCCTCCACCACTGATGCACTATGACAGCAGTGTGTACCATCGCCATATGATTAGGGAGAGTCAGCATGGTTTTGTGTGAGAGACATCATGTATTACAAACTGATTGAATTTTTGCAGGAAGTAACCAAGAGGAATGAAGAGGGCAGAGTGGTAGACATTGTTCATTTGCTTTAGTAAAGCCTTAGACGAGATTCTGCATGATGTGGAGGTGCCGGTGTTGGACTGGGGTGGACAAGGCCATAAATCACATGACACCAGCTTATAGTCCAATAGGTTTATTTGAAAACACAACCTTTTGGAGCGTAGCTGTTGAACTGTAACCTGGTGTCATATGATTTCTAACAAGGTTCTGCATAGTAGACCAGTTAGTAAAGTTAGATCACATGGACTTCAGGGTGAGCTTGCTGATTGGATACAAAAGTTGGCTTAACGGCAGGAGACAGAGAGTGATGGTGGAAAGTTGTTATTTGGACAGGAGACCAGTGACCAGTGGTGTTCCACACGGGTCAGTGCTAGATCCACTTTTGTTTGTCATTTATATGAATGATTTAGATGAGAATACAGAGGGCATGGTTAGTAAGTTTGCAGATGACATCAAGATTGGTGGTATAGTGGACAGTAAAGAAGTTTATTGAAGTTTACAAAGAGATCTTGATCAGTTGGGTTAATGGACTAAACAGTAACAGATGGAGTTAAATTTGGATAAATGCGAGATTGCACTTTGGTAAAACAAACTAGGGGAGGATTATACAATTAAAATTAGGGCTTCGGGTAGTGTTCTAGAACACTGAGACCTAGGGGTTCAGATACACAATTCTTTGAATTTTGCCACACATACAGATAGGTTGGTTAAGAAGGCATTTAGCATGCTTACCTTCATTGCTCAGGCCTTTGAGTATAGGAGTTGGGATGTTATGTTGAGGCTGTACAGGACATAGGTGAGCTCTCTTCTGGAGTACTGTGTCCAGTTCTGGTCTCCCTGTTATAGGAAGGAAAGTATTAAGCTGGAGAGGGTTCAGAAGAGATTTATCAGAATGTTGTCAGGAATGGAGGTTTTGAGTTACAAGGAGAGGCTGGATAGGCTGGGACATTTCTTTACTAGAGCATAGGAGTTTCAAGGGTGACCTTATAGAGGTTTATAAAATCACAAGGAGTATAGATAGGTGAATGGCAGGTGTCTTTTCCCTGGGGTCGGTGATTTCAAGACTAGGGGAAATATTTTTAAGGTGCGAGGAGAAAAATTTAAAAAAAGAATGAGGGGTAATTTCTTTTACATAGAGTGGCTCGTGTGTGGAATGAACTTCCAGACGAAGTGGTGAAATCAGGTACAGTTACAACTTTGAAAAGACATTTAGTAAAGTGCATGAATAAGAAATGTTTGGAGGTGGAAAGGCCAAGTGCAGGCATTTGGGATTCGTTTAGTTTGGAATTATGGTCGGCATAGACCGAAGGGTCTGTTTCAGTGCTGTATGATTCTTTGACTATGACTCAATGTACTATGCATTGTATTATGGATCATTTGACACTGCCTTCCATACCTCCAACTTTTAATACATTGAAGCACAGAAGATACATGAAAGCAACACCATCTGCAAGTTTCTCTCCACATCACACACCATCCTGACTTGGAACTATGCCTATTTCTTCAGTTTTGCTGTTAGGAAGGGAGTTCCAGGCTGGATGAGAATCCTGGAACTCCCTTCCTAACAGCAATATGGGTGTACTTACATGCCAAAGACTGTAGTGTTTCAACAAGGCAGCTCACCACTACCTTCTCCAAGACAATTAGTGTTGGATAATAAATATTGGCTACTCCAATGATGCCCACATCCTATGAATGAATAAATAAATAAATGAAATGTTCTTTTGGACTGTTCTCTTGCTTTACATACTGACATTTGTTTTTCATTTGTCAAGAATGGGATGGAGTAGGCCACAGCATAGAGTCACAGAGTTATACTGCATGGAAACAGACCCTTCGGTCCAACTGGTCTGTGCTGTCCAGATATGCTAAACTAATGTAGTCCCATTTGCCAACATTTTGCCCATATCCCTCTAAACTCTTCATAGTCACGTACCCATCCAGATGCCTTTTAAATGTTACAATTGTACCCATCTCCACCACTTCCTCTGGCAGCTTATTCCATACACGCATGACCCTCTGTGTGAAAAATTTCTCCCACTGATCCCTTTTAAATCTTTCCCTTCTCACCTTAAGCCTATCCCCTCTAGTTTTGGACTCCTCTACCCTGGGAAAAAGACCTTGGCTGTTCACCCTATTCATGCCCCTCCTGATTTTATAAACCTCTTAAGTTCACCCCTCAGCCTCTGACATTCCAGGAAAAATAGCCCCAGCCTATTCAGCTCTCCCTATAGCTCAAACCCTCCAAACTCGGCAACATACTTCCACATCTTTTCTGAACTCTTTCAAATTTAACAACATCCTTCTTATAGCATGGAGACCAGAACTAAATGCAGTATTCCAAAAGTGGCCTCACCAAGATTATCCTTAGCATGCATTCCTACAAATGGCTACCCATCTTGATGTTTCATTATCTGTTTTCTCATGGAATTCTTGCACTCCAATGTTGCTAGATCATGTGGTTGTTTACTAACAGAAATACTGTTCATCATTATTGAAAGTCTTGACTCACACTTTGTTAGCTCGCAGCAGCTATTTCCCAACTTTTAAAGTCCCTCTCCTGAGTTGCTGAATATTTGTTCTCTTGATTTCCTTCAAGCTCCTCTCTTTTGGTAATTGAAAGTCCCTCCACTTGATTTCCTAGATGTACCTCTCCCAGGGTCTCTGGAAAGCCTTTTGCCAGAAACTTTTAAAGGTCCTCCATCTGAACCTCTGAAAGTGCCTTTCACTGGAGCCTTGAATGTCTGTGTCCCTCAGTCCCATAAGAGTTTGTTTGCCCATTTTGTGGGCAAGACTGTAGGAGATTTTTTTTATATATGTAAAATCTACTCAATGGACAATAATACAATTATGATCCAGCATTATTTACTCCTCTTTTTTTCAAATACAGTGACAATAAAATCGAAACCAATTTGAGACGTTATGAGACTCTGTGCATTAGGAGGTTGTTGACAAGGATAACAGTTTGGATCCTAGACCTGCTATTTTTTGGTTGTCGTTGACAACAGTAGCTAGTGTCGCAGTAGCAGACTCTGTCAGAAGAGAATTAATGAAATGTGCTGGCCTTTTTTTTTTCAAAATGGTCTAATAGATCGTGTTCCTGATTTTTGCTGTGCAGGAAATTTCTGTACCTTTTCTTCCATGTCTCTAACAAGCATTTTAATGTTGCACTCTGGGCTACCAAAGCACGCTATTTCTTGCACCTGGTTTGTTATTCTTAGTGTTGGAATTTTTAAATGTCCTGTTAAATATGTATTTCCCAAGGAATTCTGCCTCTGTTTTAAGTGATTTGTGAATGTGATTTGTCTGAGAGAGGCTTCATTGTTTGACTGTTTAAAGTGGTGCAAAAGTGATCTCTAGTACCTTCTTTTCAGAGTACACAAATGCAAATTGGCATTTTTTAAAGTTAAGTTTCATTTTGGCTTTGTATTTTTAATATGGGAAGCCAGCAGCCTGTTGATAGATATCTCACGTGTAGATTGACTTAGGTTGGTATTAAATAATACAAAAATCTTTTGATGAATATGGCTTTTGAGTAGCAGGACTAATGCTTACAATTTACACAGAATGGAAATGGTAGAAGCAAATTTTGCTGAAATACACTGGTTGTTATAAATGGCAGCTGATAGACTGGAAAAGGAAAGTCATATTACCAACAGGTTTTAATTAAAGATAGTTAATTGCTTTATATACATGAACTGAAATACAATGGAGTGTTCAGAAATATACTGTTTTCATTTTGTAATTTTGTTAATTACTTTCCTTTGGTACGTTGGTCCAATCACTCTAGCTGATCCCAGGAAGTGATGGAAATGATAGTGTATAACTTGGAGGGAACCTGACAAACTGATGTTGTCCCCATGCATTTGCTGCCTTAGTCCTTCTTGGTGGCAGGGGTCATGAGTCTGGAAGGTTTATTATGGTGAAAAATCCAAATGATGATGTAACACTAGTAGAGCAGAGATCAGACTAGAAAGCAGCATATAAAGAGAGAGTAGTCTTAGACACTACCCTAGTGAACTTTATTCAGTAACCTGTAATGTATAGTATAAATAAGGATTGTTACAATACTGAAGAGAATGAGGCAGCTTTACATTAAGATAACAAGGCAGCAGCCTCTAAGAATGTATGTGTAGATGCTTACAGCCCAGAGATGCTTGGAGAATTATCTAACTGTGTTGTTAATGAGGTTAGCATAAAGCATGGTGGCAGCAAGGGATGTCTCCTGAAGTCAAATCACAATCTATGAGGTGCTGGAGTAAAATGGAAAGATTCCAAAGGCCAGGACAGAACCTGGACAAGACTTCAAACTTGAGGCAGCAGAGCAGAAAGATTATAAGGTGTTGGAAAGAACTTTAGAAGACTTTGAAGACTCAGGAATACACATTGGGAAGATACCTAAGAACAATCAAACTTGACTGGAAGGTTTTCAATAAAAGATGCAATAAATTTAAGCAATTACCCAGATCAGTATGGCTCAGTAGTTGATCAGGATGGTAGTTCCAATAGAGACATTGCCATTGCTGCAACAATTTAAAAATGCAGAGGGTCCAGAACAAGGTCAGAAATGCTCTGCTAGTAGCAGTTTCAGCATTGCAGAACTGCATCAAGTTTGCATGCAAAGGCACAGAGACACCAAATCAACACAATCTTGTGTGCTGTAGGTCCTCTAGCAGATGACAATTTGGTCAGAGAAGAGTATTAGAAAGTATTTGGAGATTTTGAAGCATTCATTAAGGTAGCAACGTATACTTCAGCCCAAAAAGGAAAACTAGTCACAGTTTAATCCTTTATATAGCAATTTATTGAATCAAATATTTAATCGATTATTTCATTTTGTACGATGGGAAACTTAAGAGATTGTTTAATTAGAAATTGCATCACAGTTGGTATAAGGGACAAAAACTTGTCAGAGTTCCCTTAATCTAAGGAGGACTTAACATTGAAAAAAGCAATTCAGTATACTAGTTAACTGGAAATTAGGGCCCAAAATCAGTCTAGTCTTTGAGGAAATGCCAGGGCATCCTCTCACAAGGTTGGATGTGTCGGGCACAAGATGGCATTATCCCCTTCACCAAACTGTACCTAAAAACCCAAGGCTGAGAGCTTAAAAGTCAGTATGGTGGCCAATCATTTGAAAAGAAAAAGAAAATTTTAACCCTGTCATGTCACATGTTTGTCATCCAAAAGTCAAGTGCCAACAAAACCGTTAATTTCCTCACAATTTCCAGAAAGGCCATGGGAGAGGCAAGCAATGCCCAACCTCTGCCCAAAGCAGCAAGAAGTTACAGAGAGTTGTGAATGCAGCCCAGACCATCACAAATACCAGCCTTCCTTCCAATGACTTCATCTACACTTTCCTTTGCCTTGGAAAGGCAGCTAACATAATTAACATAATTTTTCTGAAGAAGGGTCCCGACCTGAAACGTCAACTTTCCAGCTCCTCTGATGCTGCCTGGCCAGCTGTGTTCCTCCAGCTCCACACTGCGTTATCTATAACATAATCATAGACCCCTTCAACCCTGATTATACTCCCTTCCAACTTCTTTTGTCGGACTGAAAACACAAAAGTTTAAAAGCACATGCCAACAGATTTAAGAACAGCTGCTTCTGTGCCGTTATTAGACTTTTGAATGGGGTCCTCATTTTTAGAGTTAATCTTTCTCTGCATCCTTTCTGCAGCTGTAACACTATATTTTGCATTCTGTTCTGTGGTATTTATGAAAGGTATGATTTGTCTGGTTAGCACGCAAAACAATAATAAATCAAGCCAAATCAATGTATTTATTTGATTTCAAAGGTAAAATGCTTTCCATACTGGTCAGTGAGTATTTAAAATAGATTGAAGGATCAACACTTCATTCAATCACAGTGGAATCAGTAATTAGAACACCAAAAGTGTTGGATAGCAGGCCTTAATTTGTGGTTGGGGAATTCAGAGGTAGGTATCAATTGAGTGACACATTCCCTACTTCATTGTCAGTCAAATGGAGAAACAGAGAATGTCCTTAAAAAATGATTTACACAAAAGACTAGGAATTAGCATAATTCAGTCGTAGAGCAATACCATTATGTAGTGGATACTCACCAGCTAAAGTACTAATGGCAAGGAGGTTGAAAGCAGACATACCAGTAATTACAGTACAATATCTAGCCAAATGTGACCTCTCACTACCAAAAGAAGCCTAAAGAGGTATTGGGGGTTGTATATTGGTATAGAAAGGGAATTGGCTCATAGGAAGGAGACAGCAAGTAGGGATAAAGTGTTCTTTTTCAGGTTGGTGACATGTGGAGGTTCTGCAGGAATCAATGCTTGGACAGCAACTGTTTATAACATACATTCATGCCTTGGAGGAAGGAAGTGAATGCACTGTAGCCAAATTTGAGGACAACACAAAAAGATGTGAAAACGCAGGCTGCGTGAGGGATACTGTTTATAGAGAGATATTGATAGGTTAAGGAAATGGGGAAAAAGTTGGAAACTGGAGTATAATGTGGGAAAATGTGAAATTGTACGTTTTTGTAAGTTGGAGCAAAATAATAGAATATTATTTAAATGGAGGAACACTGCAGTAAGCTACAACTTAAAGGCACTTGGGGTACTTGTAGATGAAAAACAAAAAGCTGGCCTAAAACAAAGCAAAGATCTGAGACACAAACAGAAATTACTGATGAAGCTTAGCAGGTCTGACAGCATCTGTTCGGAAAAAGCAGAGTTAATGTTTGAGTCCAGTGACTCTTCATCAGAACTGACTCAAAACATTAACTCTGCTTTCTGCCCACAGATGCTGCCAGACCTACTGAGTTTTGACAGGAATCTAGCACACAGCTACAGCAGGTAAGTAGGAAGGCTAATGGGAATGTTGGCCTTTATTTCAAGGGGATTGAAGTATAAGAGTAAGGAAGTCTTATTGCAACTGTACAAAATACTGGTGAGACCATGTCTGGAATATTGTGATCAGTTTTGGTCCCCTTATTTAAGGAAAGATATCATTTTATTGGAAGTGGTTCGGAGAAGTTTTACTGAGATGATCCCTCGTATGAAGGGATTGTCTTATGAGCAAAGGCTAAACAGATTGGAAATCTACTCACTGGAGTCTAGAAGAATGAGAGGTGATCTCATTGAAATACATAGGATTCCATAGAATCCCTACAGTGCGGAAACAGGACATTCAGCGCGACAACTCTCTGAAGAGCATCCCACCCAGACTCACCCACCGACCCTATCCCTGTAACTCTGCATTTTCCATGGCTAATCCACCAAACCTACACATCCCTGGACACTGTGGGCAATTTAGCATGGCCTACTCACCTACAGAAAACGCTTGAAGACATGGGGAGAATGCGCAAACTCCACACAGACAGTCGCCCGGGGCTGGAATTGAACCCGGGTCCCTGGTGCTGTGAGGCAGCAGTGCTAACCATTGATTCTTAAGGGGCTTGACACGGTAAATGCTGCGAGAGTGTCTCCTCTCATGGGAGAGTCTGGGACCAGAGGGCATAGTTTAAAAATAAAGTTATGCCAATTTAAGACTGAGATAAGGAGGAATTTCTTCTCTGAGGGTTACAGGTCTTTGGAAGTCCTTGCCATGGAGACCTGTGGGGGCAGACTCCTTGAGTTTATTTAAGGCTGAGGTAGATTCTTTGTCAGTAGAGGAATCAAGGGTTATGGGAAAAGGGTAGGAAAGTGGATGCGAGGATTGTCGGAACAGCCATGATACTATTGAATAGCAGAACAGGCTCAGAGGGCCAAATGGCTTACTCATGTTCCTTCCTCTTATGGTCTTAAATGCATTAGCACCTTAGAAAAAAACAGCAGAAGTGACACAAAGCAAATGCACCATCAACTTTAAAACCAGATCATAAAGTCTGGTTAAAGGACAGAAGATCAGAGACAACAGTCAATGAAGGAATAATTTAACCAAGTTTATATAATTTCAGACAACTGGAAGAAATATTCGGAAAAAAAAAACATGAAGGCATTGGTCTTATTTGAGAGAAGAAGTGATACCAAGTACGATTATCATAGAGTGTGGGACAGATATATTGAATCTGCACTAATACTGTACAGTTCCAGGGATCATAGAAAGTCATCACCCTTTGGAAATCAAGCAAAGCAGATTAGGACCTCCAGTCACCGTTCCAGATTCTCTCAACTGAGAGATTCGGATGTCGATAAGGTGGAGATGGTAACAATGATTTTAGAGATAACAAGGACAATGCAAACAATCAAAAGTAATTGTTGGAATTACATGAACTAAAGAAGGGAGAAATAGTATGATGAAATACACGAATGATAGTAATGTATTGATGCTAATAACGTGAGTACGATGATCCTCTTGGTAGAAATATGTATAAAAAAGAAGTTTTAAACACTGCACCAATAAACTGTATTCAGTAATATGTAGATATAAATAAGAAAGGTTATAGTGCAGGAGGAGAGGAAATGCATTACTCTAAGATAAAGAGCCAGCATTCCCTAAGAGCATATCTATGGATATGCACAACACAGAGTTACAAAGAGATTTTACCTCTGTTAATATCACAGTTAGCATGAAGCATCGAATAAAGCAGAGGAACTGTTGAAGGAGGCTTGCATCAGAATATATGATTTTTCAATTGGCTAATTTGTTTTGAATCTTTATACCTCTTTACTGACAGCTTAAATTGTTTTCTCTTAATGCCTTTGTTATTTACGACATCTTTAGCTAAACTTAATAATTAGTTTCTTGTATAATTTTTATTTGGCAAGGCAATGTCATCCATGACTACCAATGTTAATAAACTCAACATGTCAAATTTGTAGTCAAAGGACAGCCATTACATCTTAATATTAAATACCCAATTATTTATGTTGTTCAGTTGACGCTTTCAATTTCAACAGTGACTATTCCAGTTAATTCCAATTATGTAAGTGTCCTTTATGGTGTTTGACCTGGAATCAATTCCAGTCATCTCTTTTCTACAAAATGCCTGTTTCCAGTTCTTCAATCTCTATTTCCAAGATCAGAAACATATGCTTCTTGAAATGGTCAGAAATTGAATAACTGAGTAATTGAAAAATATGTTGGAAAAGTCAAACTAATTCGCTTTCTCTGCGACATGCATTTAGCTCAGATATGTCAAACAGATTTGGAGTGCTAATAAAGATTAACATAGTACTTCCAATTTGTTATGACTCTGTACATAATTCTTACACTAAATTTTAACTAACTGCTCGTAACCCTTTTGCAATTTGCCTTCAGATGTTTTACTCCATTAAGTGCACTATACAAATGCAAGTTGCTGTAACACCCCATGCAGAGTCATAATGGTAAATGAATTTTTTTCCTTTTATGATGCAAAGAGAATGAGTTTTGATAAAGGGACAAATTTTATTTCTGTTGAAGAAAAGAAGTAATGAAAGTTGGCTGGTGTGTAAATCAGACTGTTAAAGTGGGTGGTATATTTACTCTGTTGATGATCTGTATTTGCATATTTTCTCCTGACTCCGAAATGTGAAAAATCATCCTGATAATTGGGAATGGTGGCACTCATAATCTGTGGTGTGGTATATTTGGCTAAGTCTGTCCTTCTCTCAGAGGGGGTTATGTTATCGTTGTGTCTTACAGAAATATTTGAGATGCTCTGGGTAGATTCACTACAACTAATCCTTCTAAGTTATTGTCATTACATCCGGAAGATGCCCACAGAAAATCTTTGGTAGAAAATAAATGTTATTGTTCTATTATGTAGTACTAAATAGCTACTTACATTATATTAGAGTTACATGATAATCTATTATGAGAGCAAGTACACATTAATGTTAATTACGTAGACTAAGCACTAGAACAACGATTTAGAAAAGCAAAATGCTGCTGGAAATCCAAATTAAGCACAGAAAATGCTAGAGAAACTCAGCAAGTGGGGCAGCATCTGTGGGTAGAGAAACAGAGTTAATGTTTTGGTTTGAATATGACTGAAAAAGAGTCACAATGGACCCAAAACATTGACTGCTTCTCTCTCTGGAGATGCTGCCAGACAGGCTGAGTTTCTTCAGTGTTCTTTGTTTCATTGAGAAATACCCAATTGGTAAAGGCTGGCAAAGACTAATTAGATCCTCCCAGGAAGAGTCTCTAATTAAACAATCCCTTCAAGTACTAGCTGTCTTATCCAAAGTCAACATTGAAATGAGCATTGTAATGACCCATGAAACAAAAGCAACAATAGGTTTCTGTGCAGGAGTTTAATTCTGTTAGCCTGTTGCTGCAAATCAAAGAAACCACAAACTAAGTGGAATTTCTGGCAAAGTGTGTAATCTTGTCAACTTATTGAACTATGCTTCAAGCAGTGTGCAATAAATGGCAGGGAATGGAAAACAGAATCCATAGCCTATCTGATGGTATCATTCCCCAAAACACTTTTGTATTTCACGGTGATTGATGGAATGATTATATAACAAGTGGGTTTCTTTGCAGTGAATGAAAGCCAAAATGGAAAAATTGTCCACACACATAAAAAGGACTGATCATGATTTCACATTCCACTTTTTATCCTGCAACATAGTTTAGCTCCATCAGCCTCTTGGTCTGCATGTCACGTCCTCAATGTGACAAACATACAGCAAGCCAGGAAAAGCTGGGAGAATTGTGACACTCCTGAAGAAAACCTGGCTTCACTTATCAACCAACTCCTCTTCTCTGCTCGGTTGGAGTACTGCAGCCAGCCCCTGGTTGGCTACTGTTGAAGCTGCTCTTTTCTTTTCCTTCCTCCACATGCTGCAAGAGCGAGAGTCAAAGCAACCCGACTTCTCCTGGGTGAATAAACAAAATAAAAGGAAAAGGAACAACGTCTAAAGTGGCAAAGTGCTTCAGTTTCATCTCAAAAAGGACCTGAGTGTTCCATCAACGCTTTGCTTACACAGACAGCAGGATATAGGAACCCATAGTTTTAACTCGGGGGTTTCAAGTTCTTGTATCATAGGATCCTAATTTGCATGCCATTCATAAGGCTTTTGCATGCTCCACCGTGAGGCTTGGCCCATTTGGAAGTGCACATTGTGAAAGAGGCAGTGGGCAGGTAGAAGCAACAATGGGCCAGTAATAACAATGCCCACTGCCCAAACTCTTCCCCTGTTTTCAACTGGCAGGGAATGGGTACTTCCACAATTAGCTCTTTGGCTCTTCAGTGCCCTTCTTGTGCAATCGTGAGCTAGTGTGAAGGAAGTACTTGCTATTGCTGGGACTTTCCGGTATCCATGCTACTAATACAATATTCAAAACTCAGCTGCAACCCATGTCAGAATTTGCATGCCAGGAGCTGCCGCTCGCATTAAGGTAATTGGCTGCGACCCGGAAGGCAAAGCTCCATCCTGCTTCACGGACAGGGAGCTCAGGTGCTAATGGACAGGGAAGGTGGAGAGCAAGACCAACTTTTTGCTGACTCTCAAAGGAGGCCATGCCATAAGATCTGGCAAACCTGGGCACAGCTAGTGTCCTAGCTTAAAAGGAGTGCCAACATTGCAGGAAGATGTTCAATGATATTCTGTGCTCTGTAAGGGTAAGTGCCACCATCTTCTCTGTTACGTCACACTCACAGGGCCACCACTCACTCTGACTCTGTCACTGTACACAACTCTTAACCAAGGTTCATGGACTGCACCACTCATATTTGCATTCATCTTGACCAACTCAATGGCTCTGACCCACCACATCCTCCCAAACTACTTACTTACCCTTCCTGACCTCTGTGCTTCCTTCTTAGTCTCTGGGGACACGTCACCACCTTCTGTGCTCATGCATCATCAATTACTGCTCCTCTACCCACTTTCAGCATGCTCAATCCCTCTTTTCATCTGACTTTAGGAAAAATTAATGTCTCCACAGCATCGGACTGACCTACCAATAATCCCTGAATTGGATGCATTTGACCTGCAGGCCCTATCCCTGGACTGTATGGAAATGGATCCCTAGATTATGGTAGAACCTGGCTATCTGCGGCTAGCCCCATGGACTGGAATTGGGTAAGTGCTTTAGCTGATTCTGGTTGTAGCCCTGACTCACTGTGGCTTTTCCTTCACTAACTGACAACTAATTGCCTTCGACATTTGGAGATGGTTATTTGCTTGAAGCACAATGCAATGTGTTTGCTACTTAAGCTGCTGGCACATGCTGCAGGGGTGACCAAGCACAATGCCACTCAGAGACATATCCACCCCTTTGACTGTTCCATGCTTCACATTTCCTTTCCTACTTTCTCTCTGCCCCAAGCTAAGAGCCTTAAGATTTGTGGACGCTGGTGGTGCAGTGATGGGTTCTCTACCTCTGAGATAGGCGACCTGGGTCCAAGTCCCATCTGCTTCAGAGATGTACAATAACAGGTTGATTAGAAAATATCAAATATATGACATGTCCTGTGGAGATTTTTGTTTAATCATTCATAGGATGTGGACGCAAATGGCGGGGCTGGCATTTATTGCCCATTGCTTTTTACCCTAGAACTAAGTGGTTTTCTAGGCCATTTCAGAGGGCAGTTAAGGGACAACTATATTGCTATGGACCTGGAGTCCCATGTAGGTCAGACCAGGTAAAGATAACAGATTTCCTTCCCTAAAGGACATTAGTGAACGACATGGGTTTTTATGTCAATTGACAGTAGTTTCATGGTCATCATCAGACCTCCTGCACCGATGGTGATATTTGACAGCCTGGATCACAAGTGTCACTTGGCCATGTTGTGACATCATGAGTTTAGTGAGGCTGATGCTTGTCTTAGGGCTTCTGGACCCAGACAGGTTGTGTTGTTGCTGTAGATGTCTGAGCAGCCTGGTGCTGTAATCCACCACCTATGGAGCAAATTGTCACACATTATGGTTATCATATTTGCACAACTGTCTCCAGGAGAGACACTGACATCGCCAAGGTGGATTCCAATGATTCAACATGAATTGAGACCTGGATCTGACTGCTGATTGACCAACGAGAGTCCAGACCTGAGGCCATCAGTTAGAGTATGCAGACACAACATATTACCCTGAAATTTGTAAAGGCTCTTTCTGTTGTTCTGTCTAAATAGAGCTTTGCAAGGTCTCTCTTGCTGCATCTCTCCCTGAGGAGGACACACAGGTTTGGCTCCCTTTTCTTTGTCACCCTCCTTGTTCAGATTCCTTACTTTTTCCCAGTCATAGAGTCTTTGAGGAATACAGCATGGAAACAGGCCATTCAGCACAAACTGGTCCATGCTGACCATGGTGCCCACTCAGCTAGTTCCAATTGCCCGCATTTGGTCCTTGGGTTCTGTCAACCCTTCTCATCCATGTACCTATCAAAATGTTTTTTAAATGTTGCTATTGTACCTGCTTCAACCACTTTCTCCGGTAGCCCATTCCATATAGCACCACTCTCTGTGTGAAGAAGTTGCCCCTCAGGTCCTTCTTAAATCTTTGCCCTCTCACCTTAAACCTATGCCCTCTAGTTTTCAATTCCCCATCCCTGGGGAAACGACTATATGCATTCATCCTATCTATGCCCCTCATGATTTTATACACCTCAATATGGTCACCCCTCATTCTCCTACATTCCAAGGAATAAAGTCCTATCCTGGCCAACGTCTCCCTATAACTCAGGCCTACTAGTCCTGGCAACATCCTCGTAAGTCTTCTTTGCACACTTTCCAGTTTAACTATATCTTTCCTATAACAGGGTGACCAAAACTGTACACAATATTCCAAGTGCGGCCTCACCAATGACTTATACAATGTAACGCCCCAAATCATATACTCAATGCCTCGACCGATGAAGGCCAGCATGCTAAATACCTTCTTCACCACCCTGTCCACCTATGAGACCACTTTCAACCAGCTATGTCCCTCTGTTCCACAACACTCCTCAGGACCTTGCCATTTACAGTATAAGTCCTACCTTTGTTTGACTTTCCAAAGTGCAACACCTCACACATATCTGTATTGAATTGTATTTGCCAATCCTCAGCCCACTTCCCCATCTGATCAAGATCCCACTGTAATTTTTGATAACCTTCTTCGCTATCAACAATACCTCCTAATTTTGTATCATCTGCAATCTTACTAATCATGCCTTGTACATTCACATCCAGATCATTTATGTAAATAACAAATAACAAAGGTCCCAGCCACGATCCCTGTGGCACACCACTAGTCACTGACTGCAGTCCGAGAAACAACCTTCAACCATCACCCTCCGCTTCCTACCATTGAGTCAATTTTGCAATTTTTAAAGCAATTCCTTGCCCTTATTGCTTTAAGCATTATTTGTAGCAGCTGCCAAACCCAGTCTCTGCCTCTGCTCCAGATATTTTCACATTTATTCTCTAAGTATAACCTAGTTCCTCCCCAGCTCAGTATTTTCTGCCCCTATCTTAGGTTATTTCTGTCTCCTCTTCCAATATTTCCCTCCTTAATTCCTCTAGCCATAATGAACCCATTTCGGTGCGTACCCCTGCCAGGACTAAGGTTTAGGGAGAGATTTTCCAGATATTTCCTCCCTAATTGTCTTGGCTGTTTAATCTGCTCTTTTTATGCTTCCCAGAGCTAATTTGGTTCAGGGTGGATAAGGAGTGCCTGTACTATAATAATAAAAACTAATTCATCGGAGGCACCTCAGCTGTTTGGGGCAGGTCGGATGGGTCTTTTGATGAATTCCTATCATCTTTGTATGTTTGTAGCATTCCCTTGCTCCTGCTATCTAGCTCCTAACGTGAGTATATCTTCACCACCCAGTCTGAAGAAGGTATTCACACCCCACCTTCTCAAGGTCACCTGGAAAGAATAAATGCTGGCCCAGCCAGTGCCAATCATATTCCACGAATGAATTAAAATAAATAACTAATACCATCTCACATCTTGGCAAGGCATGAGTTTGCTCTTTACTGCCTCAGTTCTGACATGAAGAGCAAATTTGAAGTTTTCCACGCCCTTGGCTTTTTGAGAGCAGGACATGATGTGATAGTGTGGTCACTGATTCAACATCAAATAATAATGTACTTGTTAATCTGAGGCAACCTGCATTCCTTTTAATTGATCTCTTATTGCTGTGTATGCAACTCATGTTCATTAACATTTAATCTTACAGCCTAATTATTATAACAAGGCTCTTTAAACAGTACTTTCCAAACCCACAACTACTATTAGTTGGAAGGACTAGGGCAGGAGATTCATGGGAACATCACGACCTGATGTTCCCCTTCAAGCCACTCTCCATCCTGACTTGGGAATGTTCGTACAGTGTCACTGGGTCAAAATCCTGGAATTTCCTCCATAATGACATTTGGGGGCCTACCACCAGCACGTGGACAGTAGCAGTTCAGAAGGTGCCTTCTCAAGGGCATACAGAAGAGGGCAATAAATGCTGCTTCGGCCAACAATATCCATATCCCGTAAGTGAATTTAAACAAAACTGCCAGGTTCTTACGTTGAGAGTACAGAAAAGACTTGCAAAACGTGACTGGTTGATTTTCAGCTGTTGAGTAGATTTTGCATCCATTTTAATGTGCTGCTGAGGGAAACGTAAGTGTCATTTGCTGCTGAAAGCTTTTTGAGCCCTAGTTACTGGTATGTGAATGACAAGAGGCAGAATGGAAGATGGGGCAGATGCAATCATGTCTTGAACTCAGGTCTTTATTTTGCTACTGCTGCTGTAACGCTTGACTGGCTATCAAAAGGAAGAGCTCTGCATTGTAAAACAGAGAGGATGAGTCAATGCTGATACATATAATATTGCAGAAGGCCATTTAGCCAATCACGTACTGTGCTTTATTACAGACCAATCCAATTCATTCATCTGAACCACCGTGCCTCGCTCCCATTGCACTGACCTGAATATCCTCTCCCTGATGTAAGTTTTCACCACAGTAAATAGAAAAATGGATTGGGCTGCAAACTGAGTCATTATTCTGACTCTTTCTGGTACAGCTGTTATAGCTGTAGCTCTGACCAGGAATCTCTACTGCTAAATTTATCGGGCCAGACAATTAGCTTGGTCAGGTCATTCTTCCCACACAGGCCTATCTCTGGAATGATCTTATGGTTCAAATTGGAATTGGAAACAGAAGTGCATTATGGATCTGACAGGCCTTTTGCCAAGGAACTGACCAGCAGCTCCAGGGTCATCAAGTTACAGACAAACAGCAGCAGCCAGTAGGTCCCCAAGCTTCGAGAACCAAAGGGGTCCCCTGCAATGAAAAGGCCTCTTATCAACCATGCTCACTTCACGTTGCTCCTTAATTTGTTTTTGGGGTGGGGTATGGGGTCATAGTCAGTGCTAGCAGGAGGGACAATGCCAGTTTTTTCAGATACCCAGGGCACTTCCAGAATAATGACAGCACAGTAACTCAGTCCTACCTCATTTCTTGGCACCTGTTATCATGTGCCTAGTGGAATGGCAAGGACGCCTGGGTGGGGGGAGCAGGGCAGGTACTGGCCATTATGGGAGTGGGTACCTCTGACACTGTGGGCAGTGGCATGGTTTCAACCATGATTAAGGACGATGGGATGTTCCAACCTAGAGCACATTCACATGTTTCCCTTCACTTTCAACCCATAATCTTCAGATGGTTCAACCATGGAATTTTTGTTTTCCCCACTTCCTTCACATCAACCTTGCCATTGTGCCTTTATACTTTCAGATACTTAAGAACTGCCAGGGAAGGCAGTAAGATGGGAGGCTGAGGAGGAAGAAAGACTGCCACCCAATCTGACACTTGCTGCTACCATCTCAGTTTCTGGGACTGTACAAACCTTAAAAGGTACTGACATGGCGAATTGGTGGGCCCAAGTGGAAGGTTGGGGGAAAAGGATTATGTGATTGCTGGTTCCATGGAGGGTGAGAATATGTGTGAGGTCCGTTGAAAAGGACTTGGGTGAAGGATGTTTAGAACTTGGAGCTGGTGGCTACTCCACATCTCCATCCACTTCCCCCCAGTGTTGGAATCAGTGCAGCTAAGGGCTCTGCCTTCATGAAAGTGGTGGAGGCAATAGCCCACCTAGTATCAGTACACCATTCCAATAAGTTACTGGTGGACTTCATCATGGTCAAGAAAGGGAGTTGTCGATTCAGAAACCCAATCACCTTCTCAATGATGTTTTTTCATGGCAGCATGGTTATAATGATATGAATGTTGGCCTTGTGGAGCTGGGCTGTGAGAAAAAGTATCAACTGATGTAGAACAGAGAGCCCTTTTCACCTAGTGATCACTGTCTGGTTTGTTATTGTGGTTGATAGATTGCTGTTACACGGGGCTGGGACAGACTGATGATCGTAGCCAGGAGGTGCTGAACGCACCATTTGAATAACAGTGAATGCCATGTCCGCAAAACCACGTGGGTAATGTTATTGGCACCCTGCACCATGGAGATGCTAATTATCCTTGCAAAAACAAGTGGACTTCTCGCACTTCCCTCTCTTCTGATGTGACAATTGTTTCATTGGGTGTGTGGGTATATCTTTGCTTAATCTCCCAAAGTAATGCTGCTGGAGACCATGGAACTTTCTGCAAGGACTCTATTTCCATTACTAACTTGTCTATGCACATATTCCCTGAGTGATATAATGGACCTTCTGATCCTTTCCAGTTTACTTGATTTAGCTATGTCACTCGATATCATTATATCATTATGCAAACTTCCAATATTAGTCCTCTTAGTGTACAGCAATGCATGGAAAACTGCCACTGCCTATTCCAGCAAGAGAAATTTATTCATAAAGAAGTTGACGCTCATGTCAAACCAGCATTTAATGCTAATTGATGTCAATCTCCATACACTGCACATTTTCGGCACATTCATTTAACCAGGCTGGCATTCAGCATGGGCCTCACTGAAACAGCCCCCACTGTGTTGAAACTATTTTTGTAGCCGAGCTGGTATTGTTAGTTCCTGGAACAATGAACAAAGCTGATTATTTCCATTGTTAACTTCACATTTCTTGCAAAATAATTGTCCAATGACATTGGACTTAAAATGGTTATATGGAGTGTAAAGAGTTTGAACTGTGGGTGCAAATTTGCAACTTCCAAGAAAATAAAAATAGGCTTTTATCAGCTCCCTCCTGAACCATTTCTAAGCCCCAAATTACAGGGTTCGTTCAGTCTGAGCAAGAGTACATGGAACCAAACAGAATTTTACCGGTAAAACATTAAAGGGTCTGTTGAAAAAGTCCAATCTTTGCTGTCCCTTGTAGATAAGGGGTGTGTAGAGACACTGCTGTAATTATCTTCTGCATTAGTTAATGATGGGGTGGCAGAGAAAAAACATAAGACTGTTCTTGCACCTTTGTTATGAACTTTATTAATCCATGCAGTGCAACATTATACATTTTTCAGGTAACGTTAAATACATGCAATTAAAATATCTTTATGATACTGTATAGTGTACATTAGTTTGGTTCCTTCCAAAGCAATGTGTATGACTTAAATGAATTGATGTTATGTAAGAAGGCTGTGAATGAAAATACAAACCTATCTATTGTACCATCTACACTCCCTCAATTGGATGTGTGCTTCGTATAAGCTTTTAAAAGTTGAATGAAGCAAGGATCTTAATGAGTGCAGTGGTATATTGCATGAGTACTAGACCTTTATACAGTATATGTGAACCACATGCATGGTGTTTCAGTTGTTGTTACGATGGGAAGCTACATTAATCTCAAGAGAGAATCAGGGCGATGAGCCAATCAAAGCAAACCCAAATATGATATGAACAGAGTACCACAGAGCAGTAGGGTGTCCTATTGGCTTTCCAGCCTTGCAAGCCTGCCTGCCATGCTTAATTGGATTGTGAGGTTTCTTACCCACTAATTGGCCTGTTCTGGGAAAATCACTGCAGGTTGACTGTTTCTCACATACTGCAGGATTGTGACCCTCACTTGAAGCCAGAGTCTCAAACTAAAACCGAGAACCCTGCCCTAAATTGCTATCATTTTGAATTCTTTTGAGTGTACAATGGATGAGTCTGGTGCTGAACAAAAGGTAGATGTGCACTTTGCGGCTCATGAGGGATGTTCATTTCTAGATGTTAGAAAAAACTGAATATTCATGTGGAGTAAAAATCCTTGATTTTACCTAAAACAATTCAATTATGTCTTAACTTATTCTGGCTTGGAATTCTGAGGCACTGTCAAAAAATGACTCATTCTATGGATATGAGCTCACATCACCTTTCAAGTGTGCTGGTTGCAAAAGTAACTTCAATCATATCTATTTCTAACAAAGGCAGCAATTACAGTGCTTTAGAAATCATGATGGCTTATTCAGTTTTAATTCATTTCAAAACACTAGTGCATTCTATAGTGGAAATATAATGGCTCATAATTCCCACCAATAAGGAATGCTGAACTGATTGCATTTTCAAAAGCTGCTATAAGCATTATACATGCAAGAGGCTAAACATGCACGTGCTGTGACGATGGACCTTTGGGAACATAAAGTAACTTTTTTTCAGCTCAATCTCTGGACTATGGCAAATGTTACTGCACTTCTACAGAATGTTGCTAATTGCTGAAGGATACAATTCAAATAGTACTCACATTTTTTAAAAAAGTGAGTCTGTTAGTTATCCACAAAATGCTAAACTTTAACAACACTATTATTGTGTAAATAGCCTATCTGGTCAGTACCTGTGCTCCAATAGTTTTTTTGTAATCCCTGACTTGATCCAACCTATTTTTCACTAATTTCGTTACTGAGGCAGCTTGGTTACCTACAGTGAACATGGTCTGGTTTGTGCACAATGTATTTTTCATTGGAATTGAGAATGATCAAGATGGGTTAAATTTATTACTGGTCTAATGGTTTCTTGTCTCCATTTAATCCTTCATGACAGGTGATTTTAAGCATAATAGCAGGATTCTAAATCAAAATAATAATATCAAGTAATATTAAAAACATACCAGTAGTTTTAATAAAACCTGCATTTCCTGGTAATTACAAGTGGCTCTGGGCTGCTAACAGAGGATTTACTTTCTAGATATTTTTAATCAAACTGTTCTGACCCACCTCTGAAGCAGATGGGACTTGAATGTAGGTCTTTTGGCTCAGAGGTAGGACACCAGCACTACAGAAGGCAAAATCAGACAGGCTGTAAAACAGCAGCCCATCACATCTTGACAATTTCTCATTAAAATTATCCTACAAATAATCCACAAATTCTGCTGCTAAAACCAGTTATGTATAGCTCAGTCTGCCCCTATTACAGCCATGAAGTGTAATTGCTTGTTCGGCCAGGCTAATTGGAGACTAACTGCTTTTAGCAGATCATCAAGTCAATTGGAGGTCATAAGAAAGTCATTTCTCTTTGTCTCGGCAATGATCGACTTTACTTCTCTGCAAAGAACCTTACTTTGTATGTGAGACATATGAAGTGTGAAAGGGATTGAAAAATATGCGAAGTTGAGAGAAGCTAAAGTTTGTTTTATTTGTTATGACTAGATAGATTTATTAGTTTTGTGGAATCATAAAGATGCCATTCTAAGTACAAAATGTTCCTACAATGATTGACCAATATGTAATGCATATAGAAAATAATAATGGATTGTGATATTTCAGAAATTCCAGATTAAGAATGCAATACATTTACAATGAAGATGATCTTGTTTTCTTAAACTGTGCAGTGAGGCACTAAAGATAGCACCACAAGCGGTAGAAAAGATAATTTTCCATTAGCAAATTAGGATTAAGTACGAATATATTTTATAACTTGTGCCCTGCTGCCTAAAGAGAACTTTTATGTGGACAACATGAAAAATTCTATGATTAATGTTTACAAAGTTTAATAATTAAAAGAAAAAATACATAATGAGTTTTGTTGTGTGGGTGTAGTTTGTTCATAGTGACCTATGTTGAGATTCTCCACAGGACTAAATTACTTTCGGTACTTGAGAAATTATGTTCCTTTGTCACATAGTTTAATGTATTCTCTTGTTCAAAGACTTTGGCAACTGCACAGAAAGTTTACATTGAAATCAAAATTCTAAAATAGATGACAGCCTGCAATTCTTCTGAATCAGAATATTAGGTGTTTGATACTCGACGAGATGCACAAACTTGGGGTTCACAAAAGAACATTAGCTGTCAGCCATAAACTAAACATACTCCCACACAATTAATCAAATGTTAAATCTTACAGAAAATGACAAAAATGATGTTCAAAGGTGCAATGTCTGATCTTCTTTGCGATATTCTTAAAGGAAAGTGGAATGTTAGAATTCCTTCTTTTATTAGAACAGTTAATTGACAGTTTTAATGTTGTTGGCGATCAGATTCAAAGACCTAGGCATTTTGAGGGAGGGACAACGAAAGAGGCTGCAACAGGCACTGAAGTCCACTGACACACTTATTGCAGAGAACTGATTTTATACCCTCCCCAGGATGCGTGCAACCCACCAATTGCATGGCATGATAATCCGGCAAATAACACGACAACCTCGGTAGTGATAAGGGTATGGCATATAGCCACCGAGAGGTTCACAGACTCGCTGGCAATATTGATGTCCACGGCGACATTCAGCACAACAGAATCCATTCTGGTCATACCAAGGATCAATGTAGAGCCCATTTTCTCTCTGTGAAAATCGAAACATATTAAAACTCTCTCAGCTGTTGGGTAAATAAAAGTACGGTTTTGCTTTAGGTATTTGATACATAGTCAGGAAATGCCAACATGATATTTTGAAAATCTCAAGCCTGTGTCACTTGCTGTCAACTTTTCCCATTGTGAGTTCTAAATGACCACATTTACAATAGGAAATGTCTATGTAAATATATTAAACTCTCCTACCAGTGGTAGTATCTTAGCTTTGTATCACCAATGTCCATGACTACACAGCAATGAAAGTACTCCCATGCAACCAACCCTAGTTTGTTGTGATCTAAAATATTATATAGGCAGGAAAGTTTTAAATAAATCCAACTTGTACAATGAAGATGGCAGCTTGGTATATTCTCATAGCCACTATAACTCTGCCACTATAACTTTGCTGGGGGTGCAGTGGAGTGGGACAGGTCCAAAGAAATCCAGACAAGGTTTAGACATATAGCATATAATTTTAGAGATACAACTTTAAAATGGGGACTTAATTAAAACTCTGTACTCTGGTCCCATTATTCTCTGTGCTGTATTTCTGTGGAAGACTGTATTTTATCTTCAATCCTCATCTACCAACCATTGGCAGTCACACTAATATTTAGCACCTCATGCTGTTATATTGTCATATAAATACTTACCTGGCTTGTTTGACCCTCCTCTTTTTGCTATTTTAACGAAATTGTTAACCCATTGCATTTCGCTTACATGCTAATATAATCAAAAGTCACTCCCATTCTTAGATAATATTTGACAATCTTTAGGTTTATCGATATCAGGAATTAGTCATAGTGGAAATAGACCAATGTGGTGAGAAGCTAGAGCAGAACAATTTCAAAGGGACGAAGCTTATCTAATCATCATCATTTTTCCTTCAATTTGTCTTGTCTGCGCACACAATAACAGCACAAGCCAATCTAATTTATATCTAATGAGACAGTCGAGTGTCCCTTTATCTGTTTTGAAAATGATACAAAATAACATTATCTTCTGTAAGATTTCATCCATTATTTTCTACAGATGATTTTTCTTTTTAAAAATTATCTTAAATTTTATTTCAGTGATCTTTGACTGATGCATTACTTATAAAAAGCCAAGACTGCTGATTGGTTTGATTTTCTCATGACTTGAAAGTAAAAATAAATAAACCTTTGGAAAAAAAAACAGATGATTAAATCGGGTTTTGCTCTGACTCACTGAAATATATCTGTCAAACCACAGTGCTTATCTTGCCCAGCTTATATTGAAATAGCTGTAAATAATGGTTTTATTTAATGCACAGCAATCATGAAAAAAAAAGCTTTTGTTCAAGAGAGAGTGCTTTATCCGGATTACAATCTCTCTGTTTTAAGTAGTCTTGCCTTTATTTCATCAATATTGCTGCTTTCTTCTGAAGGTTCCCCTCTTATACTTTACTGAGTGACCATCTTTCTCCCCTCACGAACATTACTGTGTTGAAATTAAACGCCCATTTAAACATCATAGGAACAGCAGTAGCCAATTCAACTCTCAAGCCTGTTTATCGTTTAATTAGATTGTGGATGATCTAGATCTCAAACTGCATCTACTAGGGCTGGTTCCAGATCTGTTAATATCCTGATGGAAATATCAGTTCAGTTTCAGCATTTTGATTGACCTAGCCTCAACAACTTAATGTGAGACAGGTCTTGATTTCCTCTGAGATAGTAGGAACTGCAGATGCTGGAGTCTGAGATAACAAGGTGTAGAGCTGGATGAACACAGCAGGCCAGGCAGCATCAGAGGAGCAGGAAATCTGACATTTTGGGTCTGGACC
>NC_063345.1:57206905-57265524 GCF_021869965.1 Rhincodon typus | reverse complement strand
TTTCCTGCTCCTCTGATGCTGCCTGGCCTGCTGTGTTCATCCAGCTCTACACCTTGTTATCTTGATTTTCTCTGCTATTTGCATGAATTCACCCTGGACAGTTCCAATTTTAAGGTTTGTCACCTCATTTGCTCAGCAATGCCACCAGAAGTTGTGCACTTTTCCAAAAATCAAAGAATCCCCAAGAATGCTAAATCATATTAGTTTTTGTCTGCGTATCTTCAGGCTTTTGTCTATGGAACATGTTTCTAATAATATGTGACTGACATGAGAGAGTTTGCTGATTCTGACAGAATGAGGGAGCTGTATTAGCATTGCCTGACAACATTATTAATCTAAGCTACTGTTAATTGTACAAATCAAAGTTGAAGACACTTAATTGTCCTCTGAAGTAACCAAAATCAAACTCCTCAGTGGTTCAAGATAAATGCTCACCACCATCTTCTAAGAGTAATTAGGAATGGGCAATAAATACTAGCCTCGTCAGCAACACCTATATGCTAAAATGAATTTTAAAATTGCTATGATTGTCCCAATAACTATGTCTAAGGAATTCTCAGGGTTGGAAGGGCCTCTTTGACTTCTGCATAACCACCTTTTGGACCAGGCTTTTGATCACATCTCCTAAGAGCTTCTTAAGTAGCTTGGTGACAAACTTGTTTAATAACACTTCTATGAAGCACCTTGGGAGGTTTTACTATGTTAAAGGGGCAATTTAAATACAAGTTGTTGTTTGCACCATATTTCAGCTAGAGAATTTCTGAATACAGTTACAAATCACACAAGACTGAATTTTCAATACAGTTCTTCATGCAAAATCATGTTATGCTATATAATTCAAAATGAGGGCAGTCTTCTCTTCCATACCTGCATCGTTGGACAGCACTACTTTGCAAAATAGCACTCCTGAAGTCTGGCAATAATATATGATACTACTTTTGTGGCAGGGGAAATAATTTTTACTGAAGTGATTGTGAGTCTTATTTTTAACAGCTATTGCAAAAAAGGTAATAGGTTTTTCTCTGAGGTAATTTTAAAAGATAGCTGTTCAGAAAAATAAATAAAAAACAATAAACAGTTCTTTGGCAGAAAGTTTCAGTAACATTTATTGTCCAGTGTTTTTGCTTCTCAACTTGGTTTCTTAATCAAGAATGCAAGTATACCTAATTCTTATGCTATAACAGGACTTTTTCAATGTAATGATAATTTGTGATACAGAGAGAGACTCTGGTTCAAAATAGAGTTTTCCAGATGAGATTGTGATGGGATGGAAATAATATCATTAGATACAGGCAAGTGTAGTCTAAAATTTCAAAATGCAATTTACATAGGAAGAGCAAACTATCGTAGATTAATCTCAGCATTTGGAAAGCCAGGATGCTCCATTTTCCAGGAAATATATGTAAATACAAAGAAGAAAATGGCAAACAGTGGAAAGCTATCCACTTCAATAAATATTAAGTTAAATCTGAAATATTAAGTTAAATCAGAAATCCCCGAACTAGACGAGGCAATGGATAACTCAAAAGCCTTTTCCATTAAGTGGATAATTGGGTAAGAGCAAAGGAATTAAGAAGTGAGCAGGAACTCACTTCACACAAAACAACAACCGATAGAGCCTCCAAATAACCATTATAGGAGAGCTGAAGGACTTGATTCAACTTGGATTGATTCTATTTAATTAAAGAGACGATGGGAGAGATATGTATAGATTGTATAGTGCACTTCTTTGAGTGCCACGCACACCAAACTGAACTTGCTGGGGACAGGCAGTGTAACAGGCCACTACCTGTATGTCTCACATAGTCTTTTCCAATAGCATCAGCAAAGAATGGCGCAAGAATTAAACCAGAAATAACACTAGATGAAGATATTTCTCTACCATTGTCTTAAAACAAATCAAAAACTCTACTTTTGCACAGATGGTTTTGAGATATTTACTGCTTCTATCACAGCATGTGAAAGACTTTGAAATGACAAGGTGTGCGTGTGAAAACAAATGTTAAGGTCTTTCAATTAAAGACTAAATACCCTTAATATTTAGCCTTGATAGAAGATGAGGCTTGACATATAGTGGGAGATTGAACTCAGAATCACAGAATGATTACTATGCAGCAGGAGGCCATTTGGCCCATTGTGCTGGCACCTGTTTGGTCACCTAGTGCTAATCTCCTGCCTTCTCCCCATATCCCTCCCCATATCCCCATATCCAGAAAACCATCCTATGCCCTCTTGAATACTTCAATTACACCTGCCTCCACCACATTTCCAGGCAGTGCATTCCATATTAAGGTATGGACATTGTTCAAAGTACTGTTGTAGGGTAATGTCCTCAGGACCATACACCAGCCATCTGTTGAGGCAATATGCTCCGATATTTGCTTGCTCTGCATTTGCTTTCTGTGCTGCCTGAATTTCCTTTAGTCTGTGTTGTAGCTGGTAGGGATTTGAAGTTCCAAGAAGGGCAGGATTCCAGGTATGAATCCTGATTTTTTTTATTTTCGGAGTCTGTCTGCTGTATGCTCCGCCAGCCTCACTTATCGCTGGAGTGTAGCTGCCTCGAGATTTTACTTCTGTGTTTGATGGTTCTCACCCCCAGTTGGTCAGTCCTCATTTGAAAGTGCAGTGATTTCTTTTCTTAACCTTTTTTAAATCTCTGCAGTCTTCCTCCCATTTCACTGTACTGTTGCTTTGTTCTCTTGCCCTGTTTTAATGTGGGAACATGGCTACTGCTGTTGCTTTCGTTCGTTTTAAATGTTCATGCCAGTTCTGGGCCCCACCAGGTGCGTTCCTGTTGCTCCCAGCAGAGTTCTGTTGCTGTAACACAGCCACTGTGTATTTAAGGGGCTGGTTAACAAGACCTGTTCCACATCAATGACCAAGGAGGGGGAATATTACCTGGACAATTTATGCCAGGAGGTAACGATACCCCTCAAGATAGTGTCTTCTGATTTGGTCAGTGGTCAGGGACAGCAAGGCTTGACTGCAGCTGAACCAAGTAAAAGGACCCGGGAGCACAGCAGTGTCAGTCTCTACAATTGTCCAACAGATCTGAACTCTTCTCAGCTTGCTTGGATGAGGGTGATGGCTGCAGGGTGGGAGCTTACTGGACATGACACTGTGGGACAGGAAACCATTCGAGAAATGCAGGTAAGAAGGAAGGTACTGGTAACGGGGGAACTGTATAGTAAAGGGCACTGATCCTCGTTATGTTATGATCTGCTGCACTCCACGCAAAACAAAGCTTTTCACTGTACTTGGGTACACATGACACTAATAAATTAAATCAAATCAAATGAAAAAAAAACTGTTCTCTGCAGCAATGACTGAGAGTCCAATAAAGGTTGTGCACTCTGGCTGGTGATGAATTTGCAGTGGGAAGGGGAGGATCCAATGGTTGTGATTCATGTTGGTTATAAAACCAGACAGAGGTTCTACTGACACAGAATGAGAATTTCGG
Organism: Rhincodon typus; assembly: GCF_021869965.1. NCBI lineage: Eukaryota > Metazoa > Chordata > Chondrichthyes > Orectolobiformes > Rhincodontidae > Rhincodon > Rhincodon typus. The sequence goes on along the minus strand of NC_063345.1, from coordinate 57,262,064 downwards.
TGCTCAAGTTACGAAACCCAACCTCAGAGGTAATAATGCCTGGATAACTCTCTGAGCTATGTGCAAATCGGCACAGAATGATTAAAAGAAGTGAATACATGACTCAAAGACTGGTTTGGGAAAAGTGGACTCTGGTTCGAGGAGCACTGGTAACTGTACTGTTGGGACAGTCTGCACCTGAAATGAACCTGGACTGATGTTCTTTGCAAGTCACATAACAGGACGTAGAAATGCATTTAAACTTGGGGCATGAAGGAGCAAGCTCGGGTGGTTGTAATGAATTGGGGATGGAATCAAGGAAAGAGAGCAAAATACTGATGTGGAAAATAAAGCTCAGACATGCCGTGAAGGGCTAGAGAAAAATTCCATGAATGTATCAAGACTAGATGTCAGGAAGATATCAAAAAAAACACCTAACTCTCTCTATCAGAATGTGCAAAACCATTCATAACAAAGTAAATGAATTGATAATGTACACTGAAATGAATAAATGTGAACTACAATAATTATAAGTGATTTTAATCTACATATAAATTGGAAAAGTCAGATTGGTAATAGGAATCTCTGTGGAGTTCGTAGAATGCTCATGAAGTAGTCTCTGATAGCAGCTCATTTTGGAACTGACCAAAGTGTATGTTGGTATTGTGCAATGTGGCAGGATTAATTAATGACCTCAGAGTAATGACTCCCAGATAGCAGTGATCTTACATTGATTTAGTTTTATATCTGGTTGAAAGGAAGATGACTGGGTCTAAGACAAGTATTTTCAACTTAAAAAAGGGCAACTATGTGGCATGAAAGCTGAACCTGCTGAAGTGAAAGGATACTAGCCAAGGAGATATATCAATAGGGAAGCCGTGGCTGGTGTGAAATATCCCTTTAAGGGGACATTTCAGAATAGGCAGAACAAGTATATTCCCACTACAAAAATAAATTCCAAGGGAATGATCACCATCTGTGGTTGACTAAGTTAAAGAGAGCATCAAACCTAAGGAAAAGCATATAACTACCAAAGATGAGTGACAGGTCAGATGATTGGTCAGAACTCAAAGAAAAGTTAACGAAATTACAAAAAATTGTATGAAAACAAATTTGTTGGAAATGTAAAATAGATAACAAGAAGTTCAATAGGAATCTAAGAAGGAAAAGCAAAAGTAAAGGAAATGTTTGTGCTCCAGAGGGTGAGATTGTAGAGTTAATTGATAATACTAGATAATAAAGATATAACAACTGTAACAAATGAATGTTTTGCTTCTGTCTTCACAATAGAGGATACAAAACCATTACATCAGTACCTACAAGTCTGGAGGCTGAAGGAAGAAAAGATCTTGGTGAAATTATAGACATAAGCAAAGTGCTACTGAGCACTGAGTCTCTGAGCCCAGATGGAATTCATCTTAGGGTATTAAAAGAGGTGGCCATTGAGGTAGCAAATGCTTTGGTGTTATTTTCCAAAAATCATCAGATTCTGGAAAGATTCCATCAGACTGGAAAATAACAAATACAATCCCTCTAAACAAGAAAGGAGGGAGGCAGAAATCAGGAAACAATAGGCCAGCTAGCTTGATGTCGGCTGTGGGAAAAGCTGTTAGAATTGATCATTGAGGAAGTTATAATGGAACAATTAGAAAAAAACTTACATTAATTGAGAACAGTCAGTATGTTTCTCTGACAGGGAAATTGTGTTTATCCAATTTATTGGAATGCTTTGAAGGAGTAAGATGCACAGTGGATGTAGGGGAATCCATTGATGTACTATGCTTAGATTTGCAGAAAACATTTGACAAGATTCCACATAAAAGGTTATTGAGCAAAGAATGAGCTAATTGGGTAGGGGGTAATACTTTATTTTGGATGAAATATTGGCTGGTGGACAGAAACAGGGTACATGTACAAAAAGGTCAAATTCAGATTGGTAGTATGTGTTGTAGAGGTCTGTACTGCACACATATCATTTTATCATCAATATCAGTGACATAGTTGAAGAGCTTGATGGGCAGAATTCCAGGGTACACAGAGATCTATGCATTCTAGTGAATGAGTCACAAAAATTAGAATGCAGGTACAGCATATAGTCAGAAAATCTGGTGGAATGGTAGCCTTTATTACATATTTGAATCAAATACATGTAGTTCTGCTATATAGCGTGTTTCGTTCAGTTGAATTGGCTGTAATGCGATTGATGAATAGAACATAGAACATAGAACAGTACAGCACAGTACAGGTGCTTTGGTCCACGATGTTGTGCCGAACTTTTACCTTAAACCTAAGGTCTATCCAACCTCCACCGCTACCTTATACTATCATCCATATGCCTATCTAATAGCCGCTTAAATGCCCCTAATGAGGCCAACTCCACTACCCTCTCCGGCAATGCATTCCACGCTCCTACCACTCTCTGAGTAAAGAACCTACCTCTGACGTCTCCCCGATATCTACCTCCTTTCACTTTAAAACTACGTCCCCTCGTAAAAGCTACCTCCACCCTAGGAAAAAGTCTCTGGCTGTCTACTCTATCTATATCTCTGATCATTTTGTACACCTCTATCAAGTCACCTCTCATCCTTCGTCGTTCTAAAGAGAAAAGCCCTAGCTCTCTCAACCTTTCCTCGTAAGACCTTCTCTCCATTCCAGGCAACATCCTGGTAAATCTCCTCTGCACCTTTTCTAACGCTTCTACATTTTTCCTGTAATGACGTGACCAGAACTGGACACAATACTCCAGATGTGGCCGAACCAGGTGGACGTTGTTTGGATAACTTGAACCTTCTGCTGTAGAGGTACAGCAATTTTCTATAGCGATTTCCCTATAACATGATTTTCTGTAGCGTGAGGTCACACAAGAACTCAATTATCACATTATAGGAGAACTACCTGTATAAGACATTAAGCTTCAATTATAGAGGACTTTTGTGAGACCACATTTCAAATACTGTGTGCAGTCTTGATTTCCTTTTTTGGAGGCAGTTGAAAGGAGATTTATTGGACTGATATTGGGAATGAGCAGGTTGCATTGTGATAAAGATTGCACAGGCCGGGCTTGTTTTCTATGGAGTTTAGGAGAATGAGGGGCAATTTAATTGAAGTTTATAAGGCTCTGCATGGTCTTAGCAAGATAGACATAGAAAGAATAGTTATTCTTGTGGGTCAGTCAAGAGCTAGGCAACACTGTTTTAAAATTAGGCATTGCCCTATTAGAACAGAGGAAATGTTTTTGTTTTCTGTTGGAGGTTTGTGCTATTTTGGAACACTGTGCCTCAGAAAGCAATGGAGGCAAGGTCACTGAATATTTTTAAGATGGAGTTGGATAGGCTTTTTTTAGGTAGGGAATCAAAGGCTATTGGAGATAGATAACAATGTGGAACCTGGAACATGAAACAGATCGGCCATGGGTTTTATTTCACGGTAGATCAGGCCTGAAGAACTGGATGGCCTGCTTCCGTTCCTAATTTGTAATTTCATATACTTGTACGTTTATTGAATCATGTATTTTACATACAGAGCAGAGAGAATCCCTGCATGACTGTCTTGGAGTAAATCCTTTTACACATGACCTGAAATCTCCCCCTCCGACATCAGCAGCTATCCTCTATTGATACTACTTCGTCTTTCCGCAGATGCACTCATCCGGCTTCTGTGTAACCCGGGCCTCACTGGCCCCTTGCCATCATTGACCTGTGGCCTAGGATTTAGCAACAATTCTAGGCCATAAGTGGGTATGATTCTAGTAGCAGGCCCCATCAACCTGTGGGTGCAGCTGGTAAATCATTGTCAGGGAAATCTCAGTGGCTGGGATGTCTGTCTCCATGTTCTTGATCCCAGGGAAGGTCCACTGTTGTCCAGTTGTGCCCCTGAGTGGCAGTTAATTCAGGGCTTTCCTTAAAGAGACGACACCGAAGAAATCCCAGTCACTGCCCCCCTTAACACTTTAGAAATGTGAGATGTACTCTTGTGAGTGAACAGCACCAGGCTTTATTGAACATAACTATATAAAGAGGATAGTAAAAGAGGTCACCTTAATTGGAGTCCTACAAAACCAGGCTCTCATTCCATGTTATCTGATGTCACCCTGTGACCTAGCTTCTTTTGTAATTGCTCAGTAGCTCTACTTCTAGGAAAGGTACAATTCCCTTAAGAGATACCACCCAAGGTATAGCTTGGCCCTGGAGATGGAAATAAAACAGAACACTCACACAAATCACTTGGGAGTTGTTGAGAGCCAGTCTTCCTGGCTATTGGTTTCAATTAGTTTTCACTGTACCAGCAAGAACACCATGGTCTCCACTTCTGTACCCAGGCTGAACATCACTTTTCTGATTGATATGTTCCATATTTGTTTTAGCCATAACGCTCCTTGTAAGAGTGTTGCACTTTACCATAAATTGGGATGCACCTTCTTCTAAATATTTTATAATCAACATGTTCAGTGATGCTGTTGCACACCTCTGGAGTAGGTGAGATTTGAACATGGGCCTCCTGGCTCTAAGACAGGAAGACTACCACTGCACCAGAAGAGCCCTTAAAAAAAAAATCACTCACTTATTTACACACAGCCATCAGCCACTTCCTTTCATGGATTTGAACCCTGGTCTCCCACATGGCAGGCAGGGACAGTAACCACCATCATAACATACTGCTTCCCTGTACCTTGTGGATATTACCTAACAACCTGTATAGAAAAGAAGGTTGGCTTCAAGAGCCCCACTGATAAGAATGGTACTTGTCTGCCTTTGGCTGGCTCTACTACTCTCAAGTGGGTTGTCTGGTTAGCACTCAGGCACCTCCTCTAGGTGGTTTTTAAAACTGCTACACATAATTGGCTGAATATGGCCATAACCTGGACATTTTGTTCAAGAGGATGTTGAGCCAGGAAGCCTGGGTTCAGGTCATACCAACTCCAGAGGTTGTAACAACATTCCTCAACAGGTTAATTAGAAAATGCCGATAAGAGGTTGTCCTTCTGGTTGAGGTATTGCCGGTTTAGTGTGGAGGGCTGTTGCATGTGGAATCTGTGTATTGTATGATATTGAGTGAACTGTCTATTTTGCTACAGCACTTTCACACTGTCATTTAACAGCAACCCACCCCCAACCCGCCCTCCAGTCATTATTTCAGCAAAACTTATTTGAGACTTACTTCTGACTTTCTGTCTATTCTTTGGTTGTGGAGTTGGGTTAGCACAGAGAAACTGGGGTGTGCAAGAATAATTTCAGCGCTGAAGCTAAAGTCTGCAAAGTATGTCGGGGTTATAGAGATAGAGCCGAAGGAACTTCTCAGAGATGTACATTTGTTGCAAGCATCAGTAGAGCTGGCGGAGAAAATTCCAATGGAAATGATTTAATCAGTCACTAGTAAATCTCTTAAAACCTTGTTCATACTAAGTCGGAGAGTATGATTTAAAAAAAATCTGCATGACACAAGATGCAATACTTATGTATCAGGGTGGAACAGTGTCTTTGAAAGGTTAAGATCTGAATTTTGTACATTGGAGTCAATTAAAGGACTGAAGATAAATGGGGGTAGAGGGGTGGGGTGGTATGGTGGCAGTGAGTGCTTAATGGTTTCCACATAGACTGGTACTGGTAAATTAAGTTTCAGCTCAGCTCAGAAAATATCTAGTATTTACCTCTCTATTCTTTTAAAGAGTTTTTTCACAATTACAACAAAATATGATGGATCTGTGAAATATGCTCAAAATAGAAGCTTGTATATAGCAAATGTAACTCTGTTTAGATGGATTATCAATACATAAATCCAAGTTCACAATTTCTCTTCTTCTTTTCAAAACAGGCATTTATTTTTGCTCATAGTTCCAAAGGCTTCAGTTGTCTTCAGTCAAACTGTGGTCAATCTCTCAGAAAGGGGCCTGGGTAGTTATACAGCAACATTTAAAAAACTGAGGCTAAGAATTAATCTCTGTTTTTCAGTTATAACAGAGGGCTTGTGTAGAAGATTAAGGAACTGTGAACAAGAATTCCAGCCCAGGAACACTTATACAGCCTCAATTAGTATCTTGGTTGTATCGTGTTTATAGTTCACTAGAACCATAAATAGGACATGAGGTAGATGCAGGGTAAATTAGAATAGGGAATACTTTATTGTGCATCCTCTCAGCTCCACAGTTGGTCCCTAGACTGCCTCCCCTAGCTTCCGCTAGATCACCTGATCCACTGTCTTGAAAGGCACCATCATACAACTAGATCAGGAAATTGGGACTAGGACGCCTTTAATGGTAGTTATTGTCACTGCAGACTTGATGGGCTGAATGGCCTTTTCTGTGCTGTTTGACTCTATGACTCTAACTACATCCATAACAGGTTGAGATTCTCAGAACAAGATTAACTTGCAGGCAACTTGCACCACCTGGCTTTTATTTCTCCCAATATGAAGCACTGAAGGATGATCCAAGTGAGGTGCTTAAAAATGATTTTAAGATGTTGACTATGTAGTTAAAGCCAAACTATGGGCAGAACCTCCACTGGTCCTGAATGGCACGGATTATGGCAAGAAATGCGGGAGAAATGGGTGAGAAGTTGGCTGAGATCTTTCTCAATGTTGAGAGCAAAAGTCACATTGTCCAGCAGAGTTCCAGACACCAAGATAAGATTTTCACTCAGTGAATGGCAAGAGGCCTATGAACAGGGATTATTGTCATTAGAGACATTGTTATCCTCATTATTGCCTAATCTCACCTCATTAAAATGCACTCTCTGTTTCTCCTACTGTCCTGGACAGAAACTCGATGCTGAGAATTTCCAAACTGAAAGTCTGAGAGGAGTATCTGATGACTCCAGATTGCTACTTGCTTTTCTGGACCTCCGTCTTGGATACTGGCAGAAACATTTCAGGGCAGCAGCTGTATATACTCCACATTCCTGGACACTGGCACCTGATCTGTGCCAGCCTCTCTGCATCATCAAGAGAGGGATCAAGTGAGATGATAGTGGCTGGCACAGCTGTTAGGGCAGGTGCAGGTTGTGAGAAGTTGAGTGAGTGCGTAGGCAGTGCAAAGGCCACGCAGTCCATGCTGGACTGTTAATCCAGAGACCCAAGTAATGTTCTGGGGACCTGGATTCAATTCTGCCATGGTAGTTGATGGAATTTGAATTCAATGAAAATCTGGGATTACGAGTCTAACGCTGACTATGAATTCATTGTTAATTGTCGGGGAAATCCATTTGGTTCACTCATGTCCTTTAGGAAAAGAAACTGCCGTCCTCACTTGGTCTGCCCTACATGTGACTCCAGGCCCACAGCAATTTGGTTGATTCTTAACTGCCCACTGGGCAATTAGGGATGGGCAATAAATGCTGGCCTAGCCAGTGACGCCCTGATCCCATGAATGAACATTAAAAAAAGCCCAATATGCTATGAATGTTTCCAGAAATTGTGTGAATTTCGTGTCAATTTCAGGAGGTTTCATGCAATTAGTTCATGCAGTTCTCCCCTGCTCACATCGTGGTGTACACACCACACCCTATAGCACTGTGCTCCTGCTATTGCATGCTCACCATTGGTGGAGGAGCTCACTGTTGTCCATGTCTAACATAAAGCCCAGTCGTGCACCGGGTCCAACGCTGCCAGTCACTAATTGCCCTTCACAGCTTGTGTAATGGCAGGGAAATGAAAAGGAAAGCTCCCGAGGGCATATGAGTGACAGAGGTCACACTGCTTTGGATATAGAAGCTCCGACTGGTAAACGTATTGCCACTTCACATCTTTTCCTGAAGAAGGGTCTAGGCCCGAAACGTCAGCTCCAAACCAAACGTTCCTGCTCCTCTGATGCTGCTTGGCCTGCTGCGTTTATCCAGCTCTACACCTTGTTATCTCACATCATCACCCGTTTGCTTGACTGTCATTGTAACTGCAGCTACAAGAATGAAGCTACAGAGACTACCTGTCCCTAGTACTATATCATGTTAGAACACTGAGTAAGGGAAACCTATTCTTTCCCTATCACCTAGCACAGCATAACATATTGTCATTGTTCAAAAGGAGGACCATCATGTGTTAGAAACCCTTCAAAAAGGCGCACAATGTTAACTTTTATTTAACAGTGGTAAAAGTGAAGAAGCGATAAACAAAATGGGGAAAACCGAATAAGTTGGGATAAATGTCTTTTGAACAAAAGCAAATTGGATGATGGCCTCATCCAACTCACAATCTACTGGCAGCGGGTGGGTCAAATCCTGTCTGGCTTTATTGCGCCCGACACTGCGTCACTCCATCATATTGAAAGTGATGTTCCTCCTTCTCAATGTCCTCATCTTCCTTCCTGGAATTCTGCTGCTGCACTCCCAGCTCTCTAGCTTCCTCCACATACTCTCTCTGCCTTCTTCATGCATAGTATTCTAGGGCTATGTGGCATATACTGGCTGCTGTGCACGACAAACCCACCTGAGACTGTTCCAAGCGCTGGAACCTCATCTTCAAGAAACTTATCATCTTGAGATATGGCCATTCAGTTGAAGCACAATCATTGTGTTTGCTATATAAATGCCTGGTACACTCTGCAGGTGTGGCATTGACACAGCACGATGCCACGCGATAACACGAATGAGATGGCAAGACAAGGTGAGATGCAGAGAGTATCCAAGCAGATACAAAGTGAATGAGCACTCAGGAAATAAGCTAAGAGCCCCGAGATGCACCCTGTTCTGATGCGCCAATCCTCTATGTAAAGCTGTCTGGTGGCAGCATTACAATGAAAGGAGCCAGTGAGCTTCAAAATGTAGTAATGAAGTGGTGGACTTTATTCTAAGTGAGTTGGAGACATGCCACAATGATATGGTGAGGCAGATCTGTGTCTGATGGGGGGTACAAGCAGTGACTGGCCATAGAGCATGCCCAGACATGTTGGAGAACACAGGCCAAGATGGAGTGCTGGAAAAGCAGACTGCAAATTGAAATCAGGTAACACCTCAGCCTATTTGTTGGGAATTGTTGCCATCTTGTTTCTCTCCACTACTTGGGACAATAGCAAATTGCACATAAATGGGGCAAGAATTGGTAATAATGACGCTTTAATGCATGCAAATGGCCGCCCTTGCTACTTTTTCACGAGATTCCCGCCTCGCCTTTAAAATTCTAGGTGGAAAAGTGGAGTTTGTTTTTCTTAATATCAAGGGTCTCCCTTTTCCAATCTGGCTATATTTTTCCAACTGATTTGGACTGTCCATGTCATTCAGAGACTGGAAAGATTCTGCCTTTTGAATCCAAAGGGCTGAGGATGGTGGGACATTTAAAACTCTCCAAACTGAGATTGATACAAATTTGTTGCAAGACAGTATCAAGGGAAATAAACCAAGGTGGGTATGGCGTTGATGTACAGATCAACCATAGTCTAATGGAATAGAGGAGGGGCTGAAAGGGATCAATGGTTTCCTCCTTGTTCCTCCTTGATGGGATTCAGGACATTCCTTGCCTGAATAATTTTGTGCTATTTTTCTCAGTGCACTTAACCGAAAGCTACTGATGAAATCTGAGATTCACAGTTAAATTAGATGCCTTCTCCCTGAAAGTCAGAAATGAAGAATTAATTCTCCCTTGAAAACTCAAATCAAAGAAAGTGAAATGTGAACTTGGGATCATGACATTTTGCAGAGACAGTCGGATCAATAATTTAATGAAAATCTTAGCAAAGCTGATTGAGATGTTTTGTGAATTTTAACTCCTGTTGTGATTCCCTCCAGATACATCCCTCATCTCCTGCATTCTGCAGTCGAGCCAAAACCTGCACATCAATTGAGGCATGATTTAACCCATGAAATAAGCTGGGATAACCTGCCCTAAGCAAATGCTGAGCCCTTTCATTATAATTGGGTTGAGACCCATTTTGTCTCGCCTCACTTCAGAAGATGCTTCATATCGGTTACGGCAGATACTTCTGTACAAAGCTCAAATCTTCAAATAGGTTTAGTTATGGGCTGTTATTTGTGGCAGGAAACAGTAACAGGAGGGAACTAAAAAGTGATGAAATAAGCAGTAGTCTGCAACCAGTTCACAAAGATTTAAATGAACAATTTATAATCATTTAGAAAGCACGGGAGAACTTGGGATAAAGCTAAGACTTTGAAGATAGTAGCTTCAATTACTTGCTGAATAAGTGTGTTTAGTCTGCATGTTAATTCAATTATGATTATGGCGAGACTAAACTAAAGTAACTCAAAGTAGGGGTGATATTGAAGTAAATCTATTCAAGGTGCCTGTAGAATTTAGAGCCAGTCAATCCTATGACAGTTATCATGGACCAGTCAAACGGAATGATCGGGTTACATGATGCATTGAGAACTTAAGCTGGGAGTCTGTCTGATTTCCTGTCAAAATAATTAATGGTCAATTGGGGGAGTTCCGATGGGAACGTGGGCTTCCCATACCCAATTTATAGTTATTTCAAGTAGCCTGTTCAGACACAACTTCTGGGCAGATGGGTTTTGAACTCAGATCTTCTGCTTCACTGTGCCATAAGACCCTGTTACACATATCTTATATATTTATTGTATCCTAACAGTTTAATGCCTCCAGGGATGGGTGTAGAAAATCTGTTCCCTGCCCTGACACCCATAAACAGTGAACAACCTTTCAATTGGTCTTTAACATATGAAAGGCACAGTGGGAGTGAAACCTGACTTCAACAGTAATACAAAACTGATGACAACACACCTGCCCTCTATACACTGTTTTTCTTTGAAAATTGGGTGGAATATAAAATGGGATAGGAACAAATAATCAACTATTTTGCAAGACAAATTTCAAATCCCTCCCGCACTGGTTTATCAGAGTTTTGCAGTAGATTTGATTTTGGAGTTAATAAATTGCCTTATTAGTGAAAAATATATTTTGAATTTTTCACAAGATACTAAAGAGAAAATCATGGGTAATGCATTATTCTTCTTTGTAGCCCATCCTATTTAAAAATCAAACAGAATGGATCAACTACACGTCCTCTCACCCACCCTCTAATGAAAATTGCTATGCCATTCTCTCAATTCCTCTGCCTCCGCTGTACTTGCTCACAGGATGAGGCATTTTACTCCAGGACATCCTAGATATCCTCCTCCTTTAGGGACTGTAGTTACCCCTCCTCTCCAATTAAGGGTGCCCTCAACTGCATCTCCTCCATTTCCTGCGCTTCTGCCCTCAAAACCCCTTCCCCAACAACAGTAGGGATAGAGTCCCCTTAGTCCTCATGTACCCACCCCACCAACACCAACCTCTGAATCCAACACATCATCCTCCGACAGTTCTGCCACCTACAATCAGATTCCACCACCAAAAAGATATCTCCATCCCCACCCCTGTTCACTTTCCGCAGGGACTGTTCATTCTGTGACTTCCTTGTCAGCTCCACAGTCCCCACCAACCTGTCCACCACACCTGGTACCTTTCCCTGCAACCGCAGGAGGTGCAACACCTGCCCCCACGCCTCCCCGCTCACCTCCATCCAAGGTATCAAAGAATCCTTCCAGATCCAGCAAAGATTCACCTGCACTTCATCCGACCTGCTTTATTGTACCCGTTGCTCCTAATGTGGTCAAATGCAGACTTAGGGACTGGCTTGTGGAGCATCTGCGCTCTGCACCAACCTGACCATCTGGTTGCTGTCCATTTTAATTCCCCCTTCCATTCCCCTGGCGACATGTCCATCCTTGGCCTCCTCCATAATCAGAATGAGGCCAAACATAAACTGAATGAACAACACCTCATATTTTGCCTTGGGAGCTTACACACCAATGGCCTCAATATTGACTTCACCAGCTTCAAAATTCATCCAATCTCAACGTTATACCATGTCCAGCCCTCCCCGTCCTCCTCGCCTCCCTGACCTGACCTAACCTGTCCATCTTTCTACTCAGAGACAACAAGGTGCAGGGCTGGATGAACACAGCAGGCCAAGCAGCATCATAGGAGCAGAGAGGCTGACGTTTCGGGCCTAGACCCTTCATCAGAAAAGGGGGAGGGGAGGGGAAGGGGGTTCTGAAATAAATAGGGAGAGAGTGGGAGGCGGATAGAAGATGGATAGAGGAGAGGATAGGTGGAGAGGAAACAAACAGGTCGAAGAGGCGGGAATGGAGCCAGTAAAGGTGAGTGTAGGTGGGGAGTTAGGAAGGGGATAGGTCAGTCCAGGGAGGATTTCTACTCACTTATCCGCTCCACCCTTTCCACTGATCAACCACAATAATCCCTTACCTGCATCCACCTATCACATCCCACCTACACCCCAGCTCCACTCCCTCTATTTACTTCTAGGCTCCCCCCGCCACCGTCGCCACTGCCGCCCCTCCATCCTGACGAAAGATTCCAGCCTGAAACGTTGACTTTCCTGCTCCTCAGATGCTGTCTGACTTGCTGTGCTTTTCCAGCTTCACATCTATTGACTCTGGCTTCCAGCATCTGTAGTCCCTTACAGTCTCCAAGAATGGATACAGGCTTTGATGAAGCAATAACAGGACTTGGTGATTTTACCTGCGATATGTCACATTTTCATGAATTTGCTCCAGAATATTGTCAACAAAGCCTCTAATTATCAACTGCAGCTGTGGGAATGATTCAGAGATCTAATTTTATCTCAACTTTTCCAGACTGGCACGGTGGTGTGATATCGGGATATTTCCTTGAGCTGATTAGTACAACATGAATTCTGACAAGTTTCACTCATGGCTATTTTAAAAGTGCTAGTTGCAAAAATCTGATTTACTTTCAAATTCTGAATTGGGATTAAAATATATAACTATGGAAGGCCTGTGTCTATTTTTTTCAACTGAGTTTGGATTATGAAGCTTTCTCATTTGGAAGATAAATGAAAAATTGCAATCCCGAATATTATTTGTGCTGCCAACTATATTTTCTGCAGATGTGCATCCTTTAGGGGCTTACAAGATCTAAATTATGCAAAAGTAAGCACCTTTTGGCCTCATGCATCTTTATAAAGTAAATAGAAGTAGTTTACAGTAACTGTTTGCTGGTTGTAACAATAGGCTACACATTATTGAAAAGATTATTCATGAGGACTGTTGCGGCGCAGTGATAGTGACTCTAATGATGAGCTAAGAAGCCCAAGTCCAAGATCTACAATAGTATCCTCGAACTGGTTGTTTTGAAAATATCTGCAAAGACCATTTAGAGAATCTAGCCTTAGATCTACCTTTCACAAGATCCTAATTTTCTCTTCAACCAATTCCTCATGGCATCACCGCATCGGGTAGCATTTATTGTAGTCAATGAAATATTTAACCCTTCCAAATCCTTCCAGACACATTTACAACATCTTCCCAAAGGTTTTGTTTGATAACTATTAATGTTATGCATTTATTTGTATCCTTACGTTTAGCACTCACCTCGCCATTACTACCCCACCCCCAAGTTTTTGACTTTTCAAATTCAGACAATGAGGATGAAATAGCTCTTCAGAGGCTGGCATCTCACCAGTCAACAATTTTATTTACAAATGCATAGCCTTTGACAATAGCACTGTCTTACAGTGAGGCAAGCATTCCCCTCAATATCCCTGACAGTCATCTTTTTATGTCAGCCAGGGCTCCCTGATTGAACCAGATAAACAGCCCCAGTGAGGGAACTCATCTTCTATGAGGTTCACCTGGCTGACCTCATTATAATCATAACAGCGGCGGTTTCACAATCTTCCTTGAACATAGAGATAACAAGGTGTAGAGCAAGATGAACACAGCAGGCCAAGCAGCATTGTAGGAGCAGGAAGGCTGACGTTTCGGACCTAGACCCTTCATCAGAAAAAACTTCCTTGAACATGTTCTCTTTTGACTTGGAAAAATGGTAGTTTGTTGGCTAGAATGCAATTGCCATGGTTTGGTTTGATTTGATTTGATTTGATTATTGTTGTCATGTGTATCTAAATACAGTGAAAAGTTTTGTTTTGCGTGCAGTGCAGGCAGATCATACCATTCAAGGACATACAGACCACAAAGTGAACTGAATGAGGCATACAAAGTTACAGCTGTACAGGAGGTGTACAAAAGCAAGACCAACATTAGATTTGAAATTTGAGATATCCATTCAGCAGTCTAATAATAGTGGGGAAGAAGCTATTTTTGAACCTGTTGGTATGTGTGTTTAAGCTTTTGTATCTTCTGCCTGACAGGAGAGGTTGGAAGAGATTATAACATAGATGGGAGGGGTCATTGATGTTGGCTGCTGTTCCATGGCAACAAGAAGTATAGATGCAGTCAATGAACGGCAGGTTGGTTTGCATGCTGGGCTGTGTTCACAACTTTCTGTAGTTTCTCACAGTCCTGGGCACAGCAGTTGCCATACCAAGCCATGATGCAGCTGGGTAGAATGCTTTCTATGGTGCGTGTGTAAAAGTTGGCGAGAGTCCTTATGGACATGTCGAATTTCCTTAGCCTCTGAGGAAGAAGAGGCGTTGTTGTGCCTTCTTGACTGTTGCATCCACGTGGGAGGTCTAGGACAGATTGTTGGTGATGGGTCACTCTTAGGAACTTGATGCTCTTGACCCTCTCCACCTCAGCTCCATTGATGTAGGTAGGGACATGTCCTCCTCCTTTCTTCTTGAAGTCAATCATCAATTCTTTAGTTTTGCTGACATTGAGTGAGAGATTGTTATCTTTGCACTACAACACCAAGCATTTTATCTCCTTCCTGTATTCTGTTACATCATTGTTTGATATCCAGCCCACCACAGTGGTCAGCAAACTTGCAGATGGCGTTCGGATGAAATTTGGCCACACAGTCATGAGTGTACAGGAGGTAGCTGAGTACACATTCATGCGGGGTGCTGGTGTTGAGGATTGTTGTGGAGGAGGTGCTGTTGTCTATCTCCACTGATTGTGGTCTGTGGGTCAGGAAGCTGAAGATCAATTTGCAGAGGGCAGAGCCGAGACCTGGGTCTCGGAGTTTGGAGATTAGCTTGTTTGGGATTATAGTGTTGAAGGCAGAGCTGTAGTTGATAAGTAGAAGCCTGATGTAGGTATCCTTATTATCCAGATGTTCCAGGGATGAGTGCAGGGCTAGGGAAATGCCATGGACCTGTTACACCAGTAGGCAAGTTGCAAGGGATTGAGGCTAGCTTGAAGGCCAGAGTAGATGCGCGCCATGACTACTCTCTTAAAGAACTTCATAATTATGGAGGTCACAGCCACTGGGCACTAGTCGTTCAGGCACGTAGCATGTGTTTTCTTCAGTACTGGGATGATGGCGGTCTTCTTGAAGCAGGTGGGGACTTCAGATTGTAGCAAAGAGAGGTCAGTGTATACTCCTGCTAGCTGGTCTGCACAGGATCGGAGTGCACGGCCAGGAACTCCATCTGAGCCAGTCACTTTCCTTGGGTTCACTCTTAAGGAGGCTGATCTGATGAGTGCAGCGGTGACTGAGAGAACAGATGCGTCTGGGGCGTCAGGGCAGGTGATATCGTTCCATTGGCTTTCTGCCCGAACCGAGAATAGAAAGCATTCAGCGCATCAGGGACGGATGTGTTTTTGTCTGCTATCCTGTTCTGTGAAGTACGCATAGGTTCTCTAGTATCTAATGTTTTGTACTGGTTTCTTCCATCAAATTCTATGCACCACATCTCCAACTTGTGTTAGAGGATTTCTTTTTTGTTCACAATATGGCCGTAGGTCTGCTCTTTAGTCTTTTATTAAAAATTTAATCTCAATTATTGCAGTTTGGATTTTGTTATTTGTTTCCTCAGTGATTGAATTCAACAGGTCACATTGAAAACAAAGAACCATAGAAAATAGGAGCAGGCCATTCACTCAATCTGGAGTGTTCTGTTATCCATTGTGATCCTCCATCTCAACGTCATACTTCCTCTCCTCTCTATCCCCTTCAATACCTATCGTTCCTAGAAATCAATACCTTTCTTCCTTAAATATTTTCAGTGAAGACTCCCACAGTCTTCTGTGGTACAGAATTACACAGATTTATTACCCTCCCAAAGATGACATTTCTCCGCGTCTCAGTGTGAAATGGCCTACCATGCGTCCTGAGTCTGCGACACCTTGTTCTAGACACCCTTGCCAGGACAACAGTGATTCCTGTCAGGTCCTGCCAGAATTTTATATATTTCAATGAAACTCTTGCTCATTTTCCTAAAGCCCAGCAAATACAGACCGAGCTGCCCCAATCTCTCCTCATATCACAAACCTGCCGTCCCAGGTATCATTCTGGTAAACGTACATTTTCTTAGACAAGGAGAGCAAAACCACACACAATACCCCTGCTGTGGCCTCAAAAAAGCACTGCACAGCTGCAGTAAGATTTCCTTGCTCTTGTACCCAAAACCTTTTGCAATGAAGGCCAACATACTATTTGCTTTCCTAATTGCTTGCTGCACTGTATGGTGTTTGCTTTCAATAACTGGTGAACAAAGACACCCAGATTGTGATGCACATCAACATTTCTCAATTCTGTGATTCTGACTTCCCACCAAAGCGGACTACTTCACATTCTCCAAGTTATACTGTTTCCACCATGCATTTTCCCACTCAACTCAACTTTAACCAACTTTAGCCTCTTTATGGCCCTCACAATTGCTCGTAGTTGCATGCAATTAATTTTATGTCAGTATCTCCCTAGACCTCATGACATCATCAATGTGGGGTAGAGGAGCCACTTTATTGAAATCAACTCTTTGTTAATATTTAATACGGGCAGCGCAGTGGCTCAGTGGTTAGCACTGCTGCCTCACGGTGCCCAGGACCCAGGTTCGATTCTGCACTTGGGTGACCCGTCTGTGTGGTGTCTCCTCGTGTCTGCATGGGATTCCTCTGGGTGTTCTGGTTTCCTCCCACAGTCAAAGATGTGCAAGTTAATTGGATTGATGACGCTAAATTGTCCATAGCGTTCAGGGACATGCAGGTTAGATGGATGAGCCATGGGAACTGTAGGGCTACAGGGATAGGGCAGGGGTTGGGTCCGGGTAGGATGCTTTCCAGAGGGTCAATGTTGGCTCGAGGGCTGAATAGCCTGCTTCTACACTGTAGGGATTCTGTGACTCTTTCAGGCCCCTCCTGACCCACATACAACATGGAAAATATCACTTGAGAAGCTGAAGGGAGCAGATTCAATAGTAATTTTCAAAAGGGACTTTCAGATCTCCTGGATCTGAAGAAATTGCAGAGTGATGTGCAAAAGAGGGAGGGTCTATTTCTGAAGAAGGGTCTAGGCCTGAAACGTCAGCCTTCCTGCTCCTCTGATGCTGCTTGGCCTGCTGTGTTCATCCAGCTCTACACCTTGTTATCTGAGGGTCTATTGGGACAGCTTTTCAAAAGACATGTGATGTGCCAGATTGCCTTCTTCTATGCTGTAGACACTGTGGCTGGGATTTTCTCATTTTCAGACTAAGTCTGAAAGTGGAAGGCTTTCCTGAAGAGAGCTTGTATCTTATTGCGGTCAGAAAGCCTGCAGGAACTACCATAAATCAGCCAGCTGATTGGCTGCTTTCTTCCAGAATTACAGCCCTGGAGGAACTTCTGCTACTTGGAAGTCCTGACAATTTGGAGGTCAACAAACCTCAGCGGCAGGGACACCAACACCTGGACTCCCACATGGAGGAAGACTGGAGGTCAGGCAACAAGGAGGTTCCATCTGTCTGGAAGCGAGGACAAAGGTCACCTCTCAGAGACTAAACCCCTGTCGATGGTATAACCTCCCAGACTTGTACAGGTTAGTGCAGATCGAGGGAACTGCCTCCTCTCCCCTGAACTGACAGCCTTCCCACACCGGTTTAACCTGTCGGATAGGCCAACCACTTTCTTGTTCTGCCTGGAGCTGAAATGACTGCAGTGCAGATGAGAAGCGGGTCTTAAGTCATTGTTAATTAACTACTTGACGATTCCAATTGGCGGCCAGGTGGGAAAGTCAATCCTGAGCCTTCCTGCCCAGAATGGAATTCCTCTGCAGAGGAAATGGGCTGGATATGTAACTGTCCAATGATTTTCCCTTCCCACCGACTTCCTTTCCACCTGTGAGGAATGGATGACTGTGTCCAAGGATTCTATGTTGGACAATTTATAACTTGACCATGCACGATGGAGAGGCAATTTACAATGATTTCCAATTCCTTTGCTAAGTCACAAAAGTAGGGTTGTGGTTGCTTCTCCCCGTAATGCAGATTGATTTCTAACAAAAGCAATCTCAAAACATAATTCATCATTATTGCCTTGTGTTTACCAGCTAATTTAGCTGCAGGTGCACAGACAATAACTGGTCAATTAACTTCGTACATTTAGCAGACTTCGCAAGAGAGAAACAGATGTGGAAATGAGCAAATGTTTATATTGCAGCTGAATACAGCTCATATATATAAAACATATATATATATGTATATTATATATATATATATTCATAAAAAACATTACAACATGTACTGAATACCCCGTATTTAGTTGCTAATAACTAATCCATATGATGCAGTCATTAAACTTGTGCCCTTAAGTACAATGAACAAATTAATAAAATAAAATGTTAGCACTGTGTGGTAAAACTATGTTCTGTGAGTTTGTGCAAAGTAAACAATTTACTATTTATGTATAACAAGTGGATACTAGGTAACAATTACCTTCAATTCACTTCCAAATTAATTCTAACCTCAAATTTTAATCAGAAATATTACTCCTGCTCACAGAGGTGTGTCATAACGTGTCTGAACAGGTTGATTTTCCCAAAAATGAAATAAATTGATTTACAGATGGGTTTGACAGAATTGCATTACTTATGGGTCATCCAGGTTATTAAAGTTCTTACACTGTTTGAATCACAGCACAAACAACAGTTTCCTTTTTACACAGAATGGCTGAATATTTGTGAACTGACAAGATTTTGTTTTGCTATACACTCACATAGTCATGCAGATCATCATCCACAGAACGTGATGGACGTTTTCTGTTGGCTTCAGTGTCCGAGTGTGCAGTGAATGCATCTTCTTCAGCATTCTCTGGTTCTCCAAAATCATAAAATCCTGGGTCTAAAAAGATACAATGCTGAATTAGAACAAGTGCTCTACTCATTCATTGATGTTGATCCAAAATATTGATTTGGTCCCCCAAAACTATTTTCTAATATATACAAGATATACTTTTGTGTCCTCCAGGTGTTATATAGGTATGTGAATAGAAATTGACTCCACTGGTACATTGGCACCATTTATATGTGGAAATTAGAAAGTAGTGTCTTATACATTACTTTGCATCAATACGCTGCTTGTTTACGGCATCTTTGGCATTTGTTTTCATATATCCATGTTTTACTCAAAAACATTATGATAATCGTCAAAGAAGTACCTAACATTTTCATTTCAAAAGATTTTGTTTTGTTATTTTCTTACAGTAGATAAATGGGTATTGTTATCTGAATTGTTGACACACACTTATAGTCAACAAAGGCAGACAGTCCATTAGTACAATAGGGAGAGTGAGCATGGCGGAATAAGGGGACAGGAGATTGAAACGTCAGTTTCCTTTGTTCCCAAAAAAGGCATAACCAGAAGTGGCTTTTGTCTAGACCAGTAGCAATCTTTAAGCAGATGCCCATTAATTTGTAATCAATATAGCCTCAAAGCTAGCCTTTGGCACATCCATTATAGATTTATGAAAATAATTAGCGGTTTTCAATATCTTACGCTTTGTGTTAGGCATCAGTGGTTCTTGGTCATTATTCATTAAGTGCTTTGAGAAGAACATTTGTAGAGATGCATATCATCATGGCTTGTTGAAAAGGCTATCCAATTAGGTCTGTTTCCGATCCTTTTCCCTGTAGTCCTGTAATTTTTCCCGAGGAAATAGATACAAAATTCGCTTTTGAAAGGTGCTATTGAATCTTCCCCCATGAGCCTTTCAAGTGATGCATTCCAGATCCTCAATTGAGAAAACAGTCATCACCAAAGCCAGTACCTATCATCAATGAATAGAAGGCCTTCGAGAAACTGGAATAGGTTAAATACTGTAAAGTATAACCTATTCATGCTCTAGGTTACTAACACTCTTGAATGTATTCCCCACACCTTCAAAATGACATAATAATAGTTACTTGCAGTTACTTGAAATCCAACTAAAGCCATTACAGATAAACCACACATTTTAACTTAGGGATTACAGTAGGGGCTCAATTGCAGACAAGCATTTAAACTTTGATCCCCAGTTTTAGTGGAAGTGTGACTCATTTAAAAATGCAAGTATAAAAAAGGTGGGAAAACGATTGTCAGGTGAACATGTTGAATGCTTGTGGATTAATATTACCCACCATATTCTTCATGTTTACCTGACATAAAAAGGGAGAAGAACGGTTTGCTGTGAGTGAGCTCCAAACTAAAATCTAATTTACGGATTTAATAGGTAGAAACTTTCTGACATTTGCTCTTTTAAAGGAAATGTTATTTGTCTGACTACCTTGATTATCTTATTTCTTATTTACGGGTATCCTGTATTCACTGTATAAGATGCAATATAATCACATTGGACATGAAATGAAAGTTTTAAATCTACCTCAAGTTATTTTAGTCAATAATTTTTACTTTCTCATTATCATGATTACATAATTCACTGGGGAAAGAGGCAGCCATTCAATTTAAAATGTACAAGATATTGAAACAATGATATAAAAGTAATGATAGAAATTAATTATTGATGTAATCAGTCTGCAGATGCAATTTTGTCTCATAAGCATGGTATGATCGAACAAGGATACTTCAACATATCAATTTATTAATTACAAAATAGGCTTTTTAATGCAAACATGAAACCGCATGCCAAATCTTTGATAGCTTCACTTCTACTGTTTTTTACCTTTCAAATATGATGGACGAAGCCAATAAATTGGAAGATTTCCACACACTTCCAGAACTTTTGAATTCAGCAGAAAACGTTGGTCCTTAATTGGTTGTTCAGCCGCCACCCAAACAACAGCCTCGTCAAACTTCACTGGCATAATTTCATCTTGCTGTTAAAGTAAATGGTGTATGTTAATCTTTTTTTTGTCAACAGCAAAACAAAAGCAGGAATTCATTTTTTTTCCATTTGGTGGTTTCATCAAAAGTTGAATTGTAGAAAACCATGAATTTATTAGTAGTACAATAAGAGCAAATGACAAGACTAATTAAATTCAACTTCAGTTTGAACATATGGTGTAATATAATTGGTTTTTTCGCAAGTACTGATTAGCAGAATTTCATTAGGAAACTTTGTGCACTAGGCTATTTTTCGTCATTAGGCAATGCAAAAGAGGACTTAAAATGGCATACCTATTACGATGTACTTTTTTTGGAGCAGACTTTTAGGTACAGGCACCAATCAGAGAATTGACAGCAGCGATTGAGTGAATGACGTGAGTTATACTTCCGACTATATTGGCAAGATAGCTTCACGCAAGTGTGGATCTTGCAAAACACTTCTCCTTGGTAACTGACATTGTCTACTCAATGATGTGGAAAAATCATCAAGGTATGCCTTTCCATAAAAAAGCAGGAGACGGTTGATCTAATAGTTACCATCCTAACAGCCTACTCTCACTCATCAGTAAAGTTAATGAAGGTGGCACTAACAATACTATTAAACAGCACATATTCATAATCAACCTGTTCATTGATGTTCAGTTTGAATTCCACTAGGATCAAGGGAGAGGCGATGGCCTAGTGGTATTATTGCTGGACTGTTGATCCAGATAATTTCGCATGGTAGCTTAGTGGTTAGCACTGCTGCCTCACAGTGCCAGGAGCCCGGGTTCAATTGCATCCGTGGGCGACTGTGTGGAGTTTGCACATTCTAGCCATGTCTGCATGGGTTTCCTCTGGGTGCTCCAGTTTTCTCCTACAGTCCAAGGTTGTGCAGGCTAGGTGGATTGGCCATGCTAAATTGCTCACAGTGTTCAGGGATGTGTAGATAAGGGGGGATGAGTCTGGGTGGGATGCTCTGAGGGTTGGTGTGGACTTGTTGGGCCAAAGGGCCTGTTTCCACACTGTAGGGATTCTATGATTGATTGAATTTCCTGGGGACCCATTTTCAAATCCCACCATGGCAAACGGTGGAATCTGAATTCAATTAAAAAAAATCTGGAATTACAAATCTAATGATGACCATGAATCCATTGTTGATTGTCAGAAAAAACTCATCTGGTTTCACTAATGTCCTTTAGGGAAGGACTTCTGGAGGTTGCCTTCTGAGCAACTGGCATAGCCAGTGATGCCCTCATCCTGTGAATGTAGAAAGGACAAAAAAAAGGATCACTTGGCTCCAAACCTCATTCCAGCCTTGGTCCATATCTGGACAAAACAGCTGAATTTCAGAGGTGGGGTGAAAGTAACTGCCCGTGATCATGACAGTGGTAAGCCTGTGAAATTCTCCGCCACAGAAAACATTCAGACCAAAGCACTGAATGTTTTCAAATAGCAACTAGATAGAGTTCTTAGGACTAAATGAATCAAAGTGTATGGGGAGAAAGTAGGAACAAGGTGCTGAGTTAGATGACGAGGTAGAATCATATTGAATGGAGGAATAGGCTTGAAGGGTTAATGGCCTACTCCTGCTCCTATTTTCTATGTTTTAGCCGTTTTATTGCACCTTTCTGAATATAGAACATAGAACATAGAACATTACAGCGCAGTACAGGCCCTTCGGCCCTCGATGTTGCGCCGACCTGTGAAAACCAATCTGAAGCCCATCTAACCTAAACTATTCCATTATCATCCATATGTTTATCCAATGACCATTTAAATGCCCTTAAAGTGGGCGAGTCTACTATTTTTGCAGGCAGGGCATTCCACACCCTTACTACTCTCTGAGTAAAGAACCTACCTCTGACATCTGTCCTATATCTATCACCCCTCAATTTAAAGCTATGTCCCCTCGTGCTAGCCATCACCATCCGAGGAAAAAGGCTCCCACTGTCCACCCTATCTAATCCTCTGATGATCTTGTATGTCTCTATCAAGTCACCTCTTAACCTTCTTCTCTCTAACGAAAACAGCCTCAAAACCCTCAGCCTTTCCTCATAAGACCTTCCCTCCATACCAGGCAACATTCTGGTAAATCTCCTCTGCACCCTTTCCAATGCTTCCACATCCTTCCTATAATGCGGTGACCAGAACTGTACGCAATACTCCAAGTGCGGCCGCACCAGAGTTTTGTACAGCTGCAACATGACCTCATGGCTCCGAAACTCAATCCCTCTACCAATAAAACCTAACATACTGTACGCCTTCTTAACAATGCTATCAACCTGGGTGGCAACTTTCAGTGATCTATGCACATGGACACCGAGATCTTTCTGCTCATCCACACTACCAAGAATCTTACCATTAGCCCAGTACTCTGTATTCCTGTTACTCCTTCCAAAGTGAATCACCTCACACTTTTCCGCATTAAACTCCATTTGCCACCTCTCAGCCCAGCTCTGCAGCTTATCTATGTCCCTCTGTAACCTACAACATCCTTCCGCACTATCCACAACTCCACTGACTTTGGTGTCATCCGCAAATTTACTAACCCATCCTTCTACGCCCTCATCCAGGTCATTTATAAAAATGACAAACAGCAGTGGCCCCAAAACAGATCCTTGAGGTACACCACTAGTAACTGAACTCCAGGATGAACATTTCCCATCAACCACCACCCTCTGTCTTCTTACAGCTAGCCAATTTCTGATCCAAACCGCTAAATCACCCTCAATCCCATGCCTCCGTATTTTCTGCAATAGCCTACCATGGGGAACCTTATCAAACGCTTTACTGAAATCCAAATACACCACATCAACCGCTTTACCCTCATCCACCTGTTTGGTCACCTTCTCGAAGAACTCAATAAGGTTTGTGAGGCACGACCTACCCTTCACAAAACCGTGTTGACTATCCCTAATCAAATTATTCCTTTCTAGATGATTATAAATCCTATCTCTTATAATCCTTTCCAACACTTTACCCACAACCGAAGTAAGGCTCACTGGTCTATAATTCCCAGGGTTGTCTCTACTCCCCTTCTTGAACAAGGGGACGACATTTGCTAGTCTCCAGTCTTCTGGCACTATCAGCTCACAATCTTGACGTTACAGCATGTAGCTGTTTCTTAAACGTATTTTGGCCACAACAATTCTTTCTGGCAGTTTGTTGAGGTGGCTAATTACCCTCTAATGAATTACTTCTTGGCATCTGTTTGAAACATTCCTTCCACAATTCCAAACTTTTGTTGTCTTTTCTATCTGCATAAATGTATATGCAAGTGTTTTTCCCGGTTTAATATATTCCTATTTCTGTTCAGTTCCTTTTCAGACTGATGAGCCTGAATCACTGTTCTTAATTCAGTCCTGTAAGCCTAAGCATCAGTTTTATTTCTTTACGCAGCATCAATTGAATTGTAGGACATGGAGCTCCCCCAATCACATCGAGGTCTTTGTTCATTACGTCTGGGAGGGAGATTAATTTATTTGGAGATGTTTGTGTTGATTATTGCTCGTAACAAACTAAATTCCTAAACGTCAACTTTCCTGCTCCTCTGATGCTGCTTGGCCTGCTGTGTTCATCCAGCTCCACACCTTGTTATCTCAGATTCTCCAGCATCAGCAGTTCCTACTATCTCTAAATTCCTAAACATGCAAGATTCTGAGAATGCATATTAGATCCAGGTTAAATGGCTGGACAAAAACTGCTTAGCCCAACACCTTGAGTCACAGTTATCATGTTGGAAGCCAGTCAGCACACAGAAAGATTTCACAAGCAGTACTGAGGTAAAAACTAGATCATGTACTTTTAATTATGGTAACTGAATACCAAATATTGACCAGTACACTGGGGCTTACTCCCTTTCTCTCATTCAGGAGTAGCGTTGTGCGACCTTTTACATTCACCTGAAAGAATGTTTCATCTGAATGATAGCATGTCCAACAGTGCAGTAATCCCTCAGTAATAAGTCAATTTTGATTTTTCTGCTCGAGCCCTAGCATGGGGATACAGTGTCTAATGCAGATTACCCTGGAAGCAGAAGGTCTCAAAAAGTTGAACAAGAGGTGAAGTCCCTCGCTGCTAGTTTGTAGGAAACCCGTAAGTAGTTTTCTCCACTAACCAGATGCTGTCATCAGGCCATAAAGATGTTGTGTCTACCACACAAAAGAGGAATGTGATTTCTGACTTTCAGTGCTGGGCAAGGTAAGTAGGCTGTACATCTCAATGATAGACACACTGTTTTGAACATTCACAGTAGACAGGAGGCTGATTGTGCTCAACCAGCCAGTGTTTTCAAGCCATAGAATGCTATGTCTGAGATTAGATGTGATTCTGCTATTGTACAACATTTATTAAATAATCCATACTGTGCTGGGAACTATACTGGGGACCTATTTAAGATTGTCAGTCAGGCATAAAGTGTGATGCATATAATATCACACAGGACCCTGTTTTAAGTAAGGAAAAGGAATTTAAACTTGCATTGTACATTTTTCATTGCGGGATAAAAGGAGTCATGGACACTGCCTATCTCTGTTCAATTTTGACAGCAATAACATGACCAAAGTCTACCTGCCAGGTCTGACAACTAAGGTTGACTGTCCCTGCTGGATCTCCAAGGCCAATGATAGCCCAAACAGTTAACATTCTCTTCTCAGGCGGTATAAATCAACCTCTGCTTCTGAACTCCTAGTTCTGATGGGAACCAGATGATGAGCTTTGACTTGAAGTCATAGAGACGTACAGCATGGAAACAGACCCTTTGGTCCAACTTACCCATGCCGACCAGATATCCTAAATTAGTTTAGTTCCATTTGCCAGGATTTGGCTCATATCCCTCTAAACTCTTTCTATTCATATACCCATCCAGATGCCTTTTAAATGTTGCAATTGTACCTACCTCCACCATTTCCTCTGGCGGCACATTTCTTACACTCACCACCCTATGCATGAAAAGGTTACTCGTCAGGTCGACTTATATCTTTCCCCTCTTACCTTAAAGCTATGCCCTCCAGTTTTGGAGTACCCTACCTTGGTAAACCAGGTCTTGGCTACTCACCCTATCCATGCCCCTCATGATTTTACAAACCTCTACAAGATTACCCCTCAGCCTCTGACACTACAGGAAAAATAGTCCCAGCCTATTCAGCCTCTCCCTATAGATCAAGCACCCCAGCCCCAGCAACACGCTTGAAAATTGTTTCTGCACCCTCTCAAGTTTAACTATCTTTCCTATAGCAGGGAGGCCAGGATTAAATGCAGTATTCCAAAAGTTGCCTCACCAACACTCTGTACACCAGCAACATGACCTCCCAACTCCTATACTCAATGCACTCACCAATAAAGGTAAGTGTACCAAATGCGTTCTTCATTAGCCTGTCTACATGAGACTCCACTTTCAAGGAACTGTGATTCTGCACCCCACAGTCTCTTTGTTTGACATCACTCCCCAGGACCTTAACATTAAGTGCATAAGTTCTGCCCTGATTTGCCTTAACAAAATGCAACACCTCACATTTATCTAAATTAAACTCCATCCGCCACTCCTTGGCCCATCTGATTAAGGTCCTGTTGTATTCGGAGATAATTTTCACTGTCCACTACACCACCAACCATCTGCAACCATACTATTTCTCCTATAGTCACATCCAAGTCATTTATATAAGTGACAAGTAGCAGTGGACCCAGCACTGATCCTTGCGGCACACCGCCAGTCAAAGACATCCAGACCGAGAACATTCTCTGTCACTACCCTCTGTCTTCTACCTTCAAGCCAATTTTGTATCCAATTATCTACCTCTCCCTGGATTCCATGTGTCTCACCTTGCTAATGAGTGTACCATGTGGAATCATGTCGAACGCCTTGCTCAAATTTCATATAGACAATGCCCACCTCTCCACCTTCATCAATCTTCTTTGTCACTTCTTCAAAAAAACTCAATCAAATTAGTGAGACATAAAATCTCTCGTACAGAGCCATGTTGACAATCCCTAATCAGTCCTTGCCTTTCCAAATACATGTAAATCCTATCCCTCAGGATTCCCTTCAACAACTTGCCCACCACCGGTATCAGGCTCACCGGTCTATAGTTCCCTGTTTTTTTCTTATCACCTTTCTTAAATAGTGGCACCACCATCCAGTCTTCTGGCACCTCACCTGTGGCTGGCGATGATACAAATATCTCAGCAAGGGGCCCAGTAATCACTTCCCTAGCTTCCCACAATGTTCTGGGATACATCTGATATGTCCTAGGGATTTATCCACCATTAAGCGTTTTAAGAGATCACCACCACGTCTGTAATATGGACATTTTTCAAGATGTCATTGTTTATTTCTCCAAGTTCTCCAGCTTCCATTCCTTCTTCACAGTAAATACTGACACAAGATACTTGTTTAGTTTTAAGTATTTTTTAAGTTCTGAACTGTCAAGTAATTAGACGTAACTTTAGCAGCATAACTCCTGCTATTTGCCCATGGTCCGAACTAAGTGTTAGTGGCATGGAAGGTGGAGGACAATGGTAGTTGGGGCATGGCCTGCTATACATAGACACTAAGTTGGCATCAGGGAGCTATGAAGGGCTGGGATGATGGGTCCATAGGTTAGAAGGGAAGAAAAGGGCCATAAGTGTGCGTAGAAGCACACATTTTCGGCAAGCTATCGCAGGCCAAAAACTGGACATTCTAAATTGACCTACAGCAGAGAAAGCGGGCTTGACAGAAGATTGGCCAAACTAAATTAAACAGCAGCCAGCAGCTATTGGCAACAGAGAACAGTGGAAACCAGGATCAAAAAGATTACACTGGTTCAAGAAGAACGGTTGGCAACCAGTCTGAGGGTTGTATATTGGAGATGTTGACCAGACTTTCTGGCATCCTGATTGTCTGAATATGTATACTTTACACCTCTTGGCATGTCAACAGTGAAGGGTGCTGGCATGACCCCATTGGATGATTCCAGTCCACCTCATGATCCCATTGGCCAAAGGCCAAAGAACATTCTGGAAAGTCCAGAGATAGTAGGAACTGCAGATGCTGGAGAATCTGAGATAACAAGGTGTAGAGCTGGATGAACACAGCAGGTTAAGCAGCATCAGAGGAGCAGGAAAGCTGATGTTTCGGGCCTAGACCCTTCTTGAGAAAAGTCCGGTGTGATGGGGGATAAGAACACACCCCTGGAAACTACCCCCTCAGTGAAGACTCAGTGAAGATTTGCAGCAAAGACTCACAGCAAGACTCATGACAGAAGGCCATGCAGCAACTAAAGAAGACCCAGGAGAAGACTGACCCTGACCTGCAAGACCCATCTTCGTGGAAGAGAGGCAGCAGAGAGGAAGGAGATTCCAATGGCCAAGCTCAAACATGTGGATCGTTGCGGATAATATTCTTTATCAGACAGATGGAACTAGAGGAAGAGTAAATATAGTGGGAATTTGAGGAAATGTTCACATGGTGTTTTTAATGAGGAATATTTTGTTAATTAAATAGAGTTGAATCACTAAACCGAATTCTATATCCCTTAGTCCCTGACAAGAGCCCTTGGGTAAAGTGATTTTAATACATAAACTGGGTGAAGTGTCCAAAGCACAGAAAACAATAGGGTGATAAAGGGAGAGACCATAGAGGTGGGCAATGGGACAGCAAGTGGCATGGAACGTATGAGGTGACGTGGTTGGCAGAGATGTGGCATGGCTAGTGTGTGGGAGGGAAGTTGGTGTGAGGGATAAGTATTTAATTTCATTTATTTTTCATTAACCACAGTATAGTGCTAGTGTACAGAGTCAGGTCCTTGTGCTCATCTGCACCTTAATGATGCTAACCCTTGTCTTTTGTGTCCACTCACCTTCGACAGATCACCACTGGCAAGCATAACAAGCAGCCTGTCTGTGTGTCTATGTGAAAGAGCACCTCAAAATTACAGTACTCATAGCATTTGGGTTTTGTCTGAAGCACCGATCCACTAACAAGCATGGCACCACAAGGCATGGAATGGATGCTGTGTGCCAGTACTGAGAGAGAGGAAGCAAGTAGCCCTGAGACACAGCCTGGTCTTATCTGTGAGCTGAGCATCTGTTTCTGGGTGCAAAGTGTCCTTGTAGCAACATTTCAATGCTGCTTTCTGCTATGCCCTGCAATGCAGGTCTGTGCTTCCTAGGTATCCTGCAAGTGGATCAGAGAGTTGCCAAGAGGATCCATCCTCAGACTTGGCAAAAAGCGGATGCCAATTGTCTGTGGATGAGGGGCATGTGCAGCTGGTACCCTGAGATGCTGTTGCACACTGAGCAACTTGGAGGCACTCGATAGAGCTGAAGACAGCAGGCGCTCACTTTGATTTCTGTTCCAAGAATCATTGATGTCCAGTTTATTTGGTACATTTGATATAAAGGAAGCTGCATATTAATGAGGTGAAATGTGCAATTAATAATCCCCTTTGATAGGCAACTCACCCACTGCTGAGTAAGAAACTTGGCTGGATGCCTGACTGATGCATAAAAGTTGCAGTGAGTTGCTCCTGATGTTGAAATGGGCCTTACCAGACTTCTCATGTGATTCTGTCACAGCTCACATCATTTAGGTCCTTGTACAATTCTGCCTGAGAAGTCTACAGTTGTCTTAATAAAACATTTGAATTATTCAAGTGTGTTCCAGATCAGAACAAGTTGAGGTCTTAAAGTATGCTTACACTTTTCAGATCAAATGACAGCTTAAAGTTGAACAAGGCTAGTTTAAATCTCTACCTGGCATATCCCAGGTCAGCCATGTTGCCATGGGATACATTGCAGGGAGGTATATTTTGATTTTGGGTTTACTTGTGTTTCCTCAGATAAGAAGGCAGTATGTCCCAGGGAATAGCCTTTGAGAAGCAGAGAGATGAGTTCTCAGAAGTTGCGGAGCAGAAGAGAAGGACTATCAGGAGTTAGGGTTTTTCTGAGTTGGAGACTCTAAGCAAAAGCCCATGCTGGAACCAGGGTGCCCACAAACATGAGGTGCTTAAGGACAGTTGGATGGTTTCTTAGTTGCAAGCTCGTGGGAAGGACCCCATGGAGAATAAGTGGAACACTGAGGAAAATCGAAGCAAATTCCTGAAAGCTGTGATGCAACTTGGTTTGAAGGAACCCTCAAGATCCTGTAATGTACAGGGAAGCTCTCGCATTGAAATAAGAAGAGAACAAGCCCTCCCTAACTCCCCACCTACACTCACCTTTACTGGCTCCACCCCCGCCTCTTTGACCTGTCTGTCTCCTCTCCACCTATCTTCTCCTTTATCCATCTTCTATCCGACTCCCCCTCTCTCCCTATTTATTTCAGAACCCCCTTCCCCTACCCCATTTCTGAAGAAGGGTCTAGGCCCGAAACGTCAGCTTTCCTGCTCCTCTGATGCTGCTTGGCCTGCTGTGTTCATCCAGCTCTACACCTTGTTATATCAGAGAACAAGGAATGTCCTATTAAGAAATCAGAGTTAAAGAATAGATGTTTATGTAAAAAAAAGTGTTAACTTAGCAGTATTTGCTTTGTCTAACACTTGTGCAGTAAAAGTTTTTGTTTAAAATGTGAAATCTTTGTGGTGTACTTCTTTCAGTTAATAAATGGAAATGGGCTTTCAAACTACATTTAAAAAAGATTCACCAGGCTCCCTCAAGTTAATAACAACATTCCACTTCCCTATGAATCAACCCAGCATTCTGTTCAATGTAGCACCTCATTCTATGGACATGATTGCTGACACATCCTTCAATATCCTTAACTCTTTCACTTGGACCTTCTGTAAATTCCACGTGCCTATGGTCTATACATGCTTCACGTATTGTCTTCCAAAATGCAGGGCATTACATTTAGCGATACTGAAGTTCCTTTTCCAATGCGGTGCATGTTCTTTCAAGTCCTTTTGACTGCCTTAATTCTCTCAGCCAAAGCTGCTTTAAGTTTAGTACCATCTTAAGAGTCAATTACTCAGCTCTGAGAATATAAATCTGAGTCCAACATGAACAGCAAGTTCCGTGGATCTTATAGAAACCACACTCGGTGCGACTTACCTTCTCCCAGTCTTCCACTTGAAAGCAGCTCTCTTACTTCCTTCGTAGTCAAACTATACTTCTGAGAACTTAGTTTGTACAGGTGTCACAACACTTATGAGACAGATCTTTTTTGGAAGTCTTGACTACTCTGCATTACATGCTTTGAAATGTCTGGCTATGGATCTGTCCTTTTCTGTTTGTTTTTTTTTTAACTCTCCTTGAATAGGAAGTAACATGATTTAGTGGAATATAATTGGTACGTAAGTGTTTTTGATTCTGTAAAAATTTTTTAATGTCCTCAATAATGACTCAAAAATGCATTCCATTTTTATAAAATCTATGGGTACACTTTTATGTTAATGTAAACTCTAGCAGAATTCTTACAGCTTTGCTGACAGTAAATCAGATTATACATTTGTTAATGGTGTTATATCATGCAATATATAATCTATTATTCCATTTCATTTGGCCAGATCTGTCTCCTTAACCTTAAAGTTCAATTGATGTAGAAAGGAGGTGAATTACTTATTAATAGCTGATGGTGATGGGAGTTTCCACATGGATAGAGACTGATCCACAGGATCCAGAATGAAATTACTGCATTTTCTTCTACAGCTGCAGCACTTGGAAGTGTGATATTTAAAATATGATAAACTGGAAATTTATACATAACTGAGTGGAGCATCCACATCATAAATTGGATGGCAACACTGGATTATAACTATTCAAGTATTATATAATGTGCAATTTTATATCTTTTTGTTGAGATTCGGCAATATTTAAGCCTCCCTACCATTTTGTGTTCAAAAAATGTACTTTCTATGAGCAAGACCAGCTTCAATAAGTCTCTCCTTAATTGTTTACTATGGAACCTTTGCAGATTGGAAATGCATTTTCCTGTGAGATTAAATTGCTAATTGTTGCACAGAGTTTGTGTGAAATGTAATCGGACTTACAAATACAACAGCAAATTCTATCTAAAACAGATTGAAATGTGGCTCTTGGTTGCATGTGTCAGGAATATGCAAAAGGATTTGCCCATTAGGAATCATTCTGTGATGATGGGTACAATGAAATATTCTCACCAACACTTTAACATTGACAAGGTGATGTTGAAGAACACCTGAATGAGAAATTTAAGATTAATATCAAGGGCAAGACTGCAACAAAGATAAGGTTAAGCATATATATTTAAAAAAAAGAGATGACAACAATTAAATGCTAGTCAACCGTGGTTTCTCAAAGGTCTATAAACTCTCTCAATCTCATGGATAAAATCTAGTATTTCTGTTCAGAAGAGGACTTTGTGATACAAAGTCAAACTTTAAAGCTTTGATCCATCATTCGGAGTATTGCTGTCAGTCACAAGATTTTTTTTGTACAGAAAGGATTGAATAAAAGAAGGGTCACTTACGGTTTAGCACTTCCACACATAAAGTGCTTGTTAGAGGAATAAAAGACCTTAGCAGTATTATTGTGCAGCAAGCGTCGGATAGAGTAAATTAAGTAATTTGTGATACACCATTGCAATTGAGGTGGAACATTTACTGATGGCCTTTCAGTCAGCAGAATTTAGCTGAACTGTTTCTGACTGTTGATGTACAGTGAAGTTATATTCCCCCACTCCAATAACGCCCACCCACCCCCGCCAAACACCCCAAACCCCCAGTCATCAGTTCTGTAAATCACTCCCTAAGAGTGGGTTTTATCAATGCAATCTGTAGGAACTGAGAGGCAGGTCATCTAACATCAGTCAGAATAGAGCAGATTAATTCTTAGCAACCAATCCATCAGAGTGTCCCAGATAGCAGTCCTTATATCAAACCGGGGTTTCTATGCAAAGAGAAGGATAGCTTAATGACTGAAATCTTTCACTGAGGTGCAAACCTATGGGAGCAAGTATCTATTGTCCTTGGCAATCCTTCATGTACTAATAGATATCCTGCTGGAGAGGTTTGGTAGTGCAGCCCTTTTGATGCAATAAATATGGAACACATGTTTGTGGCAGGTTTGGGAAAAATGGATGATGCAGACTTCAGAGTTTTATCTGACTATGCTTCTGTGAAGTGTAATAAAAATATTATAAAACTGTAATCTTCTATTTATTTCTACATTTATACTCGTATTTGCAAGTTTGATCCAGGACAGGATGATGTTCATCTTTATAAGCTGCTTGTTCAACTGCGTAGAAAATATGTTCTGTAAATGCGCTAAGGAACAAGACCTTCCACATAACAATAAATTGATTTTCAAAGGTGTTTCAATCAGTTTAAATGAGGCCGACACCTGAAAAATGTAGATTTTCTTTTTTGCAGCTCACTGCTTGTAGGATTTTGTATTCTGATTTCAAATCAGAATGATGGTTACATTAAGTTTGATACATAGTGTATCAAGAGCATTATCACCAGCTAATTATAAGTCTGAAAGAGCAGATGCAATTATTGTAACCAAAATGATTAGAGAAGTAAAGTAGTTTAGGACCTTTTTCATGAAAACAGGACATGGCAGGCATGGACGATTTGAAAATCAAGCAAAGTTTGTGAGATTTAATCACTGGTGACATAAGGACGGACTTGTCTAGATATGTACTCAGCCATAAATAATACAGAGCCGTTTCCATTAGACTGTAAGCTCTCAGTCGACTAGTAAAGAAATTGAAACTAGTGGTTAAGACTTTATATTCATTCGTGGGATGTGGACTGTTATTTATTGTCCGTACCTATTTGGCCTTTGGAAGGTGCCTTTTTGAATACAGCTGAGGGACTTGCTAGGCCATCTGAGGGGCCACTTAAGAGTCATCCCCATGAGCATCTAAAGTAGGGTTCAGGACAGACTGGATATGGTTGGCATACATTCTTCCCTAAAGGACATTAGTGAACCCAATATCAACTTTCCAACTTTCAGCTCCCCACCCCGAAGGAGCAATGTTTGGAGTGGCTGAATGGTCATGTTGGAGTTCCTGGCCTGATATTGGAGGGGCCCCTTGATTTACTGTGCTGGAACCCACTCACTGATGAGAGTCTCCCTGAACTTCACTGAGGAACGCTCCCCTTAGACTTTGGGATAATGCTGTTTGCTTGCTGCACGCACAGAGTGTTTGCCACACAAACTGCTGGCACATGGTGCAGGTGTGAAATTGAGGCAGAAGTTTGCCATACAGCAAGACACCCACCCTTTGACTGATGACCACTGACAACAATGACGAGCTGCTTGGCTTTGTGTCTGCACTGAACAGCAAGGTAATACAGCAGTACTGTCAGCTTGAGGCTGAGGGGACAAAGAGCATAAAAGCAAAACGAGGCAGGGATGCTGTGAGCATTGAGATAGGAGCCAGGTCAGTGAATGCTGAGAAAGTGAGCATCCTTGAGACGCAGCCTGGTGCAGTCTGAGATGGATGCCTGCGCTTGAAAGCAGCAGCATTCCAATGCTAGTTGCCACTCTGCTCAATTGCAGCACAGAAGTGCAGAAGTGTACTGTAAGTGAATCAGAGATTTCCACAATGGCTGTAGATATCTGTGTCTGTGAATGTGGGGTCCATGTAGTCACAGAACTGGAGCTTGACCTGAAACATTGGTGCCAGGTTTTCAAGATAGCTGTCTGGAGGAGCAAGCATCAAGCTGGAATTATCAGGTACCCATTCTGACTTTTGTGTTGGGGGAATTCTCAGCATCTAGTTTTTCTCTCCTGTGTTTCGATGGGAAGTTGCATATTAATGAGGTAAGATTTGCAGTTATGAGGTTGGTAACAAGCAATAGATTCCACTCATAGACCTCTTGCCATTCCCTAGCTGGAATCTCATTTCTATTTTCAAATGCAACATGTTGCCACCAATCTCTAGATAGGCCTTGCTTGATTTCTTGTATGATTCTCCCAGATCTTTCGCCCACATCAATCACCCTAGGTGTTTGAATCTGATGTTGGATAATTTATTGAGTGCCACTGTAATGCACCTCTGCTGACTGAATCTATTAGAAAGCAAAGTAAAAACTATACATGCTTAACATTATTCCAATCTTGCAGGCTGAAAGCCTACAACATGCATGTACTGCACTGCAATGCACAAATGAAACATCTGACACATGCTCACTGCAAATTAAGTCTGACATCAGTAAACAAAGAAAACAACTAATTCTGTTAATGCAAAATCATTGTTTACTCTTGAGTGATTTCATATTTGAATTTAATGGCAAACTTTAATCTAAAACACAAAACCATTCAGCAGTAAATCTAATTATATTTCTTGAGTATGAAAATAAATGATCAAATGTATGATGTCTTTATTTCCTACTTTATTACTTATTATAAGTCATAGAAGTAGTGATTGCACAGCCAAATATAAAGGACCTATGAAAATTTGGGGACAAGACAGCTTTTGCCTTTAATTTAATTTGAGTGCATGGTTTTAGTTCTCATTTTCCTTTATTTATATCCCTATCTCCTCCCACCAGCCCCAAACCCTACTCACATTCCTTCTTGAAGATCCAACTCCTTGCAAGGGTTCAGATTCATAGTTGTAGGCTGGCAAGTGAGTCCTGTAGAGTTATGGCCCCAGAGGCAACACACAATTCCTGGGGGTGCTGATGAGTGTGGAATACCAAGATCTACCAGCTTGAGTACTAACTAAGGTGGAGGGCGATAATCAGAAATGGGACATGCGGTGGCTGGCAGCAGCTTGTGGATTAGGTCTAGCGAAGGCAGGTGACTGCTGAGTGCTTTAAGAACCTGGCCACAATCTGCATGCTATGGTCATCTGCAATTCACTCGTATAGTTCCGAACTTATACATGCACCAGATCCAATGTCTGTTGGAGACACATGCCCTGGGCACCTATGGAAAAGTCTTTACCAATCTGAGAGGAGATGCTCATAGAATAAGCATGTGTTTGCATCCTGCTTCAAGCACAATCCAATTTTCAGATCATCATATCTTAATACCTCTCAAATCCCACATTGAATATTTTTTTCTTGTTGGGCACTTCCAACTTCTTGAATTTGGTGATATGATCAGCCCCAATTCCACCAAAGATGGGTGTTGCACGCCCTTCCCTGGCAGCACAGTGGGATTATCATTTGAGAAGAATTATAAACTTGAACAATGAGTTGCTTGAGAGCCACTCACCCAATATCATAAACAGCAGGCTGTATGTACGCTTCTATCCTCATTACAAAACAGTGCAGAGACCAAGGATCAAACATGAGAAATTTCTGGTCATTATTTTGTTCAGCTACACTCCTCTGATAAATCCACTGAACTCTTTCACACTCTTAAATATCTTCTCCTGTGGAAGGGCTGAATCCTTTATATGCTAATATTGATCTTCTTTCATGGTGCTTCTAAAGGTTTGTTTTTCTGACAAAGTACTTCTGGCTCAAATTTCCTTCCTTATTGATATTAGTACACATCCTGAAAATGCCTGAGCAATCAATGGGCCATCAACCTGCGACAAGGAGTCCATCCTTCACTTTTTCGTGTGACACTCAAACACCACGTTTTGAGCCAGAACAGCTGAAATAGCAGAAACACTGTCAATTGTTTGGACTAAGCTTGAATCTGCTGGGGCCTTGACGAAAACTGTCAGACCTATATAATTTATGACCTATAACAATTTAAGGAGCTATTACCTTTTTTGTCATGCATCCCTGAGCCGCATTTAAGCTTCAGTCTCTTGGGGTGGAGGGTACTTAGCCCTCACCAGCAATTTCTGAATGATTTAAATAGTTTGACTGGGAATGTTGCAATTATGTTTTATGATGAGAAGAGATATGTAAAGATGAAAATATGTATGTTACTGCATATTATTACTATACAAATGATTTTTAAAAATGATATAATTGCTATTGTAAAACTAAAGTTTCAGAATTTTAATGGAATGTTAACACCAGTATTATCAATAAAGAGTTTTTGTCATTCATTTACGGGATGCGGGCATCGCTGCTTGACGAGTTAGCTACTATTAGTTTCTATTCATTTATATAGATTTAGATAGTAATTAGTTTCTATTCATTTAATTCACTTAAAAATGAAGGGTCATTTGAGTGGGAATTGAGAAATGTAAAGGAAAATCTTGCAGGGCTATGGGCTGGGCACTTATAAGGCTCTTTCATAACACCAATACAAGTCTGATGGACTGAACAACTACCTTCTGTACTGTATGTTTTATGTGGTGATATGACTGTAACAAAATGAGGTGTAGCAATGACAAACAGTCATCCATCTGATTTGTCCTTTGGTTATCTGCACAGCATAGATCTATTACTATCATCTCATAGAATCCCTACAGTGTGGAAGCAGGCCATTCGGCCCATCAAGTTACACTGACCCTCCAAAGAGCATCCCACCCAGACCGAGCCCCCCACCCCATTCCTGTGCGCCTGCATCTCCGATGGCTAATCCACCTAACCTACACATCCCTGGACACTATGGGCAATTTAGCATGGCCAATCCACCTAATCTGCACATCTTTGGACAGAGACAGGAAAGTACAGCGCCCGGAGGAAACCAATGCAGACATGGGGAGAATGTGCAAACTCCACACAGATAGTTGCCCGAGGGTAGAATTGAATCCGGGTCCCTGGTGCTGTGAGGTAGCAGTGCTAATCACTGAGCCACTGTGCCGCCCAATAGAGTCTGACCAATAGAATATTGTGCATGTCTTTTGACACTTGCAAAGGTGGGAATTGTGTGATATCTAAACATAGTTACATGTGCCAACACTGGAAGTGCTATGTAATGGGGTGAGGGATTAATTTTTACTTGCTAGGATGAGCAGGTATTTGTGCATGGAGGATTCTAAAAAAGCAGAAAATGCCAGTGTGTTGGATAGCAGTACTTGCTGAACTCTTTATTTCATTCAAATATGTTATTAGTAGATGGCAAGATACAGTGGGACAGATGTGTCTGCTGTTAGTGCAATGGAATGCACTTTTAATCCTTGAATCTAACAGCCAGCAATATTCATCTTACTGAAAGGCATCCCTTTCACTTGTTTGCAGCAACTAAAATTTTATCCTACACATCAAAACAAGATGCTAAGGACGCTATCATGATGCTTTCATCCCGCTCTAGTAAATCTCTGAGCAAATTAAGCAGATAGCTCCTTGGAGACAAGGGTTGCTGTCTAAGGATATTATTGAGAAACTCCACCTCTGACACCCAAGAGAGGTACCACTAAAGGCAGAGCCAAGAGTGAATGAGTTATTTGTTGAAGATGTGCTTTCAAGTGGTTGCACAGATCTGGAGAGGCCTTCCATACATACCAGCAAGGGTATTCAGAATGACAGTGTTGTGCTACACCTTGCACAATATTGTGTAGCAGAGTGGACTGGAGCCACAGGGAGTGAAGGGTGAGAATCGTTCTGTATTTTGAAGGAGGAGCAACAGGAGAATGATGTGGTCAGGATACTTATGGTAACTCCATACCTATTAGGCATACACTTCAGCAAATGTGAGGCAGTGCAACCATTTGCCTAATCAATGCATCATGCATTATCTGCATTAACCATCCCCCCATTAATCCTCAGCATTGTGACAGTCAACAATCTATTCATCTCACTGGGACTGAGTGCTTGTCTTTTCCTCTTACTATAATGTCCTTCGAAGCTGAAGGCTATGCAACAAGTGACGAGCAACAATGATTTGGGAGACCAATGCACCAATTTAACAATATTAACATGGAAATGGTTAGCATTCTACAGCAAATTCTTAATTTTCTTTGCTATTACTTCTACATTGTTCTACCCTTGAGCTGTCAGTAGGTTAAAGAGATGGACTGCGTATTGACCTGTTCTGACAGCCCAGATTACTCTAGGCTGATGTCCACTGGGTTTTGGACCCAGTGTGTGTCCTACCAAAGACAGTCCCACTTACACCAAGGCTGGCTCAGCCATTTGGTCTGAAGTTACCTGCTAGGGTGAGACCATTCTTACTGCTGATTGTGCAGACCTTGACCTTTTGTTGTATTTTAAAAAATTCATTCATGGGCTGAGGGCATCGCTGCTGGACCAACATTTATTGCGCAGTCCAGAGACCAGTCAACCACATTGCTGTGGGTCTGGAGTTACATATAGACCAGATCAGGTATGGATGGCAGCTTCCTGTCCTAAAAGATGTTAGTGAACCAGATGGCTTTTTCCAACAATCAGCAATGGTTTCATGGTCATTGGTAGATTCTTAATTACAGACTTTTTAAACTTGAATTCAAACTCCACTATGGGCTAAGGCAGGGTTTGAACAGGGGTCCCTAGAACATTATGCAGCTCTGTAGATTTGCAGTCTAGTGATAATGCCATTAGGTCATCCCCTCCCCCTACCATCAAGTCAGCCTGAGTGAGTATTTCATCATGTAGCTCCATGGGTCCTATTCCAGCAAGACAGTGGGGAGACCCCCTCATTTCCATGATGATGTGTGCTGAAACTTCACTTGTTTTCAATGTCCTCTCCTCCACAGTAGGCAGGGTTGTATTAACTGGCTGCTCACTGTCTCTCCCTGGAAATCTGCATTCTCTGCTTGTGCAAGGAGAGAAAGGGTGTGAGGAATGATAATGTTTTTTGAAGGTCGCTGCTGTGAGGGATGAATGTGAATAGGACCCATGGAGCTACATGATGAAATACTCACTCAGGCTGACTTGATGGTAGGGGGAGGGGATGGACTAATGGCATTATTGCTAGACTACAAATCTACAGAGCTGCATAATGTTCTAGGGACCCCGGTTCAAACCCTGCCTTAGCCCATAGTGGAGGTTGAATTCAAGTTTAAAAAGTCTGTAATTAAGAATCTACCAATGACCATGAAACCATTGATGATTGTTGGAAAAAGCCATCTGGTTCACTAGCATCTTTTAGGACAGGAAGCTGCCATCCGTACCTGATCTGGTCTATATGTGACATGAAGATGAAGGCGAGTATCAGTGATAGCTGGTCAGATTGGGATTTGAGAAGATGGCTCAAGAGAGGGGAAGGGTGCACCTCCAAGGTTGGTCTCTGAAGTGCCAAGCATGAAAAGGCTGGGAACACTGAGTGAGGGAGTTTGCACTTGAATTTTTCTGCCCTGATGAGCTCATTGAACCTTGTGTAAGACTCAAATCCCGTCAGACACCACAGTTGTGCTGCCCACCTCCTTGGCCACTTTTAACCAGTTCTGCTCATTCTGCAAGGGAGGATTCTTCTTCCCCTTAGCTGAGGACAGACTCTCCCAGATGACCCTTGCAGCTCATCACATGATGTCCAGCAATGCATTTGAGAACTCTAGTGCAGACTTGCCTCATTGGGACTCCACCACTCGAACAGATGTCTCTCTCAATGCTTGTGGAATGGTTCCATTCTGACCTTTGCAGAGTCCCTGTAAATTGTGCAGCTTCAACAGTCAAGTGTGGGTCATTATCATAACTGCACTCACTGATAGGTCAGGAAGCTAGAAGTGAAAAGTTAATGCCAAGGCCAACTTCATAAAATCCCTTTTAAAAGAAAATTCCTCCAAATTCACAACGTCATGTTTGTCTCCTTGGGTGAGTGGGTCAGAATATTAAAATTCATCCTGTTACCTCTGGTTATGAGGCTGAGCGAAGATATTAAACAAAAAGCACTTCAATTTCAGGAGACTGAAGGCTCATTTTTAATATATTAAGGGTTTTCTCTTATACAGGAGGATATTTGCTCATAATAATAAAGAATTTAGCATATTAGGTAATGTAAACCATTCATGCTTGATAAAATATTGCATGTTAAATGCGAGTAAATGAAAAAAATTTTGTCCTCGGGAAAGTAAAAGAACTCTATTTGAGTCTTTTCCCCTCAAAATGTACAAATGTTGACCAGTTATCTTTTTTTTTGTGTTTGCTTTGGGAGATTATTATTAACTCAGTATAATAAATCTATTGATATACATTGACTTTCTGGGAGAAGATGTGAATACTGATGCTTACATGAAGATGTCCAAGCATGTCAAAGACAGCTGCATACAAAAAGACGATAGGGGAGATAGGCTCTTTTTCTGGGCAGAATTGAGGAAAAATATACCAAAGCAGGCAGCATTGGATAACAGGAACGTGGGCTGAGAATTGAGAGAGAAAGATGAATGTATTAACCTGTCGGCAGTTAAATAGAGTACACCAGAGGACTGGTTACGCATCTGATGGAAAATGAGAATTCTTGGGAAATTGTGAAAATGTATGAGGAAAAGAAAGGAAGAGAAACAAAGAGGCCAAAGTAGAGTGTTGCAATGAATTATTTAAGTAAACAAAAACATTGACTGATTTATTTGAGCTATAGGAGTAATGTAAGTGTGAAGGAAGAGATGGCATTTGTAAAGAAGCAATGATTTGTAAGGAGGGCATGTCTTTAGAAAGCAGTAACCAGGCTTAAACTAAAAGAAGCAGAGAGAATGCGGGTACACTGTGAAGGGGGAGGGGTGCAAGGTGTTTCCTGCAGAGACAAAAGGCTAGTTATCGAAAAGGATCCTCATTGAATCTCATTGAAAATCTGAGATGAGGAGAAATTTCTTCACCCGGAGAGTGGTGAGCCTGTGGAATTCTCTGCCACAGAAAGTGGTTGAGGACAAAACTTCAAATCTTTGAAGAGGTGTTAGATTTTTTTTAGGCTAGGGAGATCAAAGGGTAACGGAGAAACTGGGAATAGCATACAGAATTGGATGATCCGCCATTGATCGTATTGAATGGGAGAGATAGCTCGTAGGGTTGAATGGCCTACTCCTGTGCTTGTTTTCTATGTTTGTACTTTTCTATGACAGCGGGAACATGGCATTGAATTAGAGGACTCGTCATGAGTACCCTGAATGGCAGAGCAGGTTCGCGAAGCTGAATGGCCTGCTTCTGCTCCTAGTTTCCATGTTCCACTGGTGAGCAGTGAACAGCCTGTTTGCATGCATTAACATCTTATTACAATGTAACCTTTCCTCATTTCTGTGCAGGTTGCCATTTTTCCAGGCACTCGAGAGAAAGTAGATAACAATAATTCCCGACATCAAAGTCTGAACGTGTACCGGGTGACTGCCACTACTCCAGGATTCCATCTTGGTCAGCTGTCCCCTAGCGTCTCAGGGCACACTTCATGGGCAGAGACCCATTTACTCAGGCCAAGATGGCAGCAGAGTAGGACGCTCCAGTTAGAGATCCTCCGCTCGCCAGTCCCTTTCCCTTCCCCTTCTTTTTTCTCCTCTTCATAGCTTTTCTTCCCCTTCCACCCCCACCCAACATGGCGAGTGCAGTCAAGGAGCGGACCGAGTGGGCCATTTCTCGTGGCGGAGCGGAGCGAGCACGGGCTGAATCCTGCGGAAGAGCGAGCACAGGTCAAATCCCGTGGCAGAGCGAACAGGCGATTTCCAGACCCGTGGTGGAGCAAGTTCTGGATGGAGGCCGGTACGTGGAGGCAGTGCGGCCTTGTGGTCTGGGGCCTACAGGCATAGGTTGGAACTTAAGTACTGATGGTCACTTATTATCATTCTGGACTTTTTCCACTGTTATGTGCTAATCTATATTCTTTCTTACTCAGTAACAACACATTTTTTCACTCTGTAAGATTTGTACCCGGTACTTGTACCTAAGATGGTGTCATTACAGGCAGCCATTGTAAAAACTTTTCGCTGTACTCCTGTACTGGAGTACATGTGACAATAAAGGATATTCCAATCTATTCTATTAATAAAAACAGAAAACTCAGCAGGTTTGGCAGCATCTGTGGAGAGAAAGCAGAGTTAAGGTTTTGGGTCCAGTGACCCTTCTTAAGAAAGGTCTGGAGAAGGGTCACTGGATCCGAAATGCTACCTCTGATTTCTCTCCACGGATGCTGCCGGGCCTGTTGAGTTTCCCCAGTAATTTCAATAATTGTTTCTGATTTCCAGCATCTGCAGTTCTTTGTGTCTTTTTTTGTTTAGTGACTAACAAACCCATGGCTATGAAGGTTAGCATTAGACGCACACCAGTATCGCCACATCATCACGGCACATCTTTCACTCACTCTTATAATACAATTGAAGACATCAATACTGCACCTTTTGGAACAAAAACAAAGTTACTGGAGAAGCTCAACAGATCTGGCAGCATCTGTGAAGGGAAAAACAGAGTTAACGTTTCGGGTCTGGTCACCCTTCCTCAGAACTTCCTCAGAACTACACCTTTTGGAGCTCATCAACACCTTATATTGCAAACTGCTACCAGGCTGCTTTGCACACAAGGACAAGGACATACTTTGTGCATAATGGTACACCTTGTGGCTCTTCGCTTGCTGTCTTAGTGCTCATTTAGTTTGCACCTACTTGGGTGCTCACAATACCTCTGCCTTACCTTGCTTTTTTGAACTTTGGTGCCTCAGTCAGAAGTTGAAGGCTCATAGTACTTCTGTTTTGCCTTGTGCAACCTGGGAATTCATGGTGATGTTTTCCAGCAAAGAATGGTCAAGAGTGAATGTGTTGCTGTACAGCACCCTGATCATCACTGTCAGATCTGTCTGTGTGTCAGTAACTTATATGGCGTACATACTGAACATGCTTCAACCAAATGTCTATGTCTCAAAGTCTAAGGGGAGTAGTCCTTGATCAAGTCAAGGGGACTGTTGTCAGTTGGAGGTGTCACCACACGCAGGAAAGGGCATCATCCAATCTCAGTCAGGGGCTTGGACAAGGTCAGTCTGCTGCTTGGGGCATTCAGGTTCAGGTGTCCTGGAGAACAGGCCAGTCAACTCTACAGACCCAGCACAACCAGTCTGGGGGTTTGAGGCAATTCAGTTGGAGAGATGCACAGTGATCAGTCAGGAGTCTGGTCACTCATCGGTTGGAGCTGTCCTTCCAATTTGGCCAGGGTGGTAGGAGATGCTGCACTCAATCCTGGGGGTCTGTTTACTGAAAGTCAAACTGGGGGTGGGGAGGGGATGTTGGTCTATTCGGCCCCCTGCAGTGGTGGGAGAATTGGCAAAGAGCATTTTGAGGATTGCAGGCAGCTTGCTGAGCTGCATAAGGGCAAGAACTGTTAAAGGGGGTAGGGTAGCTCAACATAAAAGGGCAGAGGATAATTGAACATTGACAGCATTGGTTACTGAGGCAGGAAGATGTCGGTGACAGTCACCATCATTCTGCCTTTGATGGAGAGACAGTGCATTTAGATGGTTGGCATAACTAAGCTGTAGACCTGGGGCTCGGGAGTAAAGTGGAGGGTCAAAGATTTAAAGGAAATAATGTGTGGAAGCTCAAACCTGATGGTGTGACGGAGACTGCAAGGAAGACAGGAATGTGAAAGTTTGGGAGGGTGAGCCTGCAAATTACTCTGAATTTCTACCTGTGTTGTCTTTATCCTAAACTAAATTGGATTCCACAATGGAAATGACAATGGCAACTATTACAACCAAACTGGGTGAAGTAAGTCTTTTTCTCGTTATGAGCACAAGGCTCCACCTGACTGTGACATGAGGGCCTTCAAAAGGCAATTGCATCAATCAGCGACTTACACAGTAAAGATATCTATTATCGCAGAATTTTGCATATGAACCTATGCAGTGAGCAAGTATGATGAATACAAGTCCTGGCCACAAACAGTCTTCATCTCAGTGAAACGGAAGTAAATGTTTAATAATTTAGAATCTGTTCAA
This sequence comes from Rhincodon typus, assembly GCF_021869965.1. Classification (NCBI taxonomy): domain Eukaryota; kingdom Metazoa; phylum Chordata; class Chondrichthyes; order Orectolobiformes; family Rhincodontidae; genus Rhincodon; species Rhincodon typus. The sequence continues at coordinate 57,217,537 of NC_063345.1, read as the reverse complement.
AAGAATGTGATAACTGGATACAAATAATGACACAATTGGGCAGGGTCAACATGGATTTATGAAAGGAAATCATCTTTGACAAAACTTTTGAGATTGTTTTTGAGGATGTTACTTGGAACATAGTTAAAGGAAAGCCAGTAAATGTGGTGTAATTAGTCCTTCAGAAGGCTTTCATTAAGATCCCACACAGAAGGTTAGGAAATAAATTTACTGCATATGGAATTGGTCACAATATACTACTATGAATTGAGAATTGGTTATCAGATATCAGAAGGCAGTGAGTAAGAATAAAAGGGTCATTTCAGGATGGCAGGCTGTTATTACCAGATACTGCAAAGGCTAGAGCTTGGTCCCCAGCTGGAGACAATCTATATAAATGATTTGGATTTTGTGACCAAATTTAATATTTCCAAAATTGCTGACACCAGAAAGCTAAATGGGAACAAGAGTTGTGAAATGGACTCAAAGAAGCTTCAAGGGAATTTTGACAGGTTGAGTGAATGAGAAAGAACATGGAAGAAGGAATATAATGTGATGGAAAATGTGTGTAATTAACCACTTTGGTAGAATGAAAATAGGCAGTGTATTTCTTGAGCTGATAAGTGCTAGTGTTCAAAAGAACCTAGTTATCCTTGTTCATTCACCACTAAAAGCTTGCAATCAAATGCTGCAAGCAATTAGGAAGGCAAATGGTAGTCATTATTGCAAAAATATTTGTGTACTGAATTAAAGATGTCTTGTAATAATACATATCCTTGGCGAGACTGCACTTGGAATACTGTGGTCAGTTTTGGTCTCCTTATCTAACGAAAAGTGTACTTGCCACAGAGCGAGTGCAATGCAGCTTCACAGGCTAATCCCTGGATGGCTGGATGTCTTATGAAGAGAGGTTGGGGGAAATGGACCTGTATTTTCAAAGAATGAGAAGCGGTCTCAGTGAAACTGACAAAATTCTTGCAACTTGCAGATGCAGATAGGATGTTTCACTGGCTGATGAGCTTACAATAAGGGGACAGAGTCTCAGAATAAGGGGTAGACCATGTAAGGCTGAGGTGAGGAGAAATTGCTTCAGTCAGAAGGTAGTAAACCTTTGGAATGGTCTATCCCAGAGGACAGTTGAGCATGTTCATGGCATAAATGCATAGACCTGATGATAATAACGACTTCAAGGTACATGGGGATAGTGCAGAAAATTGGTGCAGAGGTAGATGATTCGCCATGTTCTAATTGAATGGCAGAACAAGCTTGATAGGCCAAATGGCCAACGTCTGCTCCTCTTGTGTTCCCATATAGAACCAGTCTGAGAAAAAGAGACCATTTCAGAATGAACTGAGCCATAACCTCTTCACCCAGAATGTTGTGAGAACTCCCCATCCCTGTGGACGCTCACTATATTCAAGCCAGAGATCAATAGATTTTATGTATTAAAAATGAAAAGGATATGGGGATAATTTGGCTTTGAGGAAGAAAATCATGAATAATCTGGTTGAATGGCCGAGCAGGTTTACCCTGCCAAAAAGCCTATTGTAGGTTTCATTTCCTATGTTCTTAAGAACCTATTTAACTTGTACATAATTGCACTCCAAATCCTAAAAATAAATATCTTGGAATATTTAGAAAACAGGAATGAAATATAGAGGTAGTCTAGTCCTGCAATGTGTGGCAAGAAATGCGAAATTAACCCATTGTTACAGAATTATGGGGAAATCAGGAGTATGTATTGCAAGCTGGAGGGGCTTTGGAAAAGATACAGCTGCTCAATAAAGCAAGGCAATGCAATGCCTGAACAAATGAGCTGATTTTGAGGAAACCAAGACAGAAAGGAAACAAAATAACAGAGGCAGCAAAAATCTAACATAAATAAATATTTATAGCTTAAAGAGCTTTGGTTCTTACAGGCAATAGACAGAAAAGAAATAATTAATCGTGATTTATAAAACGACAAATGAAAAGGAGTACTGAAGTGAGGGGCTGATAATGAGAGAGACGAAGTGGAGTGTGTAACATGAGCAGTTGGATATAGTTAACTATATGAAACTGAAGTATGTAAATTTCAATTAGCCAGTTTAAAATATTTGAAATGATGATAAGAAAGACAGGGAACGTGTCAATTTAAAATTCTCTCCCTGAAAAGTTGTCGAGACCTAGACATATGAAAAATTAAAAGTTTGGACAGATTTGTGCTGGACAAGTGTACTAGGCTTAGGATATGTGATACACATCTGTAATGATCTCTCAGAATGGTGGAACAGGCTTGTCAAATTGTATTGAAAATGGAGGAGACCAATGGGTTGCAGTAGTTTGACAGCGACAAGTAGCAGAGTAAGGGAATATTTCTGTGTTTCGTTATTCATGGAGGACCTTGGTTATCAAAATTAAAACGTCTCTGTTTGCAGATGAGACCAACTTGCGTTAAATGAAATTTGACTGGACACTATATAAGATGTGCAATTAGCTCTATCATGTTATTGAATAAACAGGAGAACAATCTACCCCTGTGTGTTTGAGTGGAAGATAAAATTCAATGCAATTTGCTCAAACTTACCGATTTGTGGAACGACTATAGAAAATTAAAATTAAATTTACAAAATGCCACGAGGGAATAAAGTGCATAACATCATTATACTGTGGATGGTAGCTAGAATTTCAGCAGGAGACTGGAGTGCCAAGGGTATGGTCCTGGGTTAGTAGTTGCTAAGGAAGGAAGGGAGGAAGACAGCAGGGAATCCAGGAGAGAAGGACTGAGTTTTGATGGTTGGGCATGTAAGGCCACTCCTGTTCTTCACTTGGACAAGATATTTCGAAAAAAAAAAATCAAGGCAAGCTGCTGATCCTGTCAGTTAGGCAATAGTTTGGCACCAATTCATCTTTCATTTGATCTGTCTGGGGTGACATCGTGCTTTCAGAACCACTGTGATTAAAATGGCAAATGGTTAGAAGGCATCAGAAGCAAACCACAACCCCATGTTTAAATTTACACGGTGTTAAAATAGGAACAACAAACAGTAGAAAGGATACACTAACGGACAATTTAGGTGGTTCTTGTCTTAAGTTCATTAAACTACAAAGATAGGCAAAGGAAACTAAGTATACTCCCAGTGGAAAAAGATTAACAGCCTTTCCTCTGGTGGTGAATTTTATGTCTAGGGGTCATTAATTTAAAATTGTCAATAGGCAGAGTGAAGACAGGAGCAAATCTTTAATGCAGAGATTTGTTCAAGCATGGAATGCTTTGCATGGGGAATATTTGAGGCAGAGACCAATGCATCTTTTAAGTTAAAAAAAAAGTTAAATACTTGAAGTAGAAAATGATGCATGACTAGTGGGACAGAACAGGTTTGTAGGCATTTGGAAAGTTCTAACGAATGAATGCAATATCTTCCTCCAATTCTTTCAAGTTGGAATTTTAACCTTACTCTTGGCACTTGGATTACTGATAAAATTGTGTTCAGAAGCAATTACAGTAAATATTTTGAGTCACTTCAGTTATTCGTAACCTTGGTAACTATTTTACTGGCTGTTTGTTGAGTGTTGGTTCTTGATCAATAGTTTTCAAACCTTCTTAATGCACCGAAACCTTCCCATCTGTTCAGTTGTGATCTGATGATATTAATGAATATATCAGGTGAAAATATGATCTTTGCCTGCGTGGTAATTTCCAAAGTAACTCTTTTAAATGTGATACTGCAAAGGGGTAATTTTTACGTAATCATTGGGTGGGAATTCCATTGGGATTAGGTGGATGCCAATTTTACACCTAATGGCTGCAAAGAAGATTGAACTTGGCCAGATTAAATCCAATGTTGCATCCAATCCTGATGGTGCGATTATATTAAAATGGCCCCCCTTCTGTCATTAATAATGCGATGCACTGGATGGAAAATATTCAATTATACCAACTAGAACTAATTGCCTTTATAGTCCCTCATAAACATTTGTTATCTTGCGTGTTCCAATGCTGAAAAAGTATAGCAGATCAGATACCAAAAAAAAACTTGCGTGTGGAGGCAGAAGATGAGGACATGATTCTTAATGGGTATGTTTTCACAAAAGAGAGGAGTTATATAGACATTGTGGTTTAGCAGAAGGCATGTGAAATATTGAATGATAAACATACTGAGGGGCAAAGTGTTAGTATGTTTAGCATCCATGAAAATGCATAGATTACCAAGTTGAATAAAACATGGTGCAAGAGAAGTAAAAAAATAGAGGCTCTGTTCATCATATGGCCAATTGATATCGCAGGCCTGGAGAATTGGATGACCGCTGCTCTTAAACTGCTATCGAAAAAGGCAGGGATAGCCTAGTGATGACAGGCCAGTCCCTCAAATCTCCGCAGTAGGAATATTTTGGGCAAAGAAGAAATCTAAGAAACATGAATCATTAATTAGAAAGGCATGAACTGATTGAGGTCAGTCAGCATGGGTTAATTAAAGGAAAGACTTCACTGACTAGCTTAATTTTTTGAGGAGGTAACAGGAAGAGCTGACGACAGTGTTGCTTTTGATGCAGTGCACATGGACTTCAGCAAGGCTTTTGACAAGATCTCATATGGCAGGCTGGTCAGAAAAGTGAAAAGCAACGGATGGAATGGGAAATTCATAAGTTGGATCAAAAATGATCTCAGCATCAGGAGGCCAAGGATATTGGCTCATGACTGCTTTTGTAATTGGAAGGCTGGTTTCAGTACTGCCTCACTAGACTCAGTGCAAGGGTCCCACTGGGCTCAGTACTGAGCCCCTTATGGTTCCTGGTATACATCAGTGTGTTAGACTTAAGTTGGAGACATGATGATGTTTGCACATGATAAAAATTGACCAGGCAATTATGCATTGGTTTGTTTGACAGCAAAATAGAAAATTAATGTTCAGTGTGAAGTAATTAATTTGTGGAGGACTAACAGGCAAGGAAAGGCACTACAAGGTAAGGTATTGAGAAGGATTCTTTGAGTGTATTCCCACAGATTCCTGAAGGCAGCAAGTCGGGTATACAAGGTGGTTAGAAAGGAATATAGGATACAGTGAGCCCATATTCAATGCTGTTTCAACATTATTAGGACTGGAAACGTTGGTGAGTGATGTGCGATTTGTTTTAATGTTGGTAACTGTACATTACCTGACCTGACTAACACCATTTCAGTGTGACCTTTCCCCCTCTTCAACTTGAGGTCACTGCCAGCCTTCTGACCTGCAGCCTTTCCCTACTGCCACACACCTGCCTGACATCTGAACCGGGCTGTCTCCACCCACCAGGGCCCTAAATGCCCGTCAGAATCAGACCCACCAAAACCCCCAGGACCCTTCCAGCTGGAAGAATGTCAGACATCATTAGGCTGGGCAGTGCCACCACAACCTTCACCCTTGGCCACAGAGCACCAGGCACGATTGAGTTCTGCAGTCCTCCACTGCCCTCAAGGTGATAGCCAGAGCCATGGGGACCCCATGGCAGTCTGTGACCTATAGTTGGCAGATCAGTTGCTGAAATTTGTCCAGACCAGAGTGGCCATCACCCTTGAGCCCCCAGCATGGACAAAACCTGGTACCGCGTACGCCCCCCACTCCCGCCTGGTGAGCAAAGGTCTGCAGCAGACTTCAGCTTCCATCCCCACAACAAATTCTACTCCCAAAGGGTTCACTTCAGGAGATACAGTAAGTAGAATGTTTTTAATGTTCTTTCATGTTTTTAAATTTTGTAATAGTATTTCATTTACCAGTGCATCATTTCAAGTACCGTATTTCAACTTCAAGGGAACAGGTATAATGCTTTATTTCTTTTTGTGCAAAGGAAGGGCCTACAGATCCTACCTCTAGTCTCAACATTGGTTCTTACAGGAATCAATGTTTCACATGAATCTTTTTCATTTCATTTAATGCAGTGATCTTCAGGTACACGATCCTGACTTTAAGTGAGGACACCATGTACTTCCCCTTATTGATCAAGGCACAGAAGTGCAGGGAAGTTATTCTGGTACTGTATAAACTACAAATTAAATTGCAGCTGGAGTAGTGTGTACACTACTGAACACTGCCTTACAGAAAGGAGATGCAGAAGATGCAGAGGAGATTTACACAAATTTTGCCAGGAATAGAGAATTTTAGCTCTGAGGAAAGATTGGATAGGCTGAGGTGTTACCTATGGAACAGAGGAGGCTGAGGGATATTTAATTAATATCTATAAAATTATGCCTGGCACAGAGTAGATAGGAAGGAGTTACTTTTGCTGGAAGTCAACAACCGGGGACATGGATTTAAACTAATTTATAGAAAGATTAGACAGGAGCTGACAAGTTTATTTTTCAGAGAATAGTGAGGGAAATCAGGAACTCATTGTCAGATAGTTGCGGAAGTGATCATTCCATTTAAATAAAAATGACTTGGATATGCACTTGCAGTTTTGCAACTGATAAGGTTAGCAACCAAGAGCTGGAAGTGAGCTAATTAGCTCCTTCTCAGCTGGCTTAGATATAAGCAAATTCTTTGTCTTAAATCTTTCTTCTGAAGTTACAGAACTTTTCATTTTTACTTAACAACTACACGTTTTGTACCACTGAACATATGATCTGAGTTACAAATTTCTTGTTCAATTATGATGCTTAGCAGATTTCAAGTTCTAGTTTTGACAATTGGACCAAATGGATTTCTATTTGTCGGTAATTCAAATTTTGGCCTCTTTCAAAGCAGAACCATTTGACTGGTGAAATTGGTTTAAATTGGGTAGTTTTAGACGTTTAACATCTCCCATGTTAAATGGGTTACATCCACAGTGAGGCCTCCCTGACCTGACCTAACCTGTCCATCTTCCCACTCACCTATCCGCTCCACCCTTCCCACAGAGCTCAGTGAGTCTCCCTCCCACTGAAGCTCTTCAACCACATTTTGAAGCAATCTCAATACTACAGCCATGTCTCCTTCCTCAGTGCCTGTACAGCCCAATGGCTTTAACATCGACTTCACCAGCTTCAACATCCTTCTACCCTCAGCCTTATCCCATGTCCAGTCCTCCCCCTCCGACCTGACCCAACCTGTCCATCTTCCAACCCACCTATCTGCTGCACCCTTCCCACACTAATCACAATAACCCCCTACCAGCATCCACCTATAATCGTCTCTCCTACCCTTCCCCCAAACCCAAACCCCCTCCTTCTATTTATTTTTGGGCTCCCCTCCCCCTCCTCAGTCCTGACGAAGGATTTCAGCCCAAAATGTTGACTTACCTGCTCCTCTACTGTCTGATCTGTAGTGCTTTTCCAGCCTCACACCTATATACCTTGGTACTAATTGTGATACTCAAATCATCTCAATTGTGTGGGATGCACTGGGTGGACCGATTAGACCTTTGCCTTTCTGCTAACATTTGTGCCCTTATTTGTAAGTTATAAAGAAGATCAATATTGAAAATAAGGTACAAATTTTGAGTCCACTTTGAATATTCCATGAGCTACAGTGGAATCGTCACACTTGTGTAAAAAACAAACAACCCATGTGGCTGTGCTGCTTAAGATCAAATGTTGCAATAGGGTAACTCAGATTTGTGACAATAAGCCTTCCTTGTGATTTACACTGGATAGTATACCCTCTAGTTGAAGGTGGACTAAAACATTGGGTGAGATTTGACTCGATGAAAAGCATTGAATTGCTTTATTTTGTGTTAATTAATGGTCAAAGCAAGTCTCCTTGCTTAACAAAATCTTACTTCTCCCTTTGAAAATTGTGTTAAAAAATTTAAAAGAAGCAAGTTTCTTATTCCTTTTTTTTTCGACTTTGGAAGTTGCCTGGAACGAAGTGCAACCACAAACTCCAACACTGTTCTCCAACAGTTTTGTTTCAAGTTTTGAGTTACACTTCTACATCTTGCATTCTCTTGAGTAAAACCTGACTGATCACGAACTACTTTATGCGTTGCCAGCAAAGCGGATGGCTGTGACAATGAATTCCTCTCCATTAATGATCCAGGAGCAGACACATCAATAAAACTGGCTACTTCTCCTTCTCCCTTGGGGTATGGGTTTAAGTAAAACATCTGCTGCTGTTCTCAAAATGAATAGATGCTGCGTAGGCTAATGAACCTGGAATGGGTCAACTATCCATGTTCTAAGTGTGCAACAGACTCCAAGCCATGACCCTTTGCAAGCTGACCTGTCTGGAGGGATTCAATGTACATAATTGATGTTCTGTTCATTTTAAGCCTCTGTCAACTCATTTTTTTTAAAAGTCACTACCTTTAAACACAACACAGTTTTTAAAATTTTTTCAATGAGGGGAAATAGGATTAAAAATCTCAAAATGTAACACATGTTACTATTTGCACTTGTATATACTTAAACTTAATAATTTATCCCCAAGCTCAGATCACAAGGCAAGATGCAAAAACTCCCTAGTAGACAAAATCTCAAAAGATTCCTAATTTCCCCTTTCCAAAATTTTAATGATATAGTCAGAAGTAATATGTGGTGATTAGCAAAAAACAATAACAAACTATTCATCACTGTTGAATATTGTCTGAAGTTTTATATCCATATAGGGATTAAATAACAGTTGTCAAAATTCCCAAGAAGAATCTTATTTTGTCATTTTAATGACTGCAGATGGGAAATTCCTGGCACCTTCCACAGCTACATAGAGAAAGTGAAAAACATTCTTTCTTCCCCAGATCAAAGTTGTCATCAGTGAGCATTTTAGAATGGGAAGATTTTGAATAATCATCATTACAGTTACAGGAATGAATAATGGAATCCTGTCAAGTGAATGCAAGGTGGGGGTCAACTCAAATGCAATAATTTCAGGAGGGGCATGGGGAGAGAACAGTGGTTCCATTACTTTTATTAATTAGTACAGAGCAGATGTGAGTTGAGCAATGATAATTTTTTGCGTGTATGCAGAATTTTGCCAGTGAGTGAGCATCCACAGGGAATACTGTGCATGACTGCACTGAGCTATGTGAGCATTCAATGTGCTGTTTGCTGGGCGATAAAGGGCGAAAAAAGCAGCACAGAGATGTAAATAAAAATCTGTGTAATTGAAAGAAAAATACAAATATATACTTTGCATTGGTATTCAGGAAAGAAGCGAAATTTGCCTTGGCGATGGTAAACAAGGAAGTTACAATTATACTAAATGAGGTAAGAACTATTAATGAGATGAGATATTAGGAAAACTGGAATACTTAAAGTACCATATATGGTTGAGTAATGATTGATCTCATGTAAAAATTGAACCCTGACTTCTGGCCATAAACAAAAACCATTTTTCACATTTATTTTGTATAGATTGATCACCTCACACTTAGACAAAAAAAAATCCAAACTCTTCCTACTTACGCCTCAAAGGGCTGAATCTTACTTTTTTTTGGCTAAGTCTGAGTTTGGCACATTTTTGGAAGATTCTTTTCATGGTATCGTACCAAACGTGCTTCATTATCTGAAAAGAGGGAGGGGAAGGGGGTTTTGAAATAAATAGGGAGAGAGTGGGAGGCGGATAGAAGAGAGATAGAGGAGAGGATAGGTGGAGAGGAAACAAACAGGTCGAAGAGGCGGGGATGGAGCCAGGAAAGGTGAGTGTAGGTAGGGAGTTAGGAAGGGGTAGGTCAGTCCAGGGAGGACGGACAGGTCAAGGGGGCGGGATGAGGTTGGTCGGTAGGAGATGGAGGTGCGGCTTGAGGTGGGAGGAGGGGATAGGTGGGAGGAAGAACAGGTGAGGGAGGCAGGGACGAGCTGGACTGGTTTTGGGATGCGGTGGGGGGAGGGGAGATTTTGAAACTTGTGAAATCCACATTGATACCATTGGGCTGCAGGGTTCCCAAGCGGAATATGAGTTGCTGTTCCTGCAACCTTCGGGTGGCATCGTTGTGGCACTGCAGGAGGCCCAGGATGGACATGTCGTCTGAGGAATGGGAGGGGGAGTTGAAATGGTTCGCGACTGGGAGGTGCAGTTGTTTGTTGCGAACCGAGCGTAGGTGTTCTGCAAAGCGGTCCCCGAGTCTCCGCTTGGTTTCCCCGATGGAGAGGAAGCCACACCGGGTACAGCGGATGCAGTATACCACATTGGCAGATGTGCAGGTGAACATCTGCTTGATGTGGAAAGTCTTCTTGGGGCCTGGGATGGGGGTGAGGGAGGAGGTATGGGGGCAGGTGTAGCACTTCCTGCGGTTGCAGGGAAAAGTGCCGGGTGTGGTGGAGCTGGAGGGGAGTGTGGAGCGGACAAGGGAGTCACGGAGAGAGTTGTCCCTCCGGAAAGCAGATAAAGGTGGGGAGGGAAAGATGTCTTTGGTGGTGGGGTCGGATTGCAGATGGCGGAAGTGTCGGAGGATGATGCGTTGGATCCGGAGGTTGGTGGGGTGGTACGTGAGGACGAGGGGGATTCTTTTTTGGTTTTTATTGCGTGGACGGGGTGTGAGGGATGAGGTGCGGGAGATGTGGGAGACACGGTTGAGGGTGTTCTTGACCACCGAGGAGGGGAAGTTACGGTCCTTGAAAAACGAGGACAACTGAGATGTACGGGAGTGGAATGCCTCATCCTGGGAGCAGATGCGGCGGAGGCGAAGGAATTGGGAATAGGGGATAGCATTTTTGCAGGAAGGTGGGTGGGAGGAGGAGTATTCTAGGTAGCTGTGGGAGTCGGTGGGCTTGAAATGAAT
>NC_063345.1:57116653-57201905 GCF_021869965.1 Rhincodon typus | reverse complement strand
ATTCATTTCAAGCCCACCGACTCCCACAGCTACCTAGAATACTCCTCCTCCCACCACCTTCCTGCAAAAATGCTATCCCCTATTCCCAATTCCTTCGCCTCCGCCGCATCTGCTGCCAGGATGAGGCATTCCACTCCCGTACATCTCAGTTGTCCTCGTTTTTCAAGGACTGTAACTTCCCCTCCTCGGTGGTCGAGAACGCCCTCAACCGTGTCTCCCACATCTCCCGCACCTCATCCCTCACACCCCGTCCATGCAATAAAAACCAAAAAAGAATCCCCCTCGTCCTCACGTACCACCCCACCAACCTCCGGATCCAACGCATCATCCTCCGACACTTCCGCCATCTGCAATCCGACCCCACCACCAAAGACATCTTTCCCTCCCCACCCTTAAATGCTTTCCGGAGGGACAACTCTCTCCGCGACTCCCTTGTCCGCTCCACACTCCCCTCCAGTTCCACCACACCCGGCACTTTTCCCTGCAACCGCAGGAAGTGCTACACCTGCCCCCATACCTCCTCCCTCAGCCCCATCCCAGGCCCCAAGAAGACTTTCCACATCAAGCAGATGTTCACCTGCACATCTGCCAATGTGGTATACTGCATCCGCTGTACCCGGTGTGGCTTCCTCTACATCGGGGAAACCAAGCGGAGACTCGGGGACCGCTTTGCAGAACACCTACGCTCGGTTCGCAACAAACAACTGCACCTCCCAGTCGCGAACCATTTCAACTCCCCCTCCCATTCCTCAGACGACATGTCCATCCTGGGCCTCCTGCAGTGCCACAACGATGCCACCCGAAGGTTGCAGGAACAGCAACTCATATTCCGCTTGGGAACCCTGCAGCCCAATGGTATCAATGTGGATTTCACAAGTTTCAAAATCTCCCCTCCCCCCACCGCATCCCAAAACCAGTCCAGCTCGTCCCTGCCTCCCTCACCTGTTCTTCCTCCCACCTATCCCCTCCTCCCACCTCAAGCCGCACCTCCATCTCCTACCGACCAACCTCATCCCGCCCCCTTGACCTGTCCGTCCTCCCTGGACTGACCTACCCCTTCCTAACTCCCTACCTACACTCACCTTTCCTGGCTCCATCCCCGCCTCTTCGACCTGTTTGTTTCCTCTCCACCTATCCTCTCCTCTATCCCTCTTCTATCCGCCTCCCACTCTCTCCCTATTTATTTCAAAACCCCCTTCCCCTCCCCCTTTTCTGATGAAGGGTCTAGGCCCGAAACGTCAGCCTCTCTGCTCCTATGATGCTGCTTGGCCTGCTGTGTTCATCCAGCCCTGCACCTTGTTGTCTCGGATTCTCCAGCATCTGCAGTTCCTACTATCTGTGCTTCATTATCTATTCAGCTCACCCTTTGCTATCCCTTTCATCTAATTCTAACCCCACCTTACCATGCACTGCTTTGAGAACAACACGCCACTCACCAGATATCTACTGAAAGGCCAGCATTTCTTCCAATTACGCCGTGATTTTGCCTCTTTTGCGTATGGGCAGTCCCCAGCTGTCCTGTACGGTTTCTGATTTTTGTCCCGGATATGGTGGATAGGGGATAAATTGACACCCTGCTGCGTGGCTAGAGATTGAGAGGTGTTGCTGGATGGGCTGGTGCAGACATGGGCTGTCCTCATCCTCCAGGACCAGCAGTGGAGGCCACAACACCAGACTGTGTGTCAGCCTGGTCTGAGGTCGCCACTGGCTCGGTGAAGTCCCAGCTGTAGGTAGGAATTCACGGCAATGTAAGATGAAGGTCAGTGAACTTCTCCACTCATCCAGCGTTACTGTTACCATCTTGTCGCCAATACCTTGTACTTGCTCTCTCTCTGCTACTTTCCCAACTTCCACTAAAGCCCATGCTCTACCATTCTCGCCATTGCCTGCAACAGTTTGCCTCACCCACTGTCACTCACCGAACCGTGGACACCACCAATCCAGTGTGCCCTCTGTGCTGACAACAACAAATTTGGTACACTGACCCCCACCCACCCCTGCACCAACAGCTGCGCCACCCACTGTCATCTTCCCTAATACTTGCCTCTCTCGAAACCAGTGGTGTGCTACTTGGCATTCAGTTCCTCACCCTTTATGAGGAGGGCATCCTGACTTTGATTGCCTCGAGCAGCTGACTGACTGTGTCCAAGCCCCGAGGATGCCATTGACATATTGCGTTGGGATCCCCTGAGTAAAGGCTTGACTGAGGCCTGCTGACAACCATGACAAACTTCCTGGCATTTTGTCTCTTTTAAATACAAAGGCAAGACAGACTAATGTGAGCTTAGCATCATTGGCTGAAGGTCCAAAACACAATAAAAGAAAACAAGGTAATGCCAAGCAGGGATGCTGTGGATATCCAGGTAGACTCAGAATGAGTGAGCACAATGACAGCAGTGAAGAGCCCTGAGATGCCAAGTGGCTCAGTGCATGAGCTGGGTGTATGTCCCTGAGTGCACAGTGTCCTTGCAGCAGTGTTACAATGAGAGTTGTTGATAGTGCCTGAGGTGCAGCATTGAAGGGAGGTGATGGTCCAGTGGTATTATCACTGGGCTGTTAATCCAGAGACTCAGATAATGTTCTGGGGACCTGGGTTCAAATCCCACCATGTCAGATGATGGAATTTGAATTCAATAAAATATGTGGAATTAAGAATCTAATGATGACCATGAATCTGTTGTTGATTGTTGTAAAAACCCATCTGGTTCACTAAAGTCCTTTAGGGAAGGAAATCTGCCATCCTTACCTGGTCTGGCCCACATGTGACTCCAGACCCACAGCAATGTGGTTGACTCTAAACTGCCCTCTGGGTCAATTGGGGCTGGGCAATAAATGCTGCCTAGCAGCAACGTCCTCATCCCATCAATGAATAAAGGAAAAAAAACAAAGTATAGTTGTGTACTGTAAGTGGATCAGAGATGGGTCATGAAGGTTCTTCAAGACAGGCCCATGTCAGATGCCAATGTCTGTGAATGTGGGGTGCATGTGGCCAGTACGCATGCAGGGTGCCCCATGTTCAATTTGGAGGTCCTTTGGAAGAAGCAGCAAGTAGATTTAGTCTGATAACAAACCTTAGTTCTCAGTCAAACTGCAGCGAGCAAAGTAGCATTAGAGTCATCCTCTCCATGGCAGCCTTAACATTATTTGAAATGTCAAAAAAGAGAACTACTTAGAGCACACACAGAGTTTAAAGGAAATTATAACAAGCAAAAAACACAAATGAAATATCAAGTACAAAATTAATCAAGGTAAAACAATTTTGAGGTGGGTTTGTAATTCTAGAAACAGCTTTTTGTAAATTTAAACACAAAGCTATATTCTTTCCATGGTCAGAAACGATGTACTTTTCTCCTGTCTTATATCAAAGTGAATCACAAAGCTACAAGTTGTAAAGATCCTCCACTTGTGCACCATGTGTAGTAATGCATTCTGTCCGAAGTTTTCTTTCTGTGTGAAATGTGTGGGCCATCAAAATAAAACTCACTTATCAAAACTATTACTGTGAAAGATGTCAATACAATTTTCAACAGTCTGGCATCAGCTTAATCATAGGTTAAAGTCTGATCCAGAATGAAATAAAATTCACTTGTCCCAACAATGTCTTTTCACCTTAGTCTTAAACAAAGCAGCCCTTTTCCACCAGAGCAAATTATTCCACTTCATGTGTTTTTTTTTGTTTGTCTCTAGAATAGATAGAAGCAGCAAAGATATACACTTCAAAATCCAATCATTACTAGGAGAGTATTTATAAATCCCAAATGGGTGAAAATCATAAAGTGTCCAGACCTGCATGCACATGACCATTATTAGCCAGCTAAGAACTGCTGGGAAAGAATTAATGTGGTTGTCTTGGTAACAATTTGTTTTCATTGGGCTACATCTGTGTGGGATTTGGCGCTGCTCACCTGAAGCTGTCTTTGAGCAGTTACAGAAACGATGATCAGCTCAGCAATTTTGAACATCTTTTGCCATTAAATCTGCCACATTCAGAAGTGTTGCACAACTCTCCCTTTGGTTGCTGAAGTTTGTCACCTTTCAGTAGATTTGGTTGTCAAAATCCACCAGCAGTAAAAGATATCCAGCCACAGTAAAATGATAGCAAAGTAATTGAGAGAAATTCTTGAATAAAGGTTTTTTTTTTAAAAAAACTCCTAGACACGCAGTCCTGAAAGAGTTAAATAGGTATTGAACATCATAGGAAATAGCTTAGAAACTAGAAGCTCTTCATACATACCAGACCAATCAATTCTTCATCATTCTTGTTAGGTGCGATATTGGGAAGAATAATTTTATTTTGTCTTTTGATGTAGCATTTTTCTCCTCCAGCGAACCATATCCCTGTTAGTCCCTAAAAAAAAAGGTAGCTTGTTCTTTATACTTTACAGATGTGCTGTGTTTGTTAAACAAAATAAAAAAAATCAAACCATCAGTGACGGTAATAGTTTCTTTTTAAATTAGCAAAACATAAACGTAGACCAATGCCTGCAGCTTCCAATGCCACACAGACCTTTCGTTCTCCAACCTGCTGTTACGGACGATGAATTTGACACAATGTTTGGCACAATTATGTGAAATATAGGAAGAATATGATAATAGTGAAAAAAAAATCATGGCATGCAACATGCTCATTCAGTGCCATTCAAACTAAAATTTTCAGTGCTCCCAGGTGACCAATGTTGGCATCTCTATCAGTATGTGGTCAGGGTAAGGATTATATGAGGTAGCACACTGCCATCGATCCTCCTTTGTCCTTGCTTTGGCTTAGGTCTATTATTGATAAGAGGATATAGAACCACAGAGTATCTACATTGCGTAAGGCTTATTGCATTTGGTCAGACATAATTGTATGGACCTTGGAGAGCCGGTACAGATATCTGTGCTCTCTCTAAAAGCTGAAATAGAATTCCTTGTCTCTCCATCCACAGACAGTGTGTAACATCAGTAGGATGTGTGGAGCCAATGTAAAATGAGCATTATTGAGTGTTTATTATTCAATAAAAATGAAACATGTTTTAATCTGCACATTTTAATGTACGAGTTAACAGTAGTACTCAGCCGGTAGATTTCCTGGGTCCTACTGGAGAGATACGAATGCTTAACTGGTGGAAAGAAAATATCATGGCTGTGCTGAGACTGTTTTTCATGCTTTTGAAAGCAGCTCAGGAGTCTCTCAACTCTGACTGCAACAAAGACTATGAATCTAGCTGTGAAGTGCAGAATGGGAGGTATGGCATGTTTGTAATTGTTTGTAGCCGGCTTCACTGAAGAAGCTCTGCAAGTGCTAGTGAGCACCGTTAGAGAAGTGGCAGCATATTTTTGCTGGTTAAGAACAGTTACCTGGACAGAAAAGAACAGAAATATCCATATCATTTGGAAGACTTGGTAGCAGGTCAGAAGAAAGATACATCATATAAAGAGAAGCAGAGCATTTAAAAGTGGGAACGCTGGCCATGCAGTCATGAGAGACAAAAATGTATAAAAACATATACACATAAAAAAATCCAGTTTATTAAGATAGAGAAATGTTGACATAATTATATCAAAGCTTCATGGATGAAAGTATTTCGGGTTGGCAAATGATATTGTAAGTGTCACGATCGGGAGAAGGGAGATATTGCAGAAGGTAATTTTCATGTGTTGAGTGTGGCACAGTTAGCACTGCTGCCCCATGGCGCCAGGGATCCAGGTTTGATTCCATCCTTGGGCAACTGTCTGTGAAGTTTGCACATTCTCCCTGTGTCTACATGGATTTCCTCTGGGTGTTCTAGTTTCCTCCCACAGTCCGAAGATGTGCAGGTTAGGCAACTTAGCCATGGGAAATGCAGGGTTACAGGGATAGGGTGGTAGTGGTGGGTCTGGGTGGAATGCTCTTCAGAGGGTCGATGTGGATTCACTGGGCTGAATGGCCTGCTTCCACACTGTAGGGATTCTAGGTTGACACGTCTCAATCCTCACAGCCTTCATTAATGGCAAACCCAATTTCCACATCATTACAAGAAACAGGGTGGGACAGGTAGTGATTGATTCCTGAGACATAAATCACGGAGCTCAAATAAAGAAGGTATTATGAGTGCAAAACAAAGTGGATGTTGGAAACCCGAAATAAAACAGAAAATGCAGCATTAGTGAAAAGAGGACTGAAGTTCATTGCAAGGAGGAATTAAAAGTCATGGTCCTGCCTCCCACCATCTCCAGAAATATTTTGAGTTTTCAAAGGGCTGGCAGGAGACAAATGAAATGGGAAGCCCACTCACTGCCAATTTATGGCCCCTTTAGACTTCTTCAGGAACTTGCTAAAGGGCCTGCCAGTCCCAGATTGAAATCTTTAAATGTTTTTTCGACAGGTCAGAATAACCTGGGTGTGCGTGTTTGTGCACAGTTGTTGGGTTCACTGTGGAGCCCTTTGGTATCGGTTTTTAAAAGTAATCCCTACCCTTCTTGTCTCTGCAAGGCCTGGGACAGTGAGTTGCACAGTGCTTAATCACCACGGCCTGTGCTCTTGCAGGACCAGGTTCATTGATCACGTAGCTGTGTACATGAAATCTGGGAACAGACAGCAAATTTGCCCCAGAAAACGCCTGGGAAAATGTAATCATGAGTTTTTTGGAATATCTGATGAGTAGCTTTTCTAATCAGTGGCTGGTTCTCTCCCATGCCTGCTGCTGGTGGTGTCACTACTGGACCTATCTTCAGCAAATGCAGGACAGAGCAGGCCTGCGATTGGGGAAACAGTCAGTATGTGGTAGCAGGGTGGGGGTCACAGGGCCCAAGCTGTGCGGGTTGGAGGGCTGAGGCGAGGATGGGGATGGGGGTGGGGGTGGGAGCTGGGAGCTGGGAGCTGAGGAAGTGGGGCTGGAGAAGCAGAGCCAGGTCTGGAGCTGGAGCTTGGAAATGGGGCCCGGCTGAAGACGCGCACATTGCAAAGCTGGGGACATGGGCTGGAGAATTAAAAAGAGCCAGGGACCACAAGTTGCCTGGCAGAATGGGAAGAGACAGAGCGGGAAGGCTACAGGTATCGGGAGGATTGGTAAGATAGAGACAGCGGGTAGGCTGTGGAGATTGAGGGGAAGAGAAAGAGAAAGGAAGGGGGCGTTGGGGGAAGAGAGAAAAAGGGGAAAGACTTCAGGGGTGGGGTGGAAGAGCTGGGTGGGGTAGGCTTCAGGACTGGAGGGCAGAAGAGAGAGAGAGAAACTTTGTGTAGGGAAGACAGAGGGGGGTTGCAGCTGTCAGTACTGTGACAGAGGCTACAAGGGTAAGGAGAAAGAGAGAGAGAGAACCTCCAGTGGGAATAGGGAGAAAGAGACAGAGGCAACAAAGGTGAGGGGGTACAGTGACGTACCAAGGATGGCTTGAGATCAGAGAGAGTAGGAGGCTAAGGTGGGGGAAGAGAAGGAGGCTGTAGGGAAAGAGGGAAAGAAAGAGAAGCTGCAGTTTGGGGAAAAAGCAAGGCTGCAGGTCAGAGAGACATAAAGGGACGCTGTAAGAAGAAGAAAAAGAATGTACCTGCAAGGGGAATGGAAGATGTAATGGGAGGGAGGCTGCAAGATGATGGAGAGAGAGAGGGACAGTCAAGCTGCAGACTGAGAGTATGTGGAGAGGGAGGCTGAAAAAGAGAATGAACAGTTCAAACTTGTCAACATAATTTATCATCTAGGATCCAGGAAACTGTAAATCATATGAGGTAATGAATTCATTGCAAGTAAATATGGAATTCCTCACTTCAGGCTAGATATGTTCATATATATTTGAAGGGGTGGTGGGGAGGAATTGTAGTGGATGCTGTTATGATGAACTTTGTGTCAATTATTAGATTAAACGATGAGATTGAGCTCTGCAGTGCAGTGGACAGAGTAGAAGCTGTCTGGTTAAAATATTTTAGCTTTGTGCATATGCAATGAAAATATATTAGCTGTGTCCTCACCAGTCCTTTGGAATTTGTGTTTAGGGCGATGGCTTTTTGTCTGTAGAAGTGCATCAGTTTTATTTTGAAAAAAAATGTTTGATGCTAAGTTATCTCTGTTACCTTGTGTCAATGTGAATACTGAGGGGTCAAACAAATTAATGATTTTGGTGTGTGCTGTGGTTTTAAATTTGATGGAGAGTTGGTAATTATTGAGGGTACTGCTATATCCTACTAAGTTTGTTTCTTTGTGAATCCAAATATCCTGTATATGAACAGAAACACAGAAGGTGCTGTTACTGTGTGACTGCATCACTTGATAAATGAATTTGTGAAATTAAACAAAAAAGCCCCTGAAAATCAAAAAGTAACCCCAAAACATAAACTCTCAAGAATAACTCAATGAGAGCCCTTGGAAACATAAAAGGCATATGTTCCCGATTATGAAAGAAAAGGTCAGTGTCAGGTGGGAATAAGGGGCCTAAAAATAGAAATAGTACTGATGCCTGTGATTTTTACCCATAGCCCTGATTTCACGGCTGATTTCCAGTTCAAGATGCAGCCAATCAACATGGTAGCAGCAGTCTGCATGCTGACTGGCACCTGCCTTTGCATTTGGTATCAGACAAATAAGTCCTGGTTCCTGGAGATGCCCAGGATAATTGTGTGCTGAGCTCATCTCCTGGTGAATTAGGCAATTTGCATTTTCATTTCAAGTTGATGACCCATTGTCGGACTGGGAGAGCAAGAACGGTGCCCAACATGATCGCAACCCCTACCTTTCTGTCCTTTAAAAAACATTGCCCCCAAACCCTTTCTCACTCTCCTCCCCAGGGTGGTCAAATCCTTCCTGCCCAACACCCCCCATGACCTCACTCAGTCTGGGATATAAGACTGCCAAGACAGCAGGCAGGATTGCAGTCAGGCACTACCAGGAGCTTCTCACCAATCGGATTGCCTCGTGGCCCTAGAAGGTGGGGCCTCCTGCCTAGCCAGTGGCCAAAGTCTCACATCCGACCTGTTCATGTTGCCCACAGCACATTAAATGCAGTGGAGTGGATTTTTTCTTTATCGATTGAACTCAGACCGACATTTTAGTCAGAGTGTGGGAGGGGAGAAAGCCAAAACCCTTTGAAATTTTCATCCCTTTTTTTAACTTGTCCCATTACGATCTCAATTTGTTTCATACCATCATTCCATTTATAGTTTAACCTCCCCACCTTCCATCCTATTACAGAGCTATCCATTTGTCCTTGGCTTGCCTAGGCCCTGCCTTGTATAAAAACATCCCTGAGAGCTCTCAGATCTAACAGTCACCAAAGAGATGCATTTCTACTTCCACTGATGATGTCTGAGCTGCTGAGCACTCCTAGCATTTTTGCTGTTTAACATTCAAGAAACTTTCATTTCAGAGGTAATTTCATGAGTTTATCTCTCTCCCCCATCAGGGAAACTCTGCTTGAAGGGTATGTGGAACAGTGATGGGGCAGCAGAATCTCAACCCAATCATCCAGTTATGATGGCTTGCTGTATAAGATTGCAGAATGTATTTTAGTCTGTCATTCCTTCACTGTGCAGGGATGAAAGTGTTTTGGTGAGCCATTGAAGCCAGTTGAAATCTCAAAGTATAACGGGACCTTGGACACATGGGCTGATGGGCCGAGAAGTGGCAGATGGAGTTTAGTTTAGATAAATGTCAGGTGTTGCATTTTGATAAGGCAAACCAGGGCAGGGCTTATACAGTTAATGGTAGGGTCTTGGGGAGTGTTGCCGAGCAAAGAGATCCAGGGGTGCAGGTGCATATTTCCTTGAAAGTGGGGTCATAGGTAGACAGGGTAGTGAAGAAGGTGTTTGGTATGCTTGCCTTCATTGGTTAGTGCATTGAGTATAGGAGTTGGGATGTCATCTTATGGCTGGACAGGACATTGGTGAAGCCACTTTTAAAATACTGCTTTCAATTCTGGTCTCCCTGCTACAGAAAAGATGTTGTTAAACTGGAAAGGGTTCAGAAAAAGTTCGACAAGGATGTTACTGGTTTTGGAGGGTTTGAGCTATCAGGAGAGACTGAATAGGCTGGGGCTATTTTCCCCAGAATGTTGGAGGCTGAGTGATGACCTTATAGAGGTTTAGAAAATCATAAGACGCATGGATAGGGTGAATTGCCAAGGTCTTTTACCCAAGGGTAGGGGAATCCAGAACTAAAGCGCACTCTCTTTTCTTTTACTTTTAAATCTCTACATTTGCAAAGCTCTTTAATGCCAGGTAAGATCTGAATGGAAAATACTTTTAGATGTTAAGAACATCTGTTTCTGAGAAGCTTAAAAAAATTCTGAGCATTGATCTATTGTTGCATGCTTCTGACATTTCACCAATTTTGATGTCTAATCACTTTTTTGCAGTTTCATAATGAAAGAAAGGGCCTTTGACTGGCATGTAATTGATGTGCCTAGCTCCAACTTTGTTACTTTTCTCTATTTAACCTGGTGTTGAATTAATAAGCAAGTGTTATTAGTCAATTATTGTAGCTGCAACTTTATAGGTCTGTGCTAGAACTTTTCATATAATCTATCCAAACTTATTTGACAAAGCCCAAAGTAGATACATAACAGATATCAGTGAAGAATTGCTGATTACTATAAAGATGAAATGGGTCACCTGGCAGCTTATATCACAAGCAGGTTGTCAATGTGAGGTTGGGAATATTTAATTGATATTCTGTTTACACCACAATATATATTTATATATTCTCTAAAATGTCTTAGTGCTGTTTGAATTCCATTTTGTAACTCACTTATACACTCAATGGCAGAGTACATCACTGCTGCTCTCCATTGAAACTGAGCATGTTATTATGTTATTTGGCAGATTCCAAAAGGAAAAAAAGACATTTTCACATGATTAAATGGATTATGATTACTTACAATAAAGTGTTTAATTCCCATATTTGTACATTAATTACCTGCTTGCTTTTACTAATGGACTGAAGACAATTGGAAGAAAGGGAAATATTAAAAAGAATTGACTCACACTTTTAAAATCATGAATTTCCACAGATTCTTCACTACCATTTCCAGTTGTGAATGTCTCAAAGCTGTTTACCGCATCAATCTTCATTAAACTTTCTTTGATGGTACCATTGATGTTTATTCGATAAAATACATCATAAACCTGAAAATCAAACATCATTTGTTTTACAATTCTAATGCCTCAATACAGTTCTAAATACTTTGTTGTTTTTAAATAATTAGTTCCTGCAATTTAATTCCAGTGAAAAGCACAAGGTTTGAACTTGTTTGTCTTGACTGGCCATTTTGTGAGACTGGACAGTGTAAACTGTCTAATGAATATACGTGTGTGTAACTGCTTTTAGAAAGGAAATTAAAAGGAAACAGAAAACTGATCTTATATTATTATTTGCCCTTGGCTAATTAGGCAGTTACCATGGCTCTCTCATTACAACCATAACGAACATTGCTATGGAGATATCATAGTCCCAAAGCATTTTAATTACTAGGACTTTGGGGGGCAATATTCTGACTTGTGTGCATGGAAGACACTTGAAAGAGTTTTTATCCTTCAACCTGGAATGCTGCAAATTCTGCCAGCAATCAGCTAAGCTACCTAAATAGATATTAGTTGAAATGGATTCATTTCTATCTTCTTCAATGATGAGAATGACCCATGTCAATGGATGTGACATCAAACTGTGATGGTAAATGCTGGAGTGTAAAGGTGGCCATATTTTGAAGAACCCCATCTGTGCATATTTTTACAAAACTGTCAATCAAGAATCCAGAAAATATTTCATTGCACCTAAACAAATCTACCAGCTGCAGAAGGGTGAAATGAAGCATTGATGACAGTCCCTTGGTGTGTTTCAAAGATTCCACGGCCTTAACTTAAACCATGACATGGATTCACATAGCACCTTCTTACACTGAAATGTTTCTAAACTCTTTACATAAGGACTTTTTGTTTTAAACAGATGGGTATAATTTTGTCATACTAAAGAAATTGCATCAACTGTATCCAGCTTTCTCTGCTAGGATAACAGCTTGGGTAATAAGTGAAAATGTTTTAAGGTGAAATATGTAGTTTGGCTTAAATTAATTGGATTTGCCTTGATAACTGCTTCAATTTAGTTTTTTTTTCTCCCACTGACATAAAAGATTTACTGCCATATGAAGCATGCACTGGATTGATTTTCATGTGATGGCAAATGACTACTAAAATTAACCACTTGAAATATTATCTTTATCATCCCTCTGAAAATTTGTTCAGAGATGATCAAAACAATTATTCTAAACACACACCTGCATCAATCAGAAGTAACACTTTCATCGCCTCAAATCTGCAAAATTTTGAGCAACACTCACCTCTAAATTCATAGAATCATGGAATCTTAGTGCACAGGAGACCATTCAGCTCTGTGTTGCTCTCCCAGTTCTTTCTAGCTGCTAGTCTCCCTTCTCTGCCCTGTAACCATAGTTCTGCAATTTTCTCTCCTTGTATTATACACTTATCCAGTCTGCTATTATTGAATCTTCTTCCACCAACCTTTTAAGGCAGTGAAATCTAGAACATGATAACGAACTTTAAAAAGTATTCTCCTTATCTTCCCTCTGCTTGTTGTCTCCTGCTTAATGACTTTCCTGCCAGTGGGAACAAGTTTTCCTTATTTACTCTTAACAAAATTCTTCATGAATTGGAGTGGCTGTATAAATCTCCCCTTTCATCTTTTGCGTCCCAAGAGGAACAATCCAGCTTCTCTAGTCTTTCTTTGTAACTCAGATACTTCAATACCTTTCCAATAAATCTTCCCTCTACACGTTCTAACTCCTTGCTACCTTTCATGAAGTGTGGTGTCCAAGATTAAACTTGAGAGGACGCAGAAAAGATTTACAAGGACGATACCGGGGATGGAAGGTTTGAGCTATAGGGAGAGGCTGAATAAGCTGGGGCTATTTTCCCTAGAGTATTGAGACGTGACCTTGTGGAGGTTAATAAAATCATGAGGGGCATGGATAGGGTGAATGGTCAATGTCTTTTCCCAAGAAGTAGGGGAGTCAAAAACTATACGGCATAGGTATAAGATGAGAGGGGAAAGAAAGATGAAGAAGGACCTAAGGGACAACTTTTTCATGCAGAGGATGGTGCGTGTATGGAATGAACTGCCAGAGGAAGTGGTAGAGGTGGGTACAACTGCAACATTTAAAATACATCTGGATGGGTAACATAAATAGGAAGGGTTTAGCAGAACACGTGCCAAACACCAGCAAATGGGATTAGATTAATTTAGGATATCTGGTTGGCATGGATGAGTTGGACTGAAGGGTCTGTTTCCGTGCTGTACAGCTCTATGACTCTATGACTGGAAACTACAGGTTTAGCACCACTGGCTTGGTTCGTATATAAGGGGCTGATCTTTTAAATGCCTGAGATCAGGCCAGGGAAGGATGCACTTGAAGTAACACTGGGCCATATGCTGGTCATTTACCACAGCATTTTGTGGCCAGTGGCTCTGGAAGGTAGTGTGCTTTGATAATTCTAAGGCTTATTAAAAACCCTCAGCAGAAACAGACTGGAATTTTGCAGTGTGTTCACAGGTGCCTCCTCTCCACTGAGTCTGAAATACAGTCAAGGCTAACGGTGGTCCCCTAGTGGCAGGCTGGAGCAGAGGAAGGGCGAGAGCCCAGTGCTTCATCCCACTAGGAATCCTTTCCCTAACAGCTGCTGTGGCCCCTCAGTGCAGGAATTGCTCCTCCGTGAGCATGGCATATTAGAGCTGTCGATGGTAAATAAAGAAACATCAAAGCATTTGTTTGAGAACTCTCTCTTTCTCTTTCACTTATTGCAAACTGTGGGACAGCCGAAATGTCATCGAGGATCTCCTGTTGGACCTTGAGTGAGCTGGGTAGCTATCCTGAATTGGATGGTCAGCACACATTCTGGCTATTAATTGGCCTCCAGTTTAAAGGTGCCCAATGCGACACAGGGTGGGAATTTGGTAATTCACCCGATATCAGGTGCTGACCCCAGGACAAAAATCCAGCCCTACGCTTCTTTTTATAAAGACAAGAAAACCATAGGCTTTTCACTTTAAACTCACTTTCTAAACCTTCAATGATTTCTGTGCTTAAATCTCCAGACCTCACTATTGCCACATCCCTTGCCAGTTTTAAAATTATGCAACTTAAAATTTATATTCCATATTGTATCGCTTCACATTTCTTTGCATGAAATTTCATCCATGACCTGTGTCTGCTTATTTCAGCAATCAGGTTATGACCTCCTGAGGTCTGAAACTACCCACCTCAATCTTTACAACTTGTGGGTTTTAGGCCAATGGCAAATTTGGAAATTATGCTCTGCCTGTCCAAGTCCAGATTATTAATGTGCTCCAAAAAGACAGCAGTACTCGTTTGGGACATCACTGTGTACTCCCTTCCATTCTGAATAAGTTTGTTGTATCACTACGCTCTACTTTCAGTCCCATAACCAATTTTGTATCCACCCTGACTCTGGCCTCCCATGAGCTTTAATTTTGTTAGCAAGTCTATTATATAGTACTTTATCAAATGTTTTTGAAAGCCTGTGAATGCATCAACAGCCACTATCCTCATCTACAAGCTCTGTTACTTAATCTTGTTTTCACTTGATCTCATTCTTTAAAAGCCAATACAGTATTAATAAGAGTCCCCAGTAGTCATCACAAAGGCTGTTAAAAATGCTGCCCAGTATTTGGTTCATAATAATTTTCACTTTATTTGAGATACTACCAACTTCAATATTATAAGACTCTTACAATGGAAGGACAGTAAGCCACTTAGATTGTGCAAACTCACTCTTTTATTTTACTTTGTGTGCTTCTGTTAAGACTGCATTTGAACAAGTGCCAAGCAAATATCACAGAAGCTGAGTAATGTGAATACTGGAAAACAGAAGCTAGAACGGAAAATGCTGGGAAATAATCAGCCAGTCTGAAAGCATATTCGCAGAGAGAAACAGAGTTAACGGCCAAACAAGATTTTACCAGCCCCTGGGAAGTAGAGTATGGGTGGAGGTGTGGAGAGGGGATGAGGTGGGTGAGAGTGGCGAGAGGAATTTGGTACCATTGTGGGGAAAGTTGTGACAGGCGGCTGTCCGAGTCAGTCCCACCACTGAGACATTTCACAGATAGCTGGACTAAGAAGAGACAGGCCACCTGCACTACGAAACTGGCAGCAAATGTTCATAATTGAAGGCCCAATTAATGACCATGACTCAATGGGGAGGTAGCCAGTTAAACGGAGGTAGCCTGAATTCGCAGCCCAATGAGGGCAAAGGCTGAATGAGGGGGCACACAGGCAGCCAAAGCAACCCCTGCCACCCCAGTGATTTTCCCAGAGGGAAAATTTTCTGACAATGGGTCTCGTGTTGTTTTTAAACTGTTATTTTGTTCCTTACCATCTCACCTGCCAAGATCTCTCGCATAGCTCAGCAGCAACCACCTCTCTCAGATGAGGCTTCTAAGCTGCCGGCTGTCTGACTGGGCCATAAACATCAGAAGTTGACTAGCTATCCTGAATTATTTTCTAATCAACATTCAGAGATGTGACGGCACACCCCCATACGATAGAGATAGTGTCCCATGACCCCTTACTGCCATCACAAGTTTGGTGATAGCCCACACGTAGTCAATTGAAGAGGTGTCTGCTGTAAAAAAAGCTGTGTTGATCTCACTGTCACAAACATGAGCTCAGGACTTGCTTTACATTGAGATGCTGGATCCCTTTATAAAATTCAGCTCAAAGTTTCAGGTCAATAGATTTTCCTAAAATGGTATAATATCGTTTCAGCGGATCGGTGGAAAAGGGAGCAAAATGATCATCCCTTACCTTGAAGACATATCGTCAGCTATGTATTTTGACACATAGATTTTTTAAAAAATTATCTCGCTGAGCTTTAACACTGAGAATGCATTGTTTCATCCATCCTGAATTCATGCCCTCTGTCAATTCCTAGGAATTAGAGATTACTTTCCCACAGGTTTTCAAGCCACCAATGGTGTTGAACCTTGGGACCCAGTTGGATCAATTCATTCTGGAAGCAAATATAACTTTTCAAAACCCACAGGAAATTACTTTTTTGAACCAAGCGCCCATATTACTTCAGTGTTTGCTGAAAACAACAAATGCTGGAGATCACTGCAGGTCAGACAGCATCCAGAGGGAAAGGGTCTAGATGCCTCTTCATCAGAGCTGAGACTGACTTTTCATCAGAGCTGAAACCCCAGCATTTGTTGTTTTCAGTACAGGTTCCACATCTGCAGTAATTTGCTCCTTATGCCAGTCTTTTTACCAGTTCCCTGTTGCTTGCTGTAATGTCCTGCTTTCTCTCACTCATTTTAATCCATCACTATCAAGCCTCATAATAAAGTATACCCTAACCACATTTGTCATTATGCAATGAGAGTGGGTCCTCCCTCCAAGAGATACAGCAGGCTGTTTTGGAATTGAAGAAAGAGAACGATCCTTTCAATTTGGAGGGCTCTGCAACATTTCTTCAACAATTCTCTGTCTAAAGGCAAGTCTCTGGTGATTATTTGCCAAAGTGTGGCAAAGTGCGGTGACTCTTTTGTTTTGTGTAGGATAAGGAAGCAGCCCTTGAGTCTGCTTCAGCCAGATCAGAGTTTGAATCAGGGTGATCTGTTGCCATTAATCTAACCCATGGGCTAACCATCCAGCCAACATTGTCCACCCTCTCCAACATTTATAAATCTTTCATTAAAACATACACTCAGCAGGCAGCTCAGCACTATAAGGCTGTGGGGGTATATTTCAGGGTGGTCAAGACTTTTCAATAAGTGGTTGTTCTTGCTGTTAAACTGGGTGGTGGACAACCCAGCTGCTTCCATCTACCTGTCTCCAGTCACACAAATTGGTCCCTACAAGTGCAGGAACCTAGAGGCTGACAGGAAACGTCCATTCCAACCTCCTTTAGTTGACCTCACTAAGGTACTCATTGATCCTGATATCACCCCTAATTCTGTCGCTGCCAAAATGGTGAGGGGGATAGAGTGATGGCACAGCGATTGGTCGGGGCTAATTTCCACTGCACGCACCTCTGAATGTGACCCCATTGTGAGATCAAAATCCATGGGTTCACCTAATAATCTCTAATGACATTGCTTTGCCTTGATTATGAAACAAAATTTGTTTCATTGAAGTAATATTCCATTTCTCTACAATAGAGCTTGTGTTGATAGAGTACAAGATTATCTGTTTATCATCCCAGGAATCTGAACTAAAGCAATCCAATAGTGATCTGCCAGCCTGGATACAGCAGCATCTCCACTCATGCTTAAAACCTGGTCATCATTTGATGGAAAACATTGAAGTAACATACATCCACTGTAAAACCATCTGAGAACTAATTCATTACAGTTTTGTTTATGACATTACCCCAGCCTACACAACATGAATATGTTACCTCCAGTCGATCCTTAATATATGAACAGGTTAGAGAAAAAGGGGGAGATTGTATCACGTCTTGAACACGATAGAACTGTTATGCAGAATCTTCTCTTTCTTTTAATATGTCTGGAATAGTTCCAAGTCCTGTCACTTAAAATAAATCTTTAAGACAGCATTTCAGGCACTGACTCTCTCTCTCTGTCTCTCTACCTCTGTTGCTTAGATAATAATAAGGCTTGTTACAATTTTTCTTCCATTTTTGTACATGCAAGTCAGGCGCTCTAATGACTTGTTAGGTTTAGATTTAGCTGCCAATTGGAAATTTGATTTTCATAGCATCTGGGTTGATATAGATAGTGCTGGTTTTAAAATGATGGCAATTTGAGCGGCTGTCATTATTAGTTCAATGGTGGGACAGGTTAGGCGTGAATCTGTCATCACAGCACTGGTTATTTACCATTATGTCATTGAATGAGAAGCTGAGTTTACAATGAATTTATGTATGAGTTGATGCTTTTACAGTTATTAAAAAGCAAATTTCCAGCCTATGCTCCATCTGCAATATTGCGCTTTGCTCCAACATTTGAGTAGAACAATTTCAGTTGTTAGATTGTAGGTCTGCTAGTTTTTTTTTCCCTTGTTTCCCGTTCTTATTCACAGGGACTTCAAATTGTGGTCCTCTCTCAGAGGCTTCAAGTTAAAAATGCTATGCTGTAAAATAATATGATTGGGATATTTTTAGGCTCATCCACCTGACAGCAAACCTGCCCAATGCATATCTGCCCTCATATGAGGGAGGCAATGGCCTAGTGCTATTATCACAGGACTGTTAACCCAGAGACTCAGATATTGTTCTGGGGATCCAGGTTTGAATCCTGCCATGGCAGATGGTGGAATTTGGATTCAATAAATATCTGGAATTAAAACGTCTAATGATGACTATGAATCCATTGTTGATGGTCATGAAAAACCCACTCAGTTCACTAATGTCCTTGAGGAAAGGAAACTGCCATCCTTACCCAGTTTGGCCTAGATATGACTCCAGACCCACAGCAATATGGTTGACTCTTAACTGCAATTAGGAATGGGCAATAAATACTGCCTGGCCAGCGATGCCCTCATCCTGAATGAATAAAGTAAAAAATATATAATGTCCATTGAAGTCCATGATTAAGCAGGGAGTGGTGCATTTATAAATATGTAGCAAGTGGAATAACAATCTTGGATAACATTCCTAAGTGAAGACAAAATGCAGGTAACATATGTCTTAATTATTTTGAAGATAAAGGTCATTTCAGCTTCTTTTATATTGCAAACAAATCTGGTACAATATTATTCATGTTAGTCTTGATTTAACTACTTGTAATAATACATATGTTAATTCCTTGAGCATTGTTGTGTGTTATGATCGTGACAATTGATAATGCTTCAGTGGCATCCGTGCATGGCGCTCGCACATAAATTTCAATTGCTCATGTTTTAATGGTAACACTTGCAATGTAGAGTTCCTCCATAGGTGGTGCCGAGATTCTATTCTCACCTCCTCAGGCCATTTGAAACCATTCCTGAGAACTTCTATTAGCTTTCTACCCGCATTCAGACCTGCAGGTGCCTGTCTGGTTATAGATCATCATATCCAGAGTGGAAAGAATTTTTATTTCTTCTAATACATTACATTACTTTCGGAACAAAATTAAACTTTACAGCTTGTTCCATTATATGCAAATGAATCCTTTGGCTTCTCCTGTTCTGGTGAATAAATAAATGCTTGCTTTCATTATTTAGTGTTCTGAACTCTGAAGCTGATCATATTTTGGGCCTTATGATTCATTGCATTAAGATTGGCACACAAATAAACTAATCTTCTTCACTCTGCAGTAATAAGAGTACGTTCTTGGCTTCAGAACTTCAAAGTTAGAGAGTTCTTTTTCTCTTCTTCATTAAAGCTTCATGATATTTTATGCTTGAACCAAATCAAAATAATTGATTTCTTCTGTTAAATTTATTCTTTCCCTACTAACACTCCACCTTGCTTGC
The DNA here is from genome assembly GCF_021869965.1 of Rhincodon typus. Lineage (NCBI taxonomy): Eukaryota > Metazoa > Chordata > Chondrichthyes > Orectolobiformes > Rhincodontidae > Rhincodon > Rhincodon typus. The sequence continues at coordinate 57,182,513 of NC_063345.1, read as the reverse complement.
ATTCTGCCCACTCTCCCCCACAACCCTTCCAAGTGTACTGGATTCATCACCATTATTAGTTTATTTACATGTCTATTTCATTTCTATTTGGTGAATCGATTCTGTTCAGATTGTTTTTGGAAAATATATCAAAAGGTAATCTCTTGTCAGCTGAAGTATTATAAAAAAAGGACATTACAACTACTGAATGGATTGTCATTGTAGGAATGCAATGTTTGGATATTCTCTCTGGAAAGAGAAACACTGTGAAAGGGCATTGCTGCTGCTTGTAGGTCTCTGATAATGTAGACCAGTGCAATACCACATACTCAGAGACAGACACAGATACACCACAAACACCAGAAATTCCATGAAAAACTCAGCAGGTCTGGCGGATTCTGTGGAGAGAAATCAGAGTTAAAGTTTTTGAGAAGATTTGTTGCTCGAGTTGTGGATGAGGTTGTAGACTCACTCACCAAGCCAGTGTGATTGATTGCAGACATTTCATCACCCTGCTAGATAACATTGTCAGTGCGCCTCCGGTGAAGCGTTGGTGTTCTGTCCCAGAACTCCATCAACAAACACATTGAACTGTATCCAATGTACAAACCACTGAAAAACAGAACCGGAAGTGATGCCAACCACCCCAGCAAACCGAGGCATATAAATAACAAGTGGGACAGAACACCAATGCTTCACCGGAGGCGCACTGACGATGTTATCTAGGACGCTGATGAAACATTTGCACTCAAACACACCGGCTTTGCGAGCAAGTCTACAATGTCATTTCAGAGTTAGCATTTCAGGTCGGGTGACTCTTCCTCAGAACTGTTCTGAGGAGCGGTCACTTGACCCAAAACGTTAACTCTGATTTTTCTCCATAGATGCTGCCTGACCTGCTGAGCTTTTCCAGCAATTTGTGTTTTTGTTTTTGATTTACAGCATCTGCAGTTCTTTTGGTTCTTCTCAAGCTTTTCCCGCCTTTGGTAGACCAGGAGAACCAGAGGGCACTTGAAGAGGAGTACATTTAAATCCAATCCACGGGGAAAAATAAAATCACTGAGAAAATGGTCTTTTTGTAGAACAGATTTCCTAGGATGATGGTGGAGGTTCTCAGCATTGATTCATTTCCATTCAGAAAGTAATGTTTTGGTGCACAATGTAAGTACTTTAAGACAAGATGTTTTAATTGCAACATACTTGGGAAGAACGGATGGTTTTGGAGCTATTGTTCCAAAGCCACTCCTTAATTTGATTTTCCTTTTGTCATTTCAAGGTCTATTTCTGTCTAATTGATGGAGACATTGCTTTGTTTAGTCACCAACTCCATTAGCATTGCATCAGGTGACTGACTGATAACAGAATACAACCGTCATTCTGTTCATTACTTCCTATGTTTGTGAATATAATTGACTTCTTCGAATCTTTTTATGTGGGGTAGTGTGATATTCTTAGGAAATATCAGAAATAATCATTGTTTGAATTTCAAGTGCAATACCAGTGCAGATTCCCAGTAATATGACAGAAGTAAATGAAAGGTCTTCAAAATCTGAGCCAGCCTTTGTTCATTGTAGCACCATTTCCTGTGCATCAGAAGGTTGTGTGTTCAAGTTCTATTCTAGATGTGATGAAAAACAGAATACTGTGGATACTGGAAAATTGAAATCAAACCAGAAAATGCTTGGAGAAACTCAGCAGCTTAGGGAGCATCTTTGTAGAAGGAGAAAGAGAGATTGATATTTTAGGTACGTGACCATACGTCAGAACTGGAAAACGTTGGAGATGCCATAGGCGTTGAGCAAGGAGTGAAAGCAGGAAAGGCTGTGACAGGGTGGAAGACAGAGGTCAATGAATAACATAAAAATTAATCCCCCAGGGCCAAAGAAAATAGAGAGGGGCCAAGAAAAGAAACAAAGATATCAAAAAATAAGTGTGCTGAGCTGGCGTGCAGCTAATGGAAACACAGAAAAATATGAAATAAGGAAAAGAAATGAAACAAAATGGGGACAGGATTTGTGGACTGAAATTTCTGAAGTTAACGCTGTCTCCAGAAGACCGTAACATGTCTAAATGAAAAATGAGAGCCCATTCCTGAAGCTTAAATTGAGTCTCAGTAGAACAGTGCGCAGAAGGCAAAAAAACACAGATTTCTGCATGAGATCAATGGGAGAATTCAAATGATAGGCCACCAGAAGGCTGGGATGATGTTTGCAGAGACAACAGAGATTTTCCACGTAGCGGTCGCCTGATCTGCATTGGGTTTCCCCGTCTCACACTGTTTCATTTGGAAGGAGTGCTGTTGCCTTTGTAATAGGAAAGAGGAGTTATAAAGACGTGTTACAACCGTTGTGTTTGCACAGAAAAGTGCCATGGGAAGGAGACGAGGTGATGGTGCTGACTGAGGAGTGAACTAGGCTATCAAGGAGTCAATGGTCCTTTTAGAATGCTGAAATAGGAGGCAAGAGAAGATGTTTTGGTGATGGTACCACATCTGGAAGTGATAGAAATAAGGAAAAATATCTAAGAATAGGACGTGGAGAGAAGCGGGGTGGAAGGTGTGGATAAGGACAACTATCCTGGCTCTAGAAGTGGAGGAGTGAGAACAGAATGCAGGAAATGTGGTCTCAACCATGATGGAGGGAGTCATCATGTGAGGAGAAATGAAGAGCTGTTGTCTAACATCGCATCATCAAAACATTGACAGACAAACAGGAAGTACAAAATGGAGATTTTACAGGATGTAGAGTGATAGCAACCTGAGGTGGTTGAGGTGGCTGTGGGAGTTATTGGGCTCATAATGAATGTTAATTGATGGTCTATTACCAGGGAAAGAGAAAAGTCAAGGAAGGGAAGGATGGGGAAGAATCCGAGATGGACCATTTGAAACTGAAGGTGGAAACTGGTGGAAACTGAAAGCAAAGTTGAATTATCCAATTTGGGGTGAAATGGACATAACATCAATACAGTCATCATTGTACAAGAAGAAGATTTGAGGAATTCAGCCTGGGTTGGACTGGAACAAAAATGTAAGACATGTCCCACAAAAATGGAGTCATAGTGAGGACCCATATGTATATTAATAGCCTTTTATTTGAAGGGAATGCAATAGAATAAGAGAGGAATTGGTCAATAAGAAAACATGTTCAGCCATGTGGAGGAGGGTGGTGCTGGATGGAGACTGCTTAGGCCTCCTTTTCAACAAGAAGCAGAGAGCTTTATGATCATTTTGATGAGGGATAGAAGTATACAGATTGGACATCAATGATAAGTACAGCCAGACAATTAGAAACTTTTAAAATGACAAAGGGCATCAGATGAGTCAGTTGGAAAGAGACTGGACAACAGGGGAACAAAAAAGAAATGGAGGGATAAGTGGGGCCAGAGCAAGCTGAAACAGTATGTCTAACACTGGAAGCCCTGTGTATGCATCTGGAGAGAATGTAGAAGTCAGCTGAACAGGGTTGAGGGACAGGAATTAGGAAATCATTGATTAAGATGATTGAACGCGATGAGGTCAGTGACTGTTCTGGGAACAATGGATTGATGTTCATCAAGTCATTGTCCAAAGGGAGGTGGGAGCAAATGCAGTGGAGTTGATGTTCAGCCTTTGCAAAATAGAACTCAGTTCACCATTTGACAACAGCACTGCCCTTAACACAATATCAGTGTCGGACCTGAGAGAACGGAATACAGTAAGTTCAGAAGGAGACAGGTTCGAACAAGTGAAAGAAGAGAAATTGAGATGGCTCTGGTCACACCAATAGCTTTCAAAGAAAAGATCAAGAGCAGCTAAAAGGACAGACAGAGAGAGGGGTCCAGGTAGATGGAGGAGGTTCAAGATTCGTGGAAGGGTTGGTTGAGTGGCAGGAGGACTCCTGCCGGAGAAATTGGGTTAAAGCAAGAGGTGTGTGACAAGGGCACAAGGAAGGTCTATGGTAGGATGGTCTTTCAGTTTGCAACACACCTACTTTAGGCTCATCTTTTGTTTCTTGTTTCATCTCAATTCCCTGGGTCTTGGAGAACTATGATTGCTGCATTGAATTTACCCTTTAGCAGAAGGTGATAGCCTTGTGATATTATCACTGAACTACTAGAAACTCAGAGAATGTTCCAGGTTGGAATCTTACGAAGGCAGATGGTGGAATTTGAATTCAATAATTGCCTGGAATTAACAAGCCAGTGATGACCATGTAATCACTGTTAATTGTCAGAAAAATCCATCTAGCTCACTAGTGTCCTTCAGGGAAAGAAATCTGCCATCCTCATCTGGTCTGGCCTACATTTGACTCCAGACCCTCAGCAATGTGGCTGATTCTCAACTGCCCTTTGAAATGGCTTAGCAAGCCACTCAGTTGTAGCAATTGCTATAAAGCCTCAAAAAAGAAATGAACTGGACCGATCACCTGGTATCAGCCTAGGCACTGGAAATGACAAGGGCAAAAACAGCTCTTATGTCCTTGTAAAGTTCTCCTTACTAACATTTGGGGTAATTGCCAAAATTGGGAGAACCGTATCACAGACTAGTCATGCAACAGCCTGACATAATTATACTCACGGAATCATACCTTACAGACAGTGTCCCGGACACCACCATCACCATCCCTGGATATGTCCTGTCCCACCAACAGGACAGACGCAGCAGAGGTGGTGGCACACTGGCATTCAGACATGACTCCAGGCCCCATGAAGTCTCATGGCATCAGGTCAAACACTGGCAAGGAGTCCTTCTGCTCATTACTATGCATCATCCTCCCTCGGCTGATGGTTCAGTGCTCCTCCAACAACACTGTCTGGATTCTGGCAAGGACACAGAATGTATTCTGGGTGGAGGATTTCAATGTCTGTTACCAAGAATGACTTGGCAGCAGCACTCCAAATTCAGCATGTTGAGTCCTAAAGGACATTGCTGTTAGACTAGATCTGCGGCAGGTGGAGAGGGAACCAACAAGATGGAAACTTGTCTGGCCCTCATCATTACCAATTTGCTGGCTGCAGATGTATCTGCCCATGACAGTATTGGTAACAGTGATCACTGCACAGTCCTCATGGAGAAAGTCCTGCCTTCACAATGAGAATACCCTCCATCATGTTGTGTGGCACTGTCACTGTGCTAAATAGGACAGACTGAATACATGTCGTAACTCAAGACTGGGCATTCATGAGGCACTGTGGGTCATCTGAAAATGAGGTGTCAATCTTGTGAAGCTGCAAAACAGGACTTCTTGTATGCCAAACAACATAAGCAACAAGTGATAGCATGAAGTGATCCCACAACCAATAGATCAGATTTAAGCTTAACAGCCCTGCTACATCCAGTGGTAAATGGTGGTGGACAATTAAACATTTCTCACTGGAGGGGGAAGCTCACAAATATCCCCATCCTCAGTGACAGTGGAGCCAAGCACATCAGTGCAAAAATCAAGGCTGAACCATTCACATCAATCTTCAGTGAGAGTACCCATTAAATAATCCATCTTGGCCTCCTCCACAGGCAGCCAGCATCACAGATGCCAGTCTTTAGCCAATTCGATTCAGTCCATGTGATGTGAAGAAACAGTCGGAGGTGCTGGATACTGCAAAGGCTATGGGCCCTGGCAAAATTCTAGCAATAGGATTGAAAACTTGCACTCCAGAGCTTGCCACATCTGGCACATAGGAAGATGGTTGTGATTGGTGGAGGTCAGTCATCCCAGCTCTAGGCCACCTCTGCAGGAGTTCCTCAGGGTAGGGTCCTGGGCCCAACCATCTTCAGCTGCTTCATCAGTGACCTTCCCTTCATCATAAGGTCAGAAGTGGGGATGTTGGCCAACGATTGCACATGTTCAGCTCTATTTACGACTCCTCAGATACTGAAGCAGTCCATATTCAAATACAATAAGACCTGGACAATATCCAGGATTGGATTGACAAGTGGCAAGTAATATTCATGCCAGACAAATGTCAGACAATGACCATCTTCAGTAAGAGACGATCTAACTACCACTCCTTGACATTCAATGGTGTTACTTTCAATGAATCCCCCACTATCAACATCCTGGGGTTTCCATTCACTAGAAACTCAACTTAACTAGCCCGTGGCTACAAGAGCAGGTCAAAGGCTAAGAATACTGTTGCAAGTAACTCATCTCCTGACTCCCCAAAGCCTGTCCATCATCCACAAAGGCACCAGTCAGGAGTGTAATGGAACATTCCCCACTTGGCTGGATAAATGCATCTCCAACAACACTCAAGAAGCATGATACAATCCAGGACATAACAGCCCACTTGATTGGCACTATATTCATAAACATTCAGTCACTCTAATACCAATGCTCAGCAGCAGCAGTATATACTAGCTACAAGATGCTCTGCAGAAATTCATCAAAGATCCTTAGATAGCTGCTTCCAACCCCATGACCATTTCCATCTCGATAAGGGCAGCAGATATATGGGAACAACACCACCCTGCAAGTTGCTGTCCAAGCCACTCACCATTCTGAATTGGAAATATATTGTTATTTCTTCACTGTCACTGGGTCAAAACCCTGGACTTCCCTCCCTAATGGCATTGTGCGCTGTCTACAGCATATGGACTGCAGCAGTTCAAGAAAGCAGCTCAAGGATAATTAGGGATGCTGGCACAGCAGGCAACACCCTTATGCCTTGAGTGAATTAAAAGTTCCTTATCATAGACATTCCTTTTGTCCTTGTCCCATCCACCCTTTCCTTAAACCCATTACCTCTCTAGCTTTCCTCAGTTGTGATGAAAGGTTACAGATCTGAAATGTGATTTTTTCTTTTGTCTCTACACAATGCTACCTGACCTGCTATTTCAGCATTTCTGACTTCAGTTGAGCACTTAATGCAGGTTGACACTTCAGTCCAATGCTGAGAATCTACTCCTTTGTTGAAATTACCATATTTTAGATGAAACATTAACCCAAGACCTTCTCTGCACCCTCAATTGGATATAATGGTTGACACTATCCAAAAATGGTCACGTTGACTGATCTCTATCCTATATATATCCCGCATCTAACATCACAAAGACAGATTATCTAATTGTAGTATGTGGAATCTTCCTGTGTACAAATTGGCAGTAGTATTTATTTAAGAATGCTGAAAATAGATCTCAAAGACCTTTCCTGCCTCTGAGGCTCTTTGGGATGTCTTAAGGTAATGTAAGGTGCTATATAATTGCAAACATTTCTTGTAAGCCATAAATTAAACAGCCTGTTGGAAATTGCATTGATTTCTTTTCAGTTTCAACCACCAGCCCTCCCTTCAGAATTGGTGAGAAAGTAAACTGGTGCTTGAAATTGAAAATTCTTTCTATATTTTGATTATGGAACGGTTACCTAGATCTCCTGCAATCTTGCTAACTGTCCTTTCTGGGTGGCAGAAAAAGATGATTGCATTTGCTTACATCTCAAAACATTTAAAAAAAAATTATAGCATGTCCTCAATTAACAAACGTGATCATTTTCAAATGCATTTGCTTCCCTGTCCCCAGTGCAAATTGGCTGTATTGTAAGTTCAGTGATTGGCGTACAATTCTCTGTGAGCTGTGTCGCAGTGCATCAGTTACAATGTTAGGCAGGTGAAAGCCAGCTTCTCACTACAATGCTTAAAAAGGCGAATCTGGTTAAAGAACGTTTAAAATAAAACAGTCCCCTTAGTAAGACTGACACAGCTGAATGATGTTTGATATTTGCTTTAACTCTGCTAAATAATACCTTAAAATTGCTTTGACTCTGCACAAAAATGCTTAAGATTTATTCCCACCTCAACATGCAAATATTCATAAACAGATGTTGCTTTTGACAATACAATTGGTGAACCTGTCTTCAGGGTCCAACTGAATAACCTATTGGTGCATGTCCAATAAACAAGGTAAATAAAAAAAAACCCCGAGGTGCAGATTTGTAAAACCTTGCGATTGAATAAAATTAATTTGTAATTTCTTCATCATGTTTATGCACCTGAAAAAACAAAGCTGAAATATTGCTAAGAACTAGCATTGAAATTTTACCTATAGTTAAATAAGCAATACTGCTGGTCTTAGAAAATGTAAGCAGGCAGTCCAGTAATTTTCATATGTGGGTGAATGAGCATTTTTTATTGGCGAATTTTCATTTTAATGTAAATTATCCTCCTATAGTTACACACGCACTGAAAACTCTTGGTTTAAGTTAAACAAGCTGGATGAGCTGGGTTCATTAATACAGGGAAGAACAATTGCAATCTAGTTGAACCATGCTGCTGCATGTACCTTAAAGTGGCTGACCTTCATTCTACAGAGTTAGAGGCCCCAACAATGGAACTTCTATTTGCCCCTCAGCTCAGGTAGAGAACGCAAGTTGAATTATTCATTAAGGAACAAAGCAGCACATGATAAACTGAATTTCACATGTATGCTATATTTTGGGCTCGGGATAGAGCAACCACTGGTGGCTTGTTGTTGAGGTAGAGTACTGCCACCGATCCTTCTTCCAACTCTTTTAAAAATAAAACTTAAACAGCTTAGCAAATCACAGGTGGGGCTCCGAAACAAAACCAAAATCAAACAGTCGATGGAAACATAGCAATTAAATCAAAATATCATCGTTAAAGGTGATGATACATGCAAGCATCGTATCCGTTCTTGATATTTTCTCATTAACTTGTACACAGTTGTTCTAACACACCTCTGAAGCTGGTGGGACTTGAACCCATGTGTCCTATCTTAGAGGTAGGGAAACTACCACTGCATCATAAGAGTCCCAAGTCACATCTTTTCTATACTGAGTCTGGGAGCCTATTTGGTGATTTGTGGTCAAGGATAAGAACTAGCGAGTCGTCTATCCATTCTACTTTATTACTTTTGTACTAGTGCTAATGAATGAGAACAATGGGAACATGTTGACACAACATGCCCCTATTTGCTGTATGTCACGATTCTAAAGAAAATTCAAGTAGAAGAAAATGGATTATTTCTCATATTCAAAATGTCAAATGAGCTATGTATGCTATTTGAGGGCAATAAATCTGTTTATTTTGACGCACAGCCAACTGCAGGTTATTTGAAGATTACTAAAGCACTACTAGATTACTACTAATATTACTAAATTCAATTAAAATTAGGTTACAGTTGAATGGATGAATCTTACTATTTTTGGCTAAGTGAGAGTTGCATTGAGGTTTCTGGAGGGATTTCTGCTATGAAGCCAAGAAGATTTTCTCTCCAAATCTCATTAACTAATCCCCAACTCCCTAAGGCATCCGCCACATCTCAGCTCCACCTTACCAAGCACAGTTCCTGGGACAACTTGCCACTCAGCAGATAGCTTGGAATTCATCAACATCCCTAGCGCTGGCACCATCTTTAAAAGGTTGTCGTGCACCCAGACTGGCATGGTCAGACTGGAGCTGCTCTGCACAGCTCCTGACAATTGTCCTGGATCATGGAAACCGGGAATATTGTTGTCATGCTGTAAGGACATGGACCTGGAAGTCCTGCTGGATGAGGCGGTACAGAGATGAGACTTACTCTTCCTCCCAGGATCAGCTGTGGAGGCCACAGTACCAGACCATGCCTGCCTGGTCCTAGGTTGCCACCCAGTTTAAAGCACTCTTAGTGATCTGGAGGAATATACAGCAGTATAGGGAGTAGGTCAGTTACCTTCTGCAGTGCCACCAGTGTAAGTGGCACCACCTTCTCCCCAAATCCTCACACTCGCTCTATCTCTGTTACTGTACCCACCTCCCACCAAGGTGCATACTGTATCACTCTCACTACTGCCTGCAATATCTTCCCTCACTTGCTGTCACCGCCACGGCCCCCAGCACCGCTATCTCTGCAGAACCTTCTGCTCTGCCTATTCAGTCACTCTGAACACCTCCCCACTTGCACCAAAAATAACAACTGTGCTATCCACATTAATCTTCTGTAATACCGGTCTATCTCATTCTAGGAGGAAAGCAGCCCCGAATAGGGCAGAAAGACTCAAGGTGGTGGGTTGCCTGAAATTCAACTCCTCGCTCCTAGTACAGATATCATCCTTAATCAGACCGCCCTGAGTGGCTGACTGACCATTTCCAAACCCCTGCACTGCTATCACAGGCTGCCCTTGACCTACTGTGCAGGGGCTCTGAGTGAAGGCTGTCCCTTGACTTTGCTGAGGCCAGCTGATAACCATGGCAACTGAGGTTCCTTCCTTTAAGCTTGCGCAAAATGATGTGTAGGCCGAAGCAATATGAAGCTCGTATCTGCAGCTAAGGTGCAAAGTGTGAAGACGCAAGGCAATGCAAATCAGTAATATTGTAAGGTAGGCTGAGAGTGGGTTTGCAACCTGACAGCGAGGAGAAAGCCTGGAGTTGCAGCTCGGTCCAGTCCACGAGCAGTCCCTGAATGCTAGCTGCTGCATTACAATAATAGTTACCAATACAGCTTTAAAGTGCAAAGTGTTTTGCAGACTGTGGGCCTGGGATTTATATGGCTGGAGCGCATGGACATGACCTGAAATGTTGATGCCTGGTGTCTGACATAGAGGTTGCTTGGAGCAAGTGATGAGCTGAATTTTCCGGGTATCTATTCTGGTTTCCGTGTCAAGTTTTCTCAACATCTAGCTTGTTTGGTGGGCATCTGTGAAAAGCATGAACAATGGAGCGAGATGCTCTTGACTTTGAGGTGGACCTTGTTGGACTTCTCGTCTGATTCTGCCACAAATGTTGCCATGGTCATGTTGCTCAGACCATGATAGAATTTTGCCTAAGAAATGTTTTATTCAAGGTGCAAGGAGATTGTTTAATAAAAGATAAAGTTAACAATGACCTAGCTTCTAGCAGTTTCAAATGATCCTGACCAAGTACAAAGCCGTCCCTCAGATCCATGACAATGACATTGGAGACATTTGTCCAGGGGACTCACTTCTCCCTTTGCATTTTGTAGTTTTGCCAAAGTCATTGGCACCTTATAATTCAGTTTATTCTACACTCAGTAATTTGAATTCATAGTAATTTGGGCAAAATCTCTTTCTACATCAATGTAATTTTACTTCTTTTAATTATCCACCTTGCAGCTACACTGAGAGGTGGCCTGGTTGTGACATGAACTCAGACTAAGCAGCATAAAGGTAGGTGTGGAAAAGGGAACTCTATTCCTTTGAGGCTATAGTGGAATACTTGTGTTTAAAACTCTTTCCCACCTTGAAAAACATTCATATGGTTCGCTATAGCAACCAACCATGTATTGGCAAATGGGCGGCTATTCATTCGAAAGGACAGAATATGATCAGAAATGCCAAATGTTTTGTTATTTAGTTTCATGAGGGGGCTGTACAGTAATATTCTCAAGAGGAAATGAAGAAAATTCTTGCATGACCTTAATGAAAACTTGAGCAGATTTCTTCAGGACATAATCATTGCACTGTTCAACCAGACCACAGGTTATTTTTAGGCAAAGATATATTTTGCAATTATTTCATGCTGCAGTCAAACACCAGCAAGTCATGAGTAATCCAGAACTATTAGTGAAACAGTCCCTTCTAACAATAATTGGCAGAATCCTTGAGCATGGGCAAGGTACTATAGAACTGCACCATACATTTTCATTACCGATTGTTGCTAACTGAAGCTGACACTTCCAACCCTCAGGAACAGGACGCCCTGCTTTGGATAACTGCTGGCCAATCAAAACGTGGCAGCTCTCCAGTAGTTTGGGGCAGAAGGGTGCAACATCAGATCAAGTTCAGGAGCACAGTGTGGGGACCTGGCTGAATGCCAAGCTGGTAGACCCAGGCCAGGCTGGGCATGAGAGGCCAATGGGGTACAGGCAGTGTCTGAGGGTAAAACATTAAGGAAGACTTCCAAAGGGACTGTAATGGTGGCAATGAACACCCACCCTTCTCCCAACCACCCTCCAGCAGTAGACAGTGGAGAGCTGTATAGATATCAATCTGCGGTTTAGCTACCCGTCTAAGTCAGCGAAGGGAGTTGGCCATGGTTAGTCCTGGGGGTTTAATCATTAAAAGTCAGGGGGTGGGGAGTTGTCAGGGACCACTGCTGTGGGAGGGAAGCTGAGGAACTTAATTGCAGGCATTGGGAGCAGCATTTTGGGACACAGTGATGAACCCAAAGGTGCAGAGGGTGGGAAGGAAATACAACATGGAAGGGAAAGGAGTACGGTGAGAGGAGGGCAGCCATGAACAGTCAGCAACACTGTTGTTTCCTTCGGGGGAGAAGTGCACTACTATATCTGCTATGGTGACCCAAACAGGCTGGGGTAGACGTAGGGTTTGTAAAGTAGGAAAACTGAAGATTTTGATAGTTGGATCAGAGATAGTAGGAACTGCAGATGCTGGTGAAGCCAATTCCCCCTCCCATTCCTCAGACAACATGTCCATCCTGGGCCTCCTGCAGTGCCACAACGATGCCACCCGAAGGTTGCAGGAACAGCAACTCATATTCCGCTTGGGAACCCTGCAGCCCAATGGTATCAATGTGGATTTCACAAGTTTCAAAATCTCCCCTCCCCCTACCGCATCCCAAAACCAGTCCAGCTCGTCCCTGCCTCCCTAACCTGTTCTTCCTCCCACCTATCCCCTCCTCCCACCTCAAGCCGCACCTCCATCTCCTACCGACTAACCTCATCCCGCCCCCTTGACCTGTCCGTCCTCCCTGGACTGACCTATCCCCTCCCTAACTCCCCACCTACACTCACCTTTACTGGCCCCATCCCCGCCTCTTCGACCTGTTTGTTTCCTCTCCACCTATCCTCTCCTCTATCCATCTTCTATCCGCCTCCCACTCTCTCCCTATTTATTTCAGAACCCCCTTCCCCTCCCCTCCCCCTTTTCTGATGAAGGGTCTAGGCCCGAAACGTCAGCCTCTCTGCTCCTATGATGCTGCTTGACCTGCTGTGTTCATCCAGCCCTGCGCCTTGTTATTTCGATAGTTGGGTTGGGTGGGAAAATGGGAGAGTTCAAAGCCAATAAGCTACCATGAAGGGAACGTGCAGCTTTGGGTTTCAAGCATGGGAGCAGTCTGAGCCAGAGACCCGCTGTGTGAGGAGTGACCGCTACTTCCTTCCATCGGGCTGTAAATGACAAATGCACAATGGAGCGGAAAATGGCTGTACCACACCCAAAGTGGACAAGGCAAGTGTTCTTCAATGAGACAGGGATCTTTACTTTTGACCATGTGAGACCCATCAGAGGACAATGAACATGATATAGATACCCAGACTTTAAATGGGAATACCACATGCTGCATGAATCTTAGCCATTAACCTCCTGTGTTTGGTTCAACTCCTTGCCCCAAGCTCTTATCACCACATCATGCAGCATGAGAAGTCAATTCCGCTCATGGCTGTGTAGCACAAACAATGTATTGGGTACTGGAAATTCAGCTGAGTTGCCAAAATATAAATAATCTTTCACATTCCCAAAGCATGCACGTCTTGCAGGGGCTGCTCACTTCAAAACTTAGGACCATCAAACATTGTGCAGTGCTAAGGGAGGCTAGGCTGGGCATCTTCAATGTTGTAGTTGTGATGGACAGAGTCGCTTTCACAGCTGATGGTGAAAAGTCAACATATATTAACAAATGTGTTAAAGTATTTACAAAGATGGATTACTTGTGTCATCTATGAGCCTTAACAAGATCTTCTTTCTTTCTCTCCTGCTAAGGCTCAATGCAGTCCTGGGTTTGCTGCTGAGATTGAGGAAGCCTGCCCTAAACTGGAGCCCATTGGCCTGAGATGTTTTGGTTGGATGACCCTGGGCTATTTGTGTCCAGACAGTCCAGACATGCTGACTGCATCCTGCCCAGAGAGAGATGTGCCCTCTTCGGCTTAATTTTGATTTGATTTATTATTGTCACGTACCGAGCTGCAGTGAAAAGTATTGTATTGTGTGCTAACCAGACAAATCATACCTTACATAAGTACATCAGGGTAATAGAATGCAGAAGAAAGTGTTACAGCTACAGAAAAGGTGCGGAGAAAAATCAAGGGAAGGGTCTTTGATTATGTTGGGTGCTTTCCTGAGTCAGCAGGAAGTGCAGATGGAATCAATGGATGGAAGGCTGGTTTTCGTGATGGACTGGGCTGTGTTCTCAATTCTGTAATTTCTTGCAGTCTTGGGCAGAGCACTTGCCAAACCAAGCTGTGATATATCTGGATAGGATGTTTTCTATGGTGCATCTATAAAAAATTGTAAGAGTCATTATGGATGTGCTGAACTTCCTTGGCCTCATGAGAAAGTAGAGGCATTGGTGTGCTTTCCCAACTGTAGCATCGATACAGATGGACCAGGACAGACTGTTGGTGATATTTACTCCTAGGAACATGAAGCTCTGAACCACCTCCACCTCAGCACCATTGATACAGGCAGGGACGTGCCCTCCACTCCACTTCCTGAAGTCGATGACCAGCTCTTTTGTTTTGCTGACATTGAGAGAGAGAGATAGTTGTCTTTACACCATTTCACTAAGCTATCTATCTCCTTCCTGTAGTGTCTCATCGTTGTTTGAGATCTGACCAATTACGGTGGTGTCGTCAGCAAATATATGAATGGAGATAGAGCTGAATTTGGCCACACCGTTATGAGTGTATAAGCAGTATAGTAAGGGGCTGAGTACGCAGCCCTGCAGGGAGCCAGCATTGAGGATTATTGCGGAGGAGGTGTCATTGTCTATCCTTACCAATTACGATCTGCAGGTTAGGAATTCAGGATCCAGTTGAAGAGGGTGGAACAGAGTCCTAGGTCTTCAGAGGCTGGAGATGAGTTTAGTTGGAATTATGGTGTTGAGGGCGGAGCTAAAGTCAATAAATTGCAGTCTGATGTGGGTATCTTTATTATTCAGATGTTTCAGGGATGAGTATATGTCCAGGGAAATGGCATCTGCCATGGACATATTGTGACAATAGGTGAATTGTAGGTGATCAAGGCAGTCTGGAAGACTGAAGTTATGTGTGCCATTACTAACATCTCGAAGCTCTTCATTATGATAGACGTCAAAGTCACTGGGCAGTAGTCATTAAGGCACATTGCCTGATTTTTCTTTAGCACTGTGATGGCAGTGAATTTAGAACACAGAACAGTACAGCACAGGAAGGGGCCCTGTGTCCCATGACGCTGTGCTGGACTAAATTAAACTATTCCCTTCTGCCTGTCCTTGGTCCGTATCCCTCCATTCCTTGCATTTTCATGTGTTTATCTAAAAGTCCCTTAAACGCCTCTATCATATCTTCCACCACCATTACCCCTGGCAGCGTGTTCCAGACACCTACCACTCTTTGTGGCATTTTCTGTGAGGTCACCCTCAAGAAAGCCAATCTGATGTCTGCAGTGGTGACTCTGGGTACAGGTGCACGCGAGGCTTTCGGGGCAGGTGACAGCATTTCACTGACCTTCTGCTCAAAATAAGTGTAGAAGGTATTGAGCTCATCACAGAGGGCTGCATTGTTGTCAGCCATTCCACTCGACTGCACTTTGTAGCCTATTGTATCGAGTAAGCCTTGCCACAGTCGACATGTTTGTGTGGTTAGACTGGGATCCTAGTTTAGTTTGATACTGTCTCTTGGCATCTCTGATGGCTTTGCAAAGATCATATTCGTATTTCCTGTATAGGTCAGGGTCACCCTAACTTGGGCACCTCAGACCTGGACTTCAGTAGTGAGTGGTTCTTCCTGTTCATCCATGGTTTCCTGTTGGGGCACACTCGGATTAGCCTGTTTAGCACTCAGTCCTCTACATGCTTACTGATGACATCTGTGACGGTAGGGGCATGCTTATTTAAGTTGGCCGCTGAGTTCTTGAATATGAACAGGTCCACTGTATCTAAGCAGTTATATAGGAGCTTGTCTTTTACCTCAGACCAGCACTGTATGACTTTCTGTACTGGATCCTCAAGCTTCAGTTTCTGCTTGTAAGCCAGGAGAAGGAGAACTGCCCTATGGTCGGATTTACCAAAATGCAGGTGGGAGATGGAGCGGTGAGTCTTTAATGGTTGTGTAGCAGTGGTCAAAGGTGTTTGGGCCTTTGGTGGGATGGGAGGTGTGTTAATGGTATCTTGGCAACACACTCGAGGTTGGTCTAGTTGAAGCCACCAGCTACGATGAACAAGACCTTGGGTATTAAGTCTCGAGGTTATTTGTGGCACTGTTTACTTCATCAAGTGCGTTCTGCACTTCTGCATGGAATGGGATGTAAACTGCTGTCAGGATAGCAGAAGTAAGCTCCCATGGCAGGTTGTAGGGACAGCACTTCACTGTTAGATATTCTTGGTCCAGGGAGCAGTAACTTGCCAGGGTCACATTTCTGAGCACCAAGAGATGTTGATCAGGAGGTAGACCCCTCTGCCCTTTGCCTTGCCCGAATATACCATGCAGTCCATCAGGTGGATTGAGTAGCCCTCAGGTTGTAAAGTAACATGCACATGGCGACAGCTGGCAAGGTGTAGCTGAAAAAGACCTGGTCACCTTTAGAGTATCGTGAATGGAGACTTCTGTTGCCTAAATGTGGTTCTTCCTCCAGCTGGTTGCCTCACTACATAACCATGCTTACTGTTGGACCTACTCACACAACTCCTGACCCTGCTGCAAGGTGGATAATTAAAAGAAGTAAAATTACATTGATGTAGAAAGAGATTTTGCCCAAATTACTATGAATACAAATTACTGAGTGTGGAATAAACTGAATTATAAGGTGTCAATGACTTTGGCAAAACTACGAAGTGCATGGGGAGAAGTGAATCCCCTGGACAAATGTCTCCGATGCCATTGTCGAGGATCTTAGGGACAACTTTGTACTTGGTCAGCATCATTTGAGACTGCTGGAAGCTAGGTCATTGTTAACTTGCAAGTTTATCCCAGGTTGCTTTGCACACGTGCATCTCCAAGATGGTATGTCTTATTGCGTTCAGCTTACTTTCTTAATGCTTACTGACCTTGTACTTGTTTGGAAACTACTAGCCTCTGCACATTTCATAATGCTTTCTTAGCACCATTCAGAGTTAAGAGCTGTCAGACTCTGTGTTGGTTATGTTGCTTCCTTAGAACACAACAGGATCTTTATTGCTCAGTTACAGGCTACCAACCATGGCAAATCAAATTGCTGTTTAGGACAGAGGGAGAGGCACACAGTGTGTCATGGGGCAGCAGGTTGAGTACAAAAGTCCAGGAATTACAGGTGGTTCCATCAGCTGCTGCAGAGACCTTAGTGCAGAGGGGTGAGCCAATTATCTCACAATGAGACAGAGGGAGGGGCCAAGTTTAATGGAAATGGGAGAAGAGCCACTCGTGGTGATGCGCAAGCAAGAGAACTGATAAGAAGTTCCCAATGAGTGAGTAGGAATTACAGAGAGCAGGAAGGGTGAGTAGTTTTGGAAATTGAGGTGGATCAGAACCATTGAGTGGACTTCAAGCATGCAATAGTACGAGTTGCAGTCCATTAGCCTTGGTGAAGCACATGCACTGAC
The DNA here is from genome assembly GCF_021869965.1 of Rhincodon typus. NCBI lineage: Eukaryota > Metazoa > Chordata > Chondrichthyes > Orectolobiformes > Rhincodontidae > Rhincodon > Rhincodon typus. The sequence goes on along the minus strand of NC_063345.1, from coordinate 57,165,095 downwards.
AGTCAGTGAACGTTGGCACTGTGAGGGTGAGATAACAGGAATATGGTGGCACTTGCTCATATGGAGCACAGAAGGACATTGACCTTCTTCCTATAGTATTGGGTGTCTTGTTTCAGTTCAGTGATAACACTAACCTAAGCTGTAATTTCGGACAAGGCTGTCTTAGCTGGTGGTGCGTGCTCCTGTGTCAAAGGGACTGCCCTCCTTTCAATCACTCCATCCACCAGTACCTCCAGCTTCCTCTCTGCGAAGTGGGGAATGAGTTTTTCTTTCTACTGAGACATGTCAATGGTGAAAGCAGTCAAGTTACACTGTGTGAAGTGCAATTCCTGGCTTGCAACCAGGAGGCAGTGTGCAGCTGAGCTTTAAATATGATGTCATGCGTCCACACTGAAAGATACTAGCAGTAGCAAATCTCTCTGTCCAGATTCCCAGAGAAAGGCACCCAACAGCTTGACTGTATGATCAATGAATAGCAGATGTTTTCATGAGAAAAGTAGCGCAAGGCATGGTGGACTGGACATCATGAATCCCACTTGATAAAATATTTGAATTGAAAGTGCAAAATCACTTATATTTTTGTCTGTTCTCTAGGCTTGTTGTTAAAATGAAATTAGCAATGAGAACGTTCAGGGATGGAGTTATTTCCTTGATTATATACATTGTGGTTCTTTAAACTGCCCTCTGGAAACCTATATTTGACAATGTATCTGGATGGGTCATTCAATCATTAACTTATCTTGCCCTTGGATCTTGTGATGATGATGATATGGAATAATTGCCTTTTTCCAAGTTAATGACTATGCAGCAATGGGGGCAAGCTGTGAAACACGTACATCAAATCGTGAATTTCCTTTGCACTAATAAAAGACTACTTTAGGCTAGAATGCAATCAGTTTTCATGATATATACCAATTGGGACACAATTGGAAACAATGCATTTTAATAAAAAAAGATATAATTGCGAACAACTTCCAAAAGCAAATGAAAGGAAACTGGGCTTGGCTTTGTCCCGCAGGTAATTGACATATCAGCTGAATCAGGAGCTGCTGAGGTAGCTTGGGCATTGCTAAAGCAAATTAACCATACATAAACAGGAGTTATGTCTGCCTATAACTGAGATGTTAAAAAGGTGAATAAATTTTCTATCTTCCCATGAATGGCTGCAGAACATGAAGATTAACCGTTCTGAGTACCTCTCTAATATGTTGTGCCAAATGGCACATGTTTGTAAAAGATGTAAAGGTAGAAATTTAGGAAAAGGTGGCATGCCTTACCTAAAGTGGGCGACAACTTATTTGCCACTTGCCATATTTTTCTTCTATATCTGTAAGTGCTTGAGCGCAACTGAACATCTTTTTTTCCTCACCAAATCACCGTTGGTTTGTTTCTTCCCCCACTTATTAACCACCACCAGTAAAAACCACTTGTTTTCCAATTAATTAATTCACACGCAAAGCCCGTTAAGGGCAATACAGACTTTCAAAGGTGATGGAGAGGGTAAGGGAGCTAAATCAAAATGCAATTGAAAGGGGAGATATGCACTCCACTTTCCACGGTGTCCACCTCTCCCCAAAGATGGTCTATCTCTCTCGAAGGACATTGACAGTAATGGTGGACATTGCATACTCCCTCTCCAAGAGCACCTAGCCACAATGAAGAGGGGTTGCTACTTGTTACACACCCTATGTTAAATTCAGGAGAATCACAGTCAATGGAATTAAATATCGAGCAGGGCATTTAATGGTTGGTCAATTCGATAATTGCTCTTTAGCAGCACCAAAGACATATCTTCACCTTGCAGGGTACTTAGAGCAAATATCTCTAATAACTGGCTTTGGGTGCTTCACAACACTTGCTTACGGCCTGGATTTAAAGATAGTATGACCTTCCAACTCCCAATGGTAGAGATTTATCTGGCACACAGTAACCAGCTAAGAATGACTGCTTTGGGGTAACTCAATGCATGATTGAAATAATACAGGGAAGAATTCCAAAACAGCAGGGGAAAAAAAAATGTAGGACAAAACTTTCAAATCTTTGCTAAGGATTTCCCATGCCACACAACATTGACACAAAAGAAAGACGCTGTACCAGTACTGAGACCTTACCCACAGTATCTGATGAATGGTTCATAAAGAAAGGTGTAACATATAAATGGAGCAATAAAATATAAAGGTTCATAAACTAAGCATGAATGAAAACAACTGTTAAAATGGATACTTAGTATGTTTAATGCATAGTATAACAGAATGCATGTTGCAGGCCAGATGGTTGTACATTTGTGTGAAAATCCATGTTATTTTTCAAATAAAAAGCAGTTCTCTTAGAAACAAAAACAAAGTCGCTGGAAAAGCTCAGCAGGTCAGGCAGCATCTGTGAAGGAAAAAACAGAGTTTCGGGTCTGGTGACCCTTCCTCAGAAGTTCCTCTAGGAGAAACATTTATTGTAAAGATGTTCACATTTGCATATTCTCAATTCATGATTCTATATTGCTACCACTTACATAGTTAAATCCTCTGGGAAAGTATTAAGGTCAGTGGTGGTAGTATGTAAATTTCCCATTCCTAAAATTGATCTCCTCTGCAAAAACTTAAACATCTTCGTTACAGTAAGGAAGGGGATAAAAGATCATTTTGTGAGGAAGACTTTGTCTGCTGCCTATAATTTACAAGAAGTAATGACTGTGTCAATTCTTAAAACATTGCACTATTTAAAGAAAAAAATCATTCTGCCCTTAAAATAAACTATTCTGGACCAGCGCATAGGCTGTCAGCTTGTTCACATTTCTGTCAGTCAATGCTTTTCTTGAACCAGGTCAATAGGAATTGTGCAGAGGTCCCACCACGTTGGATTACCCATCAGTTTTCTACGCTCACTGTGGGGAATGCGTAGTGTATGTTAACTAACTGTCATAAAGCTGCAATGAAGAAAGAGGCATGCCTTGCAGGAAATTGTGGCTGAACCCCTGTTTCTTATCACTCCACAATGAAGTGCTCCTCTGTGTCATCCAGAAGGGTGATAGACTTCATAAACTGGTGTATTTCCCAGTGCAGCAACCTGCCTATTCTAGCCTCTGCCTGTTCTTGCTACTTGTGAGTCTCTTCTAGTGCATTAATCAACATGAGGAGTCACAGGAGGCAGCCATTATTGGACTAAATATTTTGGGCCTTCTAACGGAGAGGGAAGCAGTACAGGAATTACGGTGAAATGCCCAGATTTTGCAATAATCAGCATTCCAGCTCTGCTTAATTGAAAAATAGCATTACAATATAAAATGGTACATGGGCATTAGTTCCGAGGACAGAATATGAATAATCAATTTTCAAAACATGGAGAAAATCTGCCTGTCACCCCAGAAAATTCACTCATGGGGCAGCCAATCAGAGAATACTCATCCTTGTAACTTGAATGGAAGGGAATGGTAAGGGGTTGTTCCTCCAATCTCTCAGTTCTCTCACATGCAACAACAAACCCAGGAGAGATACAATCGGTGAATGGAGGAGCAATAGATGGGGTCAGTCATTGATAGCAATGAGGAAACTGGGCAAGCCATTTGCCAAGGCTGGGGTTTGGTCTGTCTTTTGCAAAGGCTGGGACTGATTGCCACATTTGTCAAGGACAGAGTTTTATCAGCTGGGTCCAGGGCATGGTAGGGGTGGGTTGTCTACTCAGAAATGGGTATACGTAGAGGGGACTGTTGATAAGGAGGTGGCTGTTAGGAGTGTTATGGTGGGGAGAAGAGGATTGAACATTATCAGGGGGCATGTGAGAGTGTGGTGAGAGAGAGGACGGGGAATTCAAGACAGCTGTGAAGGAAGAGGCAATGCAAAAGGATTGAGGAGAGAAAGGTTGCAGGAGGGTCATGGGCAAGAAGGGGGGCTTCAAGAGGATTGTGCAGCAGAAGGAGCTTGCAAGAGGGGTAAAGTGGGAGAAGGCTGCAGGAGGGATGTGGTGAAAGCAGAACGTGCTACTGAATGGGAGATGCCACCATTGTCTCTTGTGGGCCTCTGGAATGAACCCATAGCAAAAAAAGGGTTATGTTTCTTTGCCAATGCCATCAGGTGACCACCAATCCTAAAGGAACTTAATTAGCTGTCACTACACCACAAAGATTCATAGTGTCCTCTGGGGAAAGGCACATGGTCTTTAGCATTACTGCCTCTCTGATATCTGGGTGTGGCTCACCCTCTGGCTGTACATTCTTGCTAAAGGGTATCATCTCCTTCACATTGATACCTACCCACGATCCCCTCTGCAGCCTTCTGCCACTTACCCATCTGAAGCTGGCCCTACAGATGTCCACGAGGTTACTGCTGTCCTGCTCACCAGCGGCTGGAGTTCCCTCAATCTCAGATTCTCTCCCGCACTCGCAAAGTCCCCCCGTCACTGGTGAGCTCACCTGCTTTGTGGCCAATGCCCATGGCAGGCAGGCATTGCCAGGCATTGTCAGTCTCTAGAGTCACTCTTTCAGATGCATCCTCCAACCCCACAATCCATAGAGTTTCAATGAAACTGTGCCAGCAGACAGATGGCACTATAGGGACTGCACCTTACAGTATGAATCTGCCAACTCATTGCAAAATGCTGAGGCTCTTGAAAGGTTACACTCTAACACTGTCGTTGCTGAATTTAGTCATGGCCTGACCCGCCTCCTAAATGCAGTCCTGATATACCCCCTTTGTCTCTGACTTCCTATGGCTTTTGTGCACTTTTAGGAAAACTGAAACAGGCTCATAAATTGTCACTTTAGTTGTCTTAAACACCTTGTTTACAGATCTGCATGGCAGTCCCACTTTATAGGCTACCCTATTCTTATAAAATCAGTACACAGCATAATGACATTGAACCAGTCACTCCACCCAATTTCACACTCATGCTGATGTGCTTTCTAATCTTCTTTTTCTACACTTTTCTGCATAACATATTCTTGAGAGAGTCAGCTTCTTATTGAGTCAGCTATCTTGAAGTTTGTTTAGGACAGTAACTATTTACACAACTGTGATATCAGAGACTTGCGCCATATGTTCTTGATTGTGTGCTTATTGATATTACTGCACATTATATACATATAAATTGATACAATATACAATTGACTGAAGACATTACACTGACATTACATGGAGAGAGCAACCAAAGCTGAGGTGAATACTTTTATTGTGAGTCATGATGTCATGTAACTATCGTAAAGATACAGTGGCTGTGTGGTCTAGGATTTATGCAATAATACAACACCCCCAAACAAATTAAGACCATTTGCAAAAGAGCCTGAAAATCCAAGACTGAGAGAGAACTTTCCCTGGTAGCATGATTGGAGGTCCACTAACATACATATATTACACCAAATTTTCGTAATCTAATTTTGAATTGAAATTTCATACAGAGTTAATAGGATCACTTCCAATCATCAAGTAAAGTGATGGATGTTGTAATTGATGGTGCTATCAAGTTGCACTTGCTTAGCATTAATCTGCTCACTGACACTTGGCCTGGGTTCCATCTCATTATAGCCTCAGTTTAAACATGGACAAAACAGCTAAATTCCAAAGTTGAAATTTAAGTGAATGCCTTTGACATAAAGGCCATATTTCATCTTGATATCACATGGAGTATAATATCAGCAAAACAAGAATCAATGAGTATTGGGGAGCGAAAAGGGGAGGGGGGGGTGGGGTATCTCTCCATTAGTTGGGTCATACCTAGTAGAAAGGAAGGTTGTTGTGTTTGTTGGATGTCAGTCATCTCAGCTCAGGGATGCCTCTGCACGAGCTCCTTGGGGAACTGTCCTATTCTCAATATCATCATCAATGACCTTCACCCCATCATAAGGTCAGACACAAGCATGTTTTTGCTGATAATTGTACAATGTTCAGCACATTTGTAACTCCACAGAATCTGAATCAGCCCATGTTCAAATACAGCATGACCTGGATAATATCCAGACTTGGGCTGACAAGTAGCAAGTAACATTTGTGCCACACTAGTACCAGGCAATGACAAAAAACAGTTGATGAAAAGCTCAGCAGGTCTGGCAGCATCTTTGAAGAGAAATCAGAGTTAACTTTTCGGGTCTGGTGACCCTTCCTCAGAACTGGTCATGTCTAACAAGAGAATCTAACCATTGCCCTTTGCCAATTCCTCCACTTTCAGTATCCTGGAAGTTACCATTGACGAGAATTGAACTGGACCAACCATATAAATACTGCGACTACAGCAGCAGGTCAGACACTAGACTCCTGCATCAAGTACTCACTTCCTGACTCCCCAAAGCCTATCCACCATCTACAATGCAGTAGTCAAGACTGTGATGGAATACTTCCCATTGCCTGGATGGATGCAGCTCCAAATATACTCAAGAAGCTTGTCACCATCCGGTAATAAGCACATCCACATCCACAAACATTCACTCCCTCTGCCACTGTTGCTCAGTTGCAGCAGGGTCCCATCCAAAGTTGCACTACCAAAAATTATCAATTCTCCTTAGACAGTGTCTTCCAGACACATGACAAGTACTATTTGGAAGGACACAGGGAGCAGATACATGGGAACACCATGACTTGCAAGTTCCCCTCCAAGGCACTCACCATTCTGACTTGGAATATATCACCCTTCCTTCAGTGTCAGCGGGTCAAAATCCTCAAAGTGCATCCCTAACAGCCTTGTTGGTCCACTGACATCAAATGGGTTGTGGGTGGCTCAAGAAGGTAGCTCACCACCACCTTCTGAGTGGAATTCGGAACAGGCAAAGAAAATGCTGGCCCAGCTGGTGATACCCACAACCAGTGAATGGATTTTTAAAAAAAAGACTGGAGAAAAAAAAACTGATAGAATCGCGATGATGGCTACTTTACACCCAGCTATGGTTTCAGGTCAGCGTACTAATGAACAGGGTTATTGGAGCAGTTTTCCAACCAATCCTGTAAGTTAGGGTAAAATTGCCCTTATTATATTTACAGTGTAAAACACAGCTGATTTGGGAACACTATTTGTTGTGATTGTGGCTGCCAATGCTTTGTTTAATAAAGGTGATTAGAAATATCAACAGCGAAGCTCGAGTGTGCCTAACCATCAAATTTAACATCCTCATTGGTGAGAAGTGCACCCAATTTAAATTGAGAATGGTTGTAATTTAGTGTTTAATTATGATCCTATTTTTCACCAAAAATGATAATGATCCTAATTATTTAAACCATGTGAAATGTAAGCATCTGTGCAATTTGCATAAACACCATGTCATTTGTGAAAAATTCAAAAATTTGGGTCTGCAGGACAACAGTTGATTTATAAAATGTTTAAAGTTTCAACATAAGAAATAGGGGCAAGAGTTTACCATAGATGCTGATGAGCTTGTTCCACCATTCAGTTTGTTCTTGTCCAATATTCTGATTCAGCCCAATGGAAACTATTACACTGGGAGTCATTGAGTCGTACAGCCCAGAAACAGACCCTTCGGTCCAACTCATCTGTGCCAACCAGATATCCTAATCTGACCTAGTCCCATTTGACAGCATTGAGCCCATATTCCGCGAAACCCTTCCTACTCATGTACCCATTTAGATGCCTTTTAAATGTTGTAATTGTACCTACCTCCGTCACTTCCTCTGGCAGCTCATTCCATACACGCACCACCCTGTGCATGAAAAAAATGCCCCTCAGGTCCCTTTTAAATCTTACCCCTCTCACCTTAAACTTCTGCCCTGTTGACTCCCCCACCCTGGCGAAAGGACCGTGGCTATTCACCCTGTCCATGTCTCTCATGATTTTATAAACCTCTGCAAGGTCACCCCTCAGCCTCCAATGCTCCAGGAAAAAAGACCCCAGCCTATTTAGCATCTCCCTGGAGCTCAAACCCTCCAATCCCAGAAACATGCTTGCAGGTCTTTTCTGAACCCTTTCAAGTTTAACAACATCCTTCCTACAGCAGGGAGACCAGAATTGAACTCAGTATGTTAGAAGTGGCCTAACCAATGTTCTGTATGCCAAAAAATAGCTGGACACTTGTTTGGATGATGGAGAGTCTGATGATCTGCACTGCAGTAATTTGCCCTTCTGTATCTGGACTGAATCCAATGAACAAAAAGTCATGGAAAGAAGAACAGATTTAGATAACAACACTTTCTTTCAGTAAGACGTATGTGATTTCCTACTTCAGACCAGTAAACAAGAACGATGGGTCATAATTCACTCAGCAATAGCAAACTTAAAGAAGCCTCGGAAAGAGTGAGCTGTATTTCATTTATAACATTGATAGGTACTACTGGGATTTTATTCTGTTGCTGCAAGAAGTAAATCAGGATTTTTCAAAGAAATAGTAGGAACTGCAGATTCTGTTTTATGTAGGAAATTACCACCCAGCTGCAAATTCAACAGGTCATTTGTTACTTTGCTGCCAATGAGGAGCATACTTTAGGAGCTAGCACAGGCTCCCAAATTTACTAATCAGATTATTCATTTTCTGCATTTCCATAAACAAGAGATCAATTAATATGCAATTACTGATTGCTGACTTGCTGCTGCCAACGAATACTGATCGACTAAAAACCATCACTGTTCAAATTACTGGTTGAATTGAATTGGTTAAACTCATAAAACTGCCCATATGCAGAACAAATAAGCAGTCATCTTTCTAAATCCTCTTTGGAGATCTAGTGTCGGCAAAGTAGAGTGGAACAGTCGGATGTTTCCAGCATGAGGCTGAAATTTGATCATTGGAAGCTTGTGTTTCTCGGTAAGCAAGCACTTGATAACTTGGACTTAATTTTGTTCTCCTCACATTAATTATGCTGATAATTTACTTGAGAAAGAAGTCGATTGGGATCATGAAGATGATATTTCTTCATGTACAAAAATATAATTTTGCAAATTTGCTTTGATATGTGTTTGTACACACTTTTGCTGTCTTAATTGAATCTGACTTAAATTTCAAGTGCTCCATTATAAGCTATTTCTAAAGATGCTTCCTTGGAAAGTAATTTATTGAATTCAGGACTCTAACCCACGTCTGATTTCATTGAAAACAAGCCACTGGTTTTAAAGGGAATTTCTAAACAAATATTCCCATTGTCTCAATATTTGAACTTCATTCAGATTTGTTGGATATGGTATTGGTTCCATGGGAACATATGCCCATATTGAATAAATTAATGTAAGAAACACCTAGATTGTAATGACTCATGTGCATATATCATGTCATAAACATACAGATTAGGTTCATCATCATAATTCTTAGTGAAAAATGGGTTCATTCTTAAACATTAAATTACAACTGGTCTCAGTTTAAATTGGCTGCACTTCACACCAGCAGTAATTATAAATTAATGGTTTGGCACACTCAAGTGTCACGACTAATATTGAAATTATCTTTACTAAACAAAACATTGTCAGCGATACTCACAACAAATACTTTCCTGAGTCAGCAGTACTGTAGCTGATGTTAGCGCACTGTAAATACTACAAACTTTATTTTAGTGGGAGAGAGTGCAGAGCCTGATAAATCAAAAATGACCTGGGATTTCCCAGCAGCAGTGTCTCTAGACCCAGCACCTCCATTTGCTTTACCTTAGAACCTCAAAACCATCATATAATGAGATTTCGAAAGCACTGGTCAGAATCTCAAGTAATTAAAATACATTTATTAAATCACAGGCAGTTGATGTAACTGTAGGATGGATTGCCAGTTGACAAAAATAAATTAGTTTCCTCCCACCACTTCATTCAATGAATGTAATTCAACAAGCCAGCTTTGATCTGATATGCTTCCTATCCTCATCAGCTGGACAATCCTGGAACAGTCCTGATTTTTAAAGAAAGAAAGAAGACACAGCAATCCAATTTTAGGAATTTCAGTTTGTGCAGCTTTCCAGTTGTAACAGTGCAAACATATAAATTTCAGTGTATAATGAGGGCAATTCTAGCCTAACAGGATTGGACAGGAATCATTAGGTCTGGAGAATATTCAGTAAATTACTCTAATCTCAGCCACCTCTATATTTTATTCTTCCACGGGATGTGGGTGTCACTGGCTATTCTGCTTATTTCTAACGTCCTCTGAAATGAACGATTTGCTGGGCCTTTTTAGAAGTCAGCCACATTGCTGTGGTTCTGGAGTCAAGAATAGACCAGATCAGATAATGTTGGCAGATTTCATTCCACAAAGAATATCGGTGAACCAAGTGGCTTTTTGCAACAACTGATAATTTCATGGTCACTATTATTGAGTAGCTTTCAATAACCTTTTAAGGATCTGATAGCTTTAAATTTATTTTCAGAGGCGGCATCACAATTACAATTCTGTATAATCCTAGTTAAATCACAGTGAGAGAACAACAATCATTGCACAGTCACGTTTAGTTTTCTATTTTAAAGTTAAAATTAGCATCTGTTTTACCATTTCAATCACTTGCAAGTCTGTGGTTTAAACTGAATCGTGTTGAGAAGTAGAACGATATGATCCACATCCCTGTTATATTGTTGACCATAAGCTCAGCACTTAAATTATAAATCTAATCCTTCCTTCTTACAGTGTAGCATTCCTGTCATTCTTTACTCGATGCTTCATTGGCCAAGTCATTGCTGCTTGGGGCTTTAACGTATTTAGTTTCTGAAAAAAAATTCTCATCTTTGTACCACATGCCATTCCCTAACCGAGAAGACAAGTAGATTGTCTGCATTTAAACCTTCAGTTTGTCATGTTACTTGTTAAATATGATTTACTAGGTGGCCTCCCATGGTGCTGCTCACTGACTTAGAAGGATTTCTCACAGCAGTTGCCAATGATTCTACATGTCTCATTTGCAGCTCTTTCAGAACCAACATTTATGTCCTTTCTTGTCTCATAACCTCTCCTTGTTACTTTTCATTATAAACCCTTCCTCTGCTGCCTTCCACACAGTCACAGAACTATCTTTTATGTACCATCCAAAAGCACACCTTTACTTTTCACATGTCCTCACCATCATTGCCCCTCCTGTCCTTCACTGTCTCTAAATGGTCAAACTGCTTATTTGATAGCCAGCGGAGTGGTGAGTAGCAATTTCCTCCAATTTAATACTGGGAAATCTAAAGTCAGTGTTTTCGGTCCTCACCTCATGACATCGTTCCCTCCCAGGCAGCACTCTATGAATGAGCCAGTCTGTTTGCAATGTTGGTGTCACAGTTGGACTGTGGTGTTAAAATGACCCAACCTTATCTCATATAAATAAAACAAAGAACAGTGGATGTTGGAAATCTGAAAGAAGGCAGAAAGTGCTAAAGAAACCCAGCAGGTCTGGCAGCATCTGTGGAGAGAAAAACAAGAGTTAAATGTTTTGAGTCCAGTGACTCGTCATCAGAAAGGATGCAGACAGACCTGCTGAGCTTCTCCAGCACTTTCTGTCCTTGTCTATCTTTATTCTCAGATGGTTGCAACATAGAGACATAGAGAATTTGAGCAGGAGAAGGCCATTCAGCCCCTCAAGCCTGTTCTGCCATTCTAGATCGTACTAATCATTTACCTTAATTCCATATTCCCATGTTATCCTCTTTTCTCTTAAGGTCATTAATAACCAGAAATCTGCCAGTTCATGTCTTGAATATATTCAATGACTGACCTTCCACAGTCAGTGGTAGAGAATTCCTAAGATCTGCGACACTGAGTGAAGAAGTTTGTTCTCATCTCAGTGTTAAATGGCCTGTATTCTGAGGCCATGGCCTAGCTCCTGCATTCTCCAGCAATCAGACACATCCTTTCTGTCTGTCTATCCCTTTGAGAATTTGTGAACGTCCTCCCATCCAAAAACCCAAGAGAATACATGTCCGGACTCCTCAACCTGTCCTCAAAAGGTCAATCCCCCAACCCAGGAATTAGTCTGCTGAACCTCCAATGCATTCCCTCTATGGCAAGGTGTAAATATCATATTTTCCTTTGCACTCTTGATTGTGGTCTGAAATGTGGTAAGGAGTGTTTTTTTTGAATACCAAGGATTGTGGAGAGGATTATGACGCTTTTCAAAAAGCAAGTCATCTGCCACTCGTTACAAGTGCTGTTTACACCGCTGTCTGTTCAGCTCAAGGTTGGAAGTCACACGACACTGGGTTAGCGTCCAACAGGTTTACTTGAAATCACAAGCTTTCGGAGCGCTGCTTCTTCGTCAGGTGAAGTTACCTGATGAAGGAGCAGTGCTCCAAAAGCCTTTAATTTCAAATAAACCTGTTGGACTGCAACCTGGTGTCATATGACTTCTGACCTTGTCCACTCCAGTCCAACATCAGCAATTCCACATCATGTTCAACATTACAAACATTACTACAGATAAGGTGGAGCCTGAAGGAAGAATCGACCAGCCCATTGTCTGTGATAAAGGCCTTCTGTTTGCCAACAACTATAGGTAGCTCAACAACCGGTCAGTGCGAACAATTAATCAGAAGCCATCAAACCACTGGAAGGGAAGGAGCTGTCCCCCTCTCTGCCATTAAAAAAGGAAGAAACTATAAAAGGAAACTGGAAAAAGCCAGTTTAATTCCCTTCCTCAGTTCTTGTAAGCTGGGGCTCTTAACCAGTAAAATATAAAGATGTTATAAGGGTGAACCAAGGAACACCGGGTCCTGACAAGCCAAAGGAATCATCTCGGTGAGCCCTTTTAACAAGAAAAATCAAACTGCCTTCCCAGTGTTTCTCTCCACCCATGATGCCCACTTTATTTTTGTGTCCATCAATATGTCTGTCTGCATGTGAGTGTATAGGGGGGAGTTTAAGTGGGTTAGAGTTGCAACATGTAGAGTTTTATGTCAATCATTGACCTGTAGCTGGAATCTATTAATTTATAATAGATAGTAATTCTGGTTAAGTACAGAAACTTAGTCCGTGCTTTCCGTCAGCCTGGTCTAACAGACAGATAAATCGGGGAATTTTACTTCCTTTTGTGAAAGCTTTAACTTCTGTGATTATTCCAGGAATAGTGCAGCTTTATTTCCTACATCTTACCCCAGTGAGTTGTAACAATGATATATATACTTCCTTAGGCAAGGGGAGCAAAACTGCATATAACACTCCAGATGCAATCTCACTGAGCTTCTGTACAATTGAAGCTAAACATTGTTACTCCTGTACTTAAATCCTCTTGTGATAAACACCAACCAACATACCATTTGCCTTCCTAATTGTTTGCTTTACCTACATGTTAGCTTTCAGTGATTTAACAACAATGTTTCTCCAAGCAAAGTGGATAACCTCACACTTATCCTCATTATATTCAATTTTCCCACTCACTCAGCCTGTACAAATCCCCTTGAAACCTCTTTGAATTGAGCTTACAAAATACATTTGCATCTAGTTTTATTGTCATACAAAACTTGGAAATATTACTTGTCCGTGCAATTACCCACATTAGATGGGCCAGGTAAAGCATGCAGCGTTTAGGGTAGGACAGGTTTGGTGGGAAATTTTGGGTCCAGTGGAGGGCAAGGAAGGCTGGGTGTTGTGTCCTTGGCAAGGGGTTCTTGAGTGATGGAAGAGGCAGGGATGGATCCTGGAGAGAGAGCGCCAAATTGGGGTATAAATCCAGAGCAGGGAAAGGGAGGAGTGGATCCGGAGTGAGGGAGGGGGACTGTCATTTCAGAGCAAGGTAGTGGGGGTGTTGGGCACTGGGGAGAGAGAGAGGAGATTACAGGTCAGGTCTGCGTGTGTGTGAGGGAGCTATAGCTAGGAGTGTGTGAATAACTGATGGGATCAGTTCAAAGTTAGACAAAGGGGAGCCAGTGGACATGATCTATTTGAATTTCCAGAAGGCCTTTGACAAGGTGCCAGACAGGAGGCTGCTTACTAAGTTCCCACGCTGTCAGGGGAAGATACTGGCATGGATAGAGGATTGGCTGACTGGCAGAAGATAGAGAGTAAAGTAAAGGAGTCTTTTTCCAGTGGCAGTTGGTGACTAGTGGAGTTCCACAGGAGTCAGTTTTGGGATTGCAATTGTTCATGATGTTCATTCTCTAATTGCGAAATTTCCGAAATCTGAGGCACAAAGGGACTTGGGAGTCTTGGTTCAGAATTCTCTTAAAACTTAACATACAGGTTCAGTTAGGAGGAAATGAAATGACAACATCCATTTCAAGAGGGCTAGATTACAAGAGCAGGGATATAGTGCTGAGGCTGTATAATGCTCTGGTCTGACTGCATTTGAAATATTGTGAGCAGTTTTGGATCCCATATCTCAGGAAGGATGTGCTGGCATTAGAGGAAGTCAGAGGAGGTTTACAAGAGTGATCCTGGGAATGAAGGGCTTGCCATGTGAGGAGCATTTGAGAACTCTGGGTTTGTATTCAATGGAATTCGTAAAAATGAGGGGGGATGTCACTGAAACCTGCAGAATACTGAGAGACCTAGATTAGAGTGAAAGTCGAGAAGATTCTTCCACTAGAGGAGAGAATAGGGCCTGGTGGCGCAGCCTCAGGTTCAAGGGACATTACTTTAGAACTGAGACGAGGAGGATTTTTTTAGGCCAGAGGGTGTTGAATCTGTGGAACTCATTGCTGCAGAAGATTGTGGAGGCCAAGTCGTTGAATGTATTTAAGACAGACATAGGTTCTTGATTAGTAAAGGGATCAAGGGTTACAGAGAGAAGGCAGGAGAATCGGGTTGAGAAACATATCAGCAATGATCGAATGGCAGAGTAGACTTGATGGTCTAATTCTGCTCCTTTATCTTGTAGTCTTATGGTCATATTGTCTTGCTCAGAAGTTGGTCTATGTATTTAATAGTTTAACTTTTCTTGAGCATTTACTTATTTAATTTCCTAAGCATCTTTTGAATTCGAAGTTCTAAAATGGATGCTTTAGAGGGTTTAAGGCACAGAAGAATTTCTTACAGCAATCTTTAATTTCCAGGGCAATTCCTTTGGTGTGTGCTACAATAGAGATTCCACAGGGTCCCTATGCACAACTTCCATCCACTCTGGAATAACGGCAGTCTGGCCATTGGAAAAGCCAGGCCATGATGTTACTATTTTAAGTTGAAATTAAATAAGTTTGACAATTCTCTTTGTTCTGGAATTTCAATTCTTTGTGCACAACACCAATTTAATTGCAATGGGATATGTTAAGTTAAACTATATATTTATACATTAAAATGATTGAATAATCAACACAACAAAACACTTCAATGCACCACATTCATTTTTATGCTTTGTTGAAAAGACTTTCCAGAAATCATTTGAACAGCTCAATCTCTCACTTCATGTCCTCTGACTCAGAGGCCAGTGAAAGGCAGTCTATCATGTTTTGACAGGCATTTTCAAAGAGCAATCCACTTAATCCCACTTTTAACTCATATCCTTGTAACTTTTTTCTCTGTCTAAATACTTACAATTCCTTTTAGAAAACCACGACAGTAGCTGATTTAACTTACTGACTTTTGCATTCTATTCCCAATAAACTGCTGACCACCCAACTTCTTTCCTGGTTCCCATGCTAGCTGAAACAGTTTAAGAAGCTCACAATTCTTAAGGCATCATGTTTTTCTACCTTTGAAACTCCTTTCCCAAAGAAAACAACTCTCAATCCATCTGGTCTTGCAAATATCACTCTATCGCCAATGTCCTTTCAAAGAACATGTTGCCTCCAGATCCCAGTTCTTCTATTTGTCCATTCTGTAATTTCTACAATTAGGATTTCTACATTCCTCTATGTATCCCCTTCACAACTCACCTTTCCAACTACTTTTGGATCACCTGGAAATTTGGCTACAGTACATTTGCTTCCTTCTTCGAAATCATTGATATGTATTGTAAATAATTGTGATTCTAGCACAGATCCCTGCAGAGCCGCACTGGTTAAAGGTTGTCAACTTGAAAAAGAAGCCCTTATCTCTGCTTCCTGGGTACTGTTGATCACTTAAAATTCAATGTGCACTGCTATTCAGTTGATGTTAGAAGAAAACCTGTCTTGAAATATAATCCAAATTCGTCAGAAGCTGCTTGTAACTTGACAAATGCAACATGAATTACATTTTCTTGGCTGAAATAGGTGAGAAATTTAAAGGGAAAATAGTGAATCAAAAATGGTACTTTTAAAAAGAATCCAGAATTTGCACAATGGAATTCTTGGCATACAGAAATCAATTAAATTAAAGTTAAAAGAAAATAATCTGATCTGTTGACTCTCATTTATATATTGTCTTTTCAACACACGGCATTGGAAAGGCAATGGAGCTAGACTCGTGAATATATAAAGAAACCATATTTTAGTTAGTTTGGCAGAGCAGACAGAGTAGGATATGGATACATAACAATCTTGAAGGATTGTACTCTCTCTCTCTCCTCCCTCTGTTTATCCCAACTCCCAAAGTTAATGCTCAGTGAGAAAGTAACTTGAAATAACAACCACTCACTAAGAACTCTAGAATTCTACAAATTTCAATCCTTCTGAGAAAATAAAGCAGCATCTAACTAATGATGGATTCAAGTTTCATTCGCACAACTCAAGTACTCTTAGAACTTTAAATTGCATTTACTTTTCTCTTCCTGTTTGTTGTAGACACTTACCCACTTTGAAACTGTTACTTGTGTTTGTGCATGCATAATGATGCATTTTATTATTTTCTTTCAGGGTTAGTAGGTAATAACATTTCTTTTTTGATTCAAGAAAACCTTGGTCAATGGCTCCTTCATTTTCTTGCAAACAATGTCTAATTAAGGAATGATCACTGCTTGTTAATATTTGTTATGACTCAGTAAGAGCTGTTCCTAGAACCCATGACCAATGCAAAGCCATAACCTCACGCTAATCAAGTGCAGTTTCCTCTCTCTCTGCATCCTCATGCCATTTCTTATGCCTGCTATCACTAGCAGAAAAAGCAAGTAGGTGGGGGTAGAAAACAAGACTTCACTTTGGAACAAATGACTGATGATATACTGCATCTTTTCTTTTATATATACACAAACAGATGGCAGGAGCATGGGCCTCCTTACTCCCCAGTGTTTTGCATCTTGAGCACCTCTCCATCTCAAGCCCTGAACACATCAGGTCCTTGTCAAGCAACATCTTGACTTTAAAATTCTCATTCGTGATTTGTATTTCTCTATCCCTCCTCATCTCTATAATTTCCTCCAATTTAGGATTTCTTTGAGGTGTGTATGCTCCTTTAATTTCTGCCCTTAAGGAGCTTGGGACCCAAGTTCCGAAATACCATCCTTATATCTCTCCTCCTCTCTACCTCAATTTCCCCCTTTAAAATATACCTTTAGCGGGTAAGCGTTGATCGCCTGATCTAATATTTCCTTTTGTTGCTACGTGTCAGATTTGCTTCCTAATGTTCCCATGAAATCTTTAATTGGTTCACTTCTAATGGAAGATCATAGATTGGAATCATTTCTTCTCTCTATTCTGATATTGTCTGACCTGTTGAGTTTTTCTGCTTTTATTACAAACTGATTTTTTTCCACAACAGTTATTGTGCAGTACTCAGAGTGACTCAATTCGTGGAGGATGCTATATTCACTTCCACATTAGTTCTTGTGTTTCCTAATCTTCTGGGAGCTCTGTCCTCATCTCCCCTTTTTGCCTTTATTTCCTGTAATAACCTCTGTTTAACACTTATCTTCATTTGACAGATATTTGACAAATTGTACACCTTGTAGCCTGGCTGCTTTTCTTCCTTGCTTAGAAGGTGGTGGGATCAGCATTCTGTTTCAGTTCTGGAGGATTTATGAGACATCTTCATGTTGGTAGTCACTTTGCATGCTCATTGAAACCTGGTTAAAATAATGACTGATGGGATGCTAACTATATTGGAAGTTGACTGATCTGTACCCCATGTGGGAGGCAACAGATTAACTCCATCACAATGAAAGAGCCAGTTTTTGCTTTGGAAGAGCCCAGAAAGTCCAGGTGTTCCCCACCCAACATTGATATGCAAGTTTTCCATTGTTTGTGCTATTTTTAATAAGTTCCATTTAATTTTTAATTTAAAAAAATAGAATAGTATAACTATTCTACCATTGTGAATGATAGAATTAGAAATGCAAGTCCCTTTTAGGCTCAAAAAGAACAGCTCCAGAGGTGATCAAAGCAGGTAATGTACATTGAACTCTGTATTTCGGAGCTGAATTCCATGAAGGTCTTTTGGTACACGAGTTGTATCCCCATCTCAGGGCCAGAAAATCCAAATTCCTGTGCTGGAGGTGATGGCATAACATGGCCAAACAGGTTGGCTCAGAATTAAAAACAAAAGTATTTCTTCCCAGTCTGGCATTGACTTCTGGAGAAGGAAAGTGTTCAGAAGGGAAACTGTTCTTTGTGCTAAGTTACAGATGTAAATTTAAGATTTGGATTTAATAAACACTTGCAAATCTCAAAGTATTTGGCTTACTAAAACAACATATGGACGTCGCTGTTTAAAACAGTGAGAATTATCTAATTTGTTTGTTTTACTTTAGAGAAATCACCCACTGGTTGAGAATGGGTAGAATTTCTCAATGAATCACTAAAGATGTCAGGGCAGATTGAGAAATTGGTTAATGAACCAAAAATCTGAGCTTTATATACAGGAACTCAGACTACAAAAGCAATGGTTTCACGATGAACCTCTACAAAACACCTTTTCAACTTCAGCTGGAGTAATGCATCCAATTCTGGGCACTACATGTTGGGAAAGATGTGGGGGAAAGATGTGGGTGCAGCAAAGATTCTCAAGGATTGTTCCACAGATGAGGTGTTTCAGTTACGTGGATAGATTTGAGAAGCTGAGTCTGTTTTATTTAAAAAGATTAAAGAGGAGATTTGACAGACATTTGCAACATTACAGGGTAGACAGTTAAAAACTCTTCCTGCAGCAGAAGGGTTAAAAACAGAGGGGCAGATTTAAAATAATTGGCAAAAGAAGTGAGGCTGACATAAGGCAATTTTTTTAATACAGCGGATAGTTACGATCTGGAATGACCTGTGTAAGAATGCGATGGAGGTAGATTCAAATGAATCCTCCAAAAGAGAACTGGATAATAAGTGGAAGTGAAAAAGTTACAAGGGAAATCCATTGCAGTTGGGCCATGTGAATTACCTTCCAGAGAGCCATCATAGACACAACGGGCTAAAGGCTTCCTTCTATGCTGCAGCCATTCAATGGTTCTATGTGAAAATTGAAGAACTGAAATTGGGTAGCAAGTCTCTGTGGAATTTGATTGGTAAAGACCAAAATGTCAGTGTAGAACATCATTGAATGGAGCAGAGAAAAACACAGAAGCAACGAGAAAAGAAAATTAATGTATGCATGACTTAGATAACAAATCTAAGAGCTTGACAGCCAAAAAAGAGGCGACTGATACAAGAAAAATATAAAGATTTAATGATCCTGTAATGCTTGTATTTTCAGCACTATTGATTTATATACAGTGATTGATAAAGACAAGTGTTAGAAATCATCATCAGATTCTCGAATTGATCTCACTTTCATTTAATTTCTTGCAAATAAAAAGAGCTTCATACATTATCATACATTAGCAAAGACGTGAAATGAGCATTGGTAAAAATGACATGTAGCTTGCTCAATTGTAAGTCAATATCTTATTTCTAGAGATTGACTGACATAATACTTAAAATTTTTAATGAATTATTTAAACTCATGGACTTCACAATTTATTGCAAGATTGAATAATGTGATTTGTCCTTCACAACAAAACAGCTAACACAGGTTATCTATATTTAAGGTAGCAGGGCCTCCCACCTTGGCCAAGCTTTTTCTCTCCCCCAGCCCTTCTGGCTGTGTGCAGAAATGACATTTCTTCATGAGTCATCTGTGGTAAATGGTCAATTTTGTCATGAAGGCAGCACGATGCAGCCTGAGGCTGACTGTGTTCTCACCTAAAGTTTACACATATGCACTTTCTGGATAAAATTCAACTGCTACTACTGCTTATCTCCCTCTAACATATGGGTCTAAAGACTGATTGCAATACAATTTCATCATTGCCGTAACTGAGGCCTGCTTCATCAAGACAGAATGGGTCTCAGACCTAGAACATTCCCGTCTGCTGCACTCAAGTACTCACTGGATAAACACACTGGACCACTGGGAGTGACACACGTAGCAGTATTTACTGGAGTGAGCAACACTGAATCTTTGCATATTAGCATCTTGTATGGGATCAATTCATTCTGATTATGTTACATCAGCTTTAATTATTTTGAAATTCTGTAAAAGCTATCCAGCAGCCTGCAGGCAAAATGTACATTTTGAAAGAGGAAGTGGGCTGAGAAGGTGAACAATTCACTTTCCTAGGCTATCTCTGGGTCCTCTTTCCAGTCAGCTTGACTTTCCGTTTCTGCTTGCCTCTTCCAATCCCCTTACAGGAATCAGCCTCTGAGGTCATGGCGATCAGTGACAGTGTCCCAGTCATCAGTCTTGCTGTCCACATCTTTGTATCTAGCTTGTAGATGTCCTTGTAGTAAAGGTATGGATGTGCAGAAGCTCATGATTCAGTGGCTAGTTCACTGTATAAGTCTTTGGCATATAGGTATCGTCCATCTGATGAACAGCTAGCATGACCTCGCTGGATTATCATGGATTGTATGCAAATGGAATTAGAATGCTTGAGGACTTCGAGTTGATAACTATTTCCTGTCAAGAAGATGTTTAAGATGTGCCTAAGATAGTGAAGGTGAAAATTATACAGCCTTTTCTCTTGCCGAGCACATATTATCTATGTCTCAGTACTGGAGAGAACTGTGGTGAGGATGCAGGTTCGGTCGACTCACAGTTTGGTGTTCTCAGTTAGGTTGCTGCTATTCCACAATCTCTCAATTAGCTGGGACAGAATGGCTGTCGACTTCAGCATCAAGGTTATAATCTGCTGGTCTCGGTATGCGAAGCTATCACTGACTAGCAGTGTCAAATTACCAAAACTGATGGATAGGTGTATGACAAAATCCCTGAAATTGCATTTGTCTTCCTGATGCTGATGATCAAACCAAACTTTTTACCAGAATAATATGGCCAGTCTATTTGCCGCTGCCAGCGTTCCTTGGTAATGGAAGCATCATTAGTCTACAGCAACTCTCTGGTGAGGACTTGCTGCACTTTTGCTTTGGATTGCAGGCTGAACAGTTTTCTTTCAGGTCTGCGAACCCCTGCTGTGGTTGGTATGAAGATGTACGACAACAGTATGGGGAAGCATGCATCAAAATAGTGTCAGTAGTAGAAAACAAGCCTGCTTGGCCAGACTGCAGATCTCAAAGTTTTCTGATATTGCCCTGTGGCTGACCTTACTCATTATGGTGTCATGGAAATTGGGGATCACATTGAGCAGCTTCGCTGGGCAGCCAATTTTCTCTAGTAGCTTAAACAGACTGCCTCTGCTCACATAGTCGAATGTCTTAGCACTGGGATTTGGGGGAGGAGTTCAGATCGAATCTGAAGCTATGATAATCCCTTTCACTGTGGGTTCTGTGTCCAAGTCTACCATGAAATGTAGGCTTTCTAAGGTGCCTAGTGCTTCCTTAGTGAGAGGGGTTGAACACTTTGAGGTATGAACAGAACCGTTGAGCCAAGCCTGATGCCTGGATATGACCATTTGAGATTAAAAAAAATCACAAGAAAAGTATGCAAAACTGCAACCTTCCTCAGTCGACCTTTCAATTTATCAATTCCATAATAGAATATTAGATTGTGATTGAGTGAACGTCCTATCATTTTAAATTATTTGGTGAATTTCATACTAAATTGAAGGATGACGGTGCTTGGAATGGAAATAATTTCTGTTTTTTAACATTAGCTGATATCAGAATCATGTAATCCAAGGCCGGGAACAGAAGGAAGCAGATGAAGGGCTATCATTCCAATGGAAACCTTAATGGCTATGCCTAAAGCCTAATTTATACATATCCTGCCAAAGTTTCATAGTTAAATGCACTGCCTGTTGTGCTGAGCTGTATGGACTAGGAAGGTTTTGGAATTACAACTAATTAGACAAAAGGAATTGTTATCTCAATTGGGATACCCTGTGGAGTTGTTATAATTGGCTTTGCTGCTCTTGGATCAGGCGGACAAGCTAATATCAGTAAAAAGTAGCTACAAAACTGTCATACTCGCATAAAGATCCAAACGGTCTACTAATATCCTACAGGGAAAGAAACCTGCCATCCTTACCCTGTCTGCTGTATATGTGATTCTGGTATTACTCATGGCTGACTCTTAACTGCCCTCTGAAGTGACCTAGCAAGCTACTCAATTGTAACAAATCCCTCATGAGCTGATATAGTCATAGTTCTGGGAAGCCTGTTATCCGAAGCCAGAAGGTCCTCAGGGAGAACGAAAAAGAATTGTTAGATATTTCAAACAAATGAGCCACTTCTAAGTAATTTTAATGATTTTCTTGTACATATTTAAAAATACCTTTATTGTGTTACAATATTTATTTGCAGTCTTAAGCCCTCAATATAGTGCAGAAATTCATACTCTGAGCAGAAGGTTTTTCAAATAACATTTACAGTGACTCGATAGGGTCTTTTTTTTAAATGTATAATTATAGGATCATGCTTGATTCAGTGGGCAGAATTTTCCAGGACTGCCTGGAGCTTTTATAAGGGCCAATGGGAAACTTAATTGGCTGGCAGGCAAAAGCTCAGTCTCCTAACAGCAGGTTAAAGTTTTGCTGTTAAGCTCTCAGAGGATTTCCAGTGGGTCAGCTTTCCTGACCATCTTGGGGACCTTCTTTGCATTTGTTAACATGTCATAAATGCTCATTAACACCAAGGCCCACTGGAATTACATCACACTTGTGAGTGTGGTTAGCCAAACATGAGAAACACGCGCGTCTACAAACATGAATATGCGTAGCTGGTGGGATAGATTACTTCTTCCAAGCTCCAGTGAGCACAAACTTTTTCAGTTGCTTGGCTCCTTCATAACCAAGCCATACCTTGTACAATTGCTTACAATGTCGAGGCTGAGGCTTCTCCATGTCACTTATGAGAAGTCTCAGTCATATGCAGACTGGCTCGTTGCTGGTCAGCTCTTACAGCGTTGGGGGATGAAGCCTGACCGAGCCAATGAGGCAGCCACGCTGATTGATGTCAGCAAACCTGACCAGGTCAGGCAAGTAGGGCTCAATTCAAAATAGGGATACACTCAAAAGGTCATCTTTTGTGGCCCAGGCAGTGTCATTGAACCATACACACCTTTGGGTCGCCAGCTTTTAGATCTGTCTGTTCTCCTAGGTGTGATGAAAGGTCAGTGATATTACGGTTCATCAGCTGCCGAGTGTTGTAGCTCCTCTTAAAGTATGAACTCCTGGCAGAGAGACGGTGTGAGAGGCAGCACCATCATGGTGCCAGTGATGCTACATGGGTAACTAGCACATGAGGCATTGGATGGATATACCTGGTACCCAACCTCCTGAGTGATAGTGTTCTATACTAGCAACCTTACCATTCTAAGCCATACTCATAGGAGGATGGAGCATAGCATAGACCGTGGTACATACCCTGACAGAGTACAGCAGATCATTCTTCCTATAGAGGTTGTTCACTTGAGCTGCCCATGTAAATTGACCTCTCCAGTCCCCTCTCTCCAAGCTGCCTTTGTCAGTCAGAATGGCCCCTTGTTTCCGTGCATAGGAAAAAGTGTCTTGCATTCTCTCCTGGACAGTCTTCAGGAGAATCTCTAGGGAGGCATGGCTAAAACTTGGTATGCTTTATGCCAGGTCTCTGACCTTTCCAGAGGTGAGTGGGGGTGATGAGCAGAGGTTGGCAGATGCTCTTGGGTTGCAAAGTGAAGTGCTGTCCAGAGATTTCAAAACCTCCTGTCTGTAAAATTAATTTTTACCCACAATTGCATCCGCAATGAGCTGAGAACAAAATAATTGTGTGAGAAAACCTGACTCGCTCCCAAGTGACATCCTTCCTGCTTTTACACTTCCTTCCACACAAAATTCCACCCAGCTTTTTTTTTTATTATAAGCCCTTACTAATTCCTCAGTGTCATTCCCTTTATGTCCTTGATCCATATGTTTCCTGCCTCTTCAGCTGTGATTTGACTCTGGTTTATAAAGATGAAAGCACAAGATAACAGACTGAAATTATAGTTCTCCGCTGCTCCCGATGTGGCCTCCTCTACATCAGTGAGACCAAGCGGAGGCTCGGAGACCGCTTTGTAGAGCACGTGCGCGCTGTTCGCTGTTCACCTTCCAGTCGTGAACCGTTTCAACTCCCCCTCCCACTCCCTGGGTGACATGTCCATCCTGGGCCTTCTCCAGTGTCACAATGATGCCACCCAGAAACTGGAGGAACAGCACCTCATATTCCGCCTTGGGAGCCTACAGTCCAATAGTCTCAATGTGGACTTTACCAGTTTCAAAATCTCCCCACCCCGGCCTCATCCCATGATCGACCCTCCCTCTCATCCCTGCTTCCATGACCTGACACAACCTATCAATCTTCTCTCCCATCTATCCGCCCCTCCCACCCTCACTGACCAATCCCCACCACTGCCTACCTGCACTCACCTATCACCATCCCACCTACCTTCCCCAGCCCCATCCCTCCTCTCTATTTATTTCAGAGCTCCCTTCCCCCTCCCCCATTTCGACCCCAAAACATCAACTTTCCTGCTCCTCTGATGCAGCCTGGCCTGCTATGTTCCTCCAGCTCCACACTGTGCTATCTCTGACTCCAGCATCGACAGTTCTTACCATCTCTGATACTATAGTGCAAATGTGCAGGCAGAAACTTTGACAGGTAGACTGTAACACCTGAGGTTTGGAGGACTAGGTATGCATGACATTTGTGAATGGTGTTCCTATTGCTGTTACAGTTAGAAAAGGAAGATAATTTGAATTATTTTATTTTGTCTTCCTCTGCCCATAAGCAAATGTCTTTGTTTCATGGCATAGATTCCAGGCCAGGCAGGCACTGTACCTTTAAGACAGAAGACTTCACCACATGTGTCATTCTGGTAGAAAGGTATTCACCTTGCTTTCAGTCATTCTCCGGTGTAGGGTCTTCAGTCAGCTATGGATATGTAATGTGCTGGCAAAGCGGGGTGCAGTTCACACAACATAAATTAACTTACAATGTGTCTGACACCCCATGCATTGGTATTATCTCTCTGAAATGTCAGCATAGCTTCTCAGGATGGAAACCTGTGGTTTTTTTGACACATTGTTACATCATTTAAACATATGGGCCACATATTATTAGTCTAAAAGTATAGGTGGATGTACACATGATCATGACGCATGAGGTGACAATATTTGCAACACTAAAGATTCCAAACTGCAACATTGAGTTTATCCTTGATATAAGGGCGGCACGGTGGCTCAGTGGTTAGCACTGCTGCCTCACAGCGCCAGGGACCTGGGTTCGATTCCACCCTTGGGCGACTGTCTGTGTGGAGTTTGCACATTCTCCTTGTGTCTGTGTGGGTTTCCTTCAGGTGCTCCGGTTTCCTCCCACAGTCCAAAAGGTGTGCAGGCTAGGTGGGTTGGCCATGCTAAGTTGCCCGTAGTGCTCAGGCATGTGCAGATTAGGTGAGTTATAGGGGGATGGATCTGGGTGGGATGCTCTGAGGGTCGGTGTGGATTTGTTGGGCCGAAGGGCCTGTTTCCACGCTGCAGGGGTTCCGTGGTTCTACGGTTTGAACTTAATAACTAAACATTACATTGAGAAGTCTGACGGGACTGGCAACTTTAAATGTGATGCCGTATTACATCTGAATGATGGTGCCCAATTCGGAATTGATACCATCCCTACCCCATTAAGGGCAGGATACACATTCAGGGTCAACTCAAACTGGCTTTGAATTCCATGGTGTAATTAATATAAACCAGAAAGTCGTGCAGCTCCATTACTGAGTTTAAATGAAGATGCACTTTTACTTGTATATTTAGATCCAACATGACAGAACTGAACTATGCATAAAAAGACATTCATACAAGATTCCCACTCTGGAAAAGCTTCAGCCCAAATTCTCAAGTACCAAGCATTTCACTACCAGGAATGGTTACCAGTCCATACATCTTTTGCTCAAAACATTCAACTTCAGTCGGAACCTATTCACATATACTCATAACAAATCGGGAAACCAAATCGACTTCAAAAGGAAAACTAGTAACGCACAAAGGCATGCACAGATTTGCCACAAAGATATGGGGGCCCACAATCAATATAATGGCAGGCTCTGACCTCACCTGAGGTAGCTATTCTCCAAACAGGTTCCAGGCAGCAATCCCAGAGTGGTTCCAAAGAGCTACCCCAGACAGCATTCCAAAGGCAGTGATCCCCGAGAACAATTCCAAAAGCTACCAGACAGAGCTACCAGTTTCAAAGCAGGGGAAAGAACGACAGACCTAAGAACCAAAAGACTCCAAAAATCACTGACCCGACCGACACACAATGCCTCAGGCACGTTTTGAGGTGAAAACCGGGCCAGCAAAACCACCAGAAAGTAAGGAAAGCAAAGTGAAGTACTTACCCAGTAGATCCACAACATATCCTACTGCATCTGCGGACTCGACACAGACTGAAGATCTATGCAGTCCGAAGTCTTCGTTGAGGTACTGGCTACGTCAAGCGGTAACAACAAGTTGTACTTCAAAATCACTTTTCTTGCAGTGGTGCATTTAAACTCCCGAGACCCTGGAGGGGAAGGCGTGTAGTGACAATGCATTGGGACCCCAAGGGTAAGAAGCCTGATTAACCTTTCTGTGATTAAAACTCTTGCTTTAAGTTCTCATAGTGTCTAATTTAGCTAATGGTGTACTTAATAGCATTACTGCCCTCTGTATAATTGATTGGGTTAATTTCCCTCTTTATTGCATTTACCTTTAATTCTTATATCTATCTGCTGCCTTCTTCCTTTCACCTTCCCTGAAGTAGTCCAGGGTCTAGACCCAGGGATCTGGGAGTGATTCAAACTACCTAAAAATCAGAAAATTACTGACTACAAGCCAGAACCCTACAGTGGCTACCAAAGGCTCCTGTCACACTTGGGGCAGGAGGTGGTCGTGGGAAGGGATGGGTGGGGCACTAGTGTGCCAGCTTACTTGTTGGGTGGCCCGGCTTCTGATTTTTCCCCTGACAGCAGGTTTCAAGATGCTTGACGCCTTCCCAGATGCTTCTCCTCCACTTTGGATGGTCTAGGGCCAATGATTCCCAGGTGTCTGTGGGAATGCCACACTTCATCAGTGAGGCTTTGAGGGTATCACTGAAGCACTTCCTCGGTCCCCCATGGGGCTAAGCTACCGAAGCTGGGAGTACAGCACCTGCTTGGGGAGTCTCATGTCGGTCATGCGGACGATATGCCCAGCTCATTGTAGTGCAAGATAGCAGCAGCACAGATGGTGACAAAAATAACTCTATGCAGCAACTGCTCTCTTTCTCCAGCTCCCTCCAACACCTCCTTGTATGGTTGGGGATGCAGATTGACAAACTGGCCCTTGATCTCACAAGCACCTTGGACATCAGCCAACATCTTCACCAACATCTTCAACTTCTCCCTCCTACAAGCTGAAGTCTCCACCTCCTTCAAGAAGACCACCATCATCCCCATACCCAAGAAAACACACGCAGTGTGCCTTAATGACTACCACCCAATAGCTCTGACTTCAATAATCATTAAGTACTTCGAAAGGCTGGTCACGGCCCACATCAACTCCAGTCTCCCAACCCACTTCAATCCCCTACAGTTTGCCTATTGACATGACAGGTCCACAGAGGATGCCATATCCCTAGCCCTGCACTAATCCCTAGAACATGTGGACTACAAAGACATCTATGTCAGACTCCTGCTTGTTGCCTACGGTTCTGCCTTCAACATCATTATCCCCTCCAGACTGTTTTCAAAACTGCGTGACCTTGGTCTCGGCTCTGCCCTCTGCAATTGGATCCTTAGCTTTCTGACCCATAGGCCACAAGCAGTGAGGATAGGTAACTGCACCTCCTCCACAATAACACTTGGAGGCCAACCTCAAAAGGATGCGTCCTCAGCCCCCTACTGCAGTCCCTGTTACACCTACGACTATGTTGCCAAATCTCGAACGAACGCCTTCTGCAAGTTTGCTGATGAAACCACTGTAGTGGGGCAGATATCTAACAACGTCGAGTCAAACTATAGAAGGGAGATAGAGGGCTTGGGGTTATGGTGCAACGAAAACAATCTGTCTCTCAATGTCAGCAGAACTAAAGAACTGATCATAAGCTTCAGAAAGAAAGGAGGAGAACACGCCCCCATCTACATCAACCAAACTGAGCTTGAGAGAGTGAATATCATCAGATTCGTCAGGGTGCCAATAACTGATGACCTGTCCTAGACTTCTCACGTGGCAATAAAATCAATCAAGCGAGTGGTTGGTTGCTCCATCTCTTGCCTGCAGACTTGTCCTTGCAATTTGGTTCTTCCTTTTTCACTGTCACTTGTTAACCATCTCCCCTTTCAGCCTAGGTAAAATGATTTGAACTGATAATTGCGCATTACCTGAAGCTACAAAGACATTTGTATCTCCATTTTGATCACCTCGCTTTATTTGTTCACATTTCTGTAATATTACCTAGATAACATCAAAAGTATAATTCCTGGCACCTGTCCAAACCTGCACTATGGAGCTGTGAACATGTATGCAAACAATCTGATTCAATAAAACTAAGTGCAGTTAGCATGTTATCATTCTTGTGTGATTTAAATATCAATGGAAAAATATTACTTTAATCCACTAAAATAGCTTCATCTATGCGAAGTTAACCATATGGTATTGCACTGAGATTTGCTTTATGAACAAAATATAATTGATCATTAAGGTTTTTTTTAGTATTTTATAGTGGTTAACCATCAATATAAACTGCACATGGTTCAACACGGGCAAAAATCAGTCAGACTGCTGACCCCACTCTGCAATCGGCTCCTTGGTGTTTATGTTTAAATTAATACTTGATCTAACTTTAAATGCATTCCTGCCTTGTGAAATAGCAAATTAACTGTCAAGAATTAGTTTACCCATTATGTAGAATATTGTTTCCTCTTAAATATAATAGTTATCCACAGCTTCAAGCCATTCTCGTTCATTAATATGCAGTGGTGTGTTAAAATACACAAGATCATTTAATTGTTGCCTTTATTATGCCATGACAGTGGTAGAGACTATCAATTTTCTGTATTGATTCACAGAACGTGGGTGTTGCCGGCCAGGCCAGCATTTTGTCACTAATCACCCAGATGGCAGTTAAGAGAACCAAATTGCTCTGGGTCTGCAGTTACATGTAGGCCAGACCAGGTAAGGATGGCAGTTTCCTTCCCTGAAGGATATTAGTGAACCAGATGGGTTTTTCCTGACAATCAGCAATGGATTCATGGTTATTGTTAAACCCTTAATTCCAGATTCTTTGTCAAATTCATGGTGGGATTTGAACCATGGTTCCCAGAACACTTGCTGAGTTTCTGGGTTAAATAGTTGAGTCATAATACCACTAGGCCGTTGCTTCTTCCTTCAGTTTCCAAAATCAGATTTTAATAACTGAGAACGTCATGGTCTAAAGCAGTTTTAAAAAGGAAGAAACTTGGGCCAAAGTAACTTGAAGTGATCACCTGAACACAGATTGAGATAAGTTCAGGAAACAAACATGGAAAGAAGAAAAATGTCTGGATCATTTCATCAAAAAACATTTGGCGTAGCCTTTCCAGCATCTGAACAACACGAGCAATGGTAAGAAATTTGGGACAGTCCAGCAAGTATGGAAAAAAAATGAAATTCTTGATGCTAAGAAAACAGTGTTTGATTTTCTCCTTAAGGTTTCAACGTGAGATGCGAATCTCACTTGTCAGGTGGTACGAACTCCATTTCCATCCATTTGCTTCTGATTACTATTGAATCTTGCCACATTCATGTGCAGGTTGCTATAGCCCCCCGTGCTGGTGAGAAACCAGAGAATGCCAATTACCAACCTGAACGTCTGAGCAGTTACCTGGTGGCTGCACCTTCTCCAGGCCTTCACATTGACCATAACTCTCCAACGTCTCATGGAAAAGTCCATGGGCAGCCAACGTTATACACCCTTTGCACATGGAAGTTGGCACTGGAACATCTCCAGTCTTAACACATTATCTTTGCCATTCTTGGACTAACATTTAATACCATCCAGTACTGCACCACGACACTTGAGCCCAATGATACCTTACATTCCAAAGTTCTGTCAAGCTGCTCAGTGTACAAGAACATAATTAAGGCTCATGCATCAGAACAAATAGAATTTCAGTGCTCTTTGCACATCTTCTTCACTTTTCACTAACATTGTGCGTACTTAGATACTCATGGCATCTCTGGCTTGCCTTGCTTTTTAGCACAGACAGAAATCCAGTTAGCTTCTCTTGCTTGCCAGTGTTGAACAGTCAAAGGTGTGGACATATTTCTTCTGATATGGGACAAAGGGAGTAATTGAGTATGATGGATGTGAATGGATGAGCAGATAGTAGCAGTGCAGGGGTATGGGAGATGATGAGGTGTCTCCAGTGAACAGGAAACAGATGGCAGGAAGGTTCAGTAATTTGAGAAGATAGGTGACAGTCATTGAGGGAAGATAATGTTTCAATGACAATAGTGGTAGAGCAGGAGTCTTGTTGGCAGATATGTCCGGTGGCAGAGTTAGATTGAGTGTGAAGTATTGGATAGTATCGAGACATACAGCCTTACGACATGGAAGAGAGACTCTTTGGCCCATCCTATCAATGTTGGTTATCAGGTCCCTATCTACCCTAGATCTACTGTCCAGTATTTGGTTCATAGCCTTACAGGCTATGACATCCATTTTAAGTGTTCATCTAAGTACTCCTTGAATGTTCTGATAATTCCCACTTCTACCACCCTTTTCAGGCAGTGAGTTCCAGATTCCAGTGAAAAAAACTTTTCTTTAAATTTCCTCTAAATCTCCTGCCTTTACCTTAAGTTTATACACACTGGTTATTGATCCCCTTACTAAGAGAAAATGATTCCTTCCCATCTACCCTATCTTTGCCCCCTCAATCCTGTATACCTCAATCCAATTCCCTCTCAGCCTTCGCTGCTCTGAAGAAAACAATCCCAGCTATCCAGTTTGTCTTCACAGCTGAGTCATTCTAGCCCAGGCAACATCATGGTGAATCTTCCCTGCAAGTTCTCCTTCCTATAGTGCGGTGACTAGAACAGTACACAGTGCTATGGCTGTGGCCTAACAAACTTTATACACAGCTCCATAACCACCTTGCTCTTGTATTTAATACCTTAACTAACAAACGGAACAATCCCACATGTCTTCTTAACCTGTTACTTTCAGCGTTTGTGGATATGCGCACCAAGGTCCTGCAGATTATCTGTACTTCCCTGGGTCCCACCATTCATTATGTACTTCCTTGCCTTGTTAATCCTCCCAGACTGCCATGTGACACTTTATCAAAAATCTTACTGAACCCCATCTGGACTACATCAACAACACTACACTCATCTACAAACCCAGTCACCTTACATTTTCCGGATTAAATTTCATTTGCCACTGTTCTCTCTGACCATCTATAATTCCCTGTAGTCTAAGGCTTTCCTCCTTGCTATTTACTACAACGTCAATTTTTCTGTCACCTGCAAATTTATTGATCAAACCTTCTTCATTCATGGCTAAACTTTAACCACCACTCTCCGCTTCCTCGCATTAAGCCAATTATGGATCCAATTTGACAAATTGTTCTGGATCCCATGGGGTTTTACCTTCTTGACCAGTCTGCCACGTGAAATTTTATCAAAAATCTTACAGAAGCCCATCTGGACTACATCAACAGCACTACGCTTATCTACAAACCCGGTCACTTCCTTGAAAAACTCAATCAAACCTGTCAGAAATGACCTCGCCTTGATAAAGCCATGCTGACCATCGATTAATCCTTGTCTCTCCAAGTGGAGATTAATTCTGTATTTCAGAATTCTTTCCAAGATTCCCTGCCGCTGATGGTAAACTCACTGGCCTTTAGTTGTCTGGTTTATCACTGCCACACTTGAAAAATAGTACCTGATTAGCAGTCTCCAGTAGCACTGTGCCCAGAGACAATCTGAACATTAATGTCAGGACCTCTGCCATTTCCACCCTTGCCTCCCACAGAAGCTTGGTATACATCTCAACTGGGCTTGGGGAGGTATCCACTTTCATGCCTGCTACAACCACTAATATCTCCCCCTGCTCAATTGTAATTTGTTCAAGCGTATTACACTCCTCTTCACTGATTTCTAAACTTACATCAGTGAATAAAGATGGAAAGTAGTCATTTAATACCTCACTAATATCCTCTGGCTCCGCACATAATTTGTCACTTTGTTTCCAAGGTGCCATACTTTTTATCTTGCCCCAAATATACCAACAAAATTCCTTTGAATGTTCCTTTATTTTACCTGCCAGTGTTTTCTCATGCCTCTCTTTGTTTTCCTAATTTCCTTTATTAAGTAACTCCCAATGGTGTCACTTACCTTTGCAGAGCACATTAACTTTTTATGGCCTTGTTGCACATTGGTTCTGATCATAGAAGCAGCATTGACTCAGATGGCTGTTTCCAATGGGCTGGCAGCGTTTAGTGTTGTAGTCTTCATGAGTGGTCCAGAGGAAACAGGACAGCCCTCTTCTCCGCCATCCTGTCTGTCAGGATCTCTGGGTCCCTGACTGCAAACTGGGGTGCCAAATGCCTCTTTTCTGCCATCTCATTTTGGATTGCAGACAAGCAACACACTTGGAATGGTACTCCCTAGCTTACGCATTTGAAATGGTGTACAGCTAGGGTCTAAATATGGTGCCTTCAGTCTGAATTCTGGAAGGTTCCAGCACTAGTAAGCACTTCCAGCTCTGCTGACTGCAAGATTGCATGAGAAAGGCACCAAGGAGTTCAGATAATAAAATGAACTGAGTAGTGAAGGATTGAATGAAGAAAGTTGCCAGGGCTCATGGTTCCTGGAGGAAAACTTTTCATGAAACTTTCCCAAAATCGGTACTCATCCAAAATATATAAAGATTTGGCTCAAGAAACAAATTAACTGTCAAACCTCAAGAAACTTGCATATCCTGTTTTAACTTATACTTGCATGAGAAGTTGCACATAGAAGGATTACTTGCAACTAGCCAGTTTAGAAAGTCAATGAGCCAGACTCAGGAACACACAAATGAACTATATTTCAATAGCTGCTTGGCAGAGAAAAAAGGAGAGAAAAATAATGGATTGCAACTGCAAGAACTGGAAGACTCTCTCTCTCTGTTCCTGTTTTTCAGCCTCTCAGAATTAATACCAGCGATGAAGCAATTTGAAAAGAAATATTTATTCACTCAGAACTCAAGTCATTCACAAATTTCCTTACTACTGAGGATGCAAAACATCAACTTAACAGCTACAGTGTTAGGTTCAACTATAAGAACACCAGAACTCTAAACACTATTTAAATTGTACATTCTTTATCTTCCTTTCTGTACTAGACACTCTCCGCTTTTTAAACATTATACCTGAGTATATTTGTGTATGTGTTGGCTGTTGCGTTTTATTATTTTTACTGATGTTGATAGGTAAATAAATACTTACAACTGGCTCCTTAATTGTTTTGATTGAAGTGTGTTTAAGCCATGCGCTAAAAATAATTTCTAAAAATGTCTTTGATGCAGCCAACTGAAGAGTTGAAAAAAAATGGGTAGTCAATTCACCCACCCTCAACTGGTGGTAACAGTTACATTGGATCAATTCTGATCATCTTTAAAGTACTTACCGTGCACAACTAGGGATATTGTTAGAGATAGAAGAAGGTTCAAGTGGTATATGTGGAAATTGGATACTGCACTTAGACAGTGGAATCAATCATTACAATGAATTATCAAAGCTTTTGCGTTTTTCCCTCTATCTTAAAGTAAAAACATATTAATCACACATTCTTAAGGGCTCATCGCATTGTGTTATTGGAAGCAGTCAGAATTGGCAGGGTTGCTTATCTTAGTTGGCCGGACAGCTGACAATGCAGAGTGACACCAGTGGGTACAATTCCTGTACTGGTTGAGATTACCATGCAGGATTCTCATTCCCAACCTCTCCTGGGGTGTGGTGGCCCTCAAATTAAAGCTATTTGTCTCTCTCTCTCTTTAATGTCTGGTCAGACAATGGCATCTCTTTGCGATTATTTGTTAATTTTGTGTCTTGGCTAGTTTTAGATTACTACATTGCTAAATGTTTTTTATTCATTCATGGGCTGTGGGCACCACTGGCTGGGTCAGCATTTACTGTCCATCCCTGATTGAAATGAATCTGAGTGCCTTCGTGGGCCATTTCAGAAGGCAGGTCAGAGCCAGCCACATTGCTATGGACCTGGAGTCACATGTAGGCCAGACTAGATAAGGATGGCAGTTTCACTTCCCTAAAGGAACGTTTTTATTACAATTAGCAATGATTATGCCTTTGCCATGAGGCTGGCTTTTAATTTCTAGAGTTTTTAAAATTCAAATTTCACGATCTGCCATGGTGGAATTATAATCTACTTCTGCAGAACATGAGTCTAGACTTCTGGGTAAACATTCCACTGAGATTCTTGCCAAGCCACCACCTCTCAAAGATTTATATTACTATGTTGAAAGCACTCACAGTATTGTTTTTATCTTCTCCTCTTCTGGTCCATATGTTTTCCCTATCCTGTCTGAAGGAACTGGCTCCTGCCAGAGTACAGTTTCATGAGCATTATCCATCTACAACGTCTGGAAGACACTATTTAGGAATCGACCTGGATAATTCATTTTGGTGAGCTCCTTGACTGTGTTCACCCACATAAGGTGCTAGTACATACGGTGAGTTTGGGTTCGCTGCAACCATTCAAAGCAAAGTCATACAAGTTCCTACAAGCAGCAAGTGTCAGTTTCTGAAATATCATTGGGTTGATGAAGCTAGTAGCAACAGTGGTTCCCTTCAACTTATTTGATTCAACATGTTGGAGAGGAATTTTCCACAGCATTTTCCTGAATTGGCCTCCTGCTTTCATATTTTTTGTTGTTGGGCTTCCCTGGACATTGTGTGGCTCTGAGGTTGGATAACATGAACTGTGTGAGAAGTTTCACCATGTGGTATTAGACAGGTAAAATAGAAAAATTAGTCTTTTCCCACCAATCCTCCTTTGTACACAATGAGACACAGGAGACAATGTGGCTCAGTACACAGTGTCGCTTCTCCCTGCCTGAGTCAGAAGCTTTAGTTTCAAGTCCCACTCTAGAACTTGCTGGTCATGGAAAGAACATTTGTGATGAAATTCAAACATCTTGATCAATCAGTCACTCTGCTTACCTTTCCAAAACTTTCTTGCTATTCCCCAAGAAGGACAACAAAGTTTATGAGGATATGAAATAAATTGTATTCTCACATACACAAACACAGACATTTCCCATTGGGAGTTACCATTGAGATAATTGAGCATGAATCATACCACCCAGCTTAGGGACACAAAGAAATCAGCTAACTTGGCAATGAATCACAATTATCCTCTATGATATTTACAGAAGTGGGGAGAACTTGCAAATATGCACCATTTTTGAAAATCTCAGGGAATTCCAAAGTATTTTACAGTTTACGTTAATAGCATCCTAAATGAAAATAGATGAAAGAATTCTGTGTAATATATTCACTGCTAATGCTGCAGAGCTTAATTTAAACTTGTAGACATTAAGTCTGGGATATCTGGCAGGTGGCTGAAGGAATCTCTTTTGCTGTATTCCACAAACTGCACAAAATAATTTGCAGATCCTTTTTCAAGTCATAGTCATTAAAGTACATTATAACAAGAGCAACAGGTCTCAATATCTTACGGTTTTAAAGGTAGGAGAGTGGATCATTAAAGCAAGTTGAAGAATCATGAATATAAATAACACTGCTTATTATTTCATTATTCTAAATGAAGTGCAAATTACCATAAACATGAAGGTTGCTGAATCTATAACAGAAAAATCAATGTTGCTCCTACACTGGTAAGCTGACAATGTTAAAAGTATACCAAGAATATCTGTCTAATTTTATATCAAGTACAACTTTTGGCAGACTGACAGTATTATAATGTGATTAGAGAAATTCTGCAATCATCACTTCAGTGACGGTTTTCAATAAAACTGTTAGTAGTGACGATCGTTACAAAATATACGGTCTCATGCACATAAAAACAGCATTTGATCAATAGAGACTTTCAAAGCCTTATGGCAGTGGCTGTAAAACACTAAGGCTCAGAATGTTATAAATGGGTGACTAGGTGTATATTTGAGTGTAATTCTGAATTGGATTTTGGATCATTAAAGCTCATACAGAGTTGCCTTGATTTGATTGATGGTGGCAACCATGACATATAAGGAATGTAGCCATCCACCTGTATCTAATTATATATTGGCAAATAATGTGGTTCACCATATTACTGTTGGAGAATCTCAACAGAGTTATGTGCTCAGTCATTTGATATGAGGTAGCTAATTCCCTCACCTCTTACAAGAGTTGGGTTCTGCAAAGAGTTTCTGTCGACTTTAAAATCTTGGATTGAATGGAATGTCAGTAACAAACATTTGTTAAAGATATTAGGCTACAAATTGCATAAAGCATGGGGTTGGTAGCTTTTGACTGACAATGTCCAACAACCGTAAGACACAGTCCAGTGCGAGTGTTAACAGAGCTCTGCATTACTGTGCCATATATTGTGTCTTAGGCTTTTTGAGTTCATTGATTCATGGATAACTGATGTTTGAGGTGCCACCTCATCAAATTTCCAGTCTATGTACACATATATATTACAAAAAGATGTGCATTTATTGCTTATGTGAAACAGATGTTGTAGTAAGAAAGGTTTCTGCCTGTGCAGATTCTGAAGTAAGCTGAGAAGGGTGATGTGAAGTGTCACGTAACATTTATGCTATTGATTGTTTAAAGATGCAAGTAGCCTGTCAGAGGCAGAATGAGCAGCAGCAAAGATGATCAGAGGTTTCAGGCTGCATTAAAAGTTTACTGTCTTGGTCTGGCACTGTACCATTCACCACACAGGCCATGACTAAGATACCTCTAATGAAAGATAGGAGTTGTCCCTGGATGCTGCGATCTATCAGGTAGACAGTGCAGAAAATCAGCCTTCTAATTCAGAAGGACTAACAAACAAGGTGACCATAGATCTCCTGTCTGGGGCTCCTCCTAGGTTTATGCAGGTACATCAGTGGTAACAATTGACCATAGATGAGTCAAACAGGTTGTTAATATTTTATTTAGGACGGCCAGGATTTTATTCTCCTTTTCCACTGTTCATCTAAAGTAGTAAAATAAGGCTAACCAATTCCACCAGACAGCGGTGTTTCCAAAAAGGACAGAATTGATTGACTTATTGATTGATACCCATGGGACCACTCAGGCACATAACCACGAGGCACTGTCCTACATGACCAGGAAAGGATTTTACTCCATCAATGTCTAGTTGGTTAATCAATGATTGACATTTTAAAATGATGAAATAAACAGATTTGGCCTTGTTGGATAGGCCATTTGAAAACATGAGTAAACACAAGATGACAAGAATTAGGAGCAGCAGGAGGTCAGTCTGCCCCTTGAAGCAACTCTGCTTTTCGGTTAAATCATAGTTGATTTCATTGTGGTCTGAACTCCACTAACGTGCTTGCAGTCCCA
The DNA here is from genome assembly GCF_021869965.1 of Rhincodon typus. NCBI lineage: Eukaryota > Metazoa > Chordata > Chondrichthyes > Orectolobiformes > Rhincodontidae > Rhincodon > Rhincodon typus. The sequence goes on along the minus strand of NC_063345.1, from coordinate 57,127,474 downwards.
AAGCCAACCCCTGAGGGTCTTGATGAGCAAAAATTTATACAATTTCCCATTAAATATATTCAGCGATTCAGCCTCTACTACTCTCTGAAGAAGAGAATTCCTGGAATTTATGACCATCTGAGAGAAAGGGAAGTCTTCCTTATTTCAGTCTGAAATGAGAAAATTAATTATAAACTATGTCCCAGTCTAGACTCCTTAACAAGAGGAAGCATCCTTTTAGTATCCATACTGTCAAGTACCTTCAGGATCTTAGGTATTTCAACACAATCATCTCTTATTTTTCTAAACTCCACGAGGTATAGGGCCAGCTTTCCTCAAAAACTGCCTTCTTCTTTCCAGCAATTCTCTGAACTACCTTTAGTGAAATTACATTTTTTTTTAAAAGTAGGAGATCAAAGCTATATGCAATTCTTCTGAAGGGGTCTCTTACTATGTTCCTATTCTTATACTGGACTTCAGTTGCAACAAACACAAACATCCATTTGCCTTCCTAATCAATTGCTGTACCTTCATGATAGAATTTAGTGATTCGTGAATCAGGATACCCACATCTCCCGTACCTTAGTGTTCTGCAGTATCTCTCCAATAAAATAAAATTCTGCTTTACAATTCTTCCTGTTCAAGCTCATACTTTCCTATACTGTACTCGATCTGCCAAAATTTTGCCAACTCATTTAACCTAGCTGCCTTCACTTATCGACTTAGTAGGCCAGATTTTCCAAGGAATGGCATTCACTCTTCTTACACCATGAAAAAGCTCCATTATTCTGACAGGAGGTTCTGATCAGGGCTGTTTCAGAAATGCAGGTGTGTAATTCCTGTCCTGGCACAGAACTGTTGGGCGAAATCAAACCTCATCCCCTTTATCGCAGCACCTTGAAATTTAAATGTCCAGACTGCCACTTTGATGGCTGCTATCAAAAGTTAAGTACACAAGGTGAAGATAAGGGGGGTGGGGGGGGGGGGGGGGTGCAGGTGGGGCGTGCAGGTGTGAATGGTGCCAAAGCCCAAGGTGGCAAAGGGACCAGGTAAGTGCTGGTGTTTTTAGGGTGTTCAGGGTTAGTGGGAGAGATATCAGGTCCGGCAGAATGGGGTGTTTCACATCCTGGGTGAGTGTTGGATTGGGACAGAAGAAAAAGGGTTCAGGCCAAAAAGCAGGGGAAGGTGAGATTGGATTGGGTCTGGAGTGGGGTAGTTGGGTTTGAAGGTGCGAGGAGAGACAAAGTGGGGGTGGGTTCTGGACTGGTGAGGGAAGTAGGGGTAGGGTTTAGAGTATGTGGGGGGGGGAAACAAGTGGGTTCAGTTCCGGAGTGAGGAAAGGGGATGTCAGGTCTGGAGCAGGGGAAGGCAGATTAGGATTGAAATGAGGCTTTTCAAGTCCAGATGGGGTCAGGGGTATTTGGGTTCAGTCCCAGGGTGTTTGGGGTAGATGTGGGAGGAAAGGGTGTATCGGGTCTGGTAGGAGAGATGGTGGGTTGAGTTTGGCTGTGGGGGAGGGTGCTCTGAGCATAAAAATGGGTTAGAGGTCTGGTGGGCCAACGGAGGTGTGTCAGGTCTTAACAGATTGTAACGTTTTCATACTGACAGATGTTAGCTTGACAGCTATAGCTTCTGCTTTCTGACTACCTCCTTTCTTAAATAGTAGAATTACAGAAACAGACAGGAATGAGAGAACCCCGAAGCACGTGTATAAACTGCATAAGCCCATATTAAGTTAGATGTTAAAAAAGCATTTCTTTTCACATAGAGTTATCCAGTTCTGGAAACAAATACTGAAAGGATATTTTGCAATCCTTCAAAAGGGACAGGCAATCATTTGCTGGGTAACTGAGAAGAGGAGACACCTGTTGAGGCAGTCTCTTAGAGATTACTTGATTGCCGTAGGATATTGGAGATGAATCATTCTGTGTTGTAGCTTGTGTTTATTCCAGTGACTCTTCAATGCTCAGCCCAAAATCGCTTTTTTCTAAGCACTTTCTTAGAGGTCAGACCCCCTAAGTACTGCTGCAGAGCCATTAACTTTGTCTTTCAAGAAGCAAATGCCTACCTTTCCACTACACCCACTCATACCCCTGCAAAGTTTGATGAAATTGAGCAAAATTCATATGGTCATGGATGAACAGATATTTGAATTTCATGGCCATTCAGAGACATGGACAGTGCAGTGCCAGTGGTGCAGAATGCTGAAGATTGTTTCAACATTTCTCCTGATTTATCCTTAGGGTCACATTTACAACAGACACAACATGATTGGTGACTTGCACAGGACTACTTAGAGCAGGGATCCATTGCTATATAGAAGTCCATTCTTTTGTAAACCACTGAATACAGGGAAAAAATGCTCAGCAGACAGCAGTGTTACCTGACTGGGGTAGGTGTGGTTGAAACAGTGAGCATGCTATATATGTCCAATCTAGAAACACAGGCAGAATGCCTGTGAATGTGGTACAGCTATAACTCCTCTTCACTTGATGCAGAAAGACCCGTTTGGTGCTCGCTTCTCAAGCTTAGTGACTGCATTCTACCAGGATTAGGGTCATTCTGCTGGTACTTAACAAAAAGGTAGTGAGTGGCACATAATGCTGTGAGGTACTGTTTGCTCAGCTCCATTGGCTATGAAGTTCGAGCATGCACATGTGACATAAAGCGCTCTCTCACTCAAAGTCTCAGTGGATGAAACATTTAAGTATGGAGAAGCAGATAGCACCATTCACTGCTGACTTCATAATATACGGCTATTGAAATACTGTCTTATGTCTCTGAACAGGTGAATTAGAAAAACAGGTTGTATGAAAACAACAAATCCCACTACGAGGTTCTTATGGTGCAGTGATAGTGTTCATACATCTGAGTGAAAAGGCTCAGATTCATGTTTCACCTGTGCCAGAGGTGTGTAAATAACATCTTTGAACAGGTTGATTAAAAAAAAATATATGAAGCAGATCCTAAGAAGGATTTTTGTGGTACAGTGGTAGTGTCTCAGGGATGGGTCTGTGGAACTGTCTATCCTGGGCTGGGACTACACTACTCCATGAGTATTGGCTCAATTTTGGTGTTTAACAGTAAATAATGTTCCATTCAATCGAACTTCCTTAATTATTACATAAGCAATCCTCCCATTGTCCATCTTGTCCCTTGTCCTTTACAATGTGTACTGGGCATGTATCCATGACTACCAAGAGGTCTTCAATGGCTTCCTGATAATGCAGTCTTAGCAATTCTGGTAAATCATGGGAGACATGTCCTGGCAGTCAGTGAATTACACAAATGAGCTGATCTCCTTTATCTGAAGAGATTAGCTTCATGGGCTGAGCTGAGAGACACTTTGGGTTCTATCTCAGTCCTAACAAAACATGTGGGATCTGCATGGAAAATCGTTCAGATACTACATTGATCAACTGCAAAAGTTTTACTTTTCGGTCCTGTACATGCAAGAAGATCTGACAACATTTCAACAGGTTGTAGTGAAGTTAAGGGAGAAAGCCTTTGCTCAGGGCATCCATGGGACAAAAAGTCAAGAGCACCCCTCAAGAGCAGTCCAGGGCTTGGAAGCAGTCAGTTACTTGGGGTGGTCAGAGACTGTAGGCAATAGTGAGAGTGATAAAGCATGAGCCTTGGTGGGAGGTGAAGTGAGTGCGAGGTATCGGAGACAAGAGGTAACCTCCAGGTACATGTCCTCATAGCCGTGTGCCAATTTTCCCATCTTGCACGTGAGACTTTAAACTCCAGCTCTGGAGGAAAAGCACAGAAAAGGCACAGCGGGACACGGCAACACAAGGATGCTGTGAGCACTTAAGTAGCCACAAAGTGAGTGAGCACTTAAACAGCAAGCAAGGATGTCCGAAATGCAGCCAATCCATCAGGTGGGTGTCCTGCTCTCCACACAGAGTGGCAGCAGCATTGCAATAAAGGTGCTGCTGCACTCTAAAGTGCAGCATCAAAGTGCAGAATTTGTCCATAAATGGACTGGAGACGCGACATGATGAAGTAATGAGGCTGGTATGTGTTGGATGTCAAGGCCCACGAACACGGGCTGCGTACGGGCACTGCCCATTGAGTTTGCCCTGAGATTTTTGCTGCGGGATGTCCAGGATGGAGTTGTTAGACACCTACTCTGCCTTGTATGTTGGGAATTCTTGGCATCTAGTTTCTACCTGATCGGTGAGAGAATGGGAAACTGTACATTACAAGGGCTGCAAATGAGTGATAATCCATACTAACTGGCCTCTTACCACACCCTGATAAGAATCTTGCTTTGCAGTTCAATTGGGTGGAAACAGGAAATTTTGATCTGGTCATCGAGAAAATCCTTACTTGACATCTCACCTGATTTTCCCAATTTTCTTACCATGGCCAATGCCATTCAAGGGCTGGCAAGATTTATGGCATTGATCTCACGTAAAAATAGGTGTTGGGGGTTTAAGGATCAGGGAAAACCTTCCATAGCATTTGCAGAAACCTATGTTGAACTTCTGGCAAGCAATTTCAAGACCTTTGTCAAAATGATTTCAACTCTTAGCCTCTGCATTGTCTATGAGCATCTTCTGCAGCCGGTTTTCAAATAAGTTTTTACAATGCACCTTCCAAATCTAATTTTCAGCCTTATATTTGCATCCTATCTACATTGCTCAGCTTTGCTGCAACATGGCCAATATCGAGGTCGACATACTCTCTCATATTTGGATGAATATCTCATGTTTTTTAATCATAACTGCAATTTTACATAAGATGTATATTTCCAGCTGCAGTGACTCAGTTTTGTTTAATAGAAACACTTGTGGAAAAAAATGTAGCTCAGAAGTAATGTAAACACTCACCCTATGTTGACACTTAGCTCTAGGGCTGTTGTACACAGATTTGCATAAAGCTGTGAAATTTTGTACAGCGCTTGTGGAATTCCAGCCATTAAAAGTCATTGTGTGCATCAGACAGATAATGTAATATATTGCAGTGCATGATCCTAACTTAGGGCACTCCTCCAGCTAAACCAGAAGGCAATTACTTTGGGTTTGAGTGATCTAGGCCCAAATTAAATGCATATTCTTTGGAATTGTTTACCGAAAGGCTAAAGACTTCAGAAGATTTCGGAAGGTTTTATCATCTTAAGTCACCCTGTTAGGTTGAGAATAAGCGCTTAGTGTTCAATGATTAGCAAAAATTCCAACCAAGTACATTGTGACTAATGATGAGCTGCACTGAATATCATCAATAAATTATCACATTATTACAGAGTGATTTCACAAATAAAGCTCTTTACCTATGCATCCTTTACAATGTGGATTCTTTTCTGTAATTCTTTATTGAAGGGACTTGGAGAGAAAGACAAGATTATACAATGAAATGGAATCAAAGAAAGTAATGAAGGGTGCAGCTGACACAGGCAGAATGGGCTAAATCGCCTCCTCTTCTGTTGTTATTTCTAATGATCCTACATGCATTATTTGAAGCTCTGTCCTATCCTCAGCAGAAGGCAGGAGGTCACAGAGAATATACAGCAAGAAACAGAAACCACCCAAGCACCCCAGTGGCTTTATGCAGTGTTTATTCTCAACCTATTCTAAGTCAGCTAACCTTAACACTGTAAGGTTGTATTCCCTTCGCCCTCATGCACTTATATAGCCTCCCTTTAACTGCACCAATGCTATTTGGCTCAACTTCTTGTGGTAGTGAGTTCCACATTTTAACTGTTCACTGGTTAAAGAGGTTTCCCTGCATTCTTGATCGCATTGATTATTGATGATCTTAAACTTTATGACGGCACGAAATTGAAAACATTTTATCAGGTATAGCCATAAAAACCTGTGAAAAGCATTGGGAGAAGCTTCCACCCACAGCTTCTGGCATTCACTTTACATTCAACACAGAAGTCCATTTGTGCTGATGATACGAACAGAACTTAAAATCACACTCACACTTACATCAGAAGCGACTGAAAATTCTGTAGAGTATCCTGTAAGAAAAGGAAGATCTACAGGAGGGATTGTTACGCAAAATATGGCTATAGTGTTGTTTGACAATGTCCATCATGAATTGGTACCAGTTATATTGAACCTCTCAGTTATTCAGGTACCATCATGGTGTCCAAAACATTTACCTAGCATTTATAAGGAGTTAGTCAGAGTGTTGTTAATCAAAAAGGTTACACAACTGAAGAGAGAAAAAAAACAAGAATCGCAGAAGTTTGACAGGAGTTGCTGCAGACAATTATGGTGCAGGTCGTTCTATAGTTAATGGCATAGACATAAGTGTTAAAAGTGATGAAATCAATTATCTTCTCAAGTTAAGGGTATAGGTACAATGATAACGCTAAACTTAGTACTCAGGCAGGGGACACCACAAACAGCACTGCATTTCATATTGTTGACACCTTGGAATCACATGCTGATGTGATTAACAAGTTAACAAAGGAAGCAGAATAGAGTGGTCAACGTCAAATAAATGTAACTTTGTGCAGTATATATGGCAATTGGATGTTGGATCAGTACAGGGGAAATTTAAATAAAATGAAAAAAAGTGAGAAGTTCCCAAATGGGTTAATGACACTAAATGAAGGAAATAAACTGATGGGACAGGAACTTGAAGTAAAATCTCTATCTCTGAGCTAAGGCGATTGAAAGTGTGGACTAATGATTCGTGTATGGGAGAGAATGTAATAAGTCTTGTTTTAACGATACCTGTTGTATTTAAAGATGATAATCTATTAAAGGTTACCATGGTATAAAATATTGGAGTGATCCAAAACATCATCTGGATGAGAGTTAAGGAGCTGCTACCTTATGCAGTAGAATGGGGGAAGGAGGTTGGTGGGAAGTCTTGTAGGGGCAACACTTGAGGAATGCCAACAGACTGATAAAACTATTGTTTGTCCCTATCCAAATTGCACACTGGACTAGCCATCTGAGGTTTTGAGTCCAGCAGTAATGAATCAGATATCGTAACCAGAGTTGGATATGCAGGTAAAGGGGAAAACTGTATCACAACATTTTAAAAAGAATATCATTATCATAACCTATCTTGTCCCATCACTGATTCAACATTTTGCATGAACCCTCAAACACCCATGCACATAGGAATGATGGAATTGGTTAACATCAGAAGGAGAAAATCTATGATTTTTGACGAGACTGATTCAGCTAGAGGAATGGTTACGTCTTGTTGGAAAAGGGATTTTAGGAAAGGCACACAGGTTACAAGTTGTAGTTCAGCAGAACAGTCAGAGAATCAAGACAGATGTTAAAAACATTAAGGAACATTCTTAGTGGAATGACATACAGTTGTGTAATGTACATACAGTGCATGGGTTTGCATTATTTTTACTTGGATTTATCATGTCTCACCGTTTGCATTAGCAACAAACAGCAGTTGAGAAGGGAGTTAGCTCTGTTAAGACATGATAATCTCAAAGCTGCAGTATGATGTATGATGCATGTTGCATGTTTATTACTGTTATGATTTATTTACAGGTTGTTCTGTACTTCATTTATTGATTATTGGTTTGCATGTATCTGTACCACATAATGAATGATACATTTTAAATTGGGTATGGTGTAGTGACTCAACTTGGTTATGAACCAATGTGGTGGGGAACAGTCAAATAGATCATAGAATCCCTACAGTGTGGAAACAGGCCCTTCATCCCAACAAGTCCATACAGACCCTCAGAGCATCCCACCCAGAGCCATCCCCCTATAACCCACCTAATCTACACATCCCTGGACACTATGGACAATCTAGCATGGCCAATCCACCTAGTCTGCACATCTTTGGACTGTGGGAGGAAACCGGAGCACCTGGAGGAAACCCATGCAGACACGGGGCAGACATGCAAACTCCACATGGACAGTCACCCAAGGGCGGAATCGAACCTGGGTTCCTGGCACTGTGAGGCAGCAGTGCTAACTACTGAGCTACTGTGTGTTTGTTCATCATATTAAAATTACTGACCAAAGAGGATGGACAGTGATATTATAGACTTCAGAACTTTAACTATTCATGGACTGAATGAATCAACAAAAGATAAACTACCAACACAGCAATAAACTATTAAGGAACAAAGGCAAGCTGTTGCACAGAGACTCAAGCAATTAGCCATGTCTTGGCAAGATTGCATAGACAAATCTGCTTTGACACCTGCTTGATAAACTGTATGCTTCATCGCCACAAATACAAGAATTGTCCTGCAGAAGAATTTAAGAAGTTAACCACAGGAAAGCTGTGTCATTGAGCAGACAGTCAATGCCGAATGTAACAAGAAACAAAGAAATTACTTTTGATCAGGAAGAACTAACTCGGATGAAGGACTTTAAAGAAATCATCAATATATCGCCACAGAGACTGAAGGACGAAGGTTTGTCTAAGAATTGAACACCAGAACAACTCAACAGCTAAACTTTGAAAAACAACACTTCACAAGGATCAAACCCCAGAAACTCTCTACCCAGCAACAGACCACCATTGGTTGAAGTCTTGGCTAGATTTCACCATTAAAATCAGGTAATAGCTAAGTTGGATCACAGGCTTATACTTGCTTAATTGAGGGGTCTTGCATTTAGTTGCTGCATACAATAAAGTTTGAATTATTGTTCCAGTACTTGATGGTCTGTGAGATTTCTTAATAAGTAGCCTAATTTAATGCAATTTGTGGTGATTTACCCCACAAGAAAGAGAAGAAAAGAGTTGAAAATTTATACACCAACAGCCACAGATTCAGGACACTGTCAAAAAGAAGACATTGTCGAGTCTGAAAAATCCAGGATTCTGTTCAATGCAGCAACATCCTCCATGATGGACATTCATGAGACTAAAGCTCCTCAGATGATAATAAGAAGATTAGGGCTCTTGTGACACATAGGGGTAGTGTCCCTACCTTTGGACCAGAATGTTTAGATTCAAGTTCTACCTTCCTTGGACATATGTTGTAACATATCTGAATAGGTTGGCTAAAATAATTAGAAAGATGAATTGGTGGCTACATTCTATATTAACCACAAGCTGCCAATGGTCTGTTTTACATAACCATCTATATCTTCTAAAAAAAAGACAAAGAATTGTGAAAAGAGGTTCTCAAAGTATGACATCATTGATGAATAGAGACCATTTTAGCCACAATTATAGGAAGGCTAGCTCAGCTGGATCTGATTTTTACTTCAAAAGACTCCTTGCGGGCAAGGCACTGAAAAATGCTTTTCATAGTGGCATCATAGAATCCCTACAGTGTGGAAACAGGCTCTTCGGCCCAACAAGTCCACACCGATCCTCAGAGCATCCCACCCAGACCCATCCCCCTATAACCCACCTAATCTACACACCCTTATGGACAATTTAGCATGGCCAATCCACCTAACCTGCACATCTTTGGACTGTGGGAGGAAACTAGAGCACCTGGAGGAAACCCACGCAGACACGGGGAGAATGTGCAAACTCCACACAGACAGTCGCCCGAGGCTGGAATAAAACCCAGGTCCCTGGTGCTGTGAGGCAGCAGTGCTAACCACTGAGCCACCGTACCCCGTTGCACTCCTTTCAGAATCATACCCAGGGGTATACTTGCACAGCCAAGGTCTTTCCAGTCCCTGGATTTCCCACTCTCTCCCCGTTCATCAATTATTCCATCTCCTGGCCAACGCATTTACTATGTGTCCAGTGGTGCTCAGTGGGAGTGTGAACTCTCCTTCCCCAAATTCTTCCCCACAAATTTTGTGTGCCACTGGTAACCTCTAATTCCTGCCAAGTTCAGACTGGAGTCAACATTAGGAAATAGTAATAAACACCGGGAGTTAAAATTTTGAGGGGTGGCAGGTGTGTGCACTAAATAATTCACCTGTGTTTCACCCCTAAGCCTTCTCTCTGGCTGGTACATAGTCTGCATATCTGAAATGCACTTTTCACGATAAGGTAACTGATGGAGAGTAAATGAAATCTTAGTAACATTCAGCCTTACTGACTTTAGTAGAATTAAGGCCCATCAGAAAAAAACATGTTCTGTAAAATCTTTGAAGCAATGACAGACTAGCACTTACAGAGTATCTTTAATGGCCACGGATGTTGTATAGCATCCTATAACAGATATAGCATAGAACAGGCCTTTTGGTCCAACCATCCAATATATTTATACTCCAAATGAATTTCCTTCTTATATTTACTTAAATCTGGCTGTGTACCCCATTATTCTCTTCTCCCTCAATTGTCCGTCCTGCTTCTGCTTAAATGCATCCAAGCACATTAATGTCAATAAGATAATTTTGAAGTCCAGTCACTATTGAAATGCGGAAAATACAGCAGACGATTTGGATGCATGAGCAAGCTGCCAAAAGAACACTGAGATCATGTCTCGACAATCTGTTTTAAGTGATGTTGACTGAGGGATAAACATTGGCTGAGACAAATCAAGTTTTCAAAACATTGAACCAGAGACCGAGTGGCTATTACAGCTTGTTCAATTGTGAAGTAATGACCTGTAATTTCTGACCTTTTCTTTAATCTCCTTGCCCATTTGTATTTGCACGATGCTGACTTAAGTTTGCCTCCAACAGAGTGTTTTACCCAATGGTGCGATGCTTATGTTATCTCCCTTACCATCAGAAACTGGGTGTGGACATTATGGCACTGAAGGAACCAACAGATTCTCTTTTCACATCTATTATATGCAGATTAGAACAGAACAGCATGCTTCCAGTGGTGTGAGAGATAGTAGGAACTGCAGATGCTGGAGAATCCGAGACAACAAGGTGCAGGGCTGGATGAACACAGCAGGCCAAGCAGCATCATAGGAGCAGAGAGGCTGACGTTTCGGGCCTAGACCCTTCATCAGAAAAGGGGGAG
>NC_063345.1:57049803-57116253 GCF_021869965.1 Rhincodon typus | reverse complement strand
TCATCCCGCCCCCTTGACCTGTCCGTCCTCCCTGGACTGACCTATCCCCTTCCTAACTCCCTACCTACACTCACCTTTACTGGCTCCATCCCCGCCTCTTCGACCTGTTTGTTTCCTCTCCACCTATCCTCTCCTCTATGCCTCTTCTATCTGCCTCCCACTCTCTCCCTATTTATTTCAAAACCCCCTTCCCCTCCCCCTTTTCTGATGAAGGGTCTAGGCCCGAAACGTCAGCCTCTCTGCTCCTATGATGCTGCTTGGCCTGCTGTGTTCATCCAGCCCTGCACCTTGTTGTCTCTGCTTCCAGTGGTGTGTCATGTTTCAAGTGATCTCAGGTTAAGACGGACTATGAATCCTTTATACCCTCAGATCTCATAACTATTGACGTAGTGATGATATCATAAACATGCCTGTTAAAGATGTATTGACCATAAGATGTAACACAACTCAGCTCACTGACAAAATTCGTACCCTCTTCTGACTGTCAATTTTATGGGCAGATTTATTGTCCACATTCCTGGAGGCAGCTGATTGCATAGTCACAGGAGATAAAGACAAAAACGGACCAGGAGGCTCACAACTTCAAAGGGAAGACTCTCTGATTATGTCTCCTTCGACCAATTGTGGAGAGATTTTCCTTGGATTTCTCTTTCCATCAGGTTTGCAATATTTGTTTCAAAGTTAAGGCAATGTTATCATAACTGATTTCTGAAAAAGAGGGATTTCCTCTTTTGTGTAAGCTGACCGTTTTCTGTCTTCCATTTTCTGACACGAGCAGGTTCCATTTTAAACACTGCCCAACTGATATGGTATATAAAGCTGAAGTTTCTTTTGTTCAGTTTGGTCTGAAGTCTTCACAGACTCCTGGTTAAAATCCTGTAGCCCCCATGCTACAAAACAAAGATTGCAACATTTCAAGAAAATGGTTCACCAACACCATCTTAATGGCTATTCAGAATCCATAATTTTTATTCCAGCCAATGACACCCACACCCCAGGCAAGCTGTTAATTAAATGTGCTAATGCAGGTTCTCAAACAAAAGTTGCCTTTTTTCAAAAACACAATCTATGAGAATGTGGTAATTTTAGAAGTGGTAAAATTGTACACCAGTACACATTCCATTTTCCACAGAGAATTAGGTTATAGGTCCCATGAGAAAATATTATTCTGAACAATACATTTTTCAGCATTGTGGAAGAGTGTTACATGAGTATGAACATTCTGTTGTGTATTCCAAAAAGAATATATTTCAATAAACTGCCCAATAAACACACTTAACAAGGATCCGTGTGCATTACTGTAAACTGATGCAAGCAAAATAATGTAATTGATTATGACCAATGTGCTTTCCAACATTTGGTTTGGAAAACAGGGGTGATTTTGCTTGCATGCACAGCTACATTAACTTATTTTGCACAGCTGTTCACATGGTAACTTATAGGGACCAACTTGCCTGAGCGGGGACTTTTCAATTGCTATGTATCTGAACTCAATCTGACCATGAGGTCCCACTTGCATTTTGATTGTTGATCAAGAGACTTGTTGCTTCTATCCTTCTGGTTTCTCTTGAATTCTTGTAGACTGACCATATCTGTGCAGTTCAGTGATATTTGTTTTAAGAAAATCTGCACCTAATCCTACAATGGATCTTTTGAACTCTTGCTTTCTCATAGCAATTTGAACCTCATGGGCTTTGTATCCAGGTAGCAAAACAAATTGGTGATCCTCTAGACAGCCAACTTCATCCTATCTTGTAAATCATAGAATCCCTACAATGTGCAGGCAGGCCATTTGACTTATTGTGTCTACACTGACCCTCCAAAGAGCATCCCATCCAGACCCAGTCCCCATCCTATTGCTGTAGTTCTGCATTTCCCATGGCAAATCCACCTAGCCTGCACATCCCTGGACTTTGGAAGGAAACTGGAGCACCTGGAGGAAAGCCACACAGACACAGGAGAGAATGTGCAAAACTCCATACAGTTGCCTGCAGGTGGAATCGAACCCGGGTCCCTGGCACTGAGATAGTAATATTAACCACTGAGCCATAGTGCCAGCCAAGTAAATGGATAGGTTAATTACTTACAAAGCCTAACATTCCTAACACCTTGAATGAACTGTTCTGAAGAAATGTCTCTGGACTCAAAACTTTTAACCATTTTCTCTCCACAGGTGCTGCCAGACCTGCTGAGTTTCTCCAACAATTTATGTTTTTGTTTTAGTTCTTCAGTATTCACAGATCTTCATTTTATTTTATTCTGACCACCTCGTTGGGACTTACTTAGAGACGAATAAACTATCCACCTTCAAAGTAGCTACTTGGATCATTGTTTACGGGTGAGAACACCTTGCACCGTTTTTGCCGATGTAACAACCCTGACCCAATCAGGTGTCACGCTTATCTTTTACAGAGTTAAGTTGGAAATATTTTCAAAGATGAAGTCATCATAATGCTCAACCAGAGCAAGGAATCACTAATTGCTTCTCGAATTTGCATTTCAGCTGAATTCAGAGCGAGTCAACGACTTCCATTTTATCCTAAATTAAGTCACAGTCCCAAAAGCTCAATAATTTGTTACAGACTATGGATGTGAAAGATATCTATGGCGACCCACCATAATTCATTGTTTAATCCTCCAGACATAAAATATGAGTACACTTCATCTCCCAGGTATACCTTAATTGCGCCTCTGAAATTCACAGCAGCAGGGAAGCTTCTTTCTTTCTGTGGGACTAAATTGTTTTGTCTGGTTTGCTTTCCATAAAGCATATCTTAAGCCACACGATATGAAATTCTTTGCTGGCATTTGACAGCAAGGAAATTTAGATCCAAGGTAATTCGATCCTCTCTACTTGCTGTTTTATCCAGAGTATAAACTATCTGGCAAAAACGATTAAACTCAAATAGCTTTATAATGGTTCTACAACAGAATTCAGCTCTCATTGATTAAACAAAAATAGCAAATTGAAAACCAAGTATTTCATAAAATATGCCTTCTCAGATTAAAAATGTGAGATTGACTACACTCTAAAAGATGTGTACTGTATGGTACACCAAAACACAGAAGAAATTAGTTATTCCTTGCGCTGATTAAGCATTGTGATCACTTAATCTTTGAAAATATTTCCAAATTAAGTCTGTAAAAGATAAGTGTGACACTTGATTGATTACCTAACAATAGGAGATCAGAGTTAGAATCAGTTAAAGGTCTTAGTATTGCTGACAGTCATTAATGAGCTTTATGACTCATGCTCAGGAATGTAATTGTGCTACAAGAATGTTTTAAAAATGTGATTCATAATACAGCCATGTATCAAAATCTCAATCTGTGGCTTGTCACAAAACTTGCACATCTGCAGAAAAAATCTGGCCCTTTGTTTTGGCCTGTTTCATTTGATCTCAGTTCCTTCCATTTTCTTTAATTGATGATTCTCACACATTTTCCCTGAAATGGTTTCATTTTCCTTCTGCCTTTCTTCGCTTTATGAAAGTCAGCTGCTCTCTTTACATCAGAATCATGATTTGAGACTGCAGAGCAGGGGCTGGAGTTTATACTTCCCTTCCGGTTGGATTGGAGGTGGGAAAGGCAGGAAACAGGAAAAGTCTAGTGGGTGGACTTTCTGCCCACTGTCTGCCTGCCTCTCAACTGTCTAAATTTTTACTAGGGGTTTGGGAGACATGGATAGAACAACCCCTCCACCACTGCCTCTCTAGCCTGCTCCCTCCATCTCCCAACCTTGGTCAGCTAAAACCTTTAACTTACCATCTAATGAGTGAAATCCACTGGTGTCAAGCAAGGCGTCCTTGGACCCATTTCCCCAACTCTGTTAAGGTCATTAACCTTTTCCCCAGTCATCCGAACTAAACATTCCCCTCACACCCCTTGCCGAGACTCCCCAAACCTGAAACTACATCTGGACTCCTTGGCAACGTGTCACAGAGCCCGCAGTCCCAGCAGTGGCCATCGTTTCCGGCTGGTGCTGCTGGGATGGCAGAGTTGCTGGCCATTTGATTGGCTGGCAGGTCTTTGAGAAATGGGCAAAAATGCCAAGCTTTAAAGCCAGTGCTGCCGCTTCCAATTTTAAGTTGTTGCAGGGCAGTCAGCAGGATTATGGGCTGGCTTCCTCAAATAAATTGTTTTAGCTGAGGGAATGGAAAGTGCAGCACCTGCAAAATCCAGTCCCAGGCTTTGGCCTGCACTGGACATAGTTTTCCGACCATGTTAATGGGTCATGCTGGCTGGACTAAGGTCCCTGTTTTCTTCCCAGGATGGGGTGTGCAGTGGCAGGGGAACTCTTACCTATGCACACCTGACCAGTAAAAATGGCTGCCTGTACTCCCAATGTTCAGTCTCGAGGGATGGGTTAATTTGGAAACTGGATCAGTCAATATGGAGTGAGCTAAGACCAGCTTCCAAGCCTGCCTGGGCCCCCAAAACTGCAATCAATAATTAAACTAAGATAATAACATATCAACACTATCATCCACCTTCATTTTCATATCCCTCTCACTTAACCTAGCTCTCCTGCTCCCATGGAAAAGGCAAGTGCTGTCTTCAGGAAAGGGATTTGCTATTTTGGGTCACTTTCACCACTTCGTTCGCCCCATTGAAAACCATGTCTGGTACAGTGAAAATCTGGGCTGGCATTTCAAAGAGTCATACCCACCAGGCAATGCTCTTTCTCCAAAGTGAAACCATAACACCTTCTGGATTCCATTTAGAATTTATGTTTTACTGTCATTAGACTGAGACCAAGAATCCTGCTCCTGGCTAGATTTGTACCCTACTCACAAAATCATACAGTACAGAAGAGGCCCTTTGGCCCATCAAGTCTGTACCATCAAAGCTACACTAAACCTACACTTGTCCCAATTTCCAGCACGAAGACCATAGCCTTGAATCTTGCGTTCATAGATCAGGACTTGCCTGTAGGTTTTGCTTTTTTAACATAAACCTTTCTGAATTGTCTGTATGGAAGCACAAACTGTTCTCAATAATTGCTGTAAAAGTTTATAAAACACAATTCTACATTCCTACCATTCAAGCACCTTTGACACTAAGCCTGCAATCAATTGTGCAGTTTAAGGGAGATCACCATTTTAAACTTCCCACAAGCAGTCTGTGCCACTGAGTACACACCTCAGGGGTGCCTTCCCATGGTTACAACTCAGAGACAGACAGCCAAAGCAAATCAGCCTTTCTACCTTTGTATTTGCAGCACAGTAAAATTAGATGTGGGAGATCAGGGAGGGGTCTAGTGTCCCTGACGACTATGTCTGCAATAAATGTGACTGGCTGCAGCTCCTCATAGACTGCGTCGTTCGGTTGGAGCGTCGATCGGACACACTGAGGGGCATACGGGAGCAGACGGTGTAATCACTGGTTACAGGGAGGTGCTGTTATCACAGGTTCAGTCAGGTAGATGGGTGACCACCGGGAGAGGCAGGCAGGTACTACAGATGTCTCCTGTGGCTATTCCCCTCTCTAACAGGTGGATACTGTTTTGGATAATGCTGGGGTGTAATAGCCTCTCAGGGGAGCATAACAGCAAGGGCCAGGCCTGTGGCACGACAACTGGCTCCACTGTAGAGCAGGGTCGAGCAAGATCCAAGCAAGCAAGAGTGATAGGAGACTTGTTAGTTGGGGCACAGAAATGTATTTCTGCGGCTGCGTTCGAGACTCTCGGATGATATGTTGCCTCCCTAGTGCCAAGGTCAAGGACATTTCTGAGCGTTTACATGAAATTCTTAAGGGGAAAGGTGAACAGCCAGAGGTCATTGTGCACATTGGTACCAACGACATAGGTAGAAAGAGGGATGAGGTCCTGTGGAGTGAGTACAGGGAGTTAGGAAACAAGCTGAAAAGCAGAACCTTGGGAGTAGTAATCTCGGGGTTACTGCTAGTGCCATGTGCTAGTGTGGCAAGGAATAAAAAGACAGGACTGATGAATGTATGGCTAAGGAGTTGGTGCAGGGGGTAGAGTTTCAATTCTTGGAACATTGGACCTATGCAAAAGGAACGGGTTGCACCTAAACTGGAGGGGAACCAATATCCTTGCAGGAAGGTTCACGAATGCTACTCAGGAGGGTTTGAACTAGGGTGCCAGGGGTCTGCGAACCAAAGCAATGGAGGGCAAGTGGAGGAATTGACGGAAACGTAGATGTTAGGACCAGAAAACCAGAAACAAAAGGACAGGCAGAGACACATAAATGAATACGATGGTACCAATGGGCTGAAGAGTGTTTATTTCAACACAAGGAGTATTACAGATAAAGCAGATGAGCTTAGAGCCTGGGTCAGTGCATGGCACTATGATCTTGTGGCCATTACAGAGACTTGGTTGAGAGAGGGACAGGAACTGGCTGCTCAACATTCCAGGGTTTCGTTGTTTTAGATGAGATGGAGAGGAAGGTTAAAAAAAGAGGTGGAGGAGTTGCAGTACCAATCAGGGAGAATGTCACATCTGCACTCAGGGAGGGTATAGTGGAGGGCTCATCCACTGAGGCAATATGGGTAGAGCTCAAAAATAAGATGGGTGCAATCACTCTGATAGGACTATACTACGGCACCTCCCAACAGCCACCAAGACATTGGGGAACAAATATGTAGGCAGATTATGGAAAGATGCAATAAAAACAGAGTTTTTATAGTGGGTGATTTTAACTTCCCCAGTAGTGACTGGGACTCCTTTAGAGCTAGAAATTTAGATGGGGCAGAATTTGTTAAGCGCATCCAAGAGGGTTTCTTAAAACAGTCCATGGATAGTCCAACTAGAGGAGGGGCCATACTGGACCTTCCAATGGGCAATGAGCCTGGCTAGGTGACCGCCCTTTCAATGGAACAGCATATTAGAAACACTGATTACAACTCCTTAAGTTTTAAGGTAGCTATGAATAAGGATAAGTCAGGACCTTGTGGCTAGATATTAAATTGGGTGAGAACAATTGCATCAGTATTAGCCAGGAGCTAGGGAGTGTTAATTGGGAGGAGCTGTTACCGGGCAAGTCAACATTTGACATGTGGGAGCTATTTAAAGACTTGCTGGGGAGAGCTCAAGACTGGCTTGTTCCAGTGAGGAGGAAGGCCAAGGATGGCAAGGTAAGGGACCCTTAGATAATGAAGAAGGTTGTGAATTTAGTCAAAAGGGAAAAAGAAGCATATGTAAGGTTTAGGAAGCTAAAATCAGACAGGGTCTATGATAAACGTAAAGAAAGCAGGAAAGAATTCAAGCAGAGAATTAGGAAATCAAGAAGGGGCCATGAAATGACCTTGGCAAGTCGGGTTAAAGAGAATCCCAAGGCATTCCATATGTACATTAAAAATAAAAAGATAACTAAGGAGAAGGTAGGACCACTCAAGGATAACGGAGAGAACTTGTACTTGGAGGCAGAGGATGTGGGTGAGATCCTAAATAAGTACTTTGCATTGGTATTCACCCAGGAGAAGGATATGGAGGATAGTGAGATTTGTCTGGAGCATGCTAATATGCTAAGGCATTTTGAGATCGAGAAAGAAGCATGTTGGGTTTCTTGAAGAGCATTAAGTTGAATTAGTCCCCAGGGCCCGATTGTATCTATCCCAGGTTACTGAGAGAGGCAAGAGAGGAGATTGCTAGGGCCTTGACAAAGATCTTTGTATCCTCGCTAGCCACTGGAGAGGTCCTGGAGGACTGGCAAGTAGCTAATGCTGTTCTTCTGTTCAAGAGGGAAACAGGGATTATCCAGGAGACTATAGACCAGTGAGTCTCACATCGATGGTTGGGAATCAACTGTTGAGAACTCTTAAGGATAGGACTTATGCGCATTTGGAAAAGCATGGCCTAATTAGGAACCATCAGCATGGCTTTGTGCAGGGCAGGGCATGTCTTACTAACTTGATTGAATTTTTTGAGGAGGTGACAAAGGTGATCAATGAGGGTAAAGCAGTAGATGTTGTCTACATGGATTTTAGTAAGGCTTTTGACAAGGTCCCTCATGGTAGGCTCATCCACAAGATTAAAGATGCACAGGACCCATGGTACTTGACGACATCGATTTAGATTTGGGTTGCCCATAGAAAGAAGAGGGTAATGGTGGAAGGGTGTTTATCAGGCTGGAGGTCCATGACTAGTGGTGTTCCGTAGGGATCCATACTGGGACCACTGCTGTTTGTGATATGCAAGTGACTTGGATGAGAATGTAGATGGGGGGGTTAGTAAGTTTTCAGACAACAAAGATTGGAGGAGTTGGATAGTGTATAACGTTGTCAAAGGATATAATGGGATATAGATCAATTGCAGATATGGGTGGAGAAATGGCAGTCGAAGTTTAATCCAGGTTAAGTGCGAACTGTTGCAGTTTGTGAGATCAAATGTTAAGGAAAAGTATACAGTTAATGGCAGGACCCTTGTGGTTCAAGTCCATAGCTCCCTGAAAGGGGCCACGCAAGTAGATAGGGTGGTAAAGAAGGCGTGCTTGCCTTTATTGGTCAGGGAATTGAGTACAAGAGTCAGGATGTCATGTTGCACCTTTATAAGACTTTGGTTAGGCCACACTTAGAATATTGCATTCAATTCTGGTTGCTACGTTACAGGAAGGATGTGGGGGCTTTGGAGAGGTTGCAGAAGAGATTTACCAGGATGCTGCCTGGATAAGGTATGAGCTATAAGAAGATGCTAGAAAAACTCAGGTTGTTTTCTCTGGAGTGGTGGATGCTGAGGGTAGACTTGATAGAAGCCTATAAAAGTATGAGATGCACAGATAAAGTTGACGAACAGAATCTTTCTCCCCAGAGTTGAAATGTCTAATACTAGGGGGCATACATTTAAGGTGAGAGGGGAGATGTGTGGGGCAAGTATCTTCTGTTTTACAGAGATTGGTAGGAGTCTGGAACACACTGACATGGGTGGTGGTCGAGGCAGATACAATAAGGGCAATTAAGGGACTTTTAGATGAGCACATGAATATGCAAGGAATGGAGGGATATGGACCAAGGGCAGGCAGAAGGGATTAGTTTAATTTGGCATTCTGGACCAAAGGGCCCCCTCCCGTGCTGTGCAGTTTTATGTTCTAAAACCTTCAATGTCCCTCAATATTGACCTCAATGGTTGCTGACTAGCCCTTTGAATAACCAATCCCAGACTCTGCAAATAATCAATTCTAGACACAAGGTCTGTAGCTTTCCATGAGGTCCCAGTTCCCATTCTTTATCTGCCATCTGCTGGAGCATAAAGTCTCTCTCAGACTTGCTGCAACTAATTCCAAGGGAATGGCTGACATCTGCTATCTGTTTAAACACACTGCTCTTCTCCAGCACAAAAATAAGTCTGTCAAACCTTTAGATCAACAACTACCCTGCAATTAATTTCCAGGCCTGGTCTCACAAACAAACAATAGCTTATTTGTTTTCTCTTCCTTTTTCTACCTCGCCAGGCACACCCCCCAACACAGTCTAAAAGGTTATCTTCAGCTCACAGTTCTCAGTTCACAACTCTGAACCAAAATTGATAGAAGAATAAAATTAAAATAATGCATAATCAATGAAGGCTCCAACACTAACCTTACAAAAATCTGGGGCAAACATGGGCTCATCTGAGGAAATGAGGGTGCTGACTAACATTTACACCTTGAGAATTAGCCTTGACCCTGACATTGTTTGGTCTCGCCCGTTGATTTTTCTCATTACCTGGCCTTTGGGGGTGTCTTAGAGTCACACAGGTCGAGAGCAGGCACGATGGTCTTTTTCAAGTTAATGCTAGATTCATGAAAAGAGCCCAACTCCCTTTCCACACCTTTCCCCCACCTAGAACTCCCCAAGAATAAAATGCACAACACAGACCCTAACTTTTTCTTATTTTAAAAGTAAATGTAAAGTATTACATTTCAGATGCAATTTGTTTGGTCAAACTACTCGACTTTAAGCAAAACACACTTTTTTTTATTATACTATGATTAAAATGCTGTTAAAATAAAAGAAAAGAATTGGCTTAACTGTAACTATTGAAATGCTTAACAAAATAATTTGCTGTTCCAATGTAGCAACATCATATAAAAACACCATTGGCAAAAGCAAATTCAGTAAAACAGATTGTCTCACATGCAATTCCAGCAGCAGGAAGAGAACTCCAGCTTTTATCTGTAACAGAGAGGAATAAGAGCAACCACAGCCAGCTTCAGAACCCCAGCAACTCCAGAGAGCTAACACTAAAAATCTTGGTTCTGAGAGAGCTTGACATCACCCGTTCAGGCTGCTTATATTGTTCCAACTTTAAAAAAAACCCAATCCCTCACATGCTGTTTACTTTAATGGCTTTGAGCAGATTGCTCAGTATCTCTGTCACAACCATTCTTCATAAAAAAGGACAAAATAATCTCTTAAAGCCATAGTATCATCATACTTACTATTTGGATGACTTAAAAATAGAAATCTCAATAGACTTTACAGCTCAAATGGAAATCAAACCAGTTCACAAAAACCAAAACTTGTATGTATTAACATTCTGACTTTTTTTAAACTAAAAATTGAATCAACTTTTCAAAAGCAACAATGAAATGAAACTTTTGTAATATAACCTGAACCTGGTGGTCAAATAATTGAACTTCCAATGTAAACAAATAAATACTGGTTTAACTTTCCCTGCAAGCATAATTTAAAAAAAAAAATCATGTAAAATTAAATAAGGGAGGCAGTACCAGTGTTCTGCAGCTAAATGAAATGCGACTATTGACTGCACCACATCTGATTTACGACCGCTTTCATTCTGGTACATTCATAATTGGTCTTGCAGTAAAGTCATCAGTAAACCGAGATCTAATTCAACATTTGAAGGGCTGAATGGTGTACTCCTGCTCCTACCTTCCTGCCACTTGGGGCTTGCACAATGTAACATAAGGCATTTGGCATTCAGCATTCTTGACAGGGCCAGCAGAATATCTGATAACTAAGAAGTGATTCGAGACTTAGGGCTGTTTGAACTTGGTTGATCTTTGGTTTCTACTTTGCCTGTGTGCCTGGCTAAAAATGCGGTTTATAAAATGTGTGAAGCGAGCAAAGCCCATCTTTACTTTCTTCTCTTTCAGCTTATCAGACCTGTTATTCCTCAAATCACAGTGCCCACAGCCATGCATCATGTAGCACCCATAATTCAAGAGAATTGAGAATTATTAAGGAGCTGAGTGCCTCTAATTGAAAGCTATTGCTCCTCCGTGCTGCGTACGTTGGCGTTTGGCGAAGCAAAATATGCTGCTTGGAAAATTTAAGTCATTACTGAGCATCTGCCTCACATGACAAGGACATTAGACTGAATCACGTACTTGTTTCTATTTTGCCTTTTGATAAGCCGATTTAACACTGACAAGATCAGCGACGGAAGTAATCAGTGCACAGAAATAATTACTTACATGTAATAATGACAGTGGGTAGGGGTTCTCAAGACTTTTTTTCTTCTTATCAGCTAATTCCTAAGCTTTCTGCATTGCTATACCAACAGCAATTTATTTTTAAACAGTTGGAAAGCTTCATAATAGTTAAACTGCCCCATGGGTGGTATTAAGCTCACATAAGTCATGTAGACAAATCAAATATGTCAGAACAAAACAGCATGTTAATTGTCCCACATTCTGTTTTACGTTGCATTGCCCAAATAAGTTAAGATTTCTTATGCACGTTATTATTTTGCATTTTATTACGATAGTGAGCATCGGAATATTAAGTCAAATCTAAAACTTTATAACATTAGAAGGAAATGAGCTAGTAGGTGTTTTCTTTTTGCAAAACTGCCATCATTTTATTGAATGGTAATTTCATGCCACTGAAGATTGAAGAAGTGATTTATAGTTTATGAATGTGGTGTATCTTGATCTTGGTTGTGAATTAGCTGCATTAAAAAAAAGTTACATGCTGTTACACAAGGGTTTTAGGACTGAATTTTCATCCAGTGAATGTGGTAGGTTTGGAAGTGGGTGTGCTGCCTGTTTTGTGGGAGTACGCCAGGCTGTCTCTGTGAGGGGTGTTATAGTTATTTGCCCATTAAAGGGGGCTGGCCAATCAATTAATCATATAAGGTACTTATAAAGGGCAAACTTCAAAGAGTCTGGAATTTCCAGTTGGATATGTGGCCTCCTGCTGAGGCCTGTAAATGAAAATGGCCTCTTGGCAGTGGTACATGGGATCAATGATGCCTATGTCCTCCCCATCTAATTGCAAGAACCAACATCCCCAGAGGACCACAGCTGCAGTTGTAGCCTTCCAGTAGACGTCCCTTTCTCGTCACATTGCCTCCAACAGCTGTGTTAGAGCAGGGGGGTGCAGTGGCAGGGCGAGTGTGTGGGAGCAGAGAAAAGATGGTGGCGCTTACAGTTGCGTAGCAGGGAAGATCGTTGATCTTCTTGTGACATTGCTGCGCATTTCTCCAGAACTTGGAAACAACATTGATCCAGGTGGTAATCTCAGACCAAGCTGGCAAGGACTGGTGGTGTAAGTCTCCTCTGTTGGTCCTGAGGGAAGATAATGGCTATCCTCTGCACCAATGCAGTCACCAAAACCTCAAGGTCCTTGTCGGCAAAGTGGGGTGGCAATAATCCTGTCTGCCATATCAAGGACAATTCGTGAAAGCAAAGGAACCGTGCAGGGCAGTTCTACACTGACAGACTTTAAGCTGATTAAAAAAAAAACCTGTGTATTAAGTATGGCACCGGGAATCCCGGGAGGTGTCAGCCTTTGGCGAGATGAAAGATACAGTGAGTGCCATAGAAGCATGGTGCATAGGTAATGAGGTAAGTTTCAGAAAAAAATGTATGAGAAATCTCACTGGGGCCTCACAGAATGAAACCCTTCATGGTCCTTTCCGAAACTGACACTTGGCTGATTTCTGGTAAAGTTCAGCCCAATGCTTCTTTTTTAAATATGTCGGAGGGTTAAATGTCGGCCAGGATGTGAAGCTAAATCCTGGCACCAAAGGAAAATGTAGTACTTTGCTTTGGTTGACAGCATCAATCATTTCTCAGCTGAATTAGAAAGCATGGTATCCCAAAACAGTAGCAGCTATGTTCTATGTTCTAACTTCAATCCTAGCTGTATAAGACTTGAGATGACAAGCTTATTAACATGAGTAATCCATTTCTTATCACCACATTATGTCACAGCAGCACTGTGTCAATCTTATGCTGTGAGCTCTGACTGACCATGCATAATTTATGGTTCCCTCATTAGTAGAAATAATATACCAAACACTCTGTAACAGACCCCTAATAAAACCCTGTTTTGTTAGGTGATATCCAGGCATAACACTATAAAGATGTTGTGCGGCCAAAACCTATTAGCAGCATAATAAGTGGATGAGTTTCGCTCAGCTCCTATACAACTGGAGCAGCTGCATTTCTCCTACTTTAACAGGACCTTCTAATCCTGTAACCGCTGCTAATTAGACCAACAAGGGCAGCAGATGCATCACCCCAGCATGGTCTCCTCCAAATCATGCACCATCTGGATTTGGAACTATGTAGTTGTTCCTTCATGGTTGCTGGACTTCCTTTCCCACATACGGATGTACCCTTACACCAAGGACTGCAGTTCCCAAAGGTGGCTTACCACCAACTTCAAAAAGACAATTCGGGATTTGTAATAAACGTTGGCCCAGCCAATGTCATACACATAACCGAGAAAGAATAAAATAAATTTCTGTCGCACAAGGAGTATGACGTCCTGCCTGCAACTATAAATTAATTTCTATTTTTTTAAAAAGTGTGCATATAATGAACATGTATGATCAAGTAAAAGATGAAGTAGACCATTCAGGCCCTCAAGTCTCTTTCACCATTCAGTAAGATCATACTGATCTTCTATCTCCATTACACCTTCCCACACTATCCTCTGTACCTTGGTTCTCCGAGTTATCAAAAACCTCTGACTTGAATATTCGCAATGAACGAGCCTACAAACTTTCAGTGGTAGAGAATTACCGAAGGCCGGCGACCCATTGAGTGAAGCCATTTCTCCTCGTCTCAGTTCTAAATAGCCAATTCAGTGCAGGCTAATTCGTTACAAACTAATTTGTCTCCTCCTCCATAGCAGCTTCTACTGGTTTAGGTAGTGCTTCCAACATAATAGACCACTGCATAGTCAGACAATTTCACCAAATCACAGAAAGAGATATTTAGGACATGTGCCAAAAAGCTTAGTCAAAGAGGTGGTTTCAGGGGCCCTCTTTAAGGAAGACAGAGAGAGGTGGTGATGGTTATGGAAAAATGTCCCCACCCTATGACTTGCTGAAGGCCAGTGCTGGCATGGTGAAAGTTGGACTGCTCAAGAGGCCAGAGTTTTTTCTGTTATTGCAGAGAAGTATTGCAAGTGGAGAGGAATCTTAGAGATGATGACAGAGGCAGGCAGAAACAAGGTGATGGAAGGAATTTGAAAACCCCATTTAGCTCTTCAAGGGTGTGAAATATTCTATCAGATCAGCCATGACTTCGTTGAATAGCACAGCAGACTTGATGGCCAAATGGCATACTTCTGCTCTTACATCTCATTGAGTAGGCCACCTCAACCAAGTCAAACTCAAACTGCTTGCGCATGCTTGAGACGTTTCTAAAAAAAAAAGTGAACGTTTACATATATATTTAGTTCAGAGAAGTGAGCTGTGGTCCTTATCTAGTCGATTAATACAATCTTACACTTTCAGGAGATTACTGAATTTTGGTCACGAAGATTTTCTCCCTGTACCTTTTGAAATCTAGAGTATTGAGACAAATTGTAATGGTCCACTTTTGCTTTTGCTGAGATCAGCGAACTAGGCACACATGAAGAATGAGGCTTCCTGGTCAGTGCTATGCAGTGGAGCACGGAGTGCACATTTGCTCACTGTAGCTTTGCCCTCCAAATAGATTTTCTTTTCCCAAAGATGGATTCATGAGTAAAGCCAGTGTCAGACACACAACTGGAAGGCTTTTATTACACAGTCAGATGTTGACCATTTCTTTTGGCTACAAACATGTACTGTGTAAGCACTTTAATAATAACAGAAAAAGCCATGCTTGAAGCCATAAACCTGAATTATTGTGGAGTTTCCAAAGAAAGCCCGATCAGAAAGATTTATTGAGTAGTCCTACCAAATAATGGGGAGTATTGTCATGCAGACTCCAGCCACACTAGTACTAAATGGACCGATCAGTATCCGCAATGCAATTTCTTCGGTGTGAGGCTAATTAAGTGGACCAATGTTAAAGGCACCCTAACAAAACACACAACTTTTCAAACACATGGAAATGCTGCAAAATCTGATCACTGTGGTGTTTACAGCTCAGCCACATGATCACACCCACTTTATCCAGCCTCCCAGCTCCTGGGGCACACAATTTATCCCGTACTCCAGGGAATGAATCTTCAGGGCCCAACGAGGCCAGTCCCAACCCACTTCAGCAGGCTGTTATCCTCGGAGTCCCTTCTGTCACATTTTCCCTTGTGTCAAAAAGCCCTAAAGTTGGAATTTCATTGTCCCAATTCAATAGCCTGAATGCAATCCTTTCTTGACTGTGTGTGAGACCTGAGCTAATTTATGCAACCATCCAGAACTAAGTAGCTGCTTTTCAGGCCTCCTGTCCCTTTAAAGCTGCCTGTTGACCCATTCCCCCATCCCACTCCCACATCCCCAGTTGATCTTATTCCAACTTTGGACAAATTTCTCATTTGGCGAAATTAAAAGACAAGTTGCCTTTTTAATGCAATTGACATTGTAAATATGTCTGAACATATCTTTCAGTAATGACAGCTAGCCATCAAAATCTCTGACAGGATATGTAGAGGGAGGATGTTAAGTCCTTGAACCAAATGCAGCAACATAATACGCCGTCCCCTTTTCATGGCTCCAGGCGTGTTTTTTTCTTCTTTATTCATTTGCGGGATGGCATTGCTGGCTAGTCCAGCATTTGTTGCCCATCCCTAATTGCCCAGAGGGCAGTTAAGAGTCAACCACATTGCTATGGGTCTGGAGTCACATGGAGGCCAGACCAGGTATGGATGGCAGTTTCCTTCCCTAAAGGACATTAGTGACCAGATGGGTTTTTCCGACGATCGACAATGGATTCATGGTCATCATTAGATTCTTAATTCCAGATATTCCACCATCTGCCATGGTGGGATTCAAACCCAAGTCCTCAAACGTTGTCTGGATTAACAGCCCAGCAACAATACCGCTAGACCATTACCTCCCTTGCAAAGGATGTTGAGGAACACAGCCCTATTGGTTTCCCCATGGCACATCCTTACCTCCTCTTCCCCAAGTCGGGCAGCTGCCCCTACAGAAGGCAAAAGGAGAAGACTTGGCCATTCCGATCATTTATAGCATGAGTCAAATGGTACAAGTGACCTGTGGATACCTTCTCAGCACATGACACAGCTCGGAGTCTGGCTGCTTGTTAATCTGGTTCAATTAGCACCAATTCCATGAAATTCCACATTCGATCCTGATGGGCGATCACTAAATTGCCAGTCTGCAGTTTATTATTCATATATAAATACTGGTATGGGTGCCAGTACAGCATGGAAATCATGACATAATTTGAGCACTAACAATTACAGAGTTCTGTTAGTGACATTGGCAGATGGATGTTGAACATTATGGCCTAATATTCCTTCACCTGCTATTTTGATGGAAGCATTGGTTCAGAGATTACAGTCTCACCTCTGAAACATAAAGGTCATGGGCTCGAGTTCTATTTCAGAGGCTGCAGACAAAATCTAACTGAAGGAGTGTTGAACTGTCAGAGGGGATATCTTTCTGATAAGCTGTTAAATCAAAGCCTTGTCTGGCCTCTCAGGTGGATGTGACAGATCTCACAGCATTATTTTGAAGAAGTGTACCAGAGATCACCCCCAGTATTCTGCCCAATAATTATCCCTCAAACAACATCAACTATAAACAAAGCTGTCTGTCCAAAACCATATATATGTGGAAACTTACTAAGCACAACAGCAAGTGCACTTTGGAGCTGCTTACTTGGTTGTACACTGATTTAGGGAATCCTGAGATTATAAAAGATACTTTAAAAAATCTTGGCTTTTTAAAATTGTCCCTGGACATGCTACACATTAGCAGTTATTATTTTAAGATTACCAGTCAGTAACTACCAGCCTGAAACTTTCAGTCCCAAGGAGAATTACATATTCTTGAACATACTTTGAAGACATGATAATTAAAACATTTCACCCCTTTTCCTACCATTTGGACCAAGATACCACTGATTCCTGTGCTGCACATTACAGGATTTGTTGGATAAGGGTATGGGGAGTGGTTTGGGGGCTCAGGAATCCTGAGTTGGGACGGACTTTTGGACGAATTTTTGGAGTAGACCCTCAAATCTGACGGGTCGTGACAATTTTCAAAAACTTGGAAACGGGTGAAAGTGAGAAAAAGATTGTGTTCGAGTCGCAAAGATGTCATTAATACCGTGTTCCTAGCACCGCTGGGAAGATAAGTATCCCACCATGGTAACTTGAATCTTGAAATGTCGAAATTTTTTTGTTTGTTTGTAGCTTTGACCCTCGCAGTTCATTTTTGTTTTTATTTTTAAATAGTAATATCCCAGTGGACTCGGATTGAGTGCAGCAATCAAACACTGATCGAAGCTAAGTTGTTAACCAGAGTAGTTTCTCACCTTGCTCTCCCTCTGCTCCCAGCAGTAGTGAGCACCAAACGAACCGAGCAGTAGCAACATAACCATCAGGGCCAGCAGTGTGACAAACTTCACATAGCTCCAGCGGTGGATGCGTTTGCCTTTCGTAGCAAAGACCTGCAAATGTACAACGAACGAAATTCGTAACTTTCTTCTGGTACCGCTGACAAAGTACTTAAAACAGCTAAAGCAAAGTTAAACAAAGCAACTCTAACTTTTTTCCCAGTGCAAAAGAAACATCTCTTAAAACCCATATGTTCAACTCCAGCAAGAAAACAAAAATATTATAAAGCATATACTTACATCTGCAGCTAAGTACTGCCCCTCCGGGTTTGGTTTCTCTGCCATTATTTGAAAACCCTGGTCCGACAGCCTGAATTACGAATTATTCACGAGCATCGAGCAAACGAGACTTTTATTCCTCAAATCCAGACACATGCAATTCCACCTTGAGTAGAATTTCAGCTGTTTGTCTTAAAGGCGCCGCTCTCTGTCTCTGAAATTCCGTCCTCACCGAATATTAAATCATGACTCACTTTACGACCAAAGTCCAGTTAACCAGAGTTCATTTTAAAAAAAAGCCTTTTGATCTGAATAGTTTGCGACATGTCAAAGTTTAATTGTAAGAGTATCTACTAGCTCTGTGCTTAGTTAAAATAAAATGTATTAACTCAAGATCTCAGCGTCTCGATCAACTCACTTAATGTTCATTAAGGGTTAGATGGACGCATATCCGTCTAACTTGTTCATGGCTTAACGAGAGGGTGATTGGAATCAAGCAGATACTCTGCAGGCCTGTAGGATACCTTTCATTATGAAGATGTACATACTTTTCGGCTGTTGAAAGTAATTGACTCATCAGATTGCCTTATTTTTGGGACCTACCGTACGGAATGCCATTGCTTAGAGAGGTGGAAGGCATCATCTCTGCCGGAGATCCAGTTCTGGAGGGTCTTGCTAGTCACTGAAATGTACTCACAATGAGTGAAGACTTCAGCCCTCAGCTACTCTGCACAAGGGCACTGGTATTGGAGAGGATGTGAGAGGTTTCTAGTCTCCTGCTTGACAGTACACTGGAATTTCAAGGGTCATTCCTCATAGAAAACCTTAAAATTAACCAATTGGGGTAAAGAAAAGCATTTTACAGCAGAAGACACAAAAGTAACTGACTGAGCTGGTTGAATTCTAAGGACATAATTGCTTGATTAGGCCTGTGTCAGGTGGCGAGGGAACTAATAAAATGAAAATGTTCAACTTGTTCTCCCCAACCTATCCATAGACAATATTTCAATCCAGGACAATCTCAATGTGCCATCATGCAGTCCTTATGGAGACAGGTTCTACCTTCACATTGACAATACCCTCCACAGTGTTATGTGGCACTAACATCAAGCTGAACAGGATGGATTTTGAACAGATACAACAAGTCAAAACTGGGCATCCATGAGGTGTTTTAGGTCAGCAGCAAAAGAATTGTATTCAACGACATCCTATAACACATTCATAGCATGCATGGGCCTGGTATATCCCTCACTGAACCATTATCATAAAGCCAGAGGACAACTGTGACTGAATGAAGAGTGCAGAAGAGCATGCCAAGAACACACCTAAAAATGAGGTGTTAATCTGGTGAAGCTAGAAAACAGGACTACTTGCATGGCAAGCAGCATGAATATAATGGGAACGTAGCGAAGCGATCCCACAGATTGACCTAATGTCTCCAATCCTTCAACAATAAATGGAACTTCTAAAGCATCATCACTGGATTCAAAATGTTAACTTTGATTTCTCTCCACAGATGCTGCCAGAACTGTTGAGTTTTTCCAGTGATTTCAGCTTTTGTTTTTGATTCTGATTTCCAGCATCCACAGTTCTTTCAGATTTTTGTACTATCTAGAAGATATACTGCAGAAATTCTTAAGGCTCCTTAGATGGTACCTTCCAAACTCACAACAGCTACCATCCAGAAAGTCAAGCGTAGTTAATGCATGGAAGTTCCTTTCCAAGCTACTGACCATCTTTGCTTGGAAATATATCACCATTCCTTTAGGGTTGCTGATTCTTAATTCTGGAACTCCTCCCTAATGGCACTGTGGGTGTACCTACACAAAATGGATTGCAGTGCTTCAAGGAGGCAGCTCACCACCATCTTCTTAAGAGCAGTTAGTCGTGGGCAATAAATGTCAATCCAGGCAGCGATGCCCACATCCCAATAGTGAATAAACAAAAAAGTTACTGCACCCGCTGTCTCTGGTTGCCTTATGGGTTAAAGTCTCAACTGAACAAGTTAATATTGGGGTTTGAGTGTAAATTGTGGCCCATAGAGCTTAAATTGGCTGATGGTGGATATATGTTTCATTTTGTTTCAGAAGATAAGGAATAGGAGTATCAGTAGGTAATATCACCCTTCAAGTCTGCTCTGCTTTTCAATGGGATCAATTTTCCTGCTTTATGTTTTTGATATCTAAGTGCTCAAAAATCTATCAGACTTAGTCGTGAATATAGGAACAAAAACAAAGTTGCTGGAAAAGCTCATATCAGAGATAGTAGGAACTGCAGATGCTGGAGAATCCGAGACAACAAGGTGCAGGGCTGGATGAACACAGCAGGCCAAGCAGCATCATAGGAGCAGAGAGGCTGACGTTTCGGGCCTAGACCCTTCATCAGAAAAGGGGGAGGGGAAGGGGGTTTTGAAATAAATAGGGAGAGAGTGGGAGGCGGATAGAAGATGGATAGAGGAGAGGTTAGGTGGAGAGGAAACAAACAGGTCGAAGAGGCGGGGATGGAGCCAGTAGAGGTAAGTGTAGGTGGGGAGTTAGGGAGTGGATAGGTCAGTCCAGGGAGGACAGACAGGTCAAGTGGGCGGGATGAGGTTAGTCGGTAGGAGATGGAGGTGCGGCTTGAGGTGGGAGGAGGGGATAGGTGGGAGGAAGACCAGGTTAGGGAGGCAGGGACGAGCTGGACTGGTTTTGGGATGCTGTAGCGGGAGGGGAGATTTTGAAACTTGTGAAATCCACATTGATACCATTGGGCCGCAGGGTTCCCAAGCGGAATATGAGTTGCTGTTCCTGCAACCTTCGGGTGGCATCGTTGTGGCACTGCAGGAGGCCCAGGATGGACATGTCGTCTGAGGAATGGGAGGGGGAGTTGAAATGGTTCGCGACTGGGAGGTGCAGTTGTTTGTTGCGAACCGAGCGTAAGTGTTCTGCAAAGCGGTCCCTGAGTCTCCGCTTGGTTTCCCCGATGTAGAGGAAGCCACACCGGGTACAGCGGATGCAGTATACCACATTGGCAGATGTGCAGGTGAACATCTGCTTGATGTGGAAAGTCTTCTTGGGGCCTGGGATGGGGGTGAGGGAGGAGGTATGGGGGCAGGTGTAGCACTTCCTGCGGTTGCAGGGAAAAGTGCCGGGTGTGGTGGAGCTGGAGGGGAGTGTGGAGCGGACAAGGGAGTCACGGAGAGAGTTGTCCCTCCGGAAAGCAGCTAAGGGTGGGGAGGGAAAGATGTCTTTGGTGGTGGGGTCGGATTGCAGATGGCGGAAGTGTCGGAGGATGATGCGTTGGATCCGGAGGTTGGTGGGGTGGTACGTGAGGACGAGGGGGATTCTTTTTTGGTTTTTATTGCGTGGACGGGGTGTGAGGGATGAGGTGCGGGAGATGTGGGAGACACGGTTGAGGGCGTTCTCGACCACCGAGGAGGGGAAGTTACGGTCCTTGAAAAACGAGGACAACTGAGATGTACGGGAGTGGAATGCCTCATCCTGGGAGCAGATGCGGCGGAGGCGAAGGAATTGGGAATAGGGGATAGCATTTTTGCAGGAAGGTGGGTGGGAGGAGGAGTATTCTAGGTAGCTGTGGGAGTCGGTGGGCTTGAAATGAATATCGGTTTCGAGGTGGTTGCCCGATATGGAGACAGAGAGCCCTTTGTCTGTAGGAAGTGGGAGGAATTGAAAGAGAAGTTGTTGAGTGTGAGGACGAGTTCGGCTAAGCGGATGAGGGTGTCAGTGGAGGGGGACTGGTCGGGCCTGCGGGACAGGAAGAAGCGGAGGGCCTTAAGGCCATCTGCATGGGGAATGCAGGTGTAGAGGGACTGGACGTCCATGGTAAAGATGAGGTGTTGGGGACCGGGGAATTGGAAGTTCTGGAGGAGGTGGAGGGCGTGGGTGGTGTCACGGACATAGGTAGGGAGTTCCTGGACCAAGGGGGAGAAAATGGAGTCGAGATAGTTGGAGATCAGTTCGGTGGGGCAGGAGCAGGCGGAGACAATGGGTCGACCAGGGCATTCAGGTTTGTGGATTTTGGGAAGGAGATAGAAGCGGGCAGTGCGAGGTTGGGGAACGATGAGGTTGGAGGCCGTGGGTGGGAGGTCACCTGAGGTGATGAGGTTGTGGATGGTTTGCGAGATGATGGTTTGGTGCTCAGGGGTGGGGTCATGATCAAGGGGGCGGTAGGAGGAGGTGTCGGAGAGTTGGCGTCCGGCCTCGGCGATGTAGAGGTCAGTGCGCCATACTACAACTGCACCTCCCTTGTCCGCGGGTTTTATGGTGAGGTTGGGATTGGAGCGGAGGGAGCGGAGGGCTGCACGTTCTGCGGGGGAGAGGTTGGAGTGGGTGAGAGGGGTGGAGAGGTTGAGGCGATTGATGTCTCGACGGCAGTTGGAGATGAAGAGGTCGAGGGAGGGTAGGAGGCCTTGGGGTGGTGTCCAGGAGGAGGGGGTGTGTTGGAAGCGGGAGAAGGGGTCAGTAGAGGGAGGGTTAGGTTCACGGTTAAAGAAGTAAGCGTGGAGGCGGAGGCGGCGGAAAAACTGCTCTATGTCCAAGCGTGAGCGGTATTCGTTGAAGCTCAGCAGGTCTGGCAGCATCTGTGAAGGAGAAAACAGAGTTAACATTTCGGGTGCAGTGACCCTTCCTCAGGACTTGAATAAGTCTTGAATATACTCTATGACTGAGCATCCATCACCCACTGGAGAATTCGTAAGATTTACATGCCTCAGAATGAAGACTTTCTCCTCATCTCAGTCCTCAGTGGTTGACACTTTAACCTAGAAGATACCTCACAGTTCAAGATGCTGTGGCCAAGGGAAACATCCTCAGTGCATTTTACCGTGACCAATTCTCTAAGTATCTTATCCATCTCAATGAGATCACCTTTCAATCTCCTGAACCACAGAGATCAATCAAAAATAAAATTGAACATGATTCGCCACCAGCATATTTCAAGTTACTGGCATGGACCAATTTTACTTTTAATATGTTCACCTGCCAACAAATGGGAAAGTCTAGAATTTTCAATAAAAATGAGTTAACCTGTAGCCCTTTTAAGTCTTAATCTTAAATCAAGATAAGACATGTGCATAAAAATGTTCTCTTCCTGCTGGTTGGAAGTGTGTTATGTGAAATGAGTTTGAATAGTCTTCTCACATTTCATGATGGACACAGCCCACAGTGTAAAACTGTTTCAAATTCAGCATAAATTGGTACTGAATAGCCAGTTTTCAAACAGCCACAATGATGGCTGGTGTGGGAAGATGCATTAATACAGCCAAAAAAACAATCTTTTTGGGGCTGCAACAGGGGCACATTAATAAGAAGGGCTGTGTCTGATGTGGGAGAGCTGGATGCTGAATTCATCAGTTCAACGCTGCTGAGCACAAAGCTGGCTCTAATTCTTAGTTTATGTATATATATATATAAGTGAGAGTCATTCTAAGCTTTTAAGTGATGTTGAAATAACCTTGTTCTCATTTGATAGCATACAGCCACTTGTACTGCCCACAAATTACTTTGTTTGGAACTTGGCCACGTTAGACTTGCTCTGTTCAGCCAATAATTGAATTAAACATTGAGCTGGTTGCTCCAATAAATTTCTTTGCTGTACAAAATCTGTCCACATAGGCAGTTCTGGCACCCATCAATCTGAGACTGCTTTAATGTTTTGTTGCAAAGCCATGTTTTCAATGAAAACTAACAATTTTTAAATTCATTTGTGGGATACGCGTGTCACTGGCTTGGCCAGCGTCTGTTGCACATCCCTACATACCCTGGAAAAGGTGGTGGTCAGTTGCCTTCTTGAACCATTGCAGTTCTTGAGGTGTCAGGTCACCCTCAGTGGTGTTAAGAAGGGAATTTGAGAATTTTAACCCAGTGACTTTGAAGGAAGGGTGACATAGTTCCAAGTCAGGTTGGTGCGTGGATTGGGAGGTAAGTTGAAGAATTGTGATAATCCCATTCACCTGCAGTCCATCTCCTTCTAGATGGTAGATGTCATGGATGATCAAGGTGCTGTCTAAGAAGAACTTAGTGAGTTCCTGAAGTGTATCTTGTAGATGATACACAGTGCTGCTATTATGTGTCAGTGGTGAAGGGAGTCAATTTTGAAGGTGGTAGATGAAGTTCCAATTGAGTAGGCTTTTTTGTTCTGGAGGTGGTATTCTTCTTGCCTATTGTTAAAGCTGCACTCAGCCATGTGAATGGACAGTATTCTATCCTGATAGACGACCTCATAAATTTGTTGGGGTGGAACCACCAGTTGAATTTTCAAAGAGTAAAATGACATTCCAGTGAGTTAAAGCAACAGCTGTTAAAATAGCTAAACGTTTGCATCGCTGGACCTTGCACATTACAAAGTCAGTAAAATTGAGTCAGCCTGTCCTGAAAACCACATTAAAAATTCTTATCAATGACACTGGATGAATGTGAATGGGCCATCTTCCATTCGAAAAGAGCCCAGATAATCAGCTACATACTCAACTAGGTGTGGGACAAGCAATTAAGCAATCACTTTGGATAATGGGTTTTGGCCAAGAAATAATTTTTTCCACTCATAATCTGTTCAAATCGAAACCATGCACCTAGAATGAACTTACTATGACCATATTTGGGTAACTGGTCATTAGTGATAGAGGATTATGTGGTACATCCACTGTGCCACGTTTGCTATTTCAGAAACTCTTTATTGTCGGACAACAGCACAGAAACCGAAGAGCTGCTGAAGAAATAGGATACTTGATTGGGGCAATACATCGGAACTCTTGCATCTAGCCAGCAGATTTGCTGTCTGTTGGTTTGACCATTCACTTTCTGCAGGCAGTGACTTCAAAGAATTCCAGAATTCTGATGTATCACTGGAGAAAGCTAAATTATCCATTAACATCGGTAAACCATCTCATCATTGAGTACTAAGGAACCATCGAACCCAGTGTGGATCGTGTTCAAAAATGATTGAGGTTGGTGAGTGGCAAAAATAAACTCTTTATTGAGTGTCCGCAGTAGCACAGTTCGAGGCAGCAATGAAATCCAAAGTACAGTTTTACAGTAGCCTCTTTTATATACAGTTTTTACATACGTTAAAGTTTTAGCACTGTGGTGTCAAATAGTTGTATCTATTGTACACAATTTTGTGTGACATCTGTCCTAGGGAAGCAGGAGATGGTTTAAGCACTTGCTAAATGCTGGTTGTTACTCCTTATGGGATTAGAATGACTGTCCAGTTTGAGTTTGCATAATTAAGAGATGTTAGTCCTTTTGTCTTTAAAGTTAATAATGTTAGCAAAAATACCAGACCTAAATGATCTAAATAAGTGAGAAATTATATGTGTATTAAATAAAAAGTATAGTGGATATTAAACTGATCTCCCTCAGCTGGATCATGAGATTTCATCTACTGTTGGCAGTCTTGACAGTTCTTACACATTCATTCATGCGGTTTCATGGAAGCGTTGTTTTGATAGTTAAGTTTCTTAAAGGGGGTAGCGGTCCTATTTAATGAGCATCTAAAAGTATAACTTCATACGTTTGTACAAGATGGTAGCCCTAAATATAAGTTAAAAATAGGTAGTACAGCATTATACAAAATAGGTAGTAAATAAGGACATTTCAAAGAGATAAACAGCAGCAGACTGTAGGGACAAGCTGGTGGAGGAAACTGTTTGATGTCCTGCAACCTATTCAGGTCGGGGAGACGTTTGCTAAAGGATAATTAATATTATAATCTGTCCGTAGTTTCAAGTGAGTTATGGAGACACAAAGGTGGAGATGGCATTGTTCTTAGTAGGTTACAGTATTAACACCTATTCAGGGGTAGCCTTTGATAGAGAGACAGGCCTTAACACTGCTTGCAGCATGGGGCCGATAAGAATTGAAAGGTGTAAAGAAACGTTAATGGGTTAGAAGGGATGTTTAATTTAGTTTATTGTGTAAGAGTAAAATGTACTACAAAAACGTGGTTTTATGAGTGAGTCAATGGAAATACGATATAGTAAACATACAGCACCTGTGAGCGAGTTAGTAAAGAGAATCATAATGCAATATCTCACAGCAGCCTGAAAACAGCCAAGTTAACACTTATATGTATATTCTAACTTTAACTAGACCTTTATAGCTACTTAATCTATGGTCCTGTGGAGTTAATGTGTGCATGAAAGTAAGCATATTTTTATTATTTAATTTGAAATGAGTGTTAAATACAATAAATATTGTTGTCTTTTTATAACCCATAAAAGGAAACATGACCTGTACAGTCACAGTTCATGAGCAGTTAAACACTCACTGAATTGGCAGGCATATCTGTTTAAAAAAAAACAGAATGCAATCATATGAAGAACATTTTACCACTCCTCACCTGGTCATCCTAACTTTATGGGTTCCCGTTAGTTCAGAAGAAAGAGAATCAAGGAAGTTAGAAGGTAGGAACATTGGGAATAATTTTGTACTCCTACTCCTACTACTCCTTTTCTGCTCCTTGCAATGTATAGCACTGGCAGAGAAATGATGGGTACACTACATATGATTTCCACCTACTCATTTAAATAAAGTTATTGAATTTTACAATGTAGGAGAAAGCCATTCCATGCATCATGCCTGAAGAATCCATTCATTTACTCCCTTCACTTTATACTTACAATTATTTTGAAATATTAGTTTTCCAATGGTTCCCCACTTGCCTCTAAAGCTATTTTAGATACTGCTTTCTCCACCTTTTCCAGTAGGGCATTCCATGTCATAGCTTCCCTGTAAATTTTATGAAGAAATTCTCCTAGACTTACTTTTGCTAATGATCTTAAACTTGTACCCTTTAGCTATTGATTCACAAATCAGTGGAAATAACTTTTACTGATTTTATGTCAATGAACCAACCTTACAGCTGTTTGCTCTTCCTTTCTTGATGGGATCTTTAATCTGTTTTCATTGCTTATCTACGTTGGTGTATCCTTGTCTTTTCTGTCTACTGCTTCATTTAATTAATTTATAGGTAATTTATTTTATTCATCCTCTCCAGGTTTCCCTTTATGTGCATATTCCACTTCGGATCTTCATTAGCTCAAGTGTTGTTTCACAAGGTTATGATTGGAGTCTTTTGGCTGACCCTTCAGATTGTTGACACTATTCCTGTACCTTTGTCTCATTATTATATAAACCAGTCATAGAATTTCAAAAGGACACTTGAAGTGTAATGTGGTAGTGTCTTTACCTCTGAGTCAGAAAGTTCTGGGTTCTAGTCCCATCTGTCCTAAAGGTGTGCCACAACATGTCTGAACAGGGTGATGAAGTTTCTTTTACATGTAACCGAGTCACAATCTGCTTGTGTCACCAGTTTCCACATCTGTCTTCTTCTTTTATGATAACGGAGTGATGTATTTGTTTTCATGGGTCCTGTTCTTTTATAAAAATTTGCATTTGTTGGCTTCAGTCATTTCTTTTTCCAAACCCAACATCTTTGTTCCCATCTCCCATCACAATCACAATCTGACTCTCATATTTAATTAATTTGTCAATCCTGTCATATATTAGGTCAACCTCCTCATTTGGCTATTTGCTTCTGGGCATCCATAGTTGAATGATAATGATGTTCACTGGTTGCCCTTTTAGTTTCACCAGTATCAGTCTATCTGTTTCACATTTTACCTCACACGCTATTTCTTTGTCGACTACGTACTGCTGCTCTTGTCCTACCGAGTTTATCATTCTCACTCAATCACTCATAAAGTCACCTTCTCGTATCAATCACATTTCATACCATCCCATGATCGTTACTTTTTCTTTTCCATTTCTTGCTTTAGGTTCTCTAATTTATATTTTCTGCTCGTTGTTCATGCATCCCATGCTCCTAATCATTTTTTATCACTGTGCTTGCTGGATTTAGCTGGATGGCTTCACATCCATCCTTGCTGTGTGTGACCTCACTCATCCTTTGATAGAGGGTCCCTTCTACCCTATTGGTGGTTATTTGTGCTGATGCTTGGTCCTTTTCAGTGGACGTTCACTGTTTCCTTCCAGTTGATTTAGTTGCTGAAAATTTGACCTCAATTTTTGTTTTAAAATATAGAATCCCTACAGAGTGGAAGGAGGCCATTTGACCCATCAAGTCCACACCGACCCTCTAAAGAGCACCCAGAGGAAACCCACATAGACAGTCACTCCACAGTGGAATCGAACCTGGGTCTATTCTGCTGCGAAGTGACACTGCTAACCACTGACTCACCGTGCCACTCAGAAGGGAAAAATCAGCAAGAAATATTTGTGTAATCATAGGAAGAATGGAACCGGAACATGTACAAGAATTTATGTATTTGGAGAGCATAATACCTGTAGAAGAGATAGTGGGAACTGTCGATGCTGGAGTCTGAGATAACAAGGTGTGGAGCTGGAGGAACACAGCAGGCCAGGCAGCATTAGAGGAGCAGGAAAGCTGACGTTTTGGGGTCTGGACCCTTCTTCAGAAATGGGGGAGGGGAAGGGGCTCTGAAATAAATAGGGAGAGGGGTTGCGGTGATAGAAGGTGGATAGTGGAATGGATAGGTGGGAGAGAAGATGGACAGGTCAAGGAGGCAGGGATGAAGCTAGTAAAGGTGAGTGTAGGTAGGAAGTGTGGGTGGGGGTTGATCAATGAGGTGGGAGGAGTGGATAGGTAGGAGAGAAGATGGACAGATCAAGGAGGTGGGGATGAGACGGGGGCTGGTTTTGGGATGAGGTCGGGGGTAGGGAGATTTTGAAGCTAGTAAAGTCCATATTGAGACCATTGGGTTGTTTCCAAGGCGGAATGTGAGGTGCTGTTCCACCAGTTTTCGGGTGGCAACATTGTGACACTGGAGGAGGCCCAGGATGTAGAAGGAAGTTACAAAGATATATTTTAAAAAAGGATAGCAATGGGAAAGACCATATTTAGCAAGAAGAGATGGTCACCAACCAGAAAGTCGCAAAAGCAGCTTAAGAAACAAATTGTAAAGAGCTTAACTTGACATTGTTTTGTATGGAGGCAGAACATGGATCTTAATGAAGGCAAAGATGGGCTTGCAATACAGTTTTGAAATCTAGGTCTGAAAGAGAATGGAAAGGATTTGTCAGTCAGAAAAAGGAACAAATAATGAAGTGCTATGGAAAGTGAATGAACAGAGAAATTTGTTGAACATAATGAGGAAAAGGCAGGGAACTGGGTAGGACGCATTTTAAAGGAAACAGACATATAAGAGATGTTATAAACGGAAGATTACAAGGAAATATAGGAAAATGAAAAAAAGAGAACATCAATTTTGGATGGTTTTAAAATTGCAGCAAGCACTTGACAAATGAAGAGAATACTACAGCATAGAAAGACGCAAAAAGACTACGATAAACCTGCTTTTGTGCAGAAAACATGATGATGATGATGCTAGTAAAATTTCTTCATTTTGGATATCTCTTCTAGATCTTTATCTTTTAGGCAGAAGAGATTACTTGTTACTAAAATATCGTTGTAGTGAATCTTTTCTGCATACTGTCGATGACCTTGGCAGCCTTCCCAAAGGAAGGCACTCAAAGTTGACGCAGAATTTTAACTGTGCCCTAATGAGTGATGTTTATAGATTTAGTGTCCCCTCGACAGACTAAATGTTGGACTAATCACCTTAAATTCAGCAATTGCGGAGGCTATCAATTGACTCCGGGGATTTGCATCTGATGAATAAATAAAATAGATTTAGCATTATTTCTTTGCTTCTCTGTGCAATCCCCTACATACAAAATTTCGGACGTCATAATTTTTATCATGCTTTATCACATTGTTCTCGAATTTTCAAAACTTGTGTAACTGTTTAAAACCTGCCATTCCTGGAATGCATTGGGCTGAAATTTACTATAAAAATAATGGTAAAACTACTGATATGCACTGCTATTTAGGCATCAAGTGGAGCAAATTCAGTTGAGTGTAAATGCACTATTAAATGCAACAATCCAGAAGTTGACATGGGCACTCCTTTCATAAGCCACATGAAAACAATATCCCACTGCTCAGTTCCCCATTCAGTACATCTTATGCCAGGATGTTTCATCACTAATGTCATAGATATGGACTAAATATATAAGCAAATGTTACAACCTGTCCATTTCGGTCTAAGAGCACTTAACGATACCATGGTATGCCTTAATTAAGCTGAATAATGCTGTTGCATTGAAAATTAACTCCAACAAATGAGGAGAGACATTTCTTTTGCTTTCAAATGTCATTTGACAATTAAAATGGGAAAATACCGAATTGTTTTCTTTCCAGTTTGCCACTTAATCCATTTTATTCTCTGTCTCTGTATTTTCTGATTTGTTTTTGATTTTCCACTGAATTTATTATTTTGATTTACATTTTCCAGTTTGAACTTCATTCTATTCATTATGAATTTATCACAACTGCAGTGAAAACAGGCTATTAATGTTTAACTTTCATCATTTGAATTTAATACCTGAGATTTTCAAGGGCGAAAACTGGCTTTGACAGCAATCCTTAAATTTGTGCAAGACCTCGGCTAGACTGAGAACCTACACTGGGGGACTGTTACAGATTAAGGCTCCAACTTCGGTTCTGGTCTCTTATGAGAAGTAGCCGGTTCAGTTACCACTTGTGGGGATTTTAAGCAAGTGGTAAATGCTTCTTGCAGCTGGATGAATACCCAATCCCTTGTATAGAGGAATTATACGCAGAGCTGGCAGGAGAGGGTTGGGGGCTGTCCTTAACGAAGCTGGACATGAACTATGCATACTAGCAATTATGATTAGATAAGGATTCCCAGAAGTATGCCACAATTAATACCCATGA
Organism: Rhincodon typus; assembly: GCF_021869965.1. Classification (NCBI taxonomy): domain Eukaryota; kingdom Metazoa; phylum Chordata; class Chondrichthyes; order Orectolobiformes; family Rhincodontidae; genus Rhincodon; species Rhincodon typus. Next base: position 57,085,546 of record NC_063345.1, on the reverse strand, counting down.
GAGTTTGTACCAATATACGAGACTGCCATTTGGGATATTGTCAGCCTGCACAATTTTTCAGTGGATGCTGGAAAATATTTTACGAGGTCTACCCCAGGTCGCCATTTATCTAGATGATGTGCTAATAACAGGGATGACCAATAAAGAGCACTTAGAGAACTTGGGCATAGTACTTCAATGTTTCTCCCATGTGGGTATATGCCTTAGAAGGGAAAATGCATATTTGAGGCACCCAAGTCATTTACTTGGTCTGCAGTGTCAATAACACCAGGTTAAACCTGTTGGAAGATAACGTGAGGGTGATCAAAAGTGCCCTGATTCTCACTTCTGTACCGGAGTTTAGTCTTTCCTTGGGCTGGTGAATTGTTACAGAACAGTCATACATAACCTGGCATCTATCCTGGCACCTTTGCATCAGCTCCTAAAAAAGGCTCAGCCTTGGAAATAGTTCCATAGCCAAGACATAGCCTTCAGGCAAGTGAAGAAACAGCTACCGTCCTGGAAAGTGCTGGCCCACTGTGATCCCAAGCAAGATCTGGGATTGACATGCAATGCCTCCCCGTATGGCATCGGGTAAGGATTAGCTCATACATTGCCCAATGGAGAGGAAAGCCCATTGGCATATGCATCCAGGACTTTGGTTAAAGCAGAGCATAAATACAATCGGATTGAGAAGGAAGGTTTAGCAGTTATATTTGAGTGAGGAATCTCCACCAATACCTTTACAGATGTTAATTTATACTAGTTATGGACCACAAACCCGTGTTAAGTCTATTTGTAGAGGACAAGGCAGTGTCACCCATAGCTTCAGTCCGAATTTAGCAGTGGGCTCTAGTATTAAGTGCGTATAATCACAAGTTGGAACACAGTCTGGCAAGTCAAGTAGCAAATATAGATACATTGAGCCACCTCCCACTGGCAGATATACCATCAATGGTATCGCCACCGGAACAGTCTGTAATGGCTTTGAAGTTTTTGGACACACTTCCAGTCATAGCTGACAATATTAGACTTTGGATACAGAAAGATTTGGTCCTGGCAAAACTGAAAGAGTTGGTGGTGATGGGGGAAACCAAAGGGCCGTCACAACCAGAATTGAAGTCTTTCTGGACCTGGAGAGACCAGATCACAAGAGAGGCATATTATAGTGGGGACCAAGAGTGATTGTTTCCGGCAAAGTACTGGATGATCTCCACCAGGATAATCTGAGGGTTTCCAAAATGAGGTTGTTGGTGAGAAGTTATGTCGGGAAATCAGGACTGAATGCTGGCATAGCCACATTGGTCGGGCAGTGCCCAGAGTGCCAACAAGGACAAAAGTTACCACCAGCAGATCCCCCACATTCGTGTGAATAACTGGGTAGACCTTGGACTTGGCTACTTGTTGACAATGCAGGCCCTTTCATGGGCTCAACGTTCTTAGTCATTGTGGACACCTATTCAAAGTGGCTGGACGTGCATTCGTCAAACATGGGGATGACAATAGAAAAACCGCGCGCACCTTTTGCAGTACATGGACTCCTGGAAGCGCTGGTCACAGATAATGGGTCTTCATTTACCAGCAGGAACTTTGCGTTCTTCCTAAAGTCAAATGGTATTCATCACTAAAGGACAGCTCCATACCACCCATCGTCCAATAGTCCAAACTTTGAAGGCAGGCTTAAAGAAATAGCTACAGCTTCACGAGATACCAAACTGTCCCGGTTCCTTCATAGGAGCAGAGAGGCTGACGTTTCGGGCCTAGACACGGTTGAGGGCGTTCTCGACCACTGAGGGGGGGGGAGTTACGGTCCTTGAACCTCTCCCCTCCTCCCACCTCAAGCCGCACCTCCATCTCCTACCGACTAACCTTATCCCGCCCCCTTGACCTGTCTGTCCTCCCTGGACTGACCTATCCCCTCCCTAACTCCCTACCTACACTCACCTTTACTGGCCCCATCCCCACCTCTTCGACCTGTTTGTTTCCTCTCCACCTAACCTCTCCTCTATCCATCTTCTATCCGCCTCCCCCCTCTCTCCCTATTTATTTCAGAACCCCCTTCCCCTCCCCCTTTTCTGATGAAGGGTCTAGGCCCGAAACGTCAGCCTCTCTGCTCCTATGATGCTGCTTGGCCTGCTGTGTTCATCCCCCCCTGCACCTTGTTGTCTCGGATTCTCCAGCATCTGCAGTTCCTACTACCTCTGTCCCGGTTCCTGTTTGATTATAGAACTGCCCCTCATGCAACTTCAGGGATAGTTCCAGTAGAGTTGATAATGGGGGAGAATTCTCTGCAACAGGTTAAGTCTAATCTTCCTAGACCTGGGGTGGGGATGGGGTGAGGTTGAAACAGCATCAGGAATGTCAATGCTTGACACAAGACTCCACAAAACGAGAGAGACAGTTTACTTCAGGGGATGAAGTTTGGTGCTGTAACCATGGAAACGGCCCTGACTGGGTAAGGGGCATGACCTACATGAGGTCAGGCCCAGTGATATATATAGTTTGGGTAGGTATGACAGTTCTGAACAAGCAAGTGGACCACATGAAAGTTGCAAATTCGCAAACAGTGTAGGAGCAAAGTGTGCCCGGCTCCTTTACTGTCTTTCAGATTGTTCCGGAACCCATGGATTCTCCCTCTCCATCAAGCATTGAAGATACCTCAGAATCTGAAATAGACATAGTGAATGTCACCGCCTCGACACCTTTGCTACATGAAGAGGAAGATGGATTTCTTCCGAGACGCTCTGGGTGCAAGAGGCAAGCCACTGTGAGTTACACACTGTCTGTATCAGAGGCAAACTTGGAGGAACTTGACCATGTGCTAAAATGCCCCAGGAGGGGCTACAAAGAAAAAGAACTGGTCTATGTCCCCAGGCTCAGAGGGGGAGGGATGTAGTGATTGTAACAAGGTCAGCCAGGTGGACCTCATAGAATATGAATTCCCTGATTGGGGCTGTTAATCTGGTCCAATCAGGGAGCTCTGGCTGACAGATATAAACAGGATGGCCAGACGCTCTGTTCACTTAGGGAGCTAGTTCTAAGACAGCTTGGGCAGCACGGTGGTTCAGTGGTTAGCACTGCTGCCTCCCAGTGCCAGAAACCTGGGTTCAGTTCCCCCTTGGGCAACTGCCTGTGTGGAGGTTGCATGTTCTCCCTGTGTCTGTCCTCCTAGTGCTCGGGTTTCCTCCCACAGTCCAAATACATGCAGGTTAGGTGGATTGGCCATGCTAAATTGCCCATAGTTTTCAAGGGGTGTGGGATTGGGTCAGTGTGGACTTGTTGGGCCAAAGGGCCTGTTTCCACACTGTTGGGATTCTATGGATATTATCTTATCTTTGCAGTGTCATGGACTTTCCACGTATAAGTAAAAGGTGACTTGACAATGGGATACCTGCCTCTGTGGAGTTATTTTGCAACTGCCTCTGGCATATTCTTGAGACACACTCACTTTTTTAAGCTTATTACCTATGTTTGTGCGTGTGTGTTTGATGTCACATTATTTTTGGAGATTGTAGGTATAAAACGTCTCTTTTTTCACTTACAGATTTTGTGTGGATTGACATCTTAATTTTTATCTAGTTAACTAAGCTTGGATGAAGCGAGATTGATGTGTGCTCAAAAAGAAATGAAGATATTTGTTGCAAATGACTGAGACGAGGTTAACAAGTGAAAAAGTAGCACACTTCCTGATCTGGTTTTTTATAAAGTTTTCAATGATTAGTTACGGAAATACACAGTTGCTTGCCATGATCAATCAGGTCCAAGATGACCTATAGATGGTGCTGTGCCATTTCACATTCTCATTGCAGCAACTTTCATTTATGGAAATTAAACAGGTGAAATCAAGTCGAACAAAAGTTGTATTTCACTGACTATAGCAAATATTGGCCAGTTGTGTACTTCCTGGTGAGGAAAGGCACTAAAGATTTTCCCTGAACAGACTCTCACATTATTTTATGTGATCACTGTCATAAAATCATGTAGCAATTCCAAGTAATATTTACTGTAAAAAAAATGAACAATATAATTCAAAACTGAAAATATTAAATGTAAATGAAAAATGACGTTGGAAGACAAAAGCAAGGGGGAAAATCCAGGGCAAACACAGTAAAAGTTTGATGTTTTATTTAAAGCGTCAAAAAAAGTAGTTGGTAAATAATTTAACCATGAGTATAAATCTACTACTGAGTTCTAATCTTCCTTCTCAGTATAATATAATGTTGATGTTCAGGATGCAGGAAATATCTATGGTGTAGGATTTGAAGTGGACTACACTATGTCACCACACAGCTTAATCCCTTACATTTGCAGAATAAGGTACCAGGATGAAATCTATACAAAGACCAAGACCTTTAATGGCAAATGATTGCCACAAATGAGAAGTTGTGGCAAAATACAGTGATAATAATGTTACCATCATGTGAAGTGTAAAGGTTTTCCTGATGGCTTCTGTGAGGTTGAAATATCAGACCTTAAAGTTTCCAGTATCTTCAATCAAATACACCCTCCGCGCCTTACTGGGAACTTAACTACTTAAGGAACATCTGCTAAGCTGTAAATGGTGCACACATGCATTGACTGATGATAAAAGGACAGTCAATTCATCTCAATGGCTGTAACCTTTCACAAAATATTTAACCGTCTCTGCTTTTTGTTTGTTCTGGTATGGTGGACGCTTTCAGAAGTGATGTGCTGTTTGATGAGCAGTTACATAATGGTTAACTCTCCATCTGGAAAGACAAGCTGTGAATGAATCACAACAGGCAGATATAGACAGAATTGGAAGTGGGCGGACAGATGGTGTGTTATCTTCAGCACCAAGAAGATCAACTCAAAAACTCTGTCAAGAAAGATTAGGTATAATGTTGCACACCTACCTCTACTTTATAAACACTCATCAGTTACTACATTCAACTTCTCAGCTTGATAATCACATCTGATCTGTGCTCGGCCAACCAAGTGTTTGAGACAGTTGGAAAATTGACAGAAAAGTCTAAGAAAATACTTATTCTTGAGATGTGGGCAGCAATGATGAGTCAGAACTTATTGCTCATCCCTAGATGCCTTGAAGGCATCAAGGGTCAACCATTTAGTGTGACTGAAGGCACCTGTATTCCAGAAGACAGCAGGTTTCCTTCCTTGTTGAAATTAATGAAGCAGGTGGCTTTTTCTGAAACTCTGACATCTTTCAACAAAAATTTCTGATGCATTTCTTTGGTGATTGTAATCCTTGACTCTGCCTTCTCAAAACTAAAACGTTGCTAAACATTAAATTTGACATGTATTTGTGCCAAATTCTAATGCTAACAGTATCCTTTCAAGTTAATGTCACCTCTCGGAACGTATCGACCACAAACGTATTGCCTGATCACCAGGCTTTTAAGAAGAATGCCTGCAGTTTGATTCTGCAGTGCTAGTGCTCACATACCTTGTGTAAGCCATGCTGGATGATACCTCAATGGGGGAGTTAACTGAAATGCAAGAAACATCGACCAAAGGCATTCCAATAGGCACGTCCTGATGTTAATTGTCATGTAGTGCAGACTGGACGCCAGTGTTGGCATTTTGGATCTCGAAACTCAAACCTGCAATTTTCCACATAAGCATCAACTAACTATCATTGTGTGTTCCCCGAATGCATGTATCATTACTTGTTTTGGTACTCTCCCAGTTTCTACAGCATGCCTGGTGGGAAGCAGTTGAAATTCAGTAAAGGTGACCGTAATGGCTTTTGGAGGATGGCTTTGATCTCCGTGGATCCAGAAGGCTCAGCTTTGGATTACACGATCTTAGCATTAATGGCAAGAATCTGGGCAGTCAGAATGGCAGTGCTAGCAGGGTAAACGTCACCACTGAGCCATTAACAGTTTACTAGGGCATGTCAGAAATCCTATTCATCCATTCGAAGACAGATTGATGGATAGCTGGCGTTTGCATTCATGTGTGGCAACAAGCTAAGTTTGTATGTTTCAGAAAAGTTTCAGTAAGTTTCAGAAAACTGACATGCATAAGAGTAAACTGAGCATCCCCTGAAGAAACCAAATATGCAGTACCGTCATTTGGTTCTATGAAGGAAGTTGAGACATTGACCATAAAACACTGCACGATATTGTCTACTAGTATATCAGTAAGGTTGTCCACTTCTGCTGCCCAATGAAGGATGGGATCAAAGCCCTGTACTATATCAGTAGGAGACTGCTTCATGTTCCTTGATTATGCACAGTTATATCATTGCAGACCTGCCAGTATACAAAGTATTTCAGTGTCAAATGGACATCCACATACTGCACTTTGTGATGTTCCTAAGTATTAAGGACTCCTCTCAATTATGCGCACTGTATTATGATCGCCATCAAGACTGAGAACTTTAAAAACATATATGAAATGCTCAATACCAATATAAATGATCACATGACAAGGCTTCATATTCAAATACAGTACCAAAGCAAGTAAATTAAAATTAGCATCGGCTAATCATTACTTGATAGACAACAAATGCATAAGGTAAATATATCCTGCGTTAGCTTCCTAATATGATTGGAAACCCCATACACCATTTATCTGTTACACTGCATGCTCCACAGAATTGTCATCTTTAGAGGATCCAATCCACAGGCACTCTCAATTCCAACAGGCCTTTTTCTCTAGATTTTCTGAGTTTTAATGTCCTGAGCCTGACAAAAGTCATTTCCATCAGATTTCCAAGAATCCTTGCCCTGCCTTCTAATAACATGGCCCATTCTGGTAAATCCTCTTGCTGGTCACACAGCTCCACAGCTCCCATCTCTTCAACTACAGAATGTGTTCCCACAAGTATTGGGATTTCTACTTCAAATGCATGACTAATTTAAGAAGATACAGACAGTCCATCAGCAGCTAAAATATCTAAGCTGACGAACTGTCAGCAGTGACACTGTGAAGGTAGTCCTTCAGAAGAAAAAACTTCACCTCAGAGCTGATAAAGCAGGAAAAGTTGTGCGGCCAAGGAAGAGAGTAAAAGCTAGCCATACTGGGAGGCAACAGTGTTCTTGGATGAGAGGCAATTGTGGGAAAGAAGAATTTGGCTGATGTGAACATCCAGGACACTGTAGAAAAAAGAATTAGCTGATCAAATGATAAAACAAAAGCAATGGTATAGTCTAGAATCCATGAAACCGCATGAAAGAAAATTCTTATTTTAACAGCATAGTCATCTTTCATGATGGGCAATCATGAATTTAAAGATCCAAATGAATAGTTGACATTTTGGGAGACTGCCTGTGGGTGCAATGGAAAAGTTCTGCTGTGAAGAAAATACAAGTGTAAAGGTACTCCAGATATGGTAATGGACCAGTTACCTGGTATAGCAGGAATGACATCCACTCCAGAGGACATCCAATTGATACAAGATCGTCCACGAAACAAATAGTTCACAGATCAATCAAGGTCAAAATCAGAATCCAAATCAATGTTCCTCAAGCCAAAGACCTACAAATCTTCCCAGTAAGAAGGGAATGCATTCTTGAATAACTGTGCAACCTAAAATGGCCTGTATTTGTGAAGTAACAGACTTGGTGGAAGATGGGGAATGGGTAACTATAAAAGTATTAATATGTATGAATGTTGTATATGAGTAGTGGGGAGAAAGCTTGCGGGGGGAAGTGTTATATATGTAATGGTTCTGAAAGAGTTAAAGTGGAAGCTGCATGAAGTCCCATCAATCTGGTGATGTCACAGAGTCTTTGGGTGGCAGGTCAGTCAGTGCTACACAAGTTCTCAATGGAGTTATAAATAGTACCTCTGGCTTCTGATGGCCTGATGTAATTTTTTTTTCTAAAAAGCCGAAGTAAATTGTACCTATTGCTATCACGCCAGAAATTATTTCTCGTTATTTAAGGTAAGTGCCTCTTCTTGTTGAGACTCACCAGTGATCTATCCTTCACTACCAATAACTAGGCAGGCCCCTACACTCAGCATGGAAAGGAGGATTGTGGGAAAATTCTGGTTCAGCCACTTAGCGCCCAAGACATCAAGTGATGAGGTTGTAATATTTTGATCGGTATGTAAGGCTGATGGTGCAGTTGGTAGGATATGAAATTTGGAGATATGTTTATTAAGTTGACCACATGTAGGAAGCCAATGAACTCTTTACCCATTGCATCTAAAACCTCCAGACTTTACTCCAGGGAATTTTATTTTTTTTTCACTTATTCACTCATGGAACATGGCCATGCTGGCCAGCATTAATTGCCTATCCATATTTATCTTTGAGATGGTGGTGCTGAGTTGCTTTCTTGAAATGCTGCAGTCGTTGTGCTGTAGGTAAACCCATAATTCCCTTTTAAATAACTTTTGATCACCTGCAAAGACTTGTTATTCAGCCTGTCTACATGCCGCTCAGACCAGTTGTACTATCTTTTGATCTCTCCGCCTATAAATTCTGTGCCTGTGTGCTTCCCTCCACTTCATCTGATGAAGGACCAGCATTACAAAAGCTATGATTTCAAATAAATCTGTTGGACTATAACCTTGTGTCATGCGGCTTCTGACCTTGTTTGCCCCAGTCCAAAACCGACATCTTGACACCATAATTCCCTGAGAGACGGATTCCAGGATTTTGACCCAGCAACAGTGAAGTAATAGAGATATATTTCCAAGTCAGAAACAAAAACATAAATTGCTGGAGAAACTCAGCAGGTCTGGCAGCATCTGTGGGAAGAAAGCAAATTTAATGTTTCAGGTTTAAGGTAAATTTCTTCCACAAAGAGATCCATGCAATATCAGAAAGATTTAGAGCACACCCTCTCCCTTGTTGTGTCACAAATCCATTTTATGTCAAGGTTCACTAAACAATTTTAGAACTGGTGCACAAGATTACACCTCCCCATTAAAAGGTACACATTGGTTTTAAATAGTGCAATGCTAACTTTAAGTTGTGCTAGCTCAGCACAAGCTTGGCAAATATCCATGATGCATGTGCTCCTGTGGTATCTCTTCTTGCTCAATGTCCCGAATATGCCTTCATTTAGGACTTCCTGACAACCAGGGGAAATAAACCTTCATCAGTTTTCACCTCTCTGGCTCAAAAGCAGTTGCAGCATGTTTAGCAGAGCTCTATCCGAAATCAGCGAACAACATAGATTGAGGATTACAGTGAGACCGTTCTGATTTGTATGGTCCCGTTCTGATTTGTATGGTCAGCTTCTCACAGGCTGAGTGCTCAAAGTATCTGACAAGTTCCACTATGTCTTTGCTTTAACTATTTTGAAACCTCATATAGCAATTCAAAATTTTGTGCAGTGGGGTTATTCCTGTTAACTGGAGTATTCCACAGTGAATGAAAATTAACTTTATTGATAGTGAAAAATAGAACTGGTTTCCATATAAATCATTATGGGAAATTTGGGCTTTTAGAAATCTATGTACTTAAATGAGATACGCACGTTTCATAACCAAAGCTGATTGCATTTCTGATTAGAACAAAATGTATCTCTCTACTCATCTGAGGTGTATTAATGGCATTGATTATTCAAGCAAGCAATATGCTATTGCTCAGTGTCTGTCCCTGATGAAAGTACTGAATCCATGAATTTACCTTCATCATAAATGGAACCTAGTTTCCCTCTGGAGCTTGTTTCATACAAGAAAGGCTATCTCACTTCAATAGATTTATCATCTATGATTGAGTAAACTCATTCAGTGAGTTTCTCCATAGAATTATACGATGTGTACTTGTCTTTTAATTTGTTGCCTTTCCCTTCCGTTTTCTCCACTGGACATAGAATTCTCCAGTCAACAGGGCAGAAAAACAATGCTCTATTTTGTGAACCAAGATTTTATATCTCTGGTGATCAATCCTTTGTTTATTTATTTTGTAAAATATTTTGATTCCCCTCATTATCACCACCATTTGGCCAATTCTGGAAGCTTGCTATATAGAAGATAATTGGTGAGAACACTCTACACCCAAACATACCTTTGTAACCTCCTCCACTGCGGCCACCCTTCAAGAAGTTTGCATTCTCTGAATTCTAGCCTCTTGCATTGTTCTTCTTTTGAAAGCCATGACCTCAGGTGTCTGAGTCTTAAACACTGAAATTGCCCCTCTAAAACTCTTGGCCTTGCAAATTGCTTCTGCTCTGACGAGGCATAGATCTCCTCTGCTAACTCTGTGTGTGGCTTGGTGTCAGTTCTTGCCTGGCACCAGTCCTGTGAAGCACCTTTGGAAGATTTGCAATGTTGATGTCGTTATGTAAATATGAGTGTTTTTGTTGTGAGAAGCTAATAGCAGTGAGAAGTTGTTGGCTAAAGAGCAGTTTTCCATGCTAGCACTGAGAGGGGAGTTTTAGTTTAATAAATTACATTGGTCTTCTAGGCAGTCCTGGAAATATCTATTCCAGGTAGAACTGATCCACTGGAACATTATAAGAAGTTATAATCCCCACAGAGACTGCTACAACTGGCTGGGTTTGCACATTAGAAATCATGGCTGCTGTTCCCAGAGTCATCACAAAAGTTGAAGATTTCAAAAAGTATGCAAGCTTCACTAGTTGAACTAACTTTCAGACCCAGATTCAGATAAAACATGGACCATATAGTTTTCCTTTCTCGGCTGATTGAATTTGAATCCACAAACTGTCCGTCGCTGAGACAGAATGGCTGAAGCTGCTATGCTTCATGCAAGCTGGATGAATCTTTTATCCTCATTTCGACTCCTCATGAATTTGGTCTCTTCAATGCAAAATTTCACCCTCATTCCAGTGCAATGAACCATAGAGAATTTAGGCCTCTATCTGTCCTCCCTCCCAGATCCAGGCAATCTATCCCACCAACCAGTGATTTTCAGTGATATTTTAAGATTTCCTGTGACCCAATCTTTAGAATACATTCCACTGTATTCTCTTCCATGGCAATGTGAATCACATGAACCTGGTGTCCAGGTAGAAATGCTGAGCTGCTAATATTTAGGCCCTGACTGTATCCTATGTTGTAATTAAATGGACATTTCAGAATATACTCTTATATAATGTGATATTCTTAACATTTATTCTTTTCACTGGCACTTGCAATGTCACATTTCGTCTACCAGTATCGCAGTTACCTTTGCAGACGTCTTTGAATGTAGATAATTTGCACCTTCTCCCCAGTAAAATAATTTAGGCTATCCTTTAATCTTTAGCAGCTCCATCATCTAGATCCATGATCAGGCAGATTTTGGCACAAGTTGTATGATACATTTCATCTTGCACTTAGTCCCAAAAGGTAATAATAATGTTCTAAATGTCATAATTATAACAAATATAAGGTGAAATGCATTCAGTACATTCAAAATCATGAATTTTTATTTAATGTCTGTACATTTGCTGTTTTGTCAGTCTCTGCTCAGCATTGCATGATGCAAAGGAATTTTGTAAATAAGGTTTTCCTTTACCAAAAAAAACACAACGCTTTATAGAAAAGCTGTTGATAGAATGTCAATGGTGCTTTGCTCTGCTCCTTAGTAAGGTTGAAACTACACTGTGAAATCTCATACATGCAAAGAAGCAAGGAATAGAAAGGATGTCAACATGATTTATGTGGTGCAACCCTTAAATCTGCAGGACCTGAATTTCAGACCATTTCAATCAGATGATTTCCCCTGTGTGGATCTTGTTGTGAAAGAGTGATACATGGTGGTTTACATTACCTGTTGTTCTGTATAGATGTGCAACTTTTAATGCCAACTTCATTTGTTGGAAATTCAAAGTGCTGTTCACAAACTGTAGGACATGTCTCAAAATTATCTTTTACCATTTTGCTGAGTAATTTGGTAATATTTAACATTTTCATCCCATGAAGTCTTACTGTATGGTAGTACTAATAACAGCATTGATGGCTTTGTAAGCGACTGCTCTGGTTATTTTAATAAATAGGCTAATTTTTTTTCTTTTTTTTACTAATAGGCAAAGAAATCTTCATCCATAAGATTTAAGATTGTTGTTTTTTTTGATCCTGACTTAAATCTGCGAGGAAGAATATATTTTGAGTTTCAACTCATTCAGGTAATGAAGTGTTCAGTGTCTTTGACAGATGCCAACAACTTTATTTAGATTTCGGAACGAGTTCTTGATGCAGCGATAGTTAATGGCTGCAAGTATGCGCCACAGCATCTCCCAGTTGGCCTTGTTAGACAAACAGGTGCTCTTTTATGAGGCTTATCTCTTAGACGTTGCTCAGTAACGGTGATCTCTGTGGAATTGTGATCTGAAGAACAAATACCTGAGACTAATGAGGCTTTTATTTCATCACCACATGTCAGCAGCACATCAAGAACAAAATATCTTAATTGGTGAATCAAGTTAGATTTGACGACCAGCTAGCTTCAGACCATGAGATGTTTTGAAATTGAGAAGAGCTTCTCTATGTTCATTTATGCGTTATTTTGTAAATCCTGGAGCTGATAATCTTCCTTGTGGTAATTTTAGTGTCCATTAGTGCCAAGTTGATGATGTATAACTATGATGATGGATAAAATGCTGCCAAGCAGTAATTGCAACTGTTCTCATTTGCCCACATGGGTTTCACAGGGTGGAAACGGTTTCATGGCAGTGGCTCAAATTTGGCAATTAATTGGGCTGGGGGAGGGGATCTGACTCATTAAGTTTAGGCAGCCTGCAATCATCATACAGAAAGATAGTGGAGCTTGCTGATTGTCCTTTAAAGGCACATTCAGTCCAGAGTTTAATCTGAGAATGTCATGAGAATCAATATCTATTACCGTATACAATCACAACAAAGACAACAGCTGATCCTCCTGCACTGAAGCATCGTCATAATCATACATGAACAAAGGCCAACACATCTAGAAAATTGCATTGGATCTCATTACTATAGTGTCTCTGAATATATACTTACTGAATAGACATGTGCAGCTTTTTCATGAAGGCTGTGATTGTGATGCTGCTATTAGAACGAGGCAGAACACCTTCCATATGAATAATATAACAATGTCAGGACCCCAGATAAAAGAGTTACAAATCAGACAGAATATTCCAGAAGCTGTTGCAGTCTCCCTGTTAAGTCCTTCAAGCCTAGCTTGTGTAAAGAGAAAACCCTTTCACTGTGCCAAAGGGCCTGCTTTATATTAGAACGAGGTTTGAGAGAATGAACTAGTAAAGAAAAAAAAATCATGAAATCAATGAGGACAAATTTGTTGAATGTTGCAACAGCCAAAGGGACTTACAGGAAAATGTTTGAAGGACGAATGAATAGTTAATCAGAAAAGCATGAATTAATCGAGGACAGTCAATGTGGATTTGTTTAAGCTTGTAACTAAGTAACTTGATAGAATCTGTTGAAGAGGTGACAGAGAGGACTATAATTTTCTATCCTACATGGAATTTAGCAAGGCTTTTGATGAGATCCCACATGGCAGACTGGTCTGTAGGTCAAAGGGAGCACGACATTTCTTTTCAAAATCAACTCAATGGCAGGAAGAAAATAGTCAATTGGATTATAGAACGCTAGGATATCTGCGGATATCAGCATGTCCTTGTTCTGTTGGAAAACTTCCTGTTAGCGTGAGTTCCATCACCATTCTTACATTGTTACCAAGTGGTTTACTATGTTAAGAAATCTTTGCATGAACTGATTTTGCATTGCGAAACTCAGTAGCAACCTTAGTTTTCTATTGGCTGATCCTTATTCCATCCTTGCTGAAATGTATCCCAAGAAGCAAATTGGAAAAATCACACATTTCATTGGATGAGGGCCTTCAGCTTGTAAGCATTTTAGAACAGCACTGACCCCCTGCTAACATTCCTTGATCATTTTTCCGTGTAATCAATATGTTAAAAGCAAAATGCTGCAGCTACTGGAAATCTGAAACAAACACAGAGAACACTAGAGAAACTCAGCAGGTCTAGCAGAAATGGAGTTAGCACAGCCTGAGTCCAGTGTAACTCTTCTTCCGAACTCAAGTCATGCACTGCACAATATTGTGTCCCAAATCAGACGGACACACAGAAATTGAGAATTTATGTGGAACACACAATTATGAAAGCAATTGACATGTTGGTCTTCATTGCTAGGGGACTGGAGTACAAGAATAAGGGAAGTATTGCTACAGTTATGTACAACTTTATTGATAACACATCCGGAACACTGTGAGCAGTTTTTGTTCTCCATACCTAAAGAAAGATGTGCATGCCTTGAATGCAGTACAGTGAAGATTCATTTAGTTAATTTCTGGGATGACAAGCTGTCAAGATTAGGCCTATATTCTCTGGAGTTTAGAAGAATTTGAGGTGATCTCATTGAAACGTACAAGTTCTGAAGGGGTCAGAGTGAGAGGTTGACTGCAGATTCTGAAACACAGGGCACAGTTCTGGGATAAACAGTTGATCATTTAAGACTGGAATGACAATAAATTTCTTCACTCAGGTACTCGTGAATCATTGGTATTACCTCCCTGAGAGTTTTGTGAATGCTCCTTTGTTGAATTTCTGTAAGGCTGATGTAAGTAGGGTTTTGGTCCCTCAAGTGATGTGGGGAGCAGCCAAGGAAATCTCCACTGAAGTCAAAGATCATAATGAAGAAAGAAACAAGCTCAAGGGTTCATGAGATCTAGTCCTGCTTCTATTTCCATTGTCCTTAAGTGCTCAATCATCTTTTTACTTATTCCATGATGAATGTCAATACACGATGAGACATAATGGGTGAATGAGTGGTTAAAGGACTTTATAATGAAAAGGAAGGGAGAGCTACGTTGATGGGTCTTGATGTTGTTAGAAACTTTTATTTATTCTTTGTTCCAGTTGCAGTAGCAAACTGAACCTTTGAGCTATCAGAACAATCCTACTAGTGATGCATTTTGTTGTTCCTTCTCCTCTTTGATGCTCTCCTTATGATATGTAATGAACAAATTGATCATTTTCCAATTCCTTCTGCTTTTCATTGTTGTGCAGGATGCAACACAGGAACATTATCTGCTGCTATTCAACATTCCAATGGGTTGTTCTGTAACTGACCTGATGGTCTTGCACTCTTGTAGCATTCCTATATCTCTTCCGTGAGAAATCCTCACAGGTGTCATGAACCAAGCTTGAAGAGGTTGTCTCATGTCTCCTACGGATGAATCCTTAAGTCCCTTTCTGGAAATGTTGCATGTTGCAATATGAAGGCACCCTAAGAACTTCCAAGGTGCAAAACAGCATGACTGCTTCTTGTGGTTGCAAGATGCTGTACGTGACTGGAATAATATCCCTTGTGGTTGTTGATAAAATACCTGACTGTTGTGCCGGTGCTCAGATTGCTCTGTGAGTGCAGTCAATGACAGCTATGGGAAGCCTGTCGGAGATGGGAATGCAGGTAACTGCACATTTTGGTTACTTAAGTCATGGAGAAGTTGAAATGAAATCAATACTTTGCCAAGCAATCCGTCCATTATCTGTAGTATACATTTATGCTTAGCCAGTTGAGAGAAACTCAATTTGTTTTCAGTGACACTCTGGAAAAAAAATGAAGAGCAGTTAAATTGAGGGGCTGATTGTAAAGTGACTGGCAATGCATAGCCAACAAGGAGTAGCTCTCCTTGACGGAGATTGATCGCATCAATGGCTGACTGCCATATCAGGCAGAACAAGTCAAAGAGTTGAAGATATGTCAAGAAAGCTGAAACTCAGTCAGTTTCCTGGAAAACTGGGGCTGGAGGAATTACATTCATCTCCTTGTTTCATTCATTTGCAGTTTGCCCTGCCATGATCTGCTAATCATTTTCACGAGCTTCGATAATTACCAACCCTCTTGTGCCGATGGTCGGACTAATTCCAATGGTCAGGCCCCGCACCCATGGCTAAGTGCATCTCTACTAAACTTGCTAGTGGCTGTGCTTAAGCAGATTGCAATCATGCTTCACTTTTCTGCTATTCCTACATCCTCTGCATGTCGTCAACCTACTTGTTCTTCATTAAAATATCCCCCTCTGTCTCAGTACCTCTCTAGATATTTTAAATAATAAGAAATCTGGGGATAGCGCAGAAAAATGGTATTGAGGTAGACGATTAAATATAGCCTTATTGAATAACAGGGCAGGCCAGACGTGCTGAATGGCGTATGTCTCCTCTTTTTCCTTAGTTCCTATGGAATGTACTTTTCTTCAACTGCTTTAAGGAAACTGGTAGATTGATAGGAAGAAAATGCTGTAGTGAAAACTGTTTAACAGAGCAATGTCTGTATTGTTATGGTTCCAGCTGATGTTATTACAGGACAAGTCAGATCCCAAACTGAAATCTTGCTTCATAGAGCAAAATTTATTTTGGTTTTAAAAAGGGGTCTTTCACTGAAATATAAATATTCAATGCTGCACATTTGGTTTTAACAATAAAGTAGAAGTTAAATATACAAAAGAAATGAAGAATGAAATTGAATAAAACAAATTACAAATGGCACATGTTTAAAGACTTTCAAATACACTGTAAAATACAATCTCATTAATCCCAACAATGATCCTTTACAGTACTCAGACCAAAGAAAAAGTTCCGTTCTCTATCACACATAGAGTTTGATTTAGCAAATACTTCAAATCTGACAGGTTCTTCCTTGAGCCTCCATACAACTGAGCATAGACTTTCTCAGCTTTAAATAGCCCCCTCAGGATTTTGAACAAGCATTCCTGGTCTGGAACTTTAAAACTAAATCACCTCAGCTGGTCTATTTCTTAATGGTTCTAAGCTATTACATTTTTTTTAGAAGGATTTGTTTCATACATTCAGGTCCAGCCAAGAGTTCTGCAAGAGTACTGAAAACAAAAAGGCTTTTTTCAAGCTGTGGGTGATTACCCAATGTCAAAGTAAAGAAAAAACATTTCAGAAACTTCTACCTGAAGACTAACATATAACTGTTTATTTTGTTAGCTCGTATATCTCACCAAAGGGAAACAATACTGCTCTACTCTCCAGAAAGTCTTTCTCTCTCATACTGCATTTTGAAATAAATCACCACAGCTACAGAAATGCATATAGGTAATCATTGTACCCATTAATTGACACACAGACCAAAATTCACATGCCTTGAGCTCAAATCCAAACCCCGAAAGAACTGATATTAAAATATATATGTCACACAACTGATATCACAATATATTGATTCAACAGCCAAAGACTTTCAGAGATTTACAGGAGTTTTTTTGTAAATCTGTAATTTAGTACAAACACCAGTTTTCACCTTCCCCTCCTAGATCTGGATCTGAATCCAGTCTTGGACCCCAAATTTGAAACTATCCTTTTCCAGAAGCAACACCCCTCAGAGAAGAACCCAGTATCCTTTTCATAAAATAAATACACCATCAAATTAACAAAACACCTATTTAACAGACTACAACATTGCCCAACAGGAGCAAAGTGACTAAAAGAAAAATAAAGAAGATGGGAAATCAAGGGAAGGGACAAAATTAAAGTAGTGTTTTGAAGTGAAATGGTACATTCTCACTCTCACGATGCCCACCCACCTCTGAAAGTTTTGTGGCTACTGACTGAAAATGCTTTGAGATCATCACCTCCCTCAGAACATTTTAAACAAAAATAACAATTGAACTGTTCAGATGTGTTATGACACACCATTGGCACAGGTGGGATTATGAATTCCAATTGCCAGGCTTATAGATAGGGGCACTATCACTGGCCCGCTGTGCCACATGAGACCTACCCAAAGAAAGAATGCAGCATTGAACACTTCTTCAAAGAATTCCAATGAGCATCGGCTGTTCTCAATCAACTCTGAGGCTGTTCTTTTTCACCCAGTGTGGGCTCATGTGGTGCAATGGTAGTGTCCCTACCTCTAGGCCAGGAAGTCTGAGCTCAAGTCCAACCTCCCCAAGCGATGTGTAATAACATCTTTGAACAGGTTTTTTGTAAATTCTGTTTAACCCTCAAATGACTCTGCACTTCTATGGCTAATGTTCACAAGGCACCTAGATCTCTGGGATAGTTTCTCAACGTCAGGTATAACTTTACAAACCTTGGTACTCCTTTATCCAGCTTAGATCAGCTTCTCTTCAGTGACACATTAAAATGTCGATATTCTTTTGCTTTTGTGAAACAGCATAAATTGAATGATGATTTCAAGTCCTTCAGGTTATTGTTTCTTTTGCAACTGCGGAACAACTCTTAACCTTGTTCTTGCCAATGGTTAACCATGGCTCTGTTCTTCCTTCTTGAGTTTTTTAGCGATGCATTTGTTTTGAGAACAAAAATACTTCATGACAAAATGTTTGTTAAGAATAATAGGCTCAAACTGGAAGAAACAGGGACCTTGCGAGTTCCTGCTAATTATGCTATTTCTGATAACCAACACCTGATAATGAGGTTGGGTAAACATGAGACTATAAGAAATAGGAACCAGAGCACACTGCTCAGCTCCTTCAGCCTGCTCTGTGATTCAATAAGATTATGGCTGATCTGATATTCCTCATGTCCTCTTTCCTGCCCTTTCCCTGTAACCCTTGATTCGGCTTCTCTATTTTTGCCACACTTCCATCCATTTAAGATTAGGATTGATTTTTTGAAGTTCTCCCCCAGTATTCAAATGCTGGTGTATACAACTGAAGCACAATTACGTGATTCTGCCATTCATCCAATGTGCCAGAGGTCACATTGATGTAACTTTTTTCTTTCACTACCTGCCTATGTAAGAGGAATAACTTGTTACAGAATTATTTACGAAATAGAACTAATAAGTCTCACAAGGTTCTCGGCAGAAACATTTAGGGGGCATTTCTGAAGCTTATCTCAGTGCATTTTTGCCTTGTTTCCATTTAGGTGTATTTTTTTTAATTGTTGAGTCATTGTTTCAGTATTCCTGATGGGAACTCTTCTTCACATATGTTTTACAACAATATTAAGGTGGTCATGCTGAGACCCTGAATCTCAACTCTGACATCGGCACAGGACTGGTGCTAGACTCCACCTTCTCCAGGTCATTCTTGTTGGGGCGCTGATGGGATCAGTTGGCCAGGCCTCTGCTGGTAGGTGCCAAAAGGAGACAGGGATATCTTGGAAGGATGGATGCAGAGGATACAAGGAGAAAGGGAAAGCAGCAGAGGGTGGTGAAGCAGGCTGCCTTGTATAATGAGCTCCTGCCTTGTAGGAGGAAGACTCAGAGGTGGAGCAGTCTGAAGCCACTGTTGGTGTCTGGAGAGACAGGGGAATTGGTGCAGACATCCAGCTCTTGTAGACCAAGCAGGGCTAGCTGGAAAGCATAGAGCCCCTTTGATTCTGAGAAGGTGAGAAAGATAGCCTTGATGGTCTGGATGGCAATGTGATCTGAGTCATGCTGTTGAGGGGAATCAGTAATGAGTGTCACTGTCACAGCTCCTTCTAAACTTGCTTCTTTTCTGCACTCATTAACCATTGCTGTGCTGAATACAAGGCATCTTTCAATCTACTCTACAAACCAACTTTTGCTACCCATCTAATTCCAGACTAGGAGCTAAGCTCTCGATGATTTTCTTTTTCAACACAGTTTTATGCTATGGCTATCTATTATAAAAGTTAACTGTTTTTCAGTTAAGCTTTTCCATGAGTGGACTGTTAGCTTCATTGCCTGTTAATAACAGATCGCTATGCTGGAACTTCTGTGTACTCTGTACGCTTTAAATCCTGCATCACGCTAATAAAGGGTTCATCAGTCATATCATCACACAGAGAAATTGTGAACTGTAAATGAGCTAGTTCACACAGGAGGCTATGATTGAGTTGAGTCAGATATTCCCAGCTGATCCAAAATCAAACTATCCATCTGTGCAGCACTGTGAAGATCGCAAACCCCCCTTAAATTTTGTGCTTTGGAACCATTCCAGTCTGCCATTAGGGAATTCAGTGGCATAAGACAAACAACTGTCCAGAAATGTGCTAAGTCCGTTAACCAATGCTTTATTTAATTGAACATGCAGTTTCATCTCAGTCTACCTGTACACCTAGCAACAGCATGATATTGCTGTACAGTCTTATAAACAGGATTGTTCTGCTGTACATTACCACTTCTTAAGTGAATCAAAAAAGACTCCACTTTACAAATGCTCAGCTTCTTTTTGATAGTCAACTTTGGCTTATAGACATTTCAGTGCTTTATTTTCAGGTCTTTAGCATTTTTATATTAGAATTCCTACAGTGTGGAAACAGGCCCTTCGGCCCAACAAGTCCACACTGACCCTTGGAGCATCCCACCCAGACCCATCCCCCTAATCTACAGACCTCTGAACACTACGGGCAATTTAGCTTAGCCAATCCACCTAACCTGCACATCTTTGGACTGTGGGAGGAAACCAGAGCAAACCCACACAGACATGGGGAGAATGTGCAAACTCCACGCACAGTCGCCCAAGGGTGGAATTGAACCCAGGTCCCTGGTGCTGTGAAGCAGCAGTGCTAACTACTGAGCCACCATGCCGCCCTAATTAGTTTGCCTTTAATTAAAGTAATCTACCGTGTGAACAACGTGTGACATAACAAAGCCAAATCCTTGTGTCTGGTTCTGAGGAAGGGTCACTGGACCCAAAACGTTAACTCTGATTTCTTTCCACAGATGCTGCCAGACCTGCTGAGCTTTTCTGGCAATTCCTGTTTTTGTTTCCGATTTTCAGCATCTGCAGTCCTTTTGGTTTTTATTCCAAATTATTACACAATGGTAAGGGCTACTTTTCTACAGTTTTGGCTCACAACATGTCTGAGGCATCCAAGAGAACATGCTATAAACAGATATAACAAGGTGTTTGCTTCTACCAGAGAGCAGAACTGCCATATTGAATCAGCACTTCAAATGCCTGGCTGCTGTTGTGACGTTCCCATAAGGCTGATTCAGATATCCAGGATCATGGTGGATTAGTCTGAATGCTGGGCAGCTTTGTTCCGAAATATGCCACAATCAGAAGAGGACCACCTGGAGCAGTTAGCTGAGCTGCTGAATGCCTTCCATGCATCCTCTCACTGGAAATACTATTAATCTGAAAAGGTGTTGCTTGCAGTTAATCCTGTTCGCAAATCTGCTATCACAGGATGCCATGATTGTCTGCTTTGCATCATCCTCAAACATTGAATGCAAAGTCTAACTAAACCCTAGGTCAACCCCTTCTGTTGCCTTCTCCTTTGCCTCTAGAAGAGACCTGTTCCTGAAAACCAGCAAACCATGAAGCCTGTCTCTTTAGACCTTTACATTTTGCATGTGGGCCTCTTACTTAGCAACAGTTGAGCTGTCAGTCTTAGACATTTCAATAGGAGGGGTTTGCCTTGATTACTTTGAAGAGGCTGGTCCAGGGTATTCATGGGGGCAATGTGTACTAAAGCTTTGTCTATGCTCTGGGTTTTATACTAGCATTCCCAGCAATCCATGCCATAGCATTCTGTGCTCCTAGTGCATCATTGCTTTTCAAATGTACCATTTCAATGGCTTTTCTTACATACTTATAAAATTAAGATAGTTGATGCAAGTAAAGTCAATTTTTGACCCTCTAAGACATCAGTTTGATAAAGCTGAATCAGAGATAGTAGGAACTGCAGATGCTGGAGAATCCGAGACAACAAGGTGCAGGGCTGGATGAACACAGCAGGCCAAGCAGCATCATAGGAATCCCCTCCTCCCACCTCAAGCCGCACCTCCATCTCCTACCAACCAACCTCATCCCGCCCCCTTGACCTGTCCGTCCTCCCTGGACTGACCTATCCCCTTCCTAACTCCCTACCTACACTCACCTTTCCTGGCTCCATCCCCGCCTCTTCGACCTGTTTGTTTCCTCTCCACCTATCCTCTCCTCTATCCCTCTTCTATCCGCCTCCCACTCTCTCCCTATTTATTTCAAAACCCCCTTCCCCTCCCCCTTGTTTGATAAAGCTCTTGCCTTTACAATTATGAGGCAGCTATGATCTAATGCAGGCAGTGTAGCTTCTAAAAGGCTTTAATAGTTACAATTTGGATTTTTGCTGAATCCAATGATCATGAAAACATGGCTGCAATCTCAGAAATATGAGCCCAAAATCTGATTAAAAATTCAGGAAAAACTATGTAATAAAACTGTAATTTGGCTTACTTGATTACCTTATGGCAATGTTCTTAACCATAAATGAACAGAAAGGATAAAGGTAATTCCATAAATTACTGGTGACAACCCTATGATCCCATGTAATAAAAATGCAATTTGACTTTCTCAGCCTTTGCAAACGAGCACTCGTGATGATCATCTTCAGGCATTAAAAGTTGATTTGATAATAAAGTTCCAGGGATGTCACTTTGGAACTGAGTGAGTCGTATGTTACCTTATGGGAGTGACAGTTCCTTGATCTACTTTAAATTTGATGCTCTGTGTCTATGGACATATTTTATTGGCACCCTTTTGAAAACAAGCAAAACATATATTGAAAAGGTTGGAGAAAGGATTTGAAGAATAAAATTGCTTGATTTCATTATGGTTCCTGGTTCTAAGAAGAAAGATAACTAATTTAGTCCACAGCATGAATGTATAAGGTTTTCTGTGAGCTAAATGCTTGATGTATGTTGAAGTTAGGGGAAAAAAACACCTTAATCAAAAGGAAGATTTAAACAAAGTAATGTTTGGTCTCCTCTTTTAAAACCTTGTGTGATTTTCTATAAGAGAGTTGTTCAACATTACTTGCTGTCAAATTAAATGCCCACTGATACCACTTAAGGCAGAATATTTCAAAACATAATTTAATGAAATCAGCGGTAACCACTCTTGAAAATACACTATAAGTAGCATATGTCTGCAATTCTTCCCTTGAAAGTTTCCATGTGGACAGCATGTAGGAGACTTTCACTACTGTAATATCTTTAGTACATTTGTTGTTCTTTTTCCAGGAATTCCTATTGTTCAGCACCAAATTAATAGCTCTGTACTGCAATTTGTTTCAAATTACATCTCCATTACAACATCATCTGAAATCCAGCATCTGGGAGCCGCTATTCTGGCACATAGGCAAATACATGTCCAAAATCGTTGTAACCAAATGTCTAGACTGCAAAAGCAAGCTGGAAAGATTTTTAAAAATTATTTATTTACTTTTTTGCATATCATATGTTTGACACACATATTTTATATCAACTAATTGGTTAGGGAAGTCTCCTGGTCTGTTAAGGTAGTGTTTCTGCAAATGAACTGGGAGATTTGAGTTCAAATCCTACTTCAGGATGTGATCACTGTGGGAGTTTTATTTCCTTTATTTTTTTTCATGGAATGTGGGCACTGCTGGCGAGGCCAGCAAATGTTGCCCTTCCCTATGTGTCCTTGAACTGAATGGCTTTTATCTGCTATGCATTACTGTGGATTCTGGAGGATCTTTAGTAAACAAGATGTGCTTTTAGAATTGATATTAATTTTATGATCACCAGTACAGAGACTTCCTCTCTAATTCAAGTCTTATTAATTGAATTTAAATCCTTCCAGTTACTGTTATGAGATTTGAATCTCAGATTCTCAGAGCATTAGCCTGTGCCTTTAGAAAACTAATCCAGTGATAATACCACTATGCCTTCACCTCCCCCAGTATTTACAATGTGTGCATACAGATTGGTTGTTGATTATCAACTGGGAAATATTTCTAATATACCGGTGATAGGTAGGAAAAAGGGGAGAATGTCCTGGTCAACGACATTTGTATGGAGTAATGACCCTCAACCTCCAGCCTCTGGTGACCAGCTGGTGACCTGCACCAGAAAATACTAACTACAGAAACAATGTACTGTGTGAGTTGCCGCCAGTTTCACCTGATGCAGCAATTCTTATGTTATCTTCCATAGCATAAGAAACTGGGTATGATTATCATGGTACTGATGAATCAAACAGACATTTATTACAAGTAACTTATGTCGAAACACTGAATTCCTCGGGCACTTAGCGTCAGAACTAATATTAAGCTATTCGGTTACAACAGAGGAGTGTCATGCTTGAAGTAATCCGATGTAAGATGGAGAATGAGATCCTTATGCACTCAGATCATGTGCTATGGTACAGAGATAATATCATGTCCATGTTTCCTAAAAGTATAATGACATACTGACTATAAGACATAACACAGAAATATAAGGCACGCACCTTGTCTGCAGTATGAATGTTAAGCGACATGACAACTAAGTCTAAATTATGTATTAAAAAGAACATGTTTAAAACTGTGGAGTAGAACAGTTATATTCCCATATTACATTGCTCCTATAACTTAAGCAGGAGATTGTTTTGCTTTTGCCTCCGCCAGACAGTTTCCCATATCAGTGCGTTCCTAATGTAGTTTCATAGCAAATGCCGTGAAGTTTTGATTCCATTCTTAGAAGGTAGTCTGCCATAATTTTCAAATAAAGTTGAAACATAGAAAAGTTACAACCCTAAACAGGCTTTTCAACCTGTTGTAACTGTGTCAGCTGAATAAAATAGCCACAATTCTAACACCACTTTCTAGCACCTAGTTCATAGCCCTGTAGGTTATAATGTTTCAGGTACAGATTCATGTTCCTCTTAAATGAGTTGAAGCTTTGCACTTCAACAGCCAAACTGGCAGCAAATTCCAGACACCAACCAACTGCTGGGTGAAAATACTTTTCCTCATAGGCCCTCTAATCTGTCTACCAATCACCTTAAATTTGACTCCTTAATAATCAACCTCTTTGCTAGGGAAAAACTGATCTTTCCAAACCCCTCAATGTTTTGTACACCTTGATTATGTCATCCCTGAGCTTCCTCTATTTTAGGGAAAAAGACCTAACTTTTCATTTTTCTTCATACTTGCAGATTTTCAAATCCTGCTAACATTCTTTTAAATCCTCTCGTACTCTCTCTGGGAAACTCTGTCCCTCCTATAACATGGTGACCAGAACTGTACACGAAACTCTAACAGTGACCAAACCAGTATCTTATATAGTTACAGCATTATATCTGTGCTCTTATGTTCAATACCTCATCCTTATAAAAACCAAAAGAACTGTGGATGCTGTAAATCAGGAACAAAAACAAAGTTGCTGGAAAAGCTCAGTAGGTCTGGCAGCATCTGTGAAGGAGAAAACAGAGTTAACGTTCCGGGTCTGGTGACCCTTCCTCAGAACCTCACCCTTATGACTTCTTTACAACTTTACCTGTCCTTCTGTCTTCAGGGATCTGTGGGCATGTGCTCCAAGGTCCCCTACTTCCTCTATGCCTCTCAATACTCTTAAATATATTGTGTGTTCCCTTGTTTTATTTACCCTCCTCAAATTCGTAATCTTGCATTTCTCCATTTGCCACTTTTCTGCCCCTCAACCAATCCATTGATACCCTCCAGCAATCAAAACCATTGTCTTCACTCTCAATTACCTGTCATTTTCGTGTCATCTGCCAATTTCCCAATCACGCTTCCTACTTTAAAGTTTTAAATATTAACATGTATCATGAACAGATAGAGACTCAACACTGAATCCTGCGGAACTCCATTCGAAACCATTTTCCACTTTGAAGAGCATCCAATAATATTTGCCCTCTGTTTCCTGTCACTGACTCAACTTTGCATCCAACTCACCACATTCTCCTGTACACTATGAGCTTTACTGTTTTTTAAGTCGGCCATGCGAGACCATTCCAAAGTCTTCTAAAATCCATGTAGACATCAACTGTTGCACAGCCCTCGTCAATGCTTCATTACTTCCTCAGAAAATTCAATCAAATTAGTCAGGCATGACCTTCTCTTAACAAAACCAAATTGAGTATCCCTGATTATTTGCCCCTGCAAGTAACAGTTAACCCAATCTCTCAATACTGGTTCCAGTAATTTGCCTATCACTGAAGTTAGACTGACTGGCCTATAATTACTTGACCTATCCCTCACACCCTTTGTGCATTATGATACAGACCTACGATCCTCTGGTATCTCACCTGTATCTAGTGAGGATTTACTTGCTATCTTAAATTTTCTTTCTGTGATTCTTCTTTCTGTAATATTGTTGAAGTAGTGAGTTATATTGATTCAAGCATTCAGCACACCCTCAAGAAGTAGGATTCACGTTAAAAAGTATCAAATTTCATCTCTGATATTGTGTGGTTCCAATTTTTATAAGCCAACTGCTGTTGCATGTGTTTAGATTTCACACTGCAGCAATCACATTGCTACAGAGACCAAATAAACATTCGGATTTGCTTCAAAGACTTGAAATAAGACCTCAATCTAACCGGATAACATGATCTGATTTGTTATGAAAACTACTTTTTTCCTATTAAAATTCTGAAAATTTTAACATTTAAAAACTTTCCAAAACCTAAGGCACTGTTGTAAGATTGCCATTTTTAAAAACACGTCCAAACCACCAGTCTCTGCAAGCTATGACATGGTTAAAACAAATAACCCAAAAATGTCTACAAGGATTGTGTTGTGTGTGTAAATAGTAACCAGGCATTGAATGCACACTGTATGTGAAATTGGAGCTGAGTGCTGTTTTAGATGATTTCAGTGTGCAGCTGGAACCACACACAGCTGTTTACTGGCTGCAGGCAAGGGTAGGGAGTCCAATATTGAGCCTTATAATGCTGTGTAATGGCAGCCTGCACTCTTAAACGGGAGATAAACTGCAGCTGTAGTAGGTTTTAACAGCTTTTTGTGAGCTGAATCTATCCTGTGAAAGAGTGAAGGATGGCTGACTATGGTAGAGATTGGGCACCAAGGTTTTCATCTGATGCGCTGGAAGAGATGTAATGAAGGAGAGATATTCTGTATCTGAGGGGGATAGGATGTTCTCCACACACATGCTCAAGAGGCAGTGGGAAGCATTAACAACAGCAATGAATGCCAGGCATGTTATTCTTCAAATGTGGGTACACTGCAGGAAGATGCTTAATGATTACACATGAATAAGTCAAGGTGAGTGATTTCTTCAAACAATATTTCCTACCCTCTGGAAACACTAAACAGATCCGCTGATCATTGCACTTACATCTAACACCCAGCTTCCAAAAATTTCAGTAGATCACTTCAATGTATGTGTTTTGCCTCATCTTCAGCACTGTTTATAGTTTCTAGCAGTTAATTAATCATGACAACCACATCATTCAACATATTACCTGATGCTCACTGACACATTTCCCCTCTTCCTTGAAAGAGGTGGTGCATAACAAGAGGTAGGACCAACAAATAGGAGGAGGACAAGCATACCTGCCTACTTAACACCCATTGAGGAGATGAACATGGGAAAGGGGCTGTATGAACAGTGGCTATTTTTGCTACTGAGTGATTGATGCTGATGGTTTCCACATACCTCATGTCAGAGTTAAGGCCTACTCAAGCAAAAAGGGGAGGATTCAGTTTCCGATCTAGCCATGAGATTCTATTGAGAAGGATTATAGAGTTGGAGACCAATTTGAAATGGTGAAGTCCTGACGAAGACTTCACCTGATGAAGGAGCAGTGCTCCGAAAACTTCTGATTTCAAATAACCTGTTAGACGATAACCTGGTATTATGTCATTTCTGACTTTTTTTTTTGATTTTGATTTTATTGTCATGTGTACCGAAATACAGTGAAAAGCTTTGTTTATGAGCAGTACAGGCAGATCACAGCAAGCAAAGGATGTACAGATCAAAAAGACTTAGAGGCATACAGGTTACATTGCAAGTTACATTATTTGAGACTATAGCCCATTCAATAGTGGTTAATCGTAACAGAGGGCTCGGTTACTGTCCAGTCATCGTATCTCGCAGGTGATCATATTCAACCTTGGCACCGTTGCTCTCAAGGCTCATGGTCATATCTTGTAGTATACATGCTTCTTTGACCAGCAAGGTAATGTTATTTGTGAAACCCAGGTCTGTCAACCAATGATGTTGGCCTATGTTCTCTTAAATTAAGCTTGAACCAGTGTCAGTTGGATGAAATAATTAAGGTGATAAATAAGGCTGTGTACTCATGAAGGTGGGGAACTGAGAATTCAGAAAGTAAAGGGTCAATACAAAGACAGTAAGAGAAATTTAAAGGATGTAGAACAGAGTAAGGATTACAGTAAATCACGAAGAGATGTGAAACTTAACAAATAGAATGTGGCATCGATGATAAAGATGACTTTGTGGAAGAATAGAAAAATGTTAAAGCTAAAACCATGAACCATTTACAACAGAATAGGTGAGCTAATATTACAGATAGAGATAAAGGGGTTAGAAAAAAGTCCTGTACAGTGACATGTTTACAGAGTGACCAGTATTAGGAATGAAATGTTTCAGAGTAGCTGATTTTCAGAGCGGATAGGCAAAATGAAAAAGAGGTTTGATAATAGAGTAGGGGATAGAAATAGCTTAGAGAAAGGTCTTAGTTCAGAAAATCAAGATGTATGAGTTTTATTTGAAACAACAATAACCAAAAAAGGAAGAGTTCACAGCCCCCAAAATGATAGTTGTTAGCGTTAGGCAGAGAATAAATCAGAAAATTAAAGATGCAGGTGAAAAGTGTAACACAGTAACCATTGAGTTCTTTAATCTTAATATAAACTGGACATAGTAAAGTTTGCAGCAATAGTGTGAAGGATGAGTTCATGGAATGCAGCATGAGAATTTCCTCAGTCAGTATGTTGAGGAGTCTACCAGTAAAAAGGATATTTTAGATCTAGTTTTTTTGCAAAGAGGTAATTTTAATGAACAACCTGGATATAGTAGAATAGCTGGAGAAGTGTGATGATTATATCGAGTTTGTCAATGATTTTGTTAGCTCCAAAACTAAAGTTTTTAATCTGACAAAATGAAAATACATCAGTATGAGGAATAAGTTGGATAAGGTAGAATGTGAAACCATATTAAAAAGGTAGGCCTTTAGATAAGCAACATATTAAATAAATAATTTGCACTGAATCACCTTAATTCTATGGAAAAAATGGTTCAACTGTATTAGATTCAAAGAAGAAACTTCTCATGTTGCCAAAAAAGAGTAGTAAGCCTGAGAATTTGGAGTAACAATCAACAAATCCCCTGCACCTGATGGCCTACATCCAAGCATTTTAAAAGAGGCAGTTGACAAGAGAATGAATGTATTGATTTTAATCTTTTAAAATTTCCTAGATCTAAGAATGACTCCCACTGATTGGAAAGGACAAGTGTAACACTGCAGTTCAAGAAAGGAAGAAGAGAATACCGAGTTAGTTAGTTCAACACTACTAGTAGGCAAATACTAAAATGATTTATGATGTTGTAAGACCTCCCTTAGAAAAGTACGATATGATTATGGGGAGCCAATTTGGTTTTTTGAAAGGGAAACCATGTTTGAAAAAAGATCTACTAGAATTTTCTCAGAGATAGTAGGAACTGCAGATGCTGGAGAATCCGAGACAACAAGGTGCAGGGCTGGATGAACACAGCAGGCCAAGCAGCATCATAGGAGCAGAGAGGCTGACGTTTCGGGCCTAGACCCTTCATCAGAAAAGCTAGAATTTTCTGTCTCAGCAACCAGCAAGGTGGGTAAACGTAAACCAGTAGTGGTTGTGTATCTGGAATCAATGTATTTGAAGGTACTGCATACGGGATTATTACAGTCAATTAGAGCTCATAAGGTTAGAGTTAATAATAATTGTAGGAAGCCGCACCGATGATGTCATCGATGGACTGAACAAAGAGTTGTGGGTGGAAGCCCAAGTAGAATTGGAACAAAGAATGTTCCACATACCTCCCAATGAGACAGACATAACTGCGACTCATGCGGGTATGCATAACCATACTTTTGACTTGGAGAATGTAAGATGAGTTAAAAGAGAAATTGCCCAAAGTGAGAATGAGCTCAGTCAGACGAAGAAGCTGGTGGTGGATGAGGCCTGTTCAGGCCTCTTTTCAAGGAAGAAATGGAGAGCCTACGGACCATCCAGCTGGAGGATGGACACACAGATGGATTGCATATCCATTGTGAAAATGAGAACGCTTCCTGCTCTCATCTGGAATCAGAAAACAAAAATCATTATTTTTGCTTCCAATTTCCATCCTTGTCACATCTTCATTTCGACCATCTCTGCCACTTCCCTTTCACATCCTCTCTATTTATATTTCTGGGGATAGGCTGCCCATCATTATCCATTACAAACCCACCAGTTCCAGAGTTACCTTGACTACACTTTCTTGCACCCTGCTTCCAGTAATGGCTCAATTTCATGCTCTCAGCTTCTCTGTTGCATCTGTTCCAATGATGCCATCTTCCACAGGGATGCCTCCGATACATTCTCCTTTTTGCTCAACCCAGGATCCCACCCAACCCCATCTACCCCCATCTGTAGAGGACAGGACCCTCAAGCATGATCAACCAACTTTCCACACTTCAGCCCTCACCCCTCACCATGCTCCCAGAACAACAACACATTTTCCACCTGGTTCTGAATTTCCACCTCACCAGTCTCTGCAGGATACCACCACCAAATACAACTTCCTTTCCCCTCTCTTGTCAGCATTTTGCATGGACTGTATACCTAATGACACCTGGTCTATTCCTCTGTCACTCCTAACCCTTCCGCACTCCTCTCCCAAGCTACCGCAGCAGGTGTAACACTTGCCCTTTTTCCATCCTCACTGTCCAAGGCCCCAAACACACCTTCCATGTGAATTGGGGATTACTTGTACTTTGTTCAATCTAGTCTACTGTATTTGCTGATCTATGTTGGCGAGACCAAATGCTGACTGGGTGACTGCTTTGCGGAACACATCCATTCTGTGTGTAAGAATGGCCCCAACCTTATAATTGCTCGCTATTTCAGTAAACCACCCTGCTCCCACCCTAACATTTCTGTGCTTATTTCAGTGAAGCCCCGCGCAAGGTGAACAAATCTTACCTCATTTTCCATTTAGACGCTTGACTGCCTTCAGGGTCAACACTGAGCACGGCAACTCCAAGGATGAAAATTACACTCCATGTTGCTTACATCAGCTTCTCCTCATCATCTCCCATCCTTTCTTGCCCAGAGAGAAAAACACGTATGGACCAGTATGAAACCCACATGAAACCAGGTCAAGATCTACTGGCATTTACAGGTGTATAGTGGTTTTGATCTGGTCAGACCTGGATTTGTACTGGAGATGACCACAATATTGGGTATTTCTCTTAGTCTGAAATCTGGCGTCAGTAGTTTTTATAACTTTTTAGCCCAGACTCAGGTGACACTGCACTAATCATCATGAAGACATGGGTTTGTCCTCAGCAGAGCTGACCTTATAGGCAGTCATACAGCATAGAAATGGGCCCTTCAGCTCACTATGTCTATGCTACCAACAAACTACACCGCTCCCATTTACCAACACTCGGTCCATAGCCTACTATGCCCTGGCATTTTAAGTACTGATCCAGATACTTCTCAAATATTGCAACAGTACCTTCCTCCAACACCCTCTCAGGCAGCGCGTTCTATATTTCTACCACAATCTGTGTATTTTTTTTTCCCAGATCTCCTCTAAACCATTTGGTCCTCCCCTTAAACTTATGCTCTCTGGTCTTAGACACATCTGCCGTGGGGAAGAGATTCTCAAGATATACTTTGTCTATACTTTTCATGGTTTTGTACACCTCAATTAAATGCCTCCTCAGCCTCCACTGCTACAAGGAAAATAGGTTCAAGAATCACATTACACCAGGTCATAGTCCAGCAGGCTTATTTGAAAACGCAAGCTTTCAGAGCTCAGCTCCTTCCTCCGGCATAGTGTGAGAGAGAGGGTATAAGACACAGAATTTATAAGCAGAAAGGTAACAACCTTAAAACTGACCGCCTCTTGTTGAATCTTTATTCAATTAGGAAGGAGACTACTCATTAAAATGCAAAACCCAGATTGCTCTCAAATCATTGTCCCGAAATAACTAAAGGTTTTATCAATGTATACAAGAGGTGAAATCTCAGGTCAGACAATACATTTTAGCTGTGAGGTCTTGCTTAGAATCTGTCTATGTTTTAAATTGGGGTCAGATTTTCTTTTGACCAAAACAGAATGTATATCCAACTACTAAACATCTTGGATGAAGTAATTCATGTGTGTGTATGTGTCTGTGTATATGCATGTGTGTGTGAAAGAGAGAGAGAGAAAGAGAGAGAGTGTGTGCATATGTTTGTGTGTGTGTGGGAGAGAGTGTGTGTGTGGGAGAGTGTGTGTGTGTGTGTGAATGTGTGTGTTTGTGAGGGAGTGTATGTGTGTGGCAGTGTGTGTATGAGAGAGAGCGTCTGTGAAAGTGTGTGTGTGTGAGTGAGAGAGTTGTGTGCATGTGTGCATTTCTGTGAGTGTGTGTGTGGGAATATATAGTGTAGTGGGGCCACCTGTAATGCAACATGAACCCAAGATCATGATTGAGGCTGTCCTCATGGGTATGGAACTTGGCTATCATCCTCCGCTCAGCGATTTTGTGTTGTTGTGTATCTCGAAGTCCATCTTGGAGGATGCTTACCAGAAGATCAGAGGCTGAATGCTCTTGACCCCTGAAGTGTTCCCCCAATGGGAGGGAATATGATCATTGCACGGTGTCCGTTCATCTGTTGTTGTAGCATCTGCATGGTATCACCCTTACACCATCCCTCGGGGCATCCCTGCCTGTATTGTATGAGATAGACAACATTGTCCAAGTGACACGAGTACGTGGTGCCATGTACGTGGTGGGTGGTGTTCCCATATAGTATGGTACTACCCATGTTGATGATCTGAAATGTCTTGCAGAGGTTGCCATAACAGGGCTGTGTGGTGTTGTAGTCAATGTTGTCCTGAAGGCTGGGTGGTTTGCTGCGAACAATGGTCTGCTTAAGGTTTGGCGGTTGTTTGAAGGTGAGAAGTAGAGGTGTGGGAAGATTGTGGCAAGGTGCTCATTGTCGTCGATAATGTGTTGAAGGCTGCGAAGAACATGGTGCAGTTTCTCCACTCCGGGGAAGTACTGGATGACGATTTAAATACTTACCTCGTGGAGTCAGCGGCCTCCATTTTTGCAGCAGCAGCGGGAGCGGTGACAGCGAGGACCAGGGGGCTGCCGGGAAGGTAAGTTCTTCATTTTGGCAGCGGAGCTGAGTGGGAGCGGTCAAATTGCGCTCTGGGAAGGTGAGTGAACGGATATATTTGGGCAGTGGCTGGCTCTGCTGTACAGATGGGTGGGAAAAAGAGTGGAAGGGCTATAGTCATAGGGGATTCAATTGTAAGGGGAGTAGGTAGGCGGTTCTGTGGTTGAAAACAAGACTCCCGAGTAGTATGTTGCCTCCCAGGTGCACGGGTCAGGGATGCCTCGGATCG
The DNA here is from genome assembly GCF_021869965.1 of Rhincodon typus. NCBI lineage: Eukaryota > Metazoa > Chordata > Chondrichthyes > Orectolobiformes > Rhincodontidae > Rhincodon > Rhincodon typus. The sequence continues at coordinate 57,052,384 of NC_063345.1, read as the reverse complement.
ACTGTAGGACGTTCTGAAGAGTAAGGGTGAACAGCCAGCTGTTGTGGTGCATAAAGGCACCAATGATATAGGTAATAAATGGGATGAGGTCCTACAAGCAGAATTTAGGGAGTTAGGAGCCAAATTAAAACGTAGGACCTCAGAGGTAGTAATCTCAGAATTGCTACCAGTGCCACGTGCTAGTCAGAGTAGAAATCAAAGAATAGGCAGGATAAATGAACGGCTTGAGAGATGGTGCAGGAGGGAGGGGTTCAGATTTTTGGGACATTGGGACCGGTTCTGGGGGATGTGGGACTATTACAAATCGGACGGTCTACACCTGGGCAGGACTGGAACCAATGTCCTAGGGGGTGCTTTTGCTAACGCTGTTGGGGAGGGTTTAAACTAATGTGGCAGGGGGATGGGAACCAAATGAAGAAGTTAGTGGACAGTAAGGAGGTAGTAACTAAAGCCTGCAAGGAACTCGATAATGAAGTCAGTGTGACTAAGGGGAAGAGTAGGCAGAGAGCAGATGATGAACGCAAAGGGACAGGTGGTCTGAGGTGCATTTGTTTTAATGCGAGAAGTATAGTAGGTAAGGCAGATGAACTTAGGGCTTGGATTAGTACCTGGGAGTATGATGTTATTGCTATTACTGAGTCTTGGTTGAGGGAAGGGCAAGATTGACAACTAAATACCCCAGGATATAGATGCTTCAGGCAGGATAGAGAGGGAGGTAAAAAGGGTGGAGGAGTTGCATTACTGGTCAAAGAGGATATCACAGCTGTGCTGAAGGAGGGCACTGTGGAGGACTCGAGCAGTGAGGTAATATGGGCAGAGCTCAGAAATAAGAAGGGTGCAGTAACAATGTTGGGACTGTACTGCAGGCCTCCCAACAGCGAGCGTGAGATATAGATACAAATATGTAGACAGATTATGGAAAGATGTAGGAGCAAGAGGGTGGTGGTGGTGGGAGATTTTAATTTTCCCAACATTGACTGGGATTCACTTTGTGCTAGGGGTTTAGATGGAGCAGAATTTGTAAGGAGCATCCAGGAGGGTTTTATAGAGCAGTATGTAAATAGTCCAACTCGGGAAGGGGCCATACTGGACCTGGTGTTGGGAAATGAGCCAGGCCAGGTGGTTGAAGTTTGAGTAGGGGATTACTTTGGGAATAGTGATCACAATTCCATAAGTTTTACAATACTCATGGACAAAGACGAGAGTGGTCCTAAAGGAAGAGTGCTAAATTGGGGGAAGGCCAACTATAGCAAAATTCGGCAGGAGCTGGGGAATGTGGATTGGGAGCAGCTGTTTGAGGGTAAATCCACATTTGATATATGGGAGGCTTTTAAAGAGAGGTTGATTAGAGTGCAGGACAGACATGTCCCTGTGAAAATGAGGGATAGAAAGGGCAAGATTAGGGAACCATGGATGACAGGTGAAATTGTGAGACTAGCAAAGAGGAAAAAAGAAGCATACATAAGGTCTAGGCGACTGAAAACAGACGAAGCTTTGGAAGAATATCGGGAAAGTAGGACCAATCTGAAATGAGGAATTAAGAGGGCTAAAAGCGGTCATGAAATATCTTTAGCAAACAGGGTTAAGGAAAATCCCAAAGCCTTTTATTTGTACATAAGGAGCAAGAGGGTAACTAGAGAAAGGGTTGGCCCACTCAAGGACAAAGGAGGGAAATTATGTGAGGAGTCACAGAAAATGAGTGAAATTCTTAATGAGTACTTTGCGTCGGTATTCACCGAGGAGAAGGGCATGACGGATGTTGAGGTTAGGGATAGATGTTTGATTACTCTCGGTCAAGTCGGCATAAAGAGGGGGGAAGTGTTGGGTATTATAAAAGACATTAGGGTGGACAAATCCCCAGGTCTGGATGGGATCTATCCCAGGTTACTGAGGGAAGTGAGAGAGGAAATAACTGGGGCCTTAACAGATATCTTTGCAGCATCTTTGAGCACGGGTGAGTTCCCGGAGGACTGGAGAATTGCTAATGTTGTCCCCTTGTTTAAGAAGGGTAACAAGGATAATCCAGGTAATTATAGACCGGTGAGCCTGACGTCAGTGGTGGGGAAGCTGCTGGAGAAGATACTGAGGGATAGGATCTATTTACATTTGGAAGAAAATGGGCTTATTAGTGACAGGCAGAATGGTTTTGTGCAGGGAAGGTCATGTCTTACCAACTTGATAGAATTCTTTGAGGAAGTGACAAAGTTGATAGATGAGGGAAGGGCTGTAGATGTCAGATACATGGACTTCAGTAAGGCGTTTGATAAGGTTCCCCATGGTAGGCTGATGGAGAAAGTGAAGTCACATGGGGTCCAGGGTGTACTAGCTAGATGGATAGAGAACTGGCTGGGCAACAGGAGACAGAGAGTTGTAGTGGAAGGGAGTTTCTCAAAATGGAGAACTGTGACCTGTGGTGTTCCACAGGGATCTGTGTTGTTTGTGATATACATAAATGATCTGGAGGAAGGTATAGATGGTCTGATTAGCAAGTTTGAAGATGACACTAAGATTGGTGGAGTAGCAGATAGTGAAGGGGACTGTTGGAGAATGCAGCAGAATATAGATAGATTGGAGAGTTGGG
>NC_063345.1:56970169-57047669 GCF_021869965.1 Rhincodon typus | reverse complement strand
CCTGCACCAGTTATGCAAACCACAGCATGCAAAGATTATGCAGCATAATGGTACAGAACCTCCAAAACTAACCACCCCAAGCAGTCCACTTACCATGTCCAAGCCCTGGACTGAGAATTGGATGCTGCCTTTAACCGATTGTGGCAGGAATCCCTGACCGATGACAATCTCCCTTGACTTGACTGAGGACTACTTTTCTTAGACTTCCAGGCATGTCCATTTGGCTGAAGCACATTTAGTGATTTTGCTCTGTAAGCTGCAAGTGCATGCATGTATGATATTGATGCAACGTGATGTGATACAGCAACATGTCCACCTTCTTGACTGATTCTTGCTGACAACCAGGAACAGGCTGGCTGGCCTTATGTCTGCAGTGAAGGGCAAGGCAAGACCGACGTATTGTGAGCTTGTAAGTTCTGAATGAGATAGCAAAGTGCAAAAAGGCAAGGAAAGGCAAAGCAGAGATGCAGTAAGCATCTAAGTTGGTATGAAGTGAGGATGAAGGATATTGGTGGCCTGTGCTCATGAAGCATAATCCAAAATTTTGGGAATAGATGGAGGTTCAGAGGAGCAATCTCCAACCTCCACTAGGTACCTGGTCTGTCTTTCATGTTCAGAATTGTTGCCGTATCGATCCTTTCCAACACATGGGAGAATGGGAAACTGCATGTAAATGAGGTGAAAATACGCAATAATGAGATATAAATGCGTACAAATAGGCCTGTCACCACTTACTAGTGAGGTTCTCATCTCGCTGTTAGAGAAATTGGATTTTTTTTTCCCTTGACACCAGCAATTGCATTATTCTGATAACATAGTGTTTTTCTAATTAAGTTGCCATTGTCTGCATCAATCAGGGGCTAGGAAATTTTAGCCTCAGAGCTTCAGAAGATTGTAGATGACCAAACACACCCAAAGTTTTGATGAACTTTAATGCCTCCCAGGAAGGCTGAAACATGATTTTAAGGAGCTTTAAAAAAATCAAGCATCCACTTGATAATGGGCTTAATGTGGATCTTGCAGATTTCAAATGGGGATTCAGAGAATAGACAAAGTGAACTCTCTTATAAAGTGTATGCTACAACCGCCAAGTTATTGCTTATGTTACCTAAAATAGCATGGAAGATAGCAGGGACAAAAAATTCTGTCACCTTGATGGCTAATACCGTCCTTGCCCTGCTTTGAGATTACATTATGGTTCCAGCTGATGGCAAATTTGTAAAGACATCTCAACCTTTGGTCGTCACTGAAGCTCAAGCAAGAGAATTGCTCTCAAATGACCCTGATGGGTATAACATCTGGCAGATTGCTCATCCAGTCCCAACCTTGCTCTTCATCCTTTCTGCTGTGTCTTCTGCAGCTTCTCTTGTTCTCTGTAGTCTCCCTTCATTTTCCCAGTTCTGTTTAATTTCTTGTGGAAGGCCAGCCAGGCCGTTCGTGATTGGAAGCAACTTATTTCTGCACAACATTTCCAAATTAATGAATTAGTTCAGCACCAAGTAGTCCCCTCCCTGTAGACTGTTGGCCAAATGCAGGAAAGCTGTAAAAAAATTACATATAACAGCACCAGCAGCCAGAAGAAATCATTTTGTAGCTAAAGTGCCGGTTGTTTGTGATCCCTTTAAGTAATATTGAGGAAGGATCCTTCATATTTAACCGTTGTTTAGTTGTGTAAGGTTAGCACAGGGTTAAGATTGAATTGTGGTCATATTCTGCTTCTTGTAGTAGATGCCACTGCACAATCCTGTTTTCCAAAATAACATTTGGCTCACTTCCCATCAGAGGTGTGGGTGTGCAACATGGAAATCATTTTTGTATGTTGTATGGCCTCATCAACTTGAAACATAAACTTGATTCAGCCCATTTTAACTTTCCATCTCTGCAGTCTGTTACAATGCATTCCTAATGCAGTAAAAATGGAATGTGTCTTCTAACATCATTTATGAATATGTACATGACCTATGAATAAAAGCTAGTAACAAACAACAACTGATAGTATCTGCTTGTATGTTCGTACGAACAAATACTTAGATAAGAAAACACAGGTAGAAGAAGAAATAAAAAGCCAGATTTCCTGAGGAGGCACAATCTCTCACAGATCGCCCCTTCACCCCCACTTTGTAATGAAATCAGAGAACTTGGTATCTTTGGCAAGGGATTCCAATCAGAGCTCCTTCAGAAATGCAGAGCTAGACTTCCATTCTAACAGTTGTCTCATTGTTCAGAACTGTCAGGGGAGAGGAAAACCATGCCCCCTTTTCACAGCAATGAGCTGCCGTGTTCTGGAATTAAAAGGCGCAGAATCTCAGGAGGCACCTTTGAGAGTTGCTGGTAAGTACATAAGGTTGGTGTGTTGGGTTAGGGTGCCAGGAAGATGACAGCGGGCAGTGGGTTAAAGTTCAAAGTAAGTAGCTGGGGAGGTTGCAAGCTAGGTAGGCTACCAGGGTATCAAGTAAATAGGGTTTCAATTGACTGGGGATTGAGTGCCAATGATAAAGTGCCAGGTGGGTAGCATGCTAATTGCTTAGGGGATGGGGTACCAGGTGGATTGGATACGAAGTTGATAGAGTTGCAAGGGCAAGGATGCCAGACGGGCAACATGCTCGGGTGCAGGCAGCTGGGAGGCCAAGTAAGTGATGTGATGTTTAGGGTTAGTTTTATTAGATGGGAGAAAATGAGTCCAGTGGGAATGGGGAAGGGTGGGTGCTGTTTGGTATTCACCTCCAGTGGCATGGGAAGATAGGGTTCGAGTCCCAGAGAGATGGGAGAATGGGGAGCCAGCTTCTCAGATAGTTGGTGGGGGGTGGTGCTTTGAGTCTCGTGGGTGGGAAGATGGTGGTGGCATATTGGTTCTGGAGCAAAGAAAGTGGTGACAAAGACCGGAAGGGAGTGGCAGAAGCAGTGTGGGAGTGATGGAAAGGGAGTGTGTGTGAAGGGCAGAGTGGGTCTGGAGCAGGAGAATGGTGAAATTGGGGTGGGGGTGATGTCTTGGATCCAGAATGGGTAAAGGGAGTGGGTGGCGTCCAAAGCAGGGGAATGCAGATTGAATTTGAAGCAAGAGAGAATGGGGGCAGGGTGACCAGGGGATGGGTATGGTCAGATCCCAGGTTTTGAAAGGATTCGGGTCCATACTGAAGGAGGCGCAATTATGCCTGGAGTGGGTGGGGGCGCCAGGTCTGAAGCAGGTGATGGGAGCAGTGGATCAGGAGGTGGAAAGTTTGGGTCTGGAGTGGGTCGGGGGTGCAGGTCCAGGTATGGCAGGGAACGTCAGGTCTCAAGGTGTCAGGTCACAGTGTGGGAATGTAGGTGGGAGAGCAATAGCTGGGGGAATGTACTGAGGGAAGTGTAGAATTCATCCAGTAGTTACTCAGGAAAAGTTACACCACGTATTTAATAGTTAAACTCTTCCTGAGAAACTATTTACTTAATTTCATTGGAACCCTCAAAATTCTCTGATTTAAATGGAGACTTTAGGAGATTTTCAGCACTAGATTTCCGATAGAAACTTCAGTTTGCTGGACAATTCCTTCAGTGTATGTTATGATGGAGTTTCCACAAGGTTCCCATGCACAACTCTCATCTACTCTGGAATAATGCTAGTCTGGTCAGCTGAAAGTCTGGGGAATTGACTTGAGGATGTAAGGGAATTGTGATGACCTTACTTGCAATATGAATGGGATTCAGAATTTTTTTTAAACAGCTGTCCTTATAATATTTTTAACTCTCCTTAAAAATTTCCATGAATTGATATCCATATGTCATATGCTATCCTCGTAAGATTTTGCCCCACAGCACTCATGTGCAGAAAATTTACTGACAACCAACATACTTAACATCAACAATAGTACGTAGACTACATCTTATCACCCATAACAAAGAAATAATTACATTTAGTTTTAGAAGGTGTTGTAAATAAAAGCAGACCTAAATAGGTCAGAAGGAATGATATCATGTAAGATGCTAAAAATAATGTTGCGATAATTACTGTAATTCCTTTAAAGATAGAATGGAAAATGAGTTTGTTTCTTACAGAGGGACATATCAAGAATAGGTCGGTGCTTATAATACAATTTGCGATAATAGTATGTAAATTTTCTTTAGAACTGAAGATATTTGTAATCAAGCCAACAAATCAAACAAATGGGAAAAGGCATAAAATCAAAAGCTGCAGATGGGGTGTCAGAAGGAATTATTGACAAATTCCATCAGCACAAAGAACTAGGCCAACATCAAATCTGTCATTAATAGATTATACCTTACATTCATGCTGTGCTGTGGCACGGGAGATACATCCAAACTACATTTAATGGTGAGGCATTACATTACACACTGTAACAGAAGAGGAAAGCTATTTCTATTGAAAGTCAGGCAATGACTTGAGCTTGTAAAAATTGGAGGTGTTAGAAAATGCAAAGCAAAAGCAAAAGCACAAGCACAACAGACCATGAATCTCCCAGGGCTGCAGGCCTGCCTGTGAACATAAACTGAGGTGCTGCAGCCCCTCAGTTGACTGCAATCATCATCATGCCAGATAATGAAAATCAATGTCATAAACAACAGCAACTGAACCTTACTATGCGAGATTACCACTCGAATGCATTGCAACAAATAGAAGAATTTCAAAATCCCAAAGGAGTCTGTCAAAAATAATTAGTTTGCAAATATCTTAAGCAAACTCTCAATGATAGCAACGATTCACAGACAAAGATCAAGCAGATAGCAGGAAGGTAGGAATTCACAACATAAATTAGAGACAATAAAAATTCAATGAAACAGATATCTAATCTGTTTGCAGTTGGTGAACCTGAAATGCCAATGTGTTCCATTAGGTGAAATAAAGAAAAATCTTTAATAATAAACAACTAGGAAAGAACAGCTGATCCTGGTTTGACATAGTTGTGGTATCTTTCTCTGCATTTAATATTCCTCCAAGTGAACTACTGACTCATGTCTGATCTGTTGTATTCCCTAATTCACTGATCACATCCAATATTGTGCTGAGCTATCTGACATATTTGCTTCACCCTGTCAGTTTTAACACCATCTCTTCACTGTTTTTCTTCCTCCTTAAAAAGTCACATTTAAAACAAATACCAAATGTTGGATAATCTGAAAAAGGTTATGCAGAACCTACTTGATTTATAATTTTTAAAAATTGCTCAAGCATTTGAAGTATTAATTTTTCTCCTCCAGATGCTTATGTGCAGACTTGCTTTTGAATTATTTGTCATCTTACTGTTGTCTCCACAGCAGCTCACACCAAGGCTGGAAAAATATTGCCTGCTTGCGTGTTTCTCTCACTCCCTTTCCCTGGCACTTTGTAGCACTGCCTGCAGATCATGCACGAAACGGCATTCTTTGTGATTGAACTAAACTATGCTTCAGCAGCTCTCAATCACCCTGGTGCTTATGTGATTTTTAGTTTAATGATACTCCTTGACTAATGTCGACACAAACTAGGTCAATAGCGGACATGCCAGTCTGATACAAGGAATAAAGGGAGCTACAGGATACAAATTTAATTTTTAATGTTACTGGTGATGACATCAATTTGTCAGTCTAGGTATTTTTTATTATTTGTCATGGCATGGTGATGTAAGCTTGACAACAGATTATATGTGTCTTTTTACTTAGATATAAATGTTATCATTTTCCCTTATTTTGTTACTTCTATTCCCTTTCTTTCATTGTTTTTGACCATAATGGTCTACTTTAACAGCATTACTGTTAAAAGGTGGTTGAATCCATTCTACATGACCTACACTAATATGAAGAATTATTGTTTTAAATGATCTCAGTAACCCTCAGGAAAGATGATAAATTAAGATAAGGTGGATAGACACATCAATTACAGATAGTAAAGTTTGTTGGAACTTGATGACTCTCGATACAAACACACATAATATACTGAACTCCTGTAATATAATAAACAATGCACATAAATTCCCATTTATGTTTAGCACGGAATATTTATTAGAGGCACGTTTATATTTTGAGGAGTATTCCACCTACTCTCCCTTCAACATTTTCTGTACACATTTATTCATCTCATTCAAGACTTCCTTAATGATTAGAGACTAGAGAGATGGGAAAAAAGTAAAAATGAGTGTATCTGGGGAGCAAGGATAGGGGCCAAGGTAATGAGACCATCCAACAATCAAAAATGGATTGAAGTGAAGCCAATTTCTACATATTCCTGTGCAGTGCCATTTTTAATGAAAACATTTCACGTTTAATTTTTTTTTTGTTTTGTGTGTGCTTGAGTTTGAAAGATTATGGTGATGTCCAGATTGTTTTTTTCAAAAGGTCAACAGAAAAGACACATTGAAACTTACTTTAAAAAAATGTTTTTTTTGGAAACTACATGGTTACAGATCATTGTTGGTCTTGGTTGCACAAACTCACTTCAAGGAAAACACCTGAGTGTTTTATCATTATTCTGTTTGAATAGTGTTTGTTGGCTTGGAGGAAGTTGAAGAAATATTTTAAGTTGAGGAAAGTCTGACAAAGAACAAGCCTCTCATCTTGCATCTTCTGTCTTTGAAATGCCTTTGCTGTGAGATTAGGATGCAACCTTCTTCTGGAAGAGTATTTGAAGGAACTTCTCAAATTATACTTCTTGTGTAAGTTTGCCTGCTAAGACTCCAAAGACATTTATGCATGATCAATGACTTGATTACACATGCAAGATGATCAGTTCAAAAGACATGAAGAAGTTCAATGCCTTTTGCATTTTCTTGCCTTCAAGAATAACTACCGTTTTCTAGGAAGTGTTTTGTTCTGAAGTCAATCATTGATTCTTTGATTTCAGAAACCCTGCAGAGAGAAATATATTTTTTCTGTCTTTTCTTAACTTGTATACATGTTTGTATGTGTTATTTGAAGGGTTAAACATTTAATCTTTATGTTAAAAATTGTGTGTTATGCCCAAATAATAGGTTTTGTCTTATAATGCATTGATAATTTTGCACGTATTAAATAAACATCATTGATAGATCTTTTCATTCTCAGTTAGGGTGTGGGGGTGTGTGTGTGTGTGTGTGAGAGAGAGAGAGACAGACAGAGAGTGAGACTAATGATTGGCAATTAAAATCTTGCTGAAGTCTGAGTGATATCATTGGGCTTTAACGTTTAAATATTAATGATAACACTTTCATGGACTAGAACAGTCAGCTCCAATGCTGCTAGAAGCTGGGTCATTACAGAGTCCCAGGTGGCAATAGTACTGCTGGTCAGTACATTTGCCAAATTTTAGCCTCTTACAGACCCTGCTCCCAGATGGCAGAGTGGTTAATATTGCCCCCAGATGTTTCAGCAAAGTGACAACCTTCATTGGAGCAAATAAATCTGCGGGATGGAGTTTATAGATAAGCAATTAGCTATTGAATATAAATTTGTTCTCGACCACATTAAATCCAGTTGTCTTTTTCTTTACAGTTCAATTCTAGAGTATAAGAACATCTATCAACAACATGACAATAGTAACAGAACAATTCTCTCATTTATTCAATGATGTTTGACTCCTAGCTGAGCTTGTTTTCTGCATCTGGCTGAAGGGCTTTTGTTTTTACTAAATATTAATATAATGCCAGTGAGTTGAACGCATACAGACTCCGGTCTACTATGTCATACACTCCTTTAGGTTTAGCACATACCTTATGCAAGGTTCAGTTCATTGCATCACACTGTTGTAGATGGGGAGAACTTCTAAATTAATCTTATGGAGAAAACTAGATAAAGCATCATTTTGTGGCAGGAGGAGTGAGGAAAAAAAAAAAGAGTAAATGACCAAGTGGAAATGTGTCAACCTAATCTTGGAAACAATCTCTCAAATGTTGGTTTTAATGTGGAATTTCAGTGGGTAATGAGGTGATGGATATGGTTTTATAATGTATAGCTGTGTACCTGTCTTTCTGTATGTGGTTCAATTGTTTGGTTATTCCTAGTTGGAATAGCAAAATAATGTATAGAAAATCAACAAACGTGTTACCTTTCAGAAAACAATGTTTTATTTTTTTCTTAGTCAATAGGTTAGTCTTCCTTTCATCCCATCCCACTTACTGCGTTGAAATCTTTCTGTGCATGAAGATTAGCACAAATTCTTCATTTACAGCACATTATTCACTTCTTTCAGTACTGTGCTTTGTGTACAAAAACAAAGTTGCTGGAAAAACTCAGCAGGTTTGGCAGCATCTGTGAAGGAGAAAACAGAGTTAACGTTTTGGGTCCGGTGATCCTTCCTCAGAACTGATGGTGGCTGGGAAAATGTCAGCTTATATGCAGAAAATAGGGTGGTGGGTGGGGTAGTGAGTAAACGATAGGATAGAACCCAAAGAGAGAGAAAGACAGTTGGACAGAGAAAGGTGTTGCTAACGATCAGCCTGGGGAGGGCGAATAGTTGTTAATGGGGACTGTTAGTGACCAACAACAGGGGGTGTGTAATGGCAGGCTATGTGGTAACAAGGCCTGGTGTATGAGGTGGGGGGCTGGGACATGGGAGATTTCAGGCCCTAAAATTATTGAACTCAATATCGAGTCCAGAGGGCTGTAGGGTCCCCAAGCGGAAAATGAGGTGTTGTTCCTTCAGCTTGCGTTGGGCTTCGCCGGAACACTGCAGCAAGCCAGAGACAGAGATGTTGGCCAGGGAGCAGGGTGGTGTGTTGAAGTGGCAGGCAACAGGTAGCTCAGGGTATTTTTTGCGAGCAGAACGTAGATGTTCTGCAAAGTGGTCACCAAGTCTACGCTTCGTTTCCCCAGTGTAGAGGAGACCACATTGTGTGCAGCGAATGCAGTAAATTAGATTCTGGGAAGTGCAGGTGAGGTGTTGCTTCACCTGGAAGGTATGTTTTGGTCCAGGAAGGTGTGTTTTGTGTAGATAGCTATAGACATTCTATTCATTATTATACTGTCATGTTTCTGTAATCGCCTCCAGCCCCACAACCCTTTGGGATATGTGCTCTCTGCTAATTCTGGCCTCTTATGCATTTACATTCAGGATTGCTACAATCATGACTGGTGGCCAAGAATTCAGATGCTTAGGCTGGAAGCTGTGTATTTGCCTCCGTACATCTCTCCACCCTACATCTCCTCATCTTTCAACCTCATTTTCCTCCTTTAAGACCTTTTTGAATAAGCTTTTGGTTATCTGAAATAATTTATATGTAGATTGATGCCATTCTTTGTTTGAGAAATGCCCCTCTAAACTGCCTTTGACCACTTCATGATCTGAAAGTTGCTATATAAATTAGGTTGTTGTTGTTAGTCGCTGAACATAATTTATTTTGTTCCTCCTAACTCTTGCTTAATTAAGAACAAAGATTCCCAATTATTAGTAAAAACTGAAAGAATTGCAGATGCTGTAAATCAGGAACAAAAATAGAAATTGCTTGAAAAGTTCAGCGGGTCTGGCAGCATCAGGAAGGGTCACCAGACCTGAAACGTTACCTCTGATTTCTCTTCACAGATGCTGCCAGACCTGCTGAGCTTTTTCAGCAAGTTCTGTTTTTGTTCCCAATTATTAGTATTTGCTTTTGACCCAAGAAGTACACGTATATCGCCAATGATTTCGGTTCATCTTGTATATTATTAAACTTCACATTCAATTTTCAAGTTTGCAAGTAGTTGGAACGCATGATATTAATAATCATTATCTTTCTCACCATTTTCTTCAACTTAGATCATACAGTAGACTGCCTTGAAGATAGAATCTATGTTAAAGAATATGAAAACACAGAGGGTGGTGCATGTATGGAACGAGTTGCAAGAGGAAGTGATAGTGGCGTTTACAATTACCACATGTAAAAGACATTTGGACAGGTACATGAATAGGTAAGGTTTAGAGGGATATAGAACAAATGCAGCAAATAGAACTAGTTAAGTTTGGGATACCAGGTCAGCGTGGATGACTTGGACTAAAGGGTCTGTTTCTGTGCTGTATTACTCTATGACTCTATGAAATACAAAACAGTTGTAACCAGACTCTGGAAAACTAATCCATGACCTAATGAAGTTGTTCCATTTCTTTGTATGTGTGTTGGGTACAATCGATTAAATAGATTTTAGGAAAGTAAATCATATTGGCGCATTTTGGAAAGTTATGATTGCGCCGCTCTTAACAGGTCAGCTTTTAGGTCCTTTGACATTTTACAGCTGCAGTATCTTTGTTGGCAAACTTACAGCATCTTTCATTTGTGAATATTTATAAATTACTGTGAGTCAAGATGTGTTCTCATTTTATTGATTATATCATTAAATAGTGGTATCATGAGCTCATAACTACTGTACTTTGAGCTTCTTTATTCCTCACGGACTCATTTTGGTAAGGTCCTTAGAAATGTCATATCCAAGACAACCATTTCTTGTGCAGAACCTTTCAAATTTGTGCGTGTAAAACTGTTTACGAGTCAAATCAACCACTGCCTCTTTATCATAGTCATTTTTAAAGTAAACCATGGATGGTTTCCTAGCCATTTGTGAATATTAGAAAGCATTTTTTATTCAGATTCCTTGAAACTGGGCTGATTTTCTCTGATCCCATACATATATCACTCCATAGCTGCAAGGATAGGAAAGTGGCTGACTTTAGAATTGATGTGTCTGCTGTCATTGCCAACTTCATCTCAGGAAGATGGCCATGGGTGTTGCAGTCACCCATTTATTCCTTTTCTTCAATCATCCTTTCCCCTGTACAGCTTATATCCTAATGCCTCAGGACTGAGCTTTTGAATATGGCACATTGGAATTCGCAGAAGCAAGCTCTCAAATTTACATAATGCATTTGAAACATCGAAATGTGTGCTTGCGATTTATGGTAAATCTTTATTTTTATTTAAACAATTCATTTTGGTCATATTTATTTTGGGTAAAATTCTAATAATGGAATCAAAACGAAATAAATTTTAGATCATTAGTTGGGAAGGCAAAATGACAAGTCCGAAAGGAAAACATTGATAAAATATTCAAGTCCTTCAAGTCAATGTCTTAAACCTCTGCACATTTTCAGCAAAGTCTGATTATTTAAAATTCAGTTGTGCCTGCTGTGTACGTGATGTTGCTGTGTAGGTTTAAAGTCTTTTTTCTGTCTTGCAATATATTCCATCGTTCACCAGGCAGCATGTTAGTAACTGGGCATAACTGGAAAGATAAGTTTACTTTAGAACAAGTTGAAACTCTTTTTTTCAGTGTTGACTTGCATGAGGGGCATGGATGGAATAAATAGGCAAGGTCTTTTTTCCAGGGTGGGGAGAGTCCAAAACAAGATGACGTAGGCTTAAGGTGAGAGGGGAAAGACATAAAAGGGACCTATGGGGTAATTTTTTCACACAGAGGGTGGTGCATATAGGGAACGAGCTGCCAGAGGAAGTTGTGGAGGTTGGTACAATCACAACATTTAAAAGCCATCTGGATGGGTATATAAATAGGAAGGGTTTAGAGGGATATGGGCCAAATGCTGGCAAATGGGACTAGATTTATATAGGATATCTGGTTGGCATGGACAAGTTGGACTGAAGGGTCTGTTTCCATGCTGTATATTTCTATGACTTTATGACTTGCACTTGTTTTTCCCCACAGTAGTTTAGGTCAATTTGTCTGAGCAGTTGAGCATTGAGGTTGTGTTTGGCTTTTTGTATCTTTGGAGTTTTATAGGTTTTAAATGCAAAGCTTTGCCAAAATGGCTAGAGGATTAGCAATTGTTTAGCTCTTTGAATTATGATGGGTGGAAGGCCTCCTGAACTAAATTAGTTTTATTGTTATGTTCTCAAATGAGTACAGTGAAAAGTTTACAAGTCAACATATTACAGCGCCATCTTAGGTAGAAAGGTGCAGATTCTTAAGAACAAAATCTTAGGAAAAAAATTAGAATAATAAAGAAATAAGAAGTCCAGCAATATAGATCATTAGAATAAATTCAAAAAATAAAGAAATAAAAAGTTTAGAATTCCAACCCAGCACCTAGCTTCCAGTAACTGAAAGAGAGACCTCCATCACTTTACCTCAGGCTGCGCTGGACCCACTAACATAGGAGTCACCACATTTTAGGTGCCATCTCTTCACCGCTGGGCTCGCTTCGCTGAACACACACTCTCTCTGCAACCAGAAGCCCCCAGCTCCATTGCTGTTGCTGCCGCCTCGCCAATAACCAGAAGTCCTCGCTCCAGCCCTACACGCAACCAGGGATCACTGGCTCTGCTGCTGCCTTGATGACACCAAGAGTTCCCGCTCCGGGCATAACATGCCACCACTGCCACATCAGGGCCAGGAGTCCCCGCTCTGGGCCCACTGGAACCAAGAGTCTCTGGTTCTGATGCCGGATCAGGCCAACTACATGCCGAGAGTCCCACCTCAGCCGTAGATGTCACCTTGTCGCCATCTGTGCTGAACGATTTTATTAAGGGGAGGCCCCAGCATTTGCATCACTAACTTTCATATCCCACCTGGTCCAGGGGTTTGGTAGATAATCATTCTTGGCCATTGTTCACTCGTTAGCAGTGTTTCATTTGAACATCAGATTCATGCTTTCAAGTTCTGAATTTCACACACAGTAAAAGCAAAATCAGAATTCATCTGAATAGTGATATGTAAATGAGGAATGACACCTATAGAGACCTTTTGCAATGATGGTGTGAGTTACCAATGATCTTTTACTGGTGTAAAAAAACCCATAACTCTCAAACAGTGTAGAAGGAAATGAGTTATGGTCTTTGACATGAATGAAATCTGGGAACTGGTGGTCACTATTAAGAGCATTCAGTTATTCAAACAAAATGATTAATTGTTTGAACATCATTGTTGCTTTTAAATTGATGTTCCAACGTTGCAAACTCTCAAGTGATATTTTGTACATATGTGTCATATTTTTGCTTATCACTTGCGTGAATTATCATTTCACTGACCAGTAATATATAAAATTCTCTCATTCTTGGCAATCTAAATCACAATGGGAGGAGAATTCAGTGTGAAAAGACACACATTTATTTTTATGCTCACAGTATAAAAAAATTACTGAAATTGCACGTAGTTTATTATTTCACCATTTTAAAATTTGAGAAATAGCCAAACACGTATCAGTAGATGTACCAACAAAACTGTAGTAATCAACTGCTATACACACTTATTCAGAGTGGGATCTTGGGGCACAATGGTAGTATCCCTACCTTTGGGTTGGGGGTACTGTGTTCAAGTCCCATCCTCTCCAGTGCTGTATTATGTCATAGTTTGATTTTAAAGACATCCAATGAAACTATTCAGCATGGTTAAGTCATAGAGTCATAGTGATGTACAGCACACAATCAGACCATTTAGTCCAGCTTGTCCATGCCGATCACATATCCCAAATAAATTTAGTCCCATTTGCCAGCATTTGGCCCATATCCCTCCAAACCCTTCCTATTCATATATCCATCCAGATGCCTTTTAAATGTTGTAATTGTACCAGCCTCAACCACTTCCTCTGGCAGCTCATTCCATACACCCACCACCCTCTGTGTGAAAAAGCTGCCCCTTAGGTCTCTTTTAACTCTTTCTCCTCTCACCTTATACCTACACCCTCTAGTTTTGGACTCGCTCACCCTGGGGAAAGGATCTTAACCATTCACCCTATCCATGCCCTCATGATTTTATAAACCTTTATAAGGTCACCCTTCAACCTCCGATGCTCCAGGGAAGTAGCCCAGCCTATTCAGCCTCTCTCTATAGCTCACACCCTCCAACCTTGGCAACATGCTTGTAAAGCTTTTCATAACCCAAGTTTAACAACATCCTTCCCATAGCAAGGAAACCAGAATTTAATGTGGTACTCCAAAAATGGCCTATCCAATGTCCTGTACAGCTGCAATATGGCCTCCCAACTCCTATACTCAATGCACTAACCAATAAAGGTAAGCGTACCAAATGCCTTCTTCATTACCCAATCTATCCACAACTCCACTTTCAAGGAACTATGAACCTGCACCAAGGTCCCTTTGCTCGGCAACATGCTCCAGGACCTTACCATTAAGTGTATAAGTCCTGCCCTGATTTGCCTTTCCAAAATGCAGCACCTCACATTTATCTAAATTAAACTCCATCTGCCACTCCTTGGCCCATAGGCCCATCTGATCAAGATCCTGTTGTACTCTGAGGTAACCTTCTTCACTGTCCACAACACAATCAATTTTGGTGTCATCTGCATACTTACTAACTATGCCTCCTATGTTCACATCCAAATCATTTATATAAATGACAAAAAACAGTGGACCCAGCACCGATCCCTGCAGCACACTGCTGGTCCAGGCCTCCAGTCTGAAAAGCAACCCTCCACCAAAACCCTCTGTCTCCTACCTTATAGACAATTTTGTATCCAAATGGCTCATTCTCCCTGTATTCCATGCGAGCTAACCTTGTTAACTAGTCTACCATTCAGAACCTTGTCAAACACCTTACTGAAGTCCATATAGACAATGTCCACCAACCTGTATTCATCAATCTTCTTCATCACTTCTGCAAAAAACTCAATTGAGTTAGTGAGACATGATTTCCTATGTACAAAGCCATTTTGATTACCCCTAAACAGTCCTTGCCTTTCCAAATACATGTAAATCTTGTCCCTCAGAATCCCCTCCAACCACTTGCCCACCACTGATGTCAGCCTCACCAGTCTATAGTTCCCTGTCTTTACCTTACCTCCTTTCTTAAATAATGGCAGCATTAGCCAACCTCCAATCTTTTGACACCTGACCTGTGGCTATCGATGATACAAATATCTCAGCAAGGGACACAGCAATCTCTTCCCTAGCTTCCACAGAGGCCGAGGGTACACCTGATCTGGTCCTGGGGATTTACCCACCTTTATGCATTTTATGGCATCCAGCGCCACCTCCTCTGTAATATGGACATTTTTCAAGATATCATGATTTATTTCCCCAAGTTGTCTGGCTTCCATACCCTTCTCCACAGTAAGCACTGATGGAAAACGAGGGAAGGCAATGGCTGGTGGTATTATTGCTGGTCTGTTAATCCAGAGACCAAGATAACATTCTGGGTTCAAATCCCACCATGGCAGATGGTGGAATTTGAATTCAATAAAAAATATCTAGAGTTAAGAATCTAGTGATAACCATGAATCTGTTGCTGTGTGTCAGGGAAAACCCATCTGGTTCACTAATGTCCTTTAGGGAAGGAAACTGCCATCCTTTCCTGGTCTGGCCTACATGTGACTCTAGACCCACAGCACTGTGGTTGACTCTCAACTGCCCTCTGGGCAAATCGGGATGGGCAATAAATGCCTAAAAGTAATGCCCTCATCCCATGAATGAATTAAAAATAAACACTTGTTTACTATCTCACCCATCTCCTGCGGTTCCACACATAGGCGGCCTTCCCGATCTTTAAGTTTGGGATTAAGATGGATACAGAATGTCATGCACATTTTTGAGCTCACTTACATCTTATTCTGGGTAATTTACGTATTTTTCCATATCCTGTTGAACCTCAAAGTTAGAAACAAAGCGTTAAAGCAAAACTCAATATGTAAAGAAAACATAAGAAATGCAACTGAAGAAATGAAAATGACCAAAGAGTAGAAAAAAAGGTTGCGTGACAGTGGATATAAATGGGTTTGAAATGTTGATCTTGTTATTTCTAAGATACCATATTTTAGAATTCTACTAGCAAGTAAATAGTGCAACAACTTTTGTCAATCCTCTCACACTCTGGCTCCCTGACATGGATGAACCTGTCTTCACTATATGCTGTAAGCAACTGAAGACTTTGTAAGTGCTGGTCCCAGACTTGATAATAATGTGATTCATGCATTGCTTCTTGCTCCCTTTTGTTTTACTTTACCCATTCATATCCGATCCTGCTGTGCTGGTGGGTGCATTCAGATTTACAGGCCTGGAAGAGCATCTCGTCCACAAACCATAGGATAAGGCTTTAGATAATGATTAGAAGAAAATCCCAGAGAAGGATGTCCTGTCCTTCAATTGGAGAACACTGAAAGGTCACCCATACAGTGCATTAAAAACCTTTGCATCAACCTACAGGCAGCTTTACTATTGGTGCATGAAACATATGGACCATGGTGATTTAAACGTCATGTTGGTTACCCTGCGTAATTGTAGAGGTGGACATTTACTCTGGGCACTAGTTTACGTCAACGAGACTTAACACTAGATGGAGAGTTGCCTGATCTAAAATCACAAATTTTGCACTACCACTTAAAATGGATTTCTACCTCCTCAGTTCCGAGTTAACCCCAAGATTATCTCAGAAGCACATAGAGGAACACATAGATAAATCATTTGGTGAATACATGTAGCAATCATTTAAGACAAATTGATGTCGTGTTGTTTCCAGAGTTTTCCTTGTAACAATCTTTTCTTACAAGGTACAAGACAACATGGCACCAGCAGTGGAATTTGATTTGACTAATATACTGTGGTGGTATGAGGGTAAGTTGTGGTATATTTGCCAACTAGTTGCATGTTAAATACAAGATAAAGTCAGGATTGGTGTATTCCAGCATGAGTACATTTTAACCATGTGTTAACTCTTGATTATTGCCAAATTCTCTGGTACAGAATATTAATATTTAAAAATTTGGATTCTTATTCCTTCAGAAATTAATTGGTGTTGGAGTTTTTCTTTCCTATCTCTTTTACCGTCTCTCTTAATCATATGTTTATTTTCATTGATTTACTTTTCTCGCTGTACATAATTAATTGAAGTTGTACTTCCTGATTTACACTTACTTTGTCTCAGAGCATTTTTGAATGAAACCAATGTACACAGCAAGATCAAATTACAAAGGGAGATTGATTTACACATCAAGAACAGTATTCATATCAAGACCAGGGTACACAGCAAAGTTTCTGATGAAGGGTCTAGGCCCGAAACGTCAGCCTTCCTGCTCCTATGATGCTGCTTGGTCTGCTGTGTTCATCCAGCTCTACACCTTGTTATCTCAGATTCTCCAGCATCTGCAGTTCCTACTATTTCTTCTACACAGCAAAGTCTTTGTGTTGTATGTTGTCTTTCCCAAACATTTGGTTTCATGGTATACATTGGTTTCATCTTGTACACTGCTCTCACTGTGAGCTTCTTTTCTGTAAATATGTTATTTTCTCTGAAAAAAAAGTCTCTGGGGTTTGGGGCTACCAATTTTGATTTCCTCCAATACTATTAGTCACTGTAGATGTGGAAGTAAATGCATAAAATCAACCTCTTGGCATATTTTCAGCAAGCTTAAAACTATTACTCTATGTATAGCTCATTATGTGGGTGCATACGATCTCTTAAGGCATATGTTTGAGTTGTTTAAAGTGCTAGGCTTGTATGCTTAACATGCGAGACTCTGAATTAGCCAGCTGAACTGTTTCAGGATCAGTGGAAGCATGATTCATTGCTTGAGTTGATGCTATTTTAATATTCTCTGAATTAAAGCTGTTTGTAAATTGAGATGTTGTGTTAGGTACAGAACCATTACTGTATAGAGAGCCATTTAACCATTGCAGATCATACCCAGTCAAATTGTAGATGCTGGCTTGCAACAATGGTTGATTCCATTGAGTGTAGACCTGAGGGAGTAGTGGCATTTCTCCTCGTTATTCGTCCAGACCACAAGCAGCAAAAGCAATGACCATTAGAGTCATCATAAATAATATTCTTTCTTGGTGGCAGAGTGAAGTTTGCATCTAAAGTAGCCACTGTCGGAAGAATAAGGTTGAGATATTGCACATCATTTGATGCAAATCACTTTGATGGCTATTTGCATTTGTTCTGAAGCATTTCAAGAAAGATAGCCTTCATCCATTGTCCACTTCTGAGCTGTTAGCTCTTTTCTATCTATTAACAATATTTTGAGGTGCAGGCATCGATTACTCTGCCTTGTGATCACTTTCACCTGATATTATAACTCCATGGTGATGTGAGGGATTGGGTGTGACCTAATGTTCATCTTGCTTTGCCAGTAGACCACAGCTTTTGTTCAATGTATACCAATTCATAAAAGGCCACAGTTTCCAGTCAAAGATTGACATAGACTTCATAAGGCAAGCAGCTAGTTGAATTCTCTACTTTTCTAAGGAGTGGGAGGACATCTTTCCACAGAGGAAGTACAATTGTTCATGCTTCTAATGGATTTAAGATATGTTTTGCTGCGTTCGTAATCTCTAGTGCCACTCTTCTTTACACAACTGAACACTCATTTAGCCTGTGGCTAGATAACAATCAAAACTTTTAGACAATCCACGTTCATTCCTGGGTACAGGATGTCCCTGGGCTGTGAACAGCTTCTGTCCTGGAGTCTGTTGCAAGTCAATTTGTTTGCCAGTTAGAGGAGAATTCACTCCAATAGAAAGCAGGCATTTGTAAGTACAGAAAATGTTCACATGTCAGGTCTTTAAATTGTAAAGCCGTGTATGGGATCATGTTTGTAAGTACAAGTGTTTGTAAGTTGGATTTTGGTAAATCAGGTCCCCCACCAACCCCTGTATACAAGTCTTCCACACCTTTACAGACTTATGCCTTACAATACTGGTTTGTGACTTCTCAATACATATTTTCAAACATTACATATCAGGTTCTAACATTGTCATATAAAGGTGAAAATCTCTAATGTGCCTTACTGAGGGGCAAGTTGGGTGGACTAGTGGTTATTTTCCTGTCCATCATTTTTACATTTCTATTTACTCTTGATCGCTACCACCAGGATCACAATTTTTACCCAATTTATGGATTAAGCTCAACAATCATTGTACTCCAGAGATAGTAGGAACTGCAGATGTTGGAGAATCTGAGATAACAAGGTGTAGAGCTGGATGAACACAGCAGGCCAAGCAGCATCATAGGAGCAGGAAGGCTGATGTTTCGGGCCTAGACCCTTCTTCAGAAACCAGCCAGTTTCTGAAGAAGGGTCCAGGCCCGAAACGTCAGCCTTCCTGCTCCTCTGATGAATCATTGTACTCCATTCAATTCTCGAGAAGGGAAACCTTGTTCCTAGTCTGGACGGAACTGTGGCCAACATGCTGTGTGTTACAGCTTGCTTGTGTTCTTGATCAGTGGCATGGCTTCTCACATCGAATAGCACCACATATATCCTACAGACTCCAACCATTATAAAAAAACAGTTGGATCTGGGGAGTAAAGCAACTTCTTGTATTCTATGCCATCATGTTGTTAACAGCATCAAGTGTCTTCAGTACAGAAGTGAACTGTAAATTCTCTTTTTTTCTACTTTATACTAATTGATGAGCTTGTTTCTTGCTACACAATTGTGATGCTGAGAATCACAGATATTCCCTGCAGGTAAAAATTTTAGCAACCTGCATTTGCCCTGGGTACCACTTTTATGCTGAAGAAAAGAGTGAAGATGAATATCTGTGTGCCAAAGATACAGAAATTCAACTTGTGCAGCTCCTTTCATAACCATAGAATTTCCTAAAGCTCTCTACAGCCAATAAAGTATTTTTAAGTGTAGTCAGTGCTGTAGTGTGAGAAATTTGTACACAGCAAGATCCCACAAACTGTAACAAGACAATGACAAGAAAATCTGATTCTTCGTCATATCAGTTAAGCGAGAACATTTTGGCTGGGCTATTGTTTTTCTTTAAAGCAAAATTGTAGGATCTCTTACAATCAGCTGAGAGGGCAGACAGGACAATGGTTTGACATCACATTCAGAAGGTAGCACGTTTTAGTATATTGCTGGAGACTAAGCCTGTACTAGGTTGTAGGCTTGCTCAGCGAGCCAGTGGGTTTCATTGCAGACATTTTGTCACCCTGTTAAGTAACTTCATTTGTGCGCCTCCGGTGAAGTGTTGGTGTTCTGTCCCACTTGTTATTTATATGCCTTGGTTTGCTGGGATGGTTGGTATTATGTCCAGTTCTGTTTCTCAGTGGTTTGTACACAGGGTCCAGTTTAATGTGTTTGTTGACGGAGTTCCGGTTGGAATGCCAGGCCTCCAGGAATTCACTGGCGTGTCTCTGTTTGGCTTGTACTATTACAGATGTGTTGTCTCAGTCGAATTCTTGTCCTTCTTTGTCCGTGTGTATTGAGACAAGTGAGAATTGGTTGTGTCTCTTGGTGGCTAGTTGGTGTTTGAGTATCCTTATTGTCAATTTTCTTCCATTGTGGCCTATGTAATGTTTCTCACAGTCCTTGCATGGTATTTTGTATATTACATTAGTTTTATTGGCTGTGGGTATGGGATCCTTTACGTTCGTCAGTAGCTGTTGCAGGGTGGTTGTTGGTTGTGGGCTACCTTGATGCCTAGGGGTCTGAGTAGTCTTGTAGTCATCTCTGATATGTCTCTGATGTACGGTGGGGTGATTAGTGTGTCTGGCCATGTTGTGTTTTCTTGTTGTGGTCTGTAGTGGACGTAACGGCGGATTGTGCTGTCTGGGTATCCATTCCTTTTAAAAGCTCTGTATAAGTGCTCCTGTTCTGCTGTGTAGGCCTTTATTTTGAGCTCAGATCCCTGGAGTGCAACCTACAGGTTCCTCACTCAAATGAAAGATTCCCAGCCCTAAACCATAACTGATACATTCTGTATGTTTTTACATGGAACTACTTTACAGTGGGTGGAGTGTGTGTTTGGGCATTTTAGATCTGAAATTTGCACGTACAAGAAAGAAGCATTCTGTATGAACCCATCTGTTCCTTTAATTAATTTGAGTCTGTAATCGCCACTCTTCTTAATTGTTTTCTTACACTGACTACTTTTCATAACTTTTCTTCACATTATTTTCATTTTTTATCCTGAAAGCATATTGGTATTTTACTCTACCTTATATCAGGAGTTGTACTAGATTGGGTCTAGGCCCGAAACATCAGCCTCTCTGCTCCTATGATGCTGCTTGGCCTGCTGTGTTCATCCAGCCCTGCACCTTGTTGTCTTGTACTAGATTGTGTTTTTTCTCTATTTTTGACAGTCTATGGCTGCATTGCTTGTAAGCTGCAAGCAGAACATCTGAGGTTTCTGCTACCCCAGTGTTTCTGATTCAGCCCATGGAGATCAGGGATGAGTACATTGCTCCATTGAATCCTATTTGATTCATGTCTGGCAGAGCGCAGCCTTCCTGCTGCATTTTCAAAAAGAAACATGTTAGTTTTGCATGTTGTGAGCAAATGGTCGTGCAAAAAAAAAGCTGCTTTTATAAATGGTACATGGCCAGCATAGAAATGATTTACTTAATTTTCTTTAAGCAAGTAGAATGTTTTATACATTGCTCACCATTATCAAACAATTTAGATTAAATGTTGCCTTGTAATCTGCAATACATCATGTGGTTACCAGGTGGAGCCTGATCCTCACCACTGTCATCAGCTAACACACATCTTCCTTTTCCCAGAAATTCTGCCACATGATCTTGAAAAGACTTGTAGCAGTACTTTGTGAAATCACCAGCTGTCTCCTTTTTCCCCATGAGACCCATTTTAACCAGGAAGCTTTTCATCAGAGGTGATCATAGATACGGCACAAGAAATAACACAGGAGATAGGCCCCATAGAAACCAAAAGAGATAGATCGAAGAGTATAGGAGCTACTTTTTGTTATGATAAATTGCGAGACTCTCGGTATTGAAAATAGTAGCATATTTTAAAGCATTGTAGAGAGGAAAACCTAGGTATTACAGGAAGATTTGGATGTGGGCTTGAAAATCCAGGGCACCTGAAGATATTTGGATAATTTTACGTTATGAAGATTGACATAGTGCCATAAGTCCATTGTAAATTTAATACCATGCAACAGCGAATAATGAGCCATGAGCAAATTGGACCTGACATCTAGTTGACTATTCATAGGGTAGGAAACAATGATTTCTGAATTAGGTCATTGAAGTTTTACATTATTGACAGGGTTGAGGTCCTCTGGGATATTTTCTACCTCATGTGAATTTGGTCAACACCTGAGGATCCTTTCAAAGACAGATATTAACCTGGTTGATTTTTAGGTATCACCCATTGTTAAAATTTCTTGCACTATAGTGTCAAACGCCATTCATTATTATATCAACAAAATTGTTACATTAGCTTTGTCACAGCAACACTGACAATTTGCCTTTTTGTAACAACTTTAACATAGCAAAATATCCTAAGGTATTTGACAGGAGCAGTATGTTACAGACCAGACCAGACCAAACCCCCTCAAATATTCAGTAAGAAGATAGCCTAGACCCCAACTTCTTTTTATTTTTAAAGGCAAGAGTAAGGTGTTGTGTTCTCAATGCAATTTGTTTGGTCAAACTACCAGGTTTGAAGCAAAACACACATTTTTACACTGTCATTAAAACACAAACAAAAGAAAGAAGAATTAGAATAATGTAACTCTCTTGGAAAATCTAACAAAATAATAAATTATTCAACTAATAAACACCATCTGCTCCAATATAGTAACATTCCATTTATACACCCATGGCAAAGGCAAACTCAGCAAAACAGGTTGTCTCAAATGCAATTCCAGCCGCAGGAATTGAATGTAAACTTTTAGCTGTAGCAGAGAGAAGAATGGCAGCTTCCACATCCAGCTTCAAGACCCCAGCAACTGCTGAAAGTTAAAGTAAAATCCTGCTTCTGTGGGAGCTTGACGCCATCCCTTCACGCTGCTTCTATTGTTCTAACCTTAAAAGAAAACCCAAGGCCTCACAAGCAGTTTATTTTATTGCATTGGAATAGACCACTGTACACATCTGCCTCAACCTCTCTTCATAAAAAAAACAAAATATACCTCTTAAAGCATAGTATTGTCACAATTATCAATCCAAATATAACACTGATGGCTGCCATTTTGTTGATCATATCTATGGTAGATTTCTGAACAGTTTTTTTCCTTTATTCATTCACAGGATGAGGGCATCGCTGACGAGGACAGCATTTATTGCCCATCCCTAATTGCCTTGAGAGCAGTTCTGAATCAACCGCATTGTTGTGGGTCTGGAGTCACATCTAGGTCAGAACAGGTAAGGATGGCAGTTTCCTTCTCTAAAGGACATTAGTGAACCAGATGGGTTTTTCCCGACAATCGGGAATTCATGGTCATCATTAGACCCTTAATTTCAGATATTTATTGAATTCAAATTGCACCATCTGCTGTGGTGGGATTTGAATCCAGGTCCCCAGAACATTATCTGGGTCTCAGGATTAACAGCCCAGCGATAATACTACTGGGCCATCACCTCCCCCTTTTTGTTTGAAATTATTCAGTTTGTTCCATTCTATAAAGTTTTCTCTGTGGCTATGGGAAATGTTCCTCTTAAAATATTAATCCAGTTATCTTCTCAAAGTTACTGTTGAATCTATTTTCACTCCCTTCAGGCAGCGCCTGATAGCTCACAACAGCTCAAGATATAAGGAAAAATAACATTCATATTCTGTCTGCTTCTGTCCCTGTTTACCTAAATCTGTGTTCTCTGGCAGAACATCCAGGCAGTGGAAGTAATCTTTCCTCACTTACTTCATCAAACCCACTCATAATTTTAAATACATTGATGAAATCTTCCCTTATGTTTCCTCGATCTTTGGGAGCTGCAATGATGTAAGCATACTGGAGATCTCACAGCTTTCTGCCTCCTTTCATGGACCTCAAGTCAAATAGCACTGGTTGCTATGAGATGAGGGCTACCCATTCCTTACGCCTGTAGAAAACCTTCAGATAGACCCAAGATGGAGATACAATGCTGCTTGAGTTTCTACCAGGGCCATAGTGGAATAGACCATAGGCCTCCTTAGGGTGAAGTCTCAACGCCAGGACAGCTCCAGTTGGGCTTTGCAGCATTGTCCTGACAGGATTTTCCACAGTTATTATGGCATGTTGTGCCCACTATAATCTGTTTAGATAAAGGGGGAATATGCTGGATGCAGATGGAAAGGGGAATTGAGAGTAATCTCAATGCATATCAGGCAATTGAACTGGTGACCTAGGGACCATGAATGAGCTCTACACTGTCGAGTGTAACAGACAGGAAATATTATTGAAATCTGCTTTCAGCATGGATGAGTTGAGTTTGGACTTCCTTCATTGTGTTACTTTCTGTTGGTTGTATGTAAGCAATCCCAGGTCAGTCCACTGTAAACATAAACCTGGGGCTATCTGTACTCCTTGAATGTTTCTGTTGATGAATAAATTGTATGTGTGTTATCTTCAGCTGAGCCCATTTTAAAAGTATTTGCAATTTACAGGATCTCCTTATTGTTTGGAAGAAATCAGCAGTTAGTGGCAGAGAGCAGTGACATGGCATGGCATTGAGGGAAGGTGGGTTTTAAGGCTTCAAACAGCATGCGCCATCCAAGTGTTGTGCAATCAAGATAGGGAGCAGGTTGAATGTCCTCCTGAGACATCTCATTACAACCACCCTATCCAGTGGCACCTCCAAGTTCATGTTGGCAAAATGAGGGGTAACTTTACTTTTAAAGCCATGTCCTCAGTGATGAGAGTGGAATGGTACACTGTGAAGGGCAAATTGTGCCTGGCAGTGTATGTGAAGTGTGGTGAAAATGGGCTTTAAATATGGTGCCAGTGGTGCGAACAAGCAAAATCCCAGCAGCAATGATCACCTCCGCATCTCACAACACACCAGTTGACTGCTGTACAGGCCAGTCATATAATTACTGAGCTGGAGGGTGGAAGGTTACACAAGAAAAGTCAACTTGGTCGTTACAGACTGCCTGCAAAGAATCTCACCAAGAAAGCACTTTGCCAAAATAAAGATTAGAAATTTCATCCATAGTTCGAGTTCTGTACTTACTGATCTTACTGTACCTGACATACATGTGGCTGAAGACACTGAACTGATCCCATTATATGGAGAGAGTGCTTGAAACCAAGACAGATACCTTTATATCAGAATGTGACATATGTACATCTTATAGGTAAGAACTGTCTGGGCTGGATTCCATGCAACGATTTACTTCAGGATCTAGGAACCATCTCAACCAGACTGGGTGACCTTTCTACTTTGAATAATGCTAAGTTCTTTTGGGTACCTACTTTTTATCCATTTTGATTCTACATAATTTTCCTGCAATATCTTCTTTTATTGTAACATTGATGCCATTCTTTTCTTTAGTGAGATAGACTTCAAGTCTTCTTTTATTATCTTAGCCATTAAATCCCACAAGCACATTTTAATTTTGATCTCCAATCTGCTCAATTCTTCTTTTGATTAAAAAAATAATGGGGGTTCCCTCTTATTTTTCCTCTTAAACTATTCTCACACCCATTCTTTGTCCTTCTATTTTCAGTTCTCTGTACTTTCCAGAGTTAGCTTGGTTTGCTACTGTATAATGAGTTTGAAGTTAATCTTCAACTTCCGTTTCCTGTATCTTTTTAATCCCTATATCTTTAATTCATCCAGGAAATTATGACCATTCCTCTACACCCAACTCCTCTCCAAGCCTTTGTGGTAACATGTCCTGGCAAACTATTACCTTGTTTCATACACTGTTTTATCTGCCAACCATTTTCATGTTTTGTTATCTAATTTACCTCATTTGTTTACCTCGTTGTCATTTACAAAGTGTAATGAGCTTTCTTCATTTCATTGCTCCTGCAGCAGTTTGTAAATTGCATTGCATTGATATTGTTAGGTATTGTTAGCTGACAAACCTGATGATGAGAAAAGTATAATAGAGAACTATTGCAAAGAAAGACCTTGCTTGTTTGTTCACTTTTTGTACAGCATTAAGCTTGTTGCAGGAAGGCATCAATGTGCATGCAAGGCACCACCTCAGTAGTATTTGCATACTGAAAAAAATTCCTTAGTTCATGTCGAATAAATTCAATGGCAAAGTAAATTGGTTCATTGTCAAACACCAAGAGACTCTAAACAATTATTAAAATGAGATATCAGTTTGGTCTCTGCATGAAAAAGATCTTCCTGATATCTCATGTAAAATTTACTATTTTAAATGTTGTATCCTTGTGTCTTTAATTAAAATTATTGCATCATTGAGTACAAATTGAAGGAGACCGTTCGGCTTAATGTGTATGTGTCTGTCTCTTAAGAATGATCCAATTAGTCCCACTCTCCTGCTTTCTTCCCCATAGCCATGTAGATTTTTCCTTTTCAAGTATATAACCAATTCCCGTTGAAGAGATTTGCAGCACCATGAAGTGCTGTTGAGATTGGGTACCCTCTGTTCAATGTCTTTTGTGAAAAAAAATTGGCATTGCACTGAATGCATTTAATTAAAATAGAAAATAAAAGGAAAATGCACAAGCGTAGAAGAGGGCCCAAATCTCTGTTTGTTATTTGGTTTTGTTTTAATTCACACAAAATTATAATTATAGACAAAAGAAAAGCTATTGAATACACGAGTACAAATATTGATACAATAAAGGACTTCTGGTATATGAACAAATGGTAATGATCAAATCTTTATTAAGTCAGGATTAATTTCCTTAGTACGAACAAAGGTATTCAATTTTAGCAATTTCATTTGTAAAGGAGAAGTGATGCCATTTTCTTTTGCAGCTACATATTATCACAACCAGTTTATAACTTTGTAACCTTGCACTCTGCAGCAGTAAGTACTGGCCACTGAATCAATGGTTCCAAAACAAAATACAGGTCACTACACTTGCAAGAGTGGACAAGGGTGTGCATATCGATTCCCCACTGTCAATGTAGCATCTAACTTTGATTTTTAACAGCAGTGATTGTACTTCAGAAATAAACACATTATCAATCAGTAAAAGCACAGGACAAGTTATTATTGCTTCACCTGAAAGTACCCATTTTTTTCTTTTGTCGTAGAAAAAAATTTGTTTTTGATGGCAATGTAGCGAGCTGTTGCTAAATATATAAACTTTAAGAAAATTCGAGGGTAGCAGTGATTTTCTGAGTAGTCATTGGTAACTTACTATTCCTCATGGTTTAATCATAATTGAATTGCATTATTCAGAGGAACATAGGACAGTTTGAATCTATTCTACTCTTGGACCTGCTATAAAACTGAATTTGATCATTAATGATCTGAAACATAATTCCACCTACCCACCTCAGTTCCACAGTCCAAAAAATCATGAGTCTATAACCTTTTGTCAAAAATACTTTAATCTCTGTTTTGAATTTTTCAAAGTTGGCTTTTATGAACAGCTGTTTGGAGGATGGAAGTTCTAAATTTCCAAAACTATTTGTGTGAAGTAATTTTTACCTCCTTACTTTGCCTCACTGTAATTTTTAAGATCATGTTCCTTTGCTCCCTATCTCTGGAAATAGTTCTGTCTATTTACCATATCCACTTCCTTTGTTTTTTTTCTAAACATCCCAATTAGGTTTTTTGAAATGTTGTAGACTGAAAGGAATACAATGTTATTTTTCTGAAACCTATCTTCATATTTTCTGTTCAAAATCATTCTGGTGAATCTGTGCTGCACTCCCACCAAGAACAGTCTAACCTCTCTGACGGGTGGTATCCAGAACTGAATTTAGTCCTCCACCTAGTGTCAAACAAGAGCTTCATATAACAATAACATACGCTCCAACCTCCGTATTACACCCTTGTCAGATGAAGACCAGGATTTCAATCAGCTTTTAAATTATTTTTGAAATCTATTTTATGGTTATCAGGGATTTTTCTGCTTGAATTCTTAAATCTTTCTGTTGCTCCATTGTCACTAGTTTCTACCCATTTAAAATACACTCTGATTTATCTTTCAGCGAGTAAAGTGGATGACATTACACTTCCTCGTACTGAACTCTACATGCCACAGTTTTGCTCATTCACATGCACTATCACTATCTCTAGGCAATTTTCCATTCTCATCTACATGACTTACTATGCCATCTAACTTGGTGTAAACGGCGAACTTAAAAACATGTCTCTCTATTTCCTTCATCCACGTCATTTATAAATGTAATGAAAAGCCGAAGTCTCTGTGCAGATCATAGGGGGATCCACTGGTCTCATGCTGCCAATTGGAGAATTGACAATTTCTTATGTCGCTATAAAAACTAGGAGTAGGTTCAGGCCATTTCATCATGGTTAATTTAAGTGTGGCTTTAACCCAATTTCCTACCTGTCCTGTGACTCATGACTCCCTTGTAGATTAAAACTCTGTCTGATTCAGAAAATATTCAATGACCCAGGCTCCACTGCTCTAAGTCAATTTCAGAGATTAATGATATTTTGAGCAGAAAAGTTCTTACTCTACTCTATCATAAATGGGAGACCCCCATTCTTTTAAAATTGTGTACCCTTGTTCTTGATGTCCCCATATGGGAAAATATTCTTTCAACATCTACCTGGTCAAGCCATATCAGAATCTTATATATTTCAATAAGATTACCTCATAATCTTTTAAACGTTAATTAAGTGCAGATACACCTAAGACCTGACTTTCTGTAGACTGCAAATAGTAGTACCACTGCTGTCATGAATTTCTCTCTTTCTCTCTCTCATTTTCTCCCTCTCTCTCTCGAGGTAGTTCAGTAAATATCTTAGCAATTATCTTCCTGTGTGGCTTGCTTGTTTTTTTAGCTGAAATCAAATGACTTCTTGTCAATGCTGTTTGAACTGAATGCTCAAAATAACTTTCTGATCTAAGATTAGTTTTGCCTTCTGATTTGGAACACAAGTTCTCAATTATTATTACTATTAATAATAACGTATTATGAATCCTCATAACACAACACAAACAAATTCGCCCTTAAGGAGAGCAAAACTATACACAGAATTTGGTGTGACTTCACCAATGTCATGTATAGTTGTAGAAAAAGGTGTTTACTTTTTAATATTGAAATCAACAATGGGCATATAGCTATTTAGAACTTTATTTTGTTTCATCTCAGGATGGGCCCTGATGTTTATCCATGATGCACATTGGATGAACTGGCATGAAGGGTGCAAGGCAAGTGTTGATGGGTGGGAAGGCATGGATTGGCACAAGTTGGCACTAAGTTGGCAAAGAGGCCATAAAGGGTTGAGGGGTATGTGGATAGATGTACATCAGTTAGCATGGAGAGTGTGAAGAGACAAGAGTGTGCGTGGAAGACATGAGGTGTCATGTGTTGGCATAAATAGGGCATGGGAATTTTTGCACAGTGAGGAATTGTGTGTTGTGAGTGTTTAGAAGGTCAAAGCAAACCTTTCATGCAGCCTGCCTGAGCACCTGGCAATCGTTGTGGCTGCCTTGGCACTGTTCCTATTGGCAGCAGAACTGCTGCCCATTCACCCCAACCTGGAATGAAAACTATAATAGCTGGGCACTCTCTCCTGAGTGGGATTCATAGATTTGGAAATTTTCCTGATTCTGTGCCCTGGATTTGAGATTGAAAGTTAAGACCTATGTGTCCTCCTGACAGCTTGCTTTCTGAAGCATCTTTGCTTTTCTTCAATACATTTGGTCCCTTCAACAAAGTCATTAATATCCTCTGCCACTTCATTAATACAATTTGTCAACCTGAGAATGGCCCTTTAATCCCAACTCTCTGTTTCCTGTTATATTAGCTAATCCTTTATCCATGATAATATATCATCCCCAACACCATGCACCTTAGCTTGTGAAGTCACCTTTTTTGATGCCTTTTGGAAATTCAAATACACTGCATCTAATGTTTCCCTTTTATCTATCCTGCTCAAGAAACCTAATTCATTAGTCAAACATGATTTTCCTTTCAAAAAATCCATGTTCACTCTGCTTGAATATATCATGACTGTTCCCCGACTCTGATCTCCTAAACAATTAGTTACGCTCCGGACCTAGTTGTTTCAGTAAAATTACAACACTTACAGCTACCGACATGTGGACAATTGTCTGGGTATGTCCTGACCACAAAATCTAACCTGGCCAATTATCAGCCAACAGTCTACTCTGGATAATCAGTAAAATTACAGAAGGGGTCATTGACAGTGCTATCAAGTGGCACTTGCAAAGGAATAACCTATGCACTGAAACTCAGTTTGGGTGTTCCACCAGGGTCACTCAGCTTCTGACCTCATTATATCTTGGAATCAAAATGGACAAAAGAGTTGAATCCCAACAGTGAGGTGAGCGTGACTTTGTCTAACCAAGCCAGCATTTGTCTGAATATAGCATGAAAAGTCCACAGCAAAACTGGAGTTTGTGGGAATCATGGAGAAAAACTCTCTGCTGGTTGGACACAGACCTAACATAAAGGCAGATCTTTTTGATTGTTGAAGGTCAATTATCTCAGCTCCAGAGCATCAGTGCATGAGTTCTTCAGGTTTGTGTCATAGATCCAACTATCTTCAACAATGATTTTCCTTCCATCATAAGATCAGAGATGGGGATGTTCTCTGATGATTACGTAATGTTCAGTAGCATTCGTGACTCCTCAGATATTGAAGCAGTCTGTATCCAAATGCAGTACATGCTAAGGCTAATAAGTGGCAAGGAACACCATACAAGTGGCAGGCAATGGTCATCTCCAAAATGAGAGAATCTAACCATCTGTGCAATTCGCCAGTATGTTCTTGAGTGGAATTAGGGATGGGCAATAAATACTGGCCTAGCCAGGGATGCCCACATCCCGTGAGTGAAAAACAATTCCTTGCCCATGTCAAAAGGTTGCCTTCAAATTCCATGCACTTCTTTTTTCCTATAGTCTCCTGTGTGCAGCTTAATCAAATGCCACAGAAATATATATAAATAAGGTCTCTTGGTACATTAGCTATGTCCTCAAAGAATTCAACTAAGTTTAGTAAACTTGACTTGCCCTTTATAAATCACTGCAGCTGAAATAACTCCACAGAATTTGGTATCCAATCACCAAGTCACCCTTTATTTACACGTGCATAGTCCTTAACACTGGTCTGGCTTCCTCTGAGAGTGAACAGGACCTCTGACAATCCTGTTTATATCTGTCAGCCAGGGCTCCCTGATTGGACCAGATTAACAGCCCCAATCCAGGAACTCATATTCTATGAGGTCCACCTGGCTGACCTTGTTACAATCACTATAGCAGCCTATCACTGATTTGCATATGCTTGTACAAGTGCTTAGTCACTCTGCTACAATTATAGATTCCAATAGCACTTCACAACAGTCATTAGACGAATAGATCTATAGTTTCCTATCTTATTTCTCTAACTCAACTTAAAAATAGTGGTGACTTGGGCAATTTTCCAATCCAAAGACAACTTTTTGTATGACATGCAACCACGCATACATATATTTCTTTAGGGTAAAAATATCACACCTATACAGGTGCTAGCACTTTTATACTGCCATTAGAAAGGACATAAAATTGCTGGCCCTGAAATTCCTTTTAGCACACGGAATAACAAGTTGCTTTTTCTATGTCTGATCTATATGCAAGTAGGGTACATCATATCAGGATTTCAACAGTGTCATGATTATGTGCTTGATTTACTATGAGTGGCTGTTTTATTTTGTGTCCACTTGTCATGCCCTATTTGCCTGATTCTCTGTTGATCTAGCCGATAGATATTTTACGTAGCCATTTCTGTGGTTTCTAGGGAGTTCCTGGCTGAGTTATCCAATTTGAAACATTAAGGCAAGTGCAGGAATACTGAACTGATATACATCTCATGGTATTCCAAAGGCCCATTAGTCATTGAGCAGAGTGGACTGGGACTCTGTGGATTCCAAGATGCAATAGATCCTGTGGGTATTTCCTGGGAAATTGAAGATTGTTGAACCCTCTGAAAAAGCCCTTAATAATAGAGAAATCAGAGGAATCCACTTAGTTTAGATTAAATGTTCTCCAGAAAAAAGTTATAAAATTAAACAGATACCACAGTCTCCTTATCGGCCACATCTCAACCTGCACCACCACTGACCCCAACAACCTCGCCCCAAACCCCCCCCATTCCTGACAATTGTAAAGACTTCATCACTCACTTGGCACCGAACCAAGACAACACCTGGTATCCAACCCACTTGGCACCCTGCTTACCTTTCACTTTACCCATCTGGCACTGTACCCACCTGGCCCCTGACATCCTACCTTCCTACTACATGATCCTCCTGATATCCCACTCACCCTAACCCGTTAACAAAATTCCACCCTCTTAACACACTTTCCTCACATACTTACTCATTTTACACCAACATTAGAAATTAGAATTTTATAAATTTAGAATGTCAGAAATCTCAGAACACGGCACACTGATTGCTGCCAAAAGGACTACAGTTTGACATTCCCCATTATCCTGCTCCACTGGAGAACTGTGTTGATTTCAGCTAAGCTCCACATTTCTGAAGGAGTTGAGAGCTGGTGGGGAGAGGCAGAATTCTCAGCTAGAGATGCAGAGCTCAATACTAGTGTAAAAAAAAACGAGCAGAATAGGAATCTGACTGTGATTGCCACACCTTAGAACATCCAGGCCATTGTTACCACGTGCAGTGAAGCTGACTCACTGATGTTTGGCTGAAATTACAATTCATTCATCAGAATTACAGAAAAGGCTGAATTTGAGCTCCAAATATTATTCACATGTTCAGACACATCAAAGACTCTGTTGCAAATGTAATGTCATGTCATTGTTAACCTTCGATTTATAGAGCTGATAATCACTGTAGTCTATTGTGAAACCTCATTTGATTGAGGAGTTATTACACTCATGGATGTTAAACTGAAGTAATCTGTTCACATTATGTTATATGAAGCATCTAATTAAACTGTGCTAAACATAACAGTGAATGAGAGGTAGAGATGATGTAATGGCAAACCTAGTTTGGCTGACTATTGTATTTGTTTCTAGCTCTCTATAATTCAAATTTCAATGTTACCTTGAAACACAAAATAATGTCCATACACAACTTTGACCCTTTAGCAGATTAGTTCTGATCATGTAAATAAGATGGAGTTCTGGCTGTAATTACTTTGTCTTTCCTTGATTATTTTATATCTATATCAATATGATACACATTAGATAACCACACAGAATCAATCTTTTGAGTGAAAATTACACACAACCCACCCTCTGCCTGTTTCAGTTCAAACATTCATAAGTGATTTAAGGCCTAAAGAGCATGTTTAGATGCAGAGACAAAAAAAGACTGCAGATGCTGGAATCCAAGGTAGTCAGACAGAAGGCTGGATGAACACAGCAAGCCAGGCAGCATCTGGAGGAAAGGAGCAGTCAACGTTTCGGGTAATACCCTTATACTGGACCTGAAGAAAGCATCATAACCCAAATTTCAGTAGGGTATCTCCGTTATTAATGTGACATCGTTCCATGTTACACACTGTCCATATAGTTGCCTTTCAGAACAGGATTGCTAATAAAAAAACTACATTTATCTAGGGACTTTTCTATCTACTGGATGCCCTGAAGCTATTCATATGTTGTCTCAGTTTTAAATGTGTTCATTGTTGCCTTGTAAGTAAATTTGCCAAACAAATTTCACAGTGCTAGCTTCTACCAGCACAACTGAGATCAGGGACCAGTTGGTTTATTTTTGGTAGTATTAGTTGCGGAAAGCAGCATACAAAGGAAAGCAGAATAACATATCAACTAAAGGTCAGCATCTCCAACAACATATCGTCAGTATGCCAGTGAAGTGTCAGCTTAAACTCTGCTGAAGTCAACCAAATATTTCTAACATAGAGATGAGTCTACTTATTTATAGTAACTAAATACGTCAAATTCCATTGTTGTTACTGCTTGAAAATAGGATACTGCATTGGTTGGTGTGAGGGTTTGTGAAGGAGAAAGGTGGTCCCCCTTTAGGGTTATCAGAGTAATGATGATAAAGATTAAGAAGCAGCAGCTGGAATCACATGCATGGTGCATGAAACACATATTTATATCACTGATTTCTTTGCATATTGAGTTTATATTGAATTACATGTTTTTCATAGATTGTGCATTGAAACGTCCTAGCTAAAATTGCCAGAATCCATTTCTGAATGTTCAGTGGCATCTGAACAATATTAACTCCTTTTAAGTCATGCTGTAACATTACCACAACCCATTAGGGCATAGTTTCAAAGTGTTTCATTGAAAGCTAAATTTAACATATGAAAACAAGTTATAAAGTTTATCCCTTGAAGAGAATCCTAGTTTTAGTGTAAATTCACTTAATATGTTTGTCGTGTTATGCGGTCTACTCGTACATATTGAAAACTGGGACAAGATCTACTCAACATACTCCTACATGATTCATTATACTGAAATTGACAGGTAGAGGATTGAAGAATTCCTTTGTAAAGCTTCTCTTGATTGAGTTAGAATCACATTCCCAGATAACAAGGCAATATTGACAATTTCAGCTGCTTCAGCAACAAATTGCCAATCTTTTGTCCAAAGTCCAAGAGCTGGATGCTCATTTGGCAGTGACACAAGTTGATATCACCGAGCACAAAAATTCCAGAAAGCAAATGATATCAACTAATTAGAATACCACTGCATAAGACTAAAGGAGGCCTTTGACCTCAGTAATTAAAGACCTTTAACTTTTCAGGAAGTTTATGAAAGCCTTCCTCAAATTACTGCTCATCATTTCATCAAGTGACTGAAACCGCCTTGAGAATATTGGCTTTAAAAGGCAATACTTACCGAGACGATGAAAGTCTCAAGACATTCTCTCAATCAGATTGCCACGCCAATCAAGGTAATTGGCAATGTGATAGCAATGAAGTGTAATGGACTCACTAGGATAGCACTATCTCATATCCTGTTCCATAAGAGCAAAAGCAAGCGGAGCGTTGGACTGCTCCACGCAACCATAAATACAATGCAAACTTATGTTTATAAAGAGACGTGTGGGTTTGGCTTATTCAAAAGTCTCCTTTTGAATGGTGACCATAAGAGGTCAGAAGCTAGAAACAAGTCCAATGGGATTAAGGACATACTAACACACTGTGTGATAGGCACCGGCTTTTCGTTCCTACTACCTCATCATTAACTGTGATCTGTCTTTACACCATTCAGTTTCTCACTATCTAAACATTTTATAGTATGGGTTTCTGGACTGACATTTGTGTGGCTGGAAAGACTGTTGAGTGAATGGATTCTCATGTCCTTGACAAGTCTCCCTGGTGGGTGCTGACTCTTTCAGAACAAGAAAAATGAGAATGGCTTCATAGCTAAGCATTTTTCAAGAGGACTGCAGTATGTGTACAATGACTGTTTTTGAGTTCATCTTATACTCAATTAAAAAAACTATACGTTGCCACAATGAGACAAGCCCTCATCAGAGACAGATACCCCAATCTCTTGTCTCGATTTGTCAAAAGAAACTTGGATTGAGGCTAACTGTCCATTAGATGTTATCACCTCATTTCTGCAGCATTATTGAAGTGCATTTACCAAGAGAATAGTTAAAGGTTCGTATGTTCAAATCTAACAGAACTGTAAAAGACCATTTGTCTCATCAAGTTGTTGTCCATTCTTTTCTGTGCATAAGTTACATTGTCAAATACCACTCTTTAGCTTACTCCTCATATTCTTTTATATGTACACTTGTACAAATAGAATTTATGGATTATGCTTCACCAATGATTTGTTTTTGAGAGTTTCACATTTAAACCTTTGCCATTCTTTTGTTGTATTTTCCACAGTAAGAAGCCTAAACTTATGTACTTTGAAGGAGGATGAAGAGCCTCTATCCTCTTTGCAACTTTGAACTAAATGTTTCTAAGTGGGCCTTTGAGCATAGGGATAGTTCTTCCACCTCTCGTTTAACTTGAGGACTGGCTCTTTCACATCTCTTTCTCCCCATAGGAGTTTTTTTTAGAGGAAATAATTATTACTTTACGCCTGCAGTATATGCTCATGGCTAATTGCTGGATCAAGAAACATTTGTGTTTAATGTCAACAGTTCTGTCTTTTCTCAGTTGGAAATATTTTTAAAAAGCTGTTCCTACTGATTAGGTTTCTCAGAAAACATCCCAGATGATGTGTCTTAATAGAACTTTATGAAGTAGTACGGTGGTTTAGTACTGTTATTAAAGGAAATCTTTGCTTATTCCAAAAACATTGTCCCTGAGTGTCCATGGGTTCTTGAGGCATGGGTTATAATTACAGAGTAGATGCAAAAACATTTAGGATTGAGATGAATAGAAACTTTTTTGGTAGGTGAACCTTGGAATCTTGGGCCATGGAAGTTAGTACTTGGCATAGATTGATAGATCGATAATTACTTATGACATCAAGGGATATGCTGGTAGTGTGGGAATATGGCATTGGAGTAGATCATCAGCCATGATCTAGAATGGGAGAGCAGTCTTGAGAGGCTCAATGGATAAATTCTGCTCCTTTGTTCCAATTCATTGATTGCGGGATAATTCTTGATGAGATCATCTCCCCCTCTGTTTTTTGGATTGTAGTGTTAGAAATTTCCATCTCCGTAAACAGGCAGGTGGTTCTCCACCTCAACAATTTAGTCAAAAGTTAGCACTTCCAAAAATGTGACACTACCTCAGAACTATATTGAGTGAGCAACCTAGATTATGCACTCAAACGCAACAATGTTTATGAAACTACAACCTTACTATATGAAGTACAAGTGCTACCAACTGTGATTATTATAATGTTTCTGGCTTTTTATTTTACTACCTGAAAAATGTTAGTTTATGAGTTTGACTGCTGAAGTTGTAGCTCAATTACTATCATAGCAACAAAAACAAAGTTGCTAGAAAAGCTCGACAGGTCTGGCAGCATCTGTGAAGGAGAAAACAGAGTTAACGTTCAGGTCTGGTGACCCTTCCTCAGAACCGGACCCGAAACATTAACTCTGTTTTCTCCTTCACAGATGCTGCCAGACCTGCTTGGCTTTTCCAGCAACTTTGTTTTTGTTCCTGATTTACAGCATCCACAGTTCTTTCAGTTTTTACTATCATAGCAAATTCTGAATTTGAATTCACTAATCTGGCAATTTGTGGGATATGACGAAAGAGGATGTTGAATTGTCAAAGAAACACAACTGATATCCATCTGGGAAGGAAACTGTCTCGTCTGATTCATTGCTAATATCTCTGGAACAATTAGCAATGGATAACGAAAATTGCCTTATGAGTGTTGTCCGTCTTTCAAAACCAAGGAAAGAAATTAGCGAAAGGGACATGGGCGTTGCTGGCTGGGCCAGCATTCATTGCCCATCTCTAATGGCCCTTGAGAAGGTGGTGGTGAGCTGCATTCTTGAACTGCTGCAGTCCACGTACTGTAGGTTGACTCACAATGCTCACAAAGAGGAATTCCAGGATTTTGACCCAGCAACGGTGAGGAAACGGTGATATATTTCCAAGCCAAGATGGTGAGTGGCTTGGAGCTGATCTTGCAGGTGGTGGTGGTCACATTTATCTACAGCCCTTGTCCTTCTCGATGGAAGCATTTGTGGGTTTGGAAGGTGCTGTCCAAGGATCTTTGATGAATTTCTGCAGTGCATCTTGTAGATAACACGCACTTGTTAGTGTGGATAACAAACTTCAAGCATGTGTATTTGGTTGATGAGGAAATGGAAACATTTTGCCCCAACTTGTTGGCACGAGACCCAGGACTGAATTGCATTCAGACCTATGGAAAATGACATGGGTGTTAGCAGGCAAGAATGGGAAATACTGTGACTAGAGGATGCTATGAGAATCTCAAGCAAATAGCTTCTTGGCACATTAAGAAGAATCCAATCAGGACTGCGATCAGGGTGGAGATGGTAGCCTGGAGCAGGTGGGACCCATGTTGATATTCTGGATGAGTGAATCGACTTCTGCTTCCCCACAAGATAAATAAGAAAAAAAAATCAAGTAAGTAACCTTATTACTGTCCACTGGGTTCCTATTAGGAGCCTATTCAGGCTGGTGCCAGGCGCAACCACGAAATTTGATTTGGAGTCTGAATAATCAAATTGGATCTGACTTCTGAAATCTGTGAGGCTTTACATTCCTGTGATGAGAGGCTTGCACGTCCTCGGGAAAAAGGAGTTAAAAGTATGGCTTTGCAAAAATATTGAGTCAGGCTAGAAGTCATGACACTGCCTTTATTTAAACTCTGACATGCTTCTTTCTGATCGTGCATGGGATGTTAACATTGGCCCCATGGTCACGCTGTCTGACCAGATTTAAGTGCTCCTTCATTAAATCAACATAATGAATCTACAAATTAAAGGACGATATCACATGACAGCTGTAGGTCAACTAAATGGCAATCTGATCTGACAGCAGATGCCACAGACTAATAATTCCAATGATTTCCAGGCTGCAAGACAGTATTATTTATAAAGTGTCTTTAATGTAATAAAACATCACAAGGTGTTTTGCAGGAGCGCTACAGAAAGAAAATTATAAGATCATAAGGAATTGAAGCAGAGTTGGCTATTTTGCTCGTTGAGCCCGCTGTGCAATTTAATAAGTTCATGGCTGATCTGATTGTGGCATTAATTCTCTTCCTGACTGCTCCCCACAATCCTTCCCACTCTTGTCGAACAATAATCATGACTTGGAATATATTCCAAGACTTTGCCTCCACAATTTCAAAGACAAATGGCCAACTGAAAGCATACATTCCTCCTCATTTCTGCCTGAAGTGAGAGAAGCTTTATTTTGAAACCACAATCTCTTGTTTTTGACTCCCCTCAATGGAAAACATCCTCTCAGCACCTCATATTTATCAATAAGCTCACAACCTATTCTTCTCAACTCCAGTAAATATAAGGCCAACCTGCTCAAAACTTTCCTTTTTTATCCCAGGAATCAGTCTCTGAGTTGTTTCTAATGGTCTCTGAGCTGCTTCTAATGCAAGTATATCTCTTCTTAAGTAAGGAGGTCAAAATTGCACACAGTTCTCTTGGTATAGTCTCACCATTGCCCAGTACAAATGTATGAAGGGTCCCTAATTTACTATTTGATTCTGCTTGCAGTAAAGCATAGCATTGCATTTGCAGTCCCTGAATGTTAATACACTAAACAACAGAAGAGATGTTAGGTCAGATGACCAAATGCTTGGTCAAAGCTGTAGACTTTAAAGAGTTTTGTAACGGAGGAAAGTGAGATTGACAGGTGGAGAGGTGTAGGTAAAGAATTCCTGAACTTGGAGCTGTGGAAACTGAAGGTGCCAATTTTGAAGCAATTCATTTTATTGATGCTCATGAGGCGCTATAGGAATTAGACACTATAGGAATTTCGAAAGATTATGTGGTTGAAGGTAATTCCACAACTAGAAAGTTGCAAGGCCATGGCAAGATTTGAAAACAAGAAGGATAATTTCAAAACCAAGACTTTGCATGATTGAGAACATGACCTCTGACTGAGATCCACGGACAGGGTGACAAGAGAATGAGATTTGTTGCAAGTTGAGAAATGAGCAGTAGTATTTTGGATGACTTCCATATTTATTGAGGCTGCCAAGGGTGCATTAGCATGGTCAGGTCTGGATGTCATAGTGGTATGAATATGGGTTGTTACATGGGCTAGAGAGTTTCAGGTATGAAGAGAAATTGGATAGAAAGGGGTTGTTTTCTTACAGCAGGGAAGACTGAGTGTGGACATGTATGAGAGGTATGAAATTATGAGGGACATTGATTGGGTAGACAGGAAGAATTTCCTCTTGATAGAGGGATTAATGACCAGTAGGCATAGATTTACAGTAAAGAGCTGAAGGTTTAGAGGAGATGTGAGGAAAAACTTTGAAACCAAGAGGTTAATGGGAATCTGGAATTCACTGCTGGTAAGAGTAGTAGAGGCAGAAACCTTCATAGCATTTAAGATGTATTTAGATGTGCACTTGCAATGTCAAGGCATACAAGGCGATAGGTGAAGTACAGGAAATTGGGATAGGAATGAGATAGAATAGTTTTGACCTTTGTGGACAGGATGGGCTGAAGGGCCTCTTTCTGTGCTGTAGATCTCTAAGACTCTATCAGCAGATGAGCTGAGACAGGGAAGAATTGTTGCTATGGGGATGGAAATAGGCGGTCTTAAATATTTAGTCAGCAGTTCATCTGAGAGTTAAATGTAATATCTCTGTATGGACTGGGTGCTCTTAAATTGTTGCCGGGAGTATCAGTAGTTTGTTAATATAGTCCAAAAATAATGGCTCCCATCTGCCAAATACTTAATTGGAGGAAATTCCTGCTCATTGAGCTCTGAATGTTGGAGAAGCTGACTGATAATTTTGGTAA
The DNA here is from genome assembly GCF_021869965.1 of Rhincodon typus. NCBI lineage: Eukaryota > Metazoa > Chordata > Chondrichthyes > Orectolobiformes > Rhincodontidae > Rhincodon > Rhincodon typus. Next base: position 57,007,644 of record NC_063345.1, on the reverse strand, counting down.
CAGTGGAGGAGTTGGTGAGGAAGAGCTAGCAGTCCTTGATGTACATGTGAAAACTAAGATTGCGTCTTTGAATGAAGTTGGCAAGAAGAAGAGTCATGTTTGACTTGAAATGTGAACTGTGCTTTTCTCTCCACAGATGCTGCCAGACCTGCTGAACTTTTCCACTATTTTCTGTTTTTGTTTTAGACATCCAGCATCTGCAGTATTCTATCTTTATTCACCAAGTGGGAAACATGAGTTAACATGAGGAAACAAGGATAGATCCTTGGAGGACACCAGAAACAACAGTGTGAGAGCAGAAAGAAAAGCAAGTGAATCTCTGGTTACAGTTAGATAAATAGGAATGGAACCAGATGAGAGTAGTCCCACCCAGTTGGGTGACATTCTGCAGAGAGGTCTGAAGATGTCGGTACATTCAGCCATGTCAAAAGGCTGCAGTAAGTTGAGAAGGATGAGGAGGGAATGTTTACCTTTGACACAGTAACATAGAATGCCATTTGTTACTTTAAGAAGAGTTTCGGATCTGATTGGAACCTGATTGGAAGGATTCAAACACAGTGTTCCAGGAAAGGTGCAAACAGATTTGGGAGGTGACAAGACGTTTGAGAGGAGTGAGAGATTGGAGGTGGGACAGTTGTTTGCAAGGATGGTGGAATAAAGTATTAAGGGGGCTGAGAATGGCATTTCAAAACAAGAGAGGACAGCAAGAAATGTTGATAAATACTGATGAATATGGGGACAAGAAGGGATGTCAGGTAGTGAGCAGTTTAGTTGGAGTAGGACTGGAGGAGCAGGAAGTGGGCCTCAGAGCCAGAATGAGCCGGGATAGAACATGAGGAAGATAGGAAACAGGTAGATTGGGACAAAATAGGGAGACCATTCATGGAAATTTGGCCAGATGAGCTCGTGGAAGAGATGCACGCAACAGAGGCAACGGATTGGACGCTCTCGATTTTGGTGATAATGATGTTCATGAGCTGCTTGCATTTATTGAATTAGAATTATGTTTTATTGTCAAGTATGCTCAAGTACATGAATACAGGAGTGCACTGAAAAGTGTTTCAAAGTCACCATTCTCTGGCGCCATCAAAAAAACAGAATTAACAGAGATAACCATCTTAAACACAAAAAACAAGATTTAAAAAGAATAGAAATACAAGAAACAAAGCTGAGAAGAAAGGGAAACATTCGTATCTTAAAGTCTTAAGCCCTATCTCCATATTGTTGGTGGTGAGAGAGGAAAAGATAGGGATGGGTGTTTAAGAAAGTGGTTAGCAGTTAAGAGAAATGGCTGAGATTAGTTTTACACTCCGTGATTATCCCACAATAATGTGTGATTTTGACAAATGGGTGCAAGACCCAGTAATATTTGAAATAGTCCAGCTATATTTGGCAATCATGCATGAAATAGTTGTCCACTATTTCCTTTCAAGTCTGCTCCTGTTGGATTCAAGGCAGTGGAGATGAGCGTCATAACAAGGGGACACAGCCATGATGGAATTAATGGTTTTCATGGGGACTGGGCCATCAAAGCAAGAGGTGAGGATGAACAAATTAGTGGCGCCAGAAATATTGTCGTCAGAGGCTAGACAATTGGGATACTAAGGCATAAAGATCTCAGCAGAAATAGCTTCATTTTAAAGAAAACCATGGCAACAAAAAAAATACAATGAATACAATGGATATCAGGTATTATACGTCCCTAATGACTTAGATAGATGTATTTTTAAGATTTAATATCAGGGTTCAAAAAAGCTTCACCCGTGAAGTACATGACAAAAGAATTACGAAAGCAGAAGTGCTAAATATGATAGGTTGTACAGCACACATATGCGGTCCATCCTGATATCATTGATTGGAAAAGAAACAATTATCACAAAGCATTCCTTTCTGTCCTTATTTAGAAAACAATGTGAGAACTGGCAGGAGTAACATTCGGAACTGGATAGCCATAAGGTCTAAAATCATTTTTTTAATATAAAAAACAGAGAAACTGCAGATTCTGTAAATCAGAAACAAAACCAGAAATTGCTGGAAAAGCTCAGCAGGCCTGGCAGCATCTGTGGAGAGAAATCACAGTTAATGTTTCAGGTCAAGTGGCCTTTCCTCAGAACTTGATAGTATGGAGTGCAGTCAGTTCCTGGGGAGATGGATTGGAACGGGTAAGGGCTTGGAAAGGGGGCGGTGCAAAGAAATTGAGACGTCTAATGTCAAGTCAACAGTTCTCAATGAACAGATCAAGTGCAGGTAAAAAGCCAGTGGGAGGCATCCAGGTAGAGGGAGAGTGTTGTAAGTGGGCAAAGGGGTCTGTGAGACTGTGAGATACTGTAAATCAGAAACAAAACCAGAAATTGCTGGAAAAGCTCAGCCGGTCTGGCAGCATTTGTGAAGAGAAATCAGAGTTAACATTTCAGGTCGGGTGAGGGAAGGCGACTGGACCCAAAGCATTAACTCTGAATTCTCTTCATGATGCTGCCAGACCTGCTGAGTTTTTCCAGCATCTTTTGTTTTTGCTGTGTATATAATTCGTAGATTTTGACATAGCAATGATGCTGCAATATTACTGCGCCTCCAGCGATATGAGAGATGTGTGAAGGTGGTCATTATCTAGCTATTACCTATTGCTTATCAGCCCAAGACTGGATGATATTCAGGGCCTACAGTAGACTGCCATGGGGTGTTTCCATATCGAATTGCTGCAAATGTACCTAAACAGTGTGGAACCATCAAAACATTATAGAAACCATATGAGTTTCAAGCATTTGAAGAAAGTAATTTCGCTGTACGTGTGCTGGTTTCTTTGATCAAGTAATTTAAAACTGACTCCACTGCTCCACTCTTCCCCAATGCATCTCTGCCTCAAATAATTATCTACTTTTTGCTATTAGACAGTTATTTTGCTTCAACCTTTGCTCTTTGCAAAATGTTGCACATGTACAGAGAACAGCAGTTTAGCTGTAATGTTACTGAACTAGTTGTCTAAATGTTTGGATCAATGACCCTGAGATATGAGTTTAATCCTACCAGGCCAGTTGGGGGTATTTAAATTCAGTTAATTAATGAAACTGGGAAGAAATCTAGTCACCATAATAACGATGGAACAATTGGATTGTCATAAAATTCCTGGTCTGTTAATGTCCTCACTGCAGGAAATCTGTCAGCTTTCATGTGATTCTAGATTGTAAGCAAATCACTCAGTTTAAAGGCAATTAGGGATTAGCAATACATGCTGGCATTGTCAATGATGCACCCACCCCAAGAATAGCTGGGAGAAAAAAAACTCCAACAACTTTTATATAAAGGAATTACATCATTGTCACCCTGTTGCAAGTTAATTACTTTTCTCAATTCACTCCATCAAAATGTTTTATCATTTTAAAAATTTTCATTAAATCTCCATTTCTCTGCTCCCAGAATCTTATTTTCGTTTTCCATTCCAGTGAATCTATGTTGAAATCTGCGTGGGTAGATTTTTATGCTCCCTTCAGCAGCGTGGGCAGTGGCAAGAAAGTTGGGAAAATACAGTGAGAGTGAAAACTACAGATTCCTAATGTTGAGAAAAAACGTCTCTGATTTTCACCTTGAAGGCTTAATTGGTGAGTTATGAATCTCCACAACAAGAAGTGACTACCTTATTTCCATAAACTGCATTTTATTAATACCTCATCTGACCTCATCTCTATGCGGCTCCCAATTCTTCCCTCCCTCCCTGAGAAATTAGATGATGTGTATTCCCGACATGCGACTCAAAGAAATTACCTGGCAGCTCGCTGTTTGCTGCTTCAGGCCTTTAGATAAATCCGTTTTCACCATCATTCAATACGTGGTCCAAGGGCACTGTCCACTTCCAACCTTCATTCATGCAAAAGAAAAATGACAAAACACCATCCTCATCATATCACTTAGACCAACTCACATAACACCGCAGCCTTTCAGGATTTCACTTTGCAGCTCAGAGACACTTATAGCTTACATGTTTCTGCCAGGTTGCCTTTCATGTAGGGACACACATCTCAAGCATCCACTATCAATGCATTTATGTGTCTTAGCTTACTTTCTTAGCACACATTGTGCGCTGACTTGTGGGGTGCATTCCTCTCTGGCTTGCATTTTTTTTTAGCACATGAACTCTTTGGTCCTAAGTTACAAGCTGCTAGCCTCTCTGGCTTGCATTGCACTTTGGTGCAGAGGGACAGCAGGCAGCTTATCACCACTCAGAACACCAAACATTTTTCATACCTGATATTGGAAGGCAACATTTCAGGGCTTTCATATTCGCACACTGCACTTTAAATATGCAATGACATGGTCTGCGATATTCAAGGGTGATGTTACTTGGAAGGGGTGTTATTATGGTGTTTATATGTCTGAATGAGTACCAAATGCCAGAATTTCACTCCTGCAATGAAGCATTAGATCTTTAGATTTGCAACAGATTTCTGCCTAAGATAATGGTTCAGAGCTTCATATGGAAACATGGTGGTGGCCTTCTTGCAAAGCTACTATTGTACCTTGTGTCGGCATTTCACATAGTGCACTATACAGACTGATGTGGGGTTCAGGAATACTGTTACTGATAGATTGTTTAATTCTGACATTCCTCACAGATTACCTGCCTGCGCACCAGTCATGGCTCCTGTGCTTGCAAGGTTCCTTGAGTGCTCATTGGAAACGCAATGACAGCATGGAAGAATACAGCAGTTACAGCAAACCCAGCAAGAACAGCAACCGCCAGAGGGGAAGCAGCAGTCAGTGAGTCAGGGCAGTCACATGCTTTGAATCCAATCTAGGGAGAGAGCCCAGCAAAGTGAAAGTCTCTGAGTTGGAGGAGGCTGCAGGGGAAAGCCTTGTCTGAAACCTTCTCAACCTTGAGGGTTGAGTGGCTCCCTCCTCAGAGGTAGAAGTGAAGTTCGGGATCTCTGGTGCTGGTCTCTTTCTCAGAATTGTTTGCTGGTTCCCACTGGTACCTGTATAAGAGAAGAGAAGGAATCAGTCGTGTGACAGGGATAAAACATTGTGCAGGCTGAGAATGAGTTAGCACTGGCATTATAGAGGCAGCAGCTCAGAGCAGCACAATGAAGTTCACTCAATTATTTGCCCATGGAGGGGTTAGATACCACTTCGCTGATTGGAGGGTTGTTCCCTTGATCTTCAATCATCTCCATTTACGAGACCTCCTTGGTTCCTTCACAATTTTGTGCTGTCTTAACATTGAAGACATCCACTTATACCTTTCTGCTGGAATTCAACTCTTGTATCCAAGGCTTGATCTGCTTGGTTTGTATGTATAGGGTGCTCGTGTGGTGGCACTGTTATTTTAACCCTTACTATAATTTACTCCAAATCCCACACACTATTCCTGCTCCTGCTTCAAGCTAGAAATTTTCTTTGTAGTTTGCCCATACCCTGAGAATCACACACAGCTCACAAAAAGTGTCAGCTTGGTTCAAGCATTAATTATCTTGTTCCCCAAGTTAAAAGATCACGGGTTCAAATCTCACAATAGGATTTTAACACTTGACTAACACTCTCTTCAGTGTGGAGGAGATACTGCATTGTTGGAGCTGCTGCCTGTCAGGTAAATCATTAAATCAATGTTCCATTTACCTCTTCAGGTGGAAATTAAAAATCTAATACACTAGAGGAGCAAAACCTGTTTTCTTGCTGTTCCTATTGACATTTTTGCCTCAAACCTCAAACTCATAGCTGTCTGTGGTGTGGAGCTTTACATAAAATGGCTGCTATGCTTTTGTGTGTAACAATATGCACTGTGTTTCCCATTATATATGATATAATTTGAGATATTTAGAAGGGATGTGAAAACATGGCATTGTAGTATAAACAAAGCTTTCTTTAAAGTATTAGCTCCTTACAGCACGAGGCCCAGGTGAATCAGAAATCCCAGCCTTTGGACGTCTCACACTGCATACAGTCAACAGCATTTAAATTTTAATGTAAATTTTGTACTAATTGAACATAATGCCTGTAAACACAAAGAACACTGCAAACAGGTAAACTGGAAAACAATTAATGCTCACTTCGTAACAAATATAACAAACATAAGTATAACAAACAAGCTGTTAATGGGATGAGTAGAAGATGGCAAGCTACGACCCAGATTAATGTAGTGCCTCAAACGTTGGAAACATCTTAATGCACTCTCAGAGGGAGAAAGCAATAGAGTGCTGTGTAAGACTGTTAGGAAAAATAATCGAAAGTTTTGTTAAAGGGATAGGTTTACAGAAGACCTTTTGAGACATGAAAGGAGGTGGATCGGGTGGAGAGTGTTCCAGGTGACTGAAGACTCCATCATCAATGGTAGAATGGAGGATTTGGTGATGGAGTACATACAAGTCTCTACTCTTTACTCCTGAAAGGGAGTGAAGATAAAGTTGGAGAATGAGGTAGGGATTCACAGAGGAAGAGAATTTTAAATTCAGCAATTTCCATAGTTCATTAAATATACAGTCATGAAGGCTAACTATTGAGGCATTGAAATAAATGAGCATACTGGTGAGAAAAGCCCAGTGAAGAGTCTGTGAAGAAGATGGCCAGAATTGTGTCCTGATGCAAATGTGGACATAACAGGTTAAGTAATGGATCCAAAGCTGCGTCAAAATTTAACTTTAAGAGCAACAGGTAACTGGAAAGTTGAAACTCCCATGATTATGAAATGACAGGGTTAGCTCACAGAAGGAAGTCATTTAGTCCGTCATGTTTGTACTGGCTCTGTACAAGAGCAACTTAGCTTCTCCAACACCCCCACCTTCTCCACACGGGCCTTCAAATATTTTCTCTTTGGGTAATTATCTAATTCTCTTGAAAACCATACTTGGCTCTGCGTCCTGCATACTCTCACACAGCGCCTTCCAGATCCTAAATTCGTTTTCCTCATGACTCCATTGTTTCATTTCTCAATCACTTAAAATCAACATCCTCTGGTTCTTGACTTTTCTGCTAACAGCCCCAAAAGATCAAAGAGTTAGAGTTATGTCAGGCCACAAAAAAAGCCATTCAGCCTATTGAGTCTATTTGATTCTCTGAAGAGCAATCCAATCAATCCCATTCCTCAATCAGTCCCCATAGCTTTTTTTCCCACAAATGTGCATACATTTTGCTTTTGAAATCATTGCTTATATCTTAATATCCAGCCTCTTACAGTGAGTCTCATGTCATTACCACTGACTGCATAAAAAGTTCTTCCTCAAGTTCTCCCTGCACCATGTGACAAAACTATCAAGTCTGTGTCTCCTAATTCTTCCCCCATCAACTGATGAGAAGAGACATCCCCTGTCTATTTATGTTTCAGCCTGTCATGACCTTGTAAAGCTCTGTCAAATTTTCCCTCGATCTCCTTTATTTAAGCTAGGAGAACAGTACCAGCCTTTCCAATGAACCATTTTTCTAAAACTGCTCATTCCTGTTAAAGCTACTCTGCACTCTCTGTCCATGCCACTCATGATTTTGAATGCCTCTATCACATCTCCCTTCAACCCGTTTTTCTCCAACGAGAACAGAGATAGCTTCTTGAAATTAACTATTGAACCTAAGCCCTTCATCCATGATATCATTCACAAACATTTTCTATACCCTTTCTGACCTCTTCATGCTGTTGCTGAAGTTTCCAAATTTGACCCAAACTTGTGTTTTACAAAATTTATTACAAATAACTTATTTGCTTTTGCATTCTATGTCTTATTTCATAAAACCTAGGGTTTCATATACTTAATTATGCATATTTTCCTGCACTTTCATTAGAATTCTATCCTTTGTAGGGTCATAGAGTCATAGAGATGTACAGCACAGAAACAGACACTATGGTCCAACTCGTCCATGTCGACCAGATATCCTATATAAATTTAATCTCATTTGCCAGCATTTGCCCATATCCCTCTAAGCCCTTCTTATTAATATATCCATCCAGATGCCTTTTAAATGTTGTAATTGTTCCAGTCTCCACCACTTCCTTTGACAGCTAATTCCGTACACACACCTCCCTCTGCATGAAAAAGTTGCCCCTTAGATCCCTTTTAAATCTTTCCCCTATCACCTTAAACCTATGCCCTCTATTTTTGGACTCCCCTCCCCTGAGGAAAAGACATTGTCTATTTATCCTATCCATGCCCTTCATGATTTTATAGACCTCTATAAGGCCACCCCTCAGCCTGCAATGCTCCAGGGAAAATAGCCCCAGCCTTTTCTGCCTCTCCCTATAGCTGAAACCCTCGAACTCTGGCAACATCTTTGTAAATCTTTTCTGAACCCTTCAAGTTTCACAACATCCTTCCTACAGCAAGGAGACTGGAATTGCACGCAGTATTCCAAAAGTGGCCTTGTACAGCCGCAACATGACCTCCCAACTCCTATAACTCAATGCACTGACCAATAAAGGCAAGCATACCAAATGCCTTCTTCACTATCCTATCTACCTGAGACTCCACTTTCAAGGAACTATGAACCTGCAAAGTCTATTTGTTCAGCAAAATTCTCTGGGACCTTACCATTAAGCAAATAAGTCCTGCCCTGAATTGCCTTTCCAAAATGTAGCACCTCACATTTATCTAAATTAAACTCCATCTGCCACTTCTTAGTCCATTGGCTCATCTGATCAAGATCCCATTGTTTTCTGAGGTAACCTTCTTCGCTGTCCACTACACCTCCTATTCTGGTGTCATCTGCAAACTTACTAACCATACCTCCCGTTTTCAAATCCAAATAATTTATGTAAATGACAAAAAACAATGGACCCAGCACCAATTCTTGTGGCACTCCGCTGGTCACAGGTCTCCAGTCCAAAAAGCAACCCTCCACCACCACCCTTTGTCTTTTATCTTTGAGCCAGTTCTGTATCCAAATGGTTAGTTCTCCCAGTATTCCATGCAATCTAACCTTGCTAAACAGTCTACCATGAGGAACCTTGCTGAATGCCTTACTGATGTCCATATGAATCACATCTACTGCTCTGCCCTCATCCATCCTCCTTGTTACTTCTTCAAAATGTTATGCATCTTCACCTCAATCTCCTTACCAAAACGTATCACTTCGCATTTCTCTGCATTGTTTGCCACCCATCTGTCTATTCCACTCGACTATGTTCTCTTGACACCTATTATAATCCTCCTGAAAAATTGCAATGGGCTGAAGCTTTTTTTTTTGGCTAATCATCAGTTTTGTCGAGTTTCAGGTAGGGATCAATGTCTGAAGGGCAAGGTGCAAAAAGATAAGGCAAGGCAGGGATGCTGTGGCTATCCAGGTAGGCTCCAAGTGAGTGAGCACGCTGAGTGCAAGCAAACAGCCCAGAGATCCACCTGGTCCAGTCCATGAGCTGGGTCTATGTCCCTGAGTACAAAAGTGTCCTTGCTGCAGTATTATAATAAGAGTGGCTGTTTTGCCCAGTGGTGCAGCATTGATGTCCAGAAGCTTATGGTAAGTGGATTAGAGATGTGCCATGAGGATCTTAGCAACTAGCACACGTCAGATGCCAATGTCCATAGACATAGGGTTTGCAGTGCCAGTGCTCATGGACAATGCCCTGAGATGTTTGTGCCCAGTGTCCAAAAGGGAGGTCCTTTGGATCAGGGAGTGAGCTAAAGTCACCAAACACCGGCTCGGATTTCTATTTTGAGAATTCTCCGTGTCTAGTTTGCCTGCAGTGTGAGGTAGGATATGAAGTTGCATGTTAATGAGATGAGAGGTACAGCTAGTAAGGTCGTTATCGAACAGTAACCTCCTTTAATAGGTATTTTACTGCTGCCTAACAAGAATCTCACCTCAACAACTGGAACTTAGTTAAAAGATGCAATGAATTGCTCTTGAGGTTTGAGATAAGCCTTGTTGCATTTCTCATGTGATTCTGCTAAATTTCCCAACCCAGCCCATATTGTTTAGACCCTAAAAGATTCCAAGCTGGTATTTCCAAGTTTTGTGTGATGTACAAATTTTGAACTTCCGATCCTAGATCATTAGTATAGACCAAGTAAAGTACCACTCCTAGTGCCAATTCCTGGGGAATAGTAACTTACTCCCCTTTGCAATCTGCAAAACACCCCTTCACCATCACTGTCTATTTCCTGTCACTTTGACAACCATATCAACATGACAACTGTCCTTTTTGTCCCATGGGCTTCAGCTTTGCTAACAAGTTTGTTCTATGACACCATCAAAGATCATTTGGATATCTGTGGAAACCAATTCTACCACAACATGCTATAACCTCAGTAGAAGATTCTGCCATTTATCATGGTCATTTATGCTGTTTCATGGACTTTCTGCAGATCCTCCAACAAAGTACTCCCATAAAATGAATTTATAATCAATCTGATTCAGCCTACAATCTAAGGGAAGGACATCATTAGATAGAATATGCTGATTTATGGCAATGCTTAAAAAGAGGTGTTTTGGTCTTTGCAATCCAATGTTTTAACTGATCCATAATGTCAGATCAGCAGAGAGATAGCACACAAGAAAATCTAAGGAATGAGGGAAATGGTCTGGAGTTACTGCAGGATGTTGTCAGTATTGATATGATCTGACAGGACAAAGCCATCAAAAAGCAATACATTACTAAGGAAGAAAAGGGGTCAAAGACAGAACCTTAGGGAACTCCAAAGAATAAAGTGTAGGGTAGGAGAAGACAATGTTACTGGAAGTATATCAGTTGTATTGATACTAGCTGACGTGAAGCTAATCACGGGAAATCCAATGAGCTGAAATACTGAAGAGAGATGGTAGCGAAGAATAGAATGGTTCACAATATCAAATGCTATTTCAAAATAAAGGAGGCATAGGGGGATAATATTCTGTGGTTACAGAAAATTACAGCTAACATGGTCCTGAACAATTACAGTGCATTGAGCAGGGCACAAATTGGATTGAAGGATTTACAATCGAAAAATGGACAAGGTGTACTCAAGGATTTTTGCAGAACCAGGAGGAAGTGTAGTGTACTTCGAGTCCTGCAACCATACTGTTCCCCAAGATTTCTGCAAAACAAAAAGCACAATTGCTTGTGGCTTCACGATCTTTGTGTATTTTGGGGCGTTATAACTGAACCGCCAATGGTCGCAAATTCTTTCCAAACTCAATTCCATCTGAAAGTCTTATTTTACTTAACTTTTGTCCTTTGTAGCTGGGAAACATTTTGCGTTATCTTGGGGTCTCAGAAATAACTAAATGCAAGTTATTTTATTTCGAGAGACAGATTCTAAATTGGACACAAAGACAAGGGTCAGAACCTTAAGGTTTGAGTGAGTATGGGGATGAGAATGCCAACTTGTGCTTTTTGTAATTACATAGCACCATAACCACATAAATTAGCAAAATATCCCAAGAATCAACTCTCTTTGCCAAAATGCATCATCAAACAAAATTTTACGCTGAGATATATAAGGAAATTGCAGGACAAGTGACCAACAACTTCGTCACAAGGTAGGTTTTTAAAGAGGAGAGAGAAAGCTTGACTGTAAGGGAGGTTAATGGTAATTTTAAATATGAGGAAGACAGCCTGAGTATACGAAGTTGCTCACTTTTTCAACAAGCTCTAAGACTTGCAAAAGTTAGTGAGCAGCACACAGAAAGGCTCATGAGAATAAAGCTACATTCTTTGAAAAAACAAAATGTGAAATGAGCACCTAGAATTAACAACAGGATAATTACAAAAGACAAAATTGAACGCTGTAACAAGGAAAAAACTTTGAGTAAATGACAATTCAGTAATTTCACAACAAGATGAAAAGATCTTTAAAAGAGCAGTGGACTAAAAGTCAACAGGAAAACCATGAAAAGTGATAAACCATCACACGGCAAAGCAAAATCACCAGAAGGCAGATTAAAACATTTGCCTGTTGATGAAAGGATTCACACATCTCTCAGAAATGCAATGACACAATGGGATGCTGATAAGAACTTCTATCAAGCTAGGTGTTTGAATTTTATTGCAGGTGATAGAGGTCTAAGATAGCTGTCTAAATCGTAGCGTAATTGACAGAAGGTGCATCCAAATAATTTGCATATATTAAAAATATATAAATATCTGATCTCATGGTAAGCAGATCAACTAACTGCAATGTCTGATGAATGATCTATTTTCTGCCTTATTACAAGCTGAAGGCTGCTTCGAGCTGATAACCTTTTGCCTGTGGTGACTCCCCAGGTGCTATACACCTCGGTTCAGTTCTGATTCCTCTGCATAAGAAAGCTCTAGTTAAACACACTAGGTCTCCAAAAATAATCATACATTTCAGTGGTTATAGAATTGAGTAATCTGCAACAGTTAATGGTGCATTTGCACTCTGGCAGTCTGGTATTATGAGAAGCAGCCAGAAAAAAATGCAAAATGTTAGGTTTTTAGTGATGGTGCTGATGCACTGGAGAATTACAAACATTACAGCTTTGCCCACAAAATGTTGTCAAGATAGAGCCAGCAATTTCAGACCAGTCAGTCAGTTCAATTTCAGTTGTATGAAACTTCCAGAAGTAATTAGTCAGAATAGAATTAATAATTACCATGAAAAAAAATGTGACTGAGTTTAGAAAAGTCAGAATCTATTTGTTAAAGGACAATTATATCTAACTAACTTGCTAATACTTTCTGAAGAGGTAATGGAGATGGTTGATAAGGGCAAAGCAGTTAATATGGTGTACATGATCTTTCAAGAGAGATTTGATACATGTCTCAAAAAAGACTTGTGAGGATTGTTATAGATCATGGAATAAAAGGGGACAGGAACAATATGAATACAAAAGTGGCTTAGAAGTTAGATTTGGGATTTTTTTGGAGGAAGAAGGTTTGTAGTGGTTTTCCCTGGGATCAATATTGGGACCCTTGTTTCTCCTGATACATTGACAAGATCTAAACCTTCGTGTGCATGCGATATTTTCAAAGCTCGCAGATGACACAAAGGTAGGAAGAATTGTAAACTGTGAGGAGGACAGTGTTGAACTTCAAAATGATACCAACAAGTTGTGGACTGGGTGGATGGATGGCAGATGAAGTTCAATGCAGAGAAGTGTGAGGTGATGCACTTTGTCAAAACAGCATGGAGTGTCTTTATAAAATAAAGGGCACTATTCTAAAGAGTGCAGGTGTAGAGAGAACTGGTGTACAAACAAATTACTGAAAACAAAAAAATGCTAGAAATCACAACGGGTCAGGCAGCATCTGAGGAGAGAAAGCAAGCTAATGTTTCAAGTCTACATGCCATTTCCTCAGAGACTTGGTGTATATGTACATAAGTCATTGAAGGTTCAGGACAGGTAGAAATGTTAACAATAATACAACATTCTAGGCTTTATTAATAGGGATATAATGTAAGAGCAGGGAAAATATAGTGAACTTACATAAGACACTGGATTGACCTCTGTTGGAATCTCATATGCAGTTCTGAGAGCGACATTATAGGAAGGATGTGAATACATTGGAGAGAATATAGAAGCAGTTTATAAGAATGGTTTCATGCATGAAACATCATAATGATTTTGCCATTCTGCACACGTTAAAACAAAACCTCTTGGTAAGACTCTGTATTTAAAGATCTATAGATTCTACTAAGGCAGGATCTGCTCATTTCTGCACAAAGGGCAGCTGCCTTCTCTTTTAAATCAACAGTTGGTCAAATTCAACGGTTCTTCATATTTGGTTCTGGCTTTCACAATTGCAAATGAATTGGTGAATGACGGGAGGGTTCCATAGAGGTGAAGAAACTTGGCGTATGTAAGTATTTGGAATTAGGCCAGAGATATGATGGGACTAGTAGTATTGTCACTAGACGAAGAAACCAGGGACTCAGGTTAATGCTCTAGGGACATGGTCTCCAATCGTATCACCACAACTGGTGGAATTTCGCTTCAGTTCATGACCCTAGAATCTAAATAAAGCTTGACTTAATGATGATTACAAGACTATCATTTGTGGCAAATACCCATCTGGTACATTAGTGCTCTTTAGAGGAGGAAATCTGTCATCTTTAACTGGTCTGACATACTTGTGATTCCAGTCCCGCGGAAGCGCAGTTGACTCTAAGCTGACCTCTGAAATGGCCTAACAAGCCACTTGAATTGAGGGCAATCAGAAATGGGCAATAGGTATTGGCCTTCTCAGTGATACCTACATTCCATGAAACAAGAAAGAACGATCAGTCATGACCAAAGCAGATTCTGACAGGTGTGGTGAAATATGCTTTTAAAAGGAATTTGTTCTGTGCAGTTTCTCTTGAAGAGTGTTGTAAACCTGGTACCAAGGTGTCCACACAATAGAAAGCAGAGGAAAATAGCTTTGTTTTTTTAAAAAAATTAGACATAAGAAGCATGAGTGGATGGAGTCAGGCTCAAACAGACCCAGGGATTGAGTTTTGTTTTCAGTTGTTGTAGCTGCTAGGTATAGCTCTGTCTCTCTGTTGCTACAAAGCGTGAGTTCTCTCTCTCTGGTGCTAGATTCATACTTTCGGTTTGTCCTTTCTCTCGAACTGGAGAAAATCAGAAGTGAGGGAAATCTGGTTTTCTGAATTTGCCTTTGCCAAGGGTGCATTTATGGGATGCTGCTATATTGGAACAATTGATGAGTAGTAGTTAAACAATATATTATTCTTTTTAGCCTTTAAGAGAGTTAAAATTATGTCAATTCTTGTTTTTTTTTGTTTGTATTTTAACTGTGGTGTAAGAATAAAGTGTATTTTGCTCAAAGTCTAGTGGTTTGACCAATTGAATCACATCTAGAATGTAGTGCCTTTTACTTGACTTTAAATAAGATAAAAGTTAGGGTCTAGGCTATCTCCTTGATCTATTTTGAAGGGGGTCAGTCTATGTATAACATGTGGAATCAGAGACTCATTTCTTTACAAATGGCCACCACTGTTCATGCTGCTCAGTTCTGCCCTGATAATCTGCCATAGATGGGTTTTTACTTCAGCATGGCATCCAAACCTGACAATGTCAACTCTCATAAGAACTGAATGGAAATCAAGTAACTCTGAAAGATTCATCAGATGTTTACTACAACTCCTGATATCTATATATTACAAACAAGTAAAAGCAGAGTTAACAAGTTCAGCAATAAAAACTTTGACACAAGGTTTAGAAGGTTTAACAACTCATCCTGATTTGCTGATTGTAAACATGTCTGGAGAGGTATATATGTTATTCTCAGTTACTCTGAGCTAATAACTTGGTGGCTGTCCTTCAGCATTATTCTACAATCATCTTCTTTCCCACTCTCTGTGTGCGTGATTGACATGTCATGCATTGGGCTGAGTTGGTTTCTGTCCTTTCACAACAGTAACAACTTTGAATAGGCTGGCTGTATTTTCAGAAATTTATCTAGGTCTTTGTGATTGGATTTCTAACTCACAATCTCCATCCAGTGATCATTGTGGCAGTCAGACAATTGTCTGCTTGGCAAGGTCATTTGTATTTGCCTTCCAAATGGAGATTGCGTTAGGGATTGTTCACACTTTACTTCCTTGGGAGTATTGATGAATCGGGTTGCATCATTATTGTGATAAATCATTATTGTGATAAATCATTATTGTGATGCAACATTGCATAACTCTTAAAACTGCCGAATTGTTACATCTGTCTGGGTGCATTTATTTGAGAATATTGACTGATTTGATTGCTTTGCAAGATAGGTGCAGTTTGGATCTCATGACTTTATGTTACATGTTATAACACTGATGTCTATACTGACTGCAGGATCACTGGTACGTAACAAGTAGAAAATTTCAAGAATTCAAGATGAACTCACATATTGGGACTGTAGTGAGATTGTGCCATTGACAATCTGTCATATGTAGTGAGGTGATTTCTTGTGGGCTGTACCATGGAGTGCCAATTGTTGTCTACGTGTCTTTTAGGATGTATAATGGCACTAAGTTGGCATGAGCTCCTTTGATGATTTTCCTTTCAGAGAGTGTAGACTTGCCTCTTGCATGGAGACAACTTTGAAAGCTTTCAATTGCTTTAAACTGTTGACATGCTGTGTGAGGTTTTCATTACAAAATACATAGTCATCTTGATTTGTTGGCTGTGCACATCATCAATATGTTTACATTTGTGGATATTTTAAAGACTGTTCTTACTGCCAATGTTGTGGCACTGGACCATCCTGTTTGTCAATGAAGTCGCATTCTAGGATCTGGTTTGGCTTTTGAAACCAGATGTTCTGCACATGCATGGTCAATGTCGTTTGGTATCACAGGATTGCAGATGTGAAGGAATGCTAGACAGCTTTTGGACAGTCACTTTTGCGACAGATCTTGCTGGTTTAGTGCACTTTGCTGACTATAGAAATACTGTTGTCTGCTTTTAAAGCATGTAATTGATATTGACTTGCCACAATGGCTTCATCCTGATGTCTGCCTTCAACCAAGGCATCAATAGTAAGGTCCATTAAACTTTCCAGGACAGCTGTCCTGAAGGCTTTGTTCAGTGTAGAGATGATTTTTAAAAATTCATTCACACGATGTGGGTGTTTTTGGCCTTTCCAGAATTTACTCACCTTTATCAACACTGCTAGTTACTTCTTTAAAAAATTCCTGTAGATCTTTCAAGCATGATTTCCTTTTCATGAATCCATGCTGACCCTGTCCCATCCTGTTACTGTTTTTTAAGTGTTCTCCCATAAAATCTTTTATTGTGGGCTCTAGCATTTTCCCCACTATGGATGTCAGGCTAACCAGTCTATAATTCTATGTTTTCTTTCTACTTCCTATTCTACATAGTGGGATTAATATTAGCTTTTCTCCAATCAAAATCCATCAAAACTGTCTGATGGTCTGTAGAATCTTGAAAGATGACCACCAAATCATCCACTATTTCTAGAGCCACTTCCATAAGTACTTTGGGATGTAGATTATCTGCCCCTGGGAGGTTTATCGGCCTTCAATCCCATCAATTTCCCCAACATCATTTCCCTACTCGTACTGATTTTCTCCGGTTTCTCCCCAGCATTTTTGGGACATTATTCGTGTGCTCCTTTGTGAATGAAGAACCAAACTATTGTATTAAATTGGTCTGCTGTCTTTTTTTCTACCCATCATAACTTCCCCTGTGAAGTTGGCTTTCAAGTATTCTCCAGGTCTTCTCTGGATCTTTCTTTAAACTGTCTTCAAAGAGTTTGATGTATTCATTTTGCCAAGCGCATCCTTGTTGATAACAAGGAAGATTTTGGAGATCTCCTTTCAGGAACATTTGTTGTTTGATCTGTGAAATAAGGCTGCATATGTTGCCTGAGTAGCAGTGAAGATGTCTATTGTTGTCCAAGCCATAATGAAATGTTTACCTTCCACTTCTTGCTGAAGGATATTTCTAATTGATGTTCCTTCCTTCATTTTACTTGGTTTGCTGTTCTGCCCTTTCATTATTTTCCTTCCTCTGCTTCTATATTATTTAATTTTTCAGTGCTGTCACCACTCATGAGAGTTGATATCTCTTGTATTGTATCTTGAAAGGCATGTAGTAGTCGTTTCAGCCATCAGAGGATGTCAAATAAGGAGTGATGATGTCACACATGGTTTGGTGCCACCTCGAAAATCCAAAAAGCCCGAACCATCAAAGGTAAGTTTCTTCAGTTCAGAAGACCACGATTTAATGCTAAAAAGTAGAGATCTGTTTGACCAGGAGAGTTCTTTGTTTAAACTGATAGCACTCTTGGCTGTTGATTTTAGTTTTTAGTCTCTAAGTAGCCTTTGGACCACAATACGCCAACTTTTCGATTGGGAAGCAAGCTGATACTTCATTTGTTGAAAAATCAAGACAGGACTTATAGCTTGACAGAGCTTGCACTTGAGTAGAAATGAATGACTACTTTCTGGATTTTAATTGGTCTATCTGTATTCACATAAAGTTGTTGCTATTGGCCTTCCAAATAATTTGAAGTGTAGAGCTATCGTCTACTTGATCTTCAGTGATGTTTCCGAGGATCTGCAAACAAGATCTTGGAGTCTTTAACTGCTGCACAGCACTCCGCTGCTACTGCCACCATGATGTAATCTCCAAGATCTGGGAGTTGTTTCTTGATCATTACCACTGCTATTAAGATTGATTTGTGCTGAAAGTAGCGACAGACTATTTGCCTTCAGCAGGATATTCCTATCTGATGAGGTCATATTTGTGTCACTTCCTGTAACATAAGAACTCAATGTGTGTCATATTATTACTGAAAGATAGTATATATAAAATATATTTTCTGGCTGAGCGCTGAACAATGTTGCTACAATATGTGACACACTTTCCGCTGCATGTTGTGCTGCAGCTGACCCTAATATAATGGAGACTAGTATCTTTCTATCTTCAGGTCACATGCTGCTTTAGGGTATGATATCATGGGTATGTTTCTCAAAAGAGTCTTGCCTACTGACTGTGTGAAAGAAACAAAACAGGCTCAAAAGGGCTAAATGGTTTATTCCTGAATGATTTCCATGGGCTGACCTTATTATTTTTGGCTAAGTACAAATTGCGACTGATTGTTTTGGAAGATTTCTCACTGCGACACCTAACAAGATTTCTCATCGTATCTTAGTGAACTCGCTTCATTAATTACCTATCCTGCCGTTATGGTGCCCCTCGCACCCAGTTCTAGCCCTGCCTCACCATGTGCCATTCCCGAAACATTTCGCTACTCACCGGTTGAAAAACCGGCATAATTTGTGCCTGCACTGCCTTTGAAATGTCATTGTGCACATGGGTAAATGTTGGCAACCTGGCATTGCCCCTCACAGCTAGTGTAGTGGCACCACAGCCATACAGCCATGGTGCCCAAGGCAAACAGCTGACAGTTCCTTATACATGAAACCACATTCTCTCACCGTAGATGCTGTTTAGCCACCAGACCACAACTCACCTGTCCTTAGATATATTGCATCTAAACACCATCTTTGAGTCCCCACTACTCTTTGACTAATGCCCAATCTGGACAAACATCTTGCCATTGACCAGGAGGGGAACATCACAGGAAGGAAAGGACTTCAACAAGTTCAAACATGAGTTTTTATTGATAGCTATCAAAAATAAACACAAAGGGAACGAGTACAGGCTTGCTGATTGCTCACAAATGCTGGAATCTTGATCTTGACAATCCATGACATTCTTCTGCACCCAGCTAGCAATATTGATGTTGAAGCACACTCACTCCACACACATTGGATATGGGCAAAGGAATGTTTGCAAATGAAATGTTGCTGGGGTTGGCAAATCCATGCTTCATGCTTTTGCCCCTTCAATGTCCTAACATCTAGCAGGTGTGGATTGTGTGCTTTTGCCCAAT
Organism: Rhincodon typus; assembly: GCF_021869965.1. Lineage (NCBI taxonomy): Eukaryota > Metazoa > Chordata > Chondrichthyes > Orectolobiformes > Rhincodontidae > Rhincodon > Rhincodon typus. The sequence continues at coordinate 56,988,386 of NC_063345.1, read as the reverse complement.
GAAGTGACATTCACTGTGCCCAATTTGGGCCATTATCCCAGCTATTTTCCAATTGCACTGTGCATCTAGAGAATGGCAAGTGGTGACAGGAAACAGATTTCCTCTGATTGCTGCTGTTGCGCTATAAGTTGGGCTATTGCCCTTTTCCAGCACTGCCTGTGTGTCTGCACAAAAAAAAACATATCACTGTTGCAGAACCAATGGCCTTTTGCTCTGGCAGGTGCACCACTGTGCTATGGCATGACACAACAAGACAAGGTAAGACATGGACAGTACACGCATACAGGTAGCCACAAGTGTGTGAGTGCAAAGAGAACAAGTAAGCAGTCCTGAGATGTAGCCTGGCCCACGAGGTGGGCTGGATGTCTATCCATGCATGCAACATGTCCCTACTGCAGCCTTTCAATACCAGATGGCAGTGCCCCCTGGAATGTAAAACTGTGCTTCCTAAGCATCCTACAAGTGGATTGGAGAGGTACCATAATGGTAAGTGAAGGGTTGGCAAGTGTCGATGCAAAAGTCCGTGGATGATGGCTGCATATGGCTGGCACCCGTGGATCACGGTCTGAGATGCTGCGGGGCTTCTTGAGCAACATGCAGGTGGTTATAGCCAACAGAGAGCTGAAGCCACCAGGTACCTGCTCTGATTTCCATGCCAAGATTTGTTGATGTCTGACTTGTTTGGTAAGATACAGGTATTTCTGCTACAACGTGTGTTTTGTTAATGCAAATTGGCTGTATTGCGATTGATGAACAGTGCACGCTGTTTAGATAACACAAACTTTCTGCTGTACAGGTATAGCAATTTTCCACAGCGATTTCCCTATAACGTGATTTTCTATAGTGCAAGGTCACACAAGAATGCAACTATTGCATTATAGGACAAACACCTGTAGAATGCTGAATACTAATAAAGGTGAGTTGTGACATTAATAAAGCATTTAACAAGCTGTAAACATTCTTTAATGGTAACTAGTCATTGCCTAGCGAGAAACCTGTCTTGTTGCTTATTAAAATGGTGGTGTGAGATGGTTCCACCATTGAGTCAGGCCTTGCTGGATTTCTCATCAGATGTTGCTACATTGCTCAGCCCTCTATGAGATTCTGCCACATGTTTCTCTTCGGGAGCCATTTTGATATGGCAAGGGGGTAGAAATTATTTCATCAAAAGATACATTTCCCTCACTATTCCAGCAGAAACAGTGAGGAAATCCATTACCAATATCCCCATTCAACATCATCCTCTCCCTTTGACTTAACTGAACAATAAGCCTCAGTAAAGAATGGCACAGCTGAAACTGACAAAATGAATACCAGGAGAGATTATGTGAAATCGCATTAGCAGCACATCTGAACATATTTTACCTTCGCTTCTAGAGTGAGCAGCTTTTACTTCCAACTGCCTAACAGCATTAGCACTCATTACAATTCCCACAGGGAAAGAAAGACAGTAAATAGCATTTTTAAGAATATCACCAAATGGCCTGTTATCAAGTAAAATAATGTGCAACATTTTGAACATAGGTCTCATAAAAAGTGCACTGAACCAATCCAAAATATTCTTTCAATCAAGTATCAAAAGATTTGCTAATGTCATAATTCTGCTATATCTTTTCTCCACTTGGAAGGAGCTCAGTTGTCAGCATCTTGCCCCTTAATTTGCAATGTTCTTGGTTCTAGATTCCCATTAGAACATAAGCACAACAATGAAGATGTTATGAAGGGAGTTTTGCATTGTTGCAGGAATTTCAGATGAGGCCTTAAAACAAGATCAGCCTACCATTTCAGGTTGATGTGAAAAGCTCCATGGCGCTATTTCAAAGAAGAGCGAGTATGCTGTGTCCAGAACAATATTTATCCGAGGGATAGAGAGCGAGAGAGAGAAACAAAGACAGCATGTGAATGTGTTTCTCTCCGTGTGTGAGAGTGACAGAGTGTGTGCTGTTAGTCTGAGTGTGTTAATTGATCAGTCAGTTAGAGTGCGTGTAGGGGTCAGCTGAAGGTAAATCTCCAGCACACATCTCTGAACTCCACCTTACCGACCCTCCCCAGCTCACTCTGCACCATCTTGATTTGATTGTTAACCTGTCACTGCAGGATCCCAGGCTGGTGAGTGGCCCAGGGCCAGGCCCCACCTCCAGCCCCCACCTCCAGCCCAGGTACCTCTCTGACATCCAGATGCTGCTGGCTGCCATGGGCTTCAGCTCCTGCTCCACTGTGCTCACAATTGGTGATGAGCATTTGTTATCCCTCCTGTCCTGCAGCACAGCTCGGTCTCCAGTCAACCTGGAATTTCCCTGCCATTAGATCGTGAGCTTGCTCGGTTGGGTCCGTGTGAAGGTTGGTGTGTTGAAAGAATGCAAACAGAGGCACCCTCCACGGCCAAGCTCCCTGCCCCTCCCCCAACCCAAATGAATTTTGGATTTGGAAAGTCGGGACCATTATGAACAACCATCACAACGATAGACCTGAATGTCACACTGCTGCCTTAGCCTCGGAACACAAGAGCTACAACATTGACATCACCAGCCTGAATGAGACAGGATTGGCAGGAGAAAGCCAGCTTAAAGACCAAGGCAGCGATTACACCTTCCTCTGGCAAACCAGAAGAAGAAAGTTTTCTCTACGGTGTTGCCTTCACTGGAAGAAACAAACTGGTCGGGCATCTTAACAAATTCCCCAGTGGGGTAAGTGAGTACCTCATTACCCTCTGACTCACCATCATAGTCGTCAGTGTCTACATACCACCTTGGACACACAGACAAGATAAAAGAGATACTCAACAATAGCCTTGACCAATCGCTATCCCCAAAGGAGACATATTGATTCAATGCCAGAGTTGGGAGGGTCACAAAACTTTAGGAAGGCACGTGAAGCCGAGGGAAGACAAACTCTAACCGAGGTCTTCTTCTGTCAAAGTGCCCAGAACATGACCTTGCCATAACAAACACACTGGTCCACCACAGAGACAAGCACAAGACCTCATGGCAACATTTCTTTTCCAAGCACTGGCCCCTCTTGGACTACTTCACCATTCGAGTGAAAGACCACAAGGATGTATGCACCACTCCCACCATGACCAGAGCCGATGACTGCTGGACTGACCATCGACTAATCCGCTGCACCATCTCCATCAATCTAGCCCCAAACCAGCAGAGGCAGAAAAATCTGCGCTGCGGGATATTCAAGGTTGTTGGACTCAAGGGTCCTGTGGAGAAAAACCTATGTGGGTGGTTACTCACATCCAACCTGGCAATGACCCAATGTGCCAGAATGACAGAGTGCCCATAGGGTTTGGGTCCACCTTAAAAGCTAACATAGTCAGCATCTGTGTGGACACACTCAGCCTCTTGACTAGGAGAACCAAGACTGGTTCAACGAGAATGATCAGGAGATCCGGAATCTCCTAGACTGCAAGCACAAAGTGTTCCTGAACTGGCAGCTCCACCAAAACCTGAGCGAGAGGAATCACATCCAGAAGTAACTGAAGGCCAAAGTGCGACAAAGAAGCTGTGTCCTACACAATAGATGGTCTATGGAAAGAGTACAGGAGTCTCAGCCACACACCGGCCACTACAACGTGTGTGGCATTGTCAGTACAATCAAAACCATCTACGGTGCGTGTACACGGACCTACTCCACCGAGAGCCATAAACAGAGAGTCACTCATCAAAGACCGAGAGGCAGTCAGTGCCCGTTGGAGTGCCTACTTTCAGGGCCTCCTCCATCAAGATACAATCTTCGACACCTGGTCTCTACACCATCTTGTATCACACTACCCACCACCATTTCAGCACACCTCCAACCCATAGTGAGGCTGAGAGGACCATCTGATGGATGAAAACCCACATGGCCTCCTTTACAGACGGAATCCCTGCTAAAGCCCTAAAGTACAGGGGAGAGACACTCTTAACACAAATCCATAACCTCATTGTCCTTGTCTGTGTGCCACTAGATCTCAGAGACACCATAATTGTGATCACCTTTGAGAAAGGCGACGTCTAACTGGGCAAATTACAGAGGGATTCCCTATTTGTCCACCATGGGAAGAGTTATTGCAAGAGTCCTCATCAACTGCCTTCTCCCAGTGACTAAACTGCTTCTTTCTGGATCTCAATGTGGCTTCTGTTCACTGAGACGCACAATGGACATGGTTTTCATAGAGAGACAAATCCAACAAAACAGCAGGGAACAACACCAACCTCTGTGCGCAGCCTTCTTCTACCTCACAAAGGCTTTCTCACTCTGTCAACCGTAAGGGATTATGGAATATCCTCCTCAAATTCAAATTGGGAAAGCAGGACTACATCATCGCAGCAACACTCTTCTCCATCTTCCCCACCACAACACTAACTGGAGCAAACCTACAGGCCAAAATGGAAACTGTTCAACCTTTATCTTCAGGTCAGAGGCGAGACCGGCCCAACTTCTGTGATCGGGCTGTAGTATGCAGACAAAACCTGTATGCACAGTCCACTTCCACCACATGACACTGCCCCAACCATCAAAATCCACAGTGAGCATTTGGACAACATGGATCGTTTCCATACCTCGAGAGCCTGTTCTTGCAGTGAGCAGGCATTTGATGATTAAATCTGTTATCGCCTCCAATACACCAGTGCAGCCTTCAAACTCCTGAGGAACACAGTTTGAAGGTGGGGACCTCAAACTCAGCTCGAAACTCATGGTGTACAGAGCTGCTGTGGTCCCCACCCTCCTGTATCCATCAGAAACATGAACCATGTATGTCAAACAGCTCAAATCTCTGGAGAGTTATCCAGACGTACCAAAGTGAGCATCCACTCCCAGGTCAATATCCTTAGTATCGAGGCAATATACACCTCATGGGAATCGCTTATCTTAGAGCTCTCAAGTTGGAGAAGAAACATCAGCAAAGGTGCCGACCACTCTGATGATCACCAAATGGAGTACATGGAAGCCAAGCGTAACCCCAACAGAGACAGCAGGCAGAGTCTAGAGCATCCTACCCACCGCCTCAGAACATACCACCTGCCTCGCCTATGGTAGAATTTGCAGTTCCAAAATTGGACGATTGAACCACCCAGAACCCCATCTTACCTCCTGGGAGTGGAACAAGTCATCTTTAACTGTGAGGGACTGCCAAAGAACAAGATTTATCCTTTAACTAACATTGCGCCAAAATCAACTGGTCATTATCACATTGCTATTTGTGAGAGCTTGCTGTGAGCAAATTGGCTGCTGAATTTTCTACATTGCAACAGTGACTAGGCTTGCAAAATGTAATTTGAAATTATGATGGTTGCAAAAAATCAAGTCCTTCTTTGTTTAAATTTCCCTTGCATGCCATCCTCAGTGAAATCATAAAGCAGTCCTTTATATTTCAGCTTAAAGCTATATTGCATACTATTCTAAATAGTTTTATCAATATTCCTGTTATTTCCAATGGCTGAAAAGTTAGACTGTTAATTGAGGTTATGAGCCATACAAACTCGGTTGGGCAATCTCCTGTGTTGAGTTAATCACAGTCTGTTGTAATGATGTCAGAGTTAAAACTCATCATCCATGAACTGGGGGAGAAAGCCCTCAATTCTAATTGCTAACTGGTCTGTGCAGCTCACTTTCAGGACCACATAGCTCCAAATGTATTTACAGTCTTGGTTCAAGCCCAGACAAAAGAGCTGAACTCAAGAAAGGAGGTGAGAGTAACTGCCCTTGACTTCAAGACCTAAATAGACCAAAGAAGAAGTCTGAGCAAAATTAGAGTCAATAAGAACTGGGGTAAAGCCCTTCGCTGATTGGAGACATTCCTTGCACAATGGAAGATAGAGTCCTAAGACCACCTGTCTTCGGCTGCTTCATTTATGACCTTTCCTCCATCATAAAGTGGGAACGTTTACTGATGATTGCCTATGCTCAAATGCAACAGGAACTGGACAATGTCCAGGCTTGGCTGAAAAGTGGCAAGTAACAATTGCGCCACAGAAATGTCAATGAATGACTCACAAGATATAATGTATCCACGACCCTTGACATTCAATGGCATTGTCATTACTAAATCTGTCATTATCGGCAAAAAGGAGTTACCATATAAATACTGTGGCTGCAAGAGCAGGTCACAAGCTCGGAATCATGCAGTAACTCTCCATCTGACTTCCCATAGCCTGTCCACTACCTACAAGGTACAAGTCCGGAGTGTGATGGAATACTCCTGACATGCCTGAATGAGTGGAACTCCAACAATACTCCAGAGGCTTGATACCATCCAGATCAAAACAGCCTACTTGTTAGGCACCACATCAACAAGCATTCACTCCCTCAACCATCACTGCATCAGTAGCAGCAATGTATAGGTTGCCCAGACAGCATCTTCCAAACCCACAAAAACGACCTTCCAGAAAGACAAGGACAGTACAAGGACCTTCAAACTCTCTCCAAACCATTCATCATCCTGACTTGGAGATTAAATTACCGTTTGTCCAGTGTTGCTGATTCAAAATCCTGGAAATTGCCCGCCCCACACTCTTTCTAGCAGCAGTGTACCTATTCCAAATGGATTGTAGCAGTTCATAAAGGCAGCTCATCACCTTTTTCTCAAGGCCACCTAGGGAGGGGCAATCGATGTCAGCAAAGCTCACATTCCGCAAATGATTAAACAAAAAATAAAATCCAGTGACCTTTACTTCATGTTTTTTTTTAAGATGAAACAAGGACCTGTCTTTGCTGTGGCACCGTTTTTTCAAAGAATTATTTGTCAGGACTCTCCAAGGGCAAAGTTCAACTTTGCTGGGGGCTCAAAATGAGCGCTGGTGGCTTGGCTCCTTGTTAGAAATACCCCACACACTGATATTAGCTTCTATTGATAACAAAAGAGAAAACTAACCAGGGTGCAAAAGGGTGACTAATCTGCTACAGCCAACTTTGCGCCCTTTAGAGACAAATTTTGTCTCCACTGGTCAGTTTTCCTGTGTTGGATGGATAAGATGCCAATGGGTTAACACTGCTGATTGAGAATCTACTGTTGTGAAAAATTTAGAGAAGGGAAAATGGGTGATTATTTGCTTTCCTTAAAAAAAGACATCATTAATGTGTACAGCACAATGTTATTTTCAGTTTCTTGCTTTAATTCAGGATAAAAATTAGTTTATTTGAGGTAGAAAGTAACACTGCATGGTATCTGTGATCAGACAGTATTGCATTTCCTGTCATTGATCCAATTGCTTAAATCACAGTGTTAGGTGATAGTTAGAATCAAATAGTTTATTCACACAAAGCCTAGGCTCCACAGGCAGTTCTCCCAGGAACACCAAAAGCAATTCTCCCTGCATACACGATCACACACAAAGAGACTGGAGAAGCAGGTTCTCAATAATTGGACTGCTGGTCAGCAGGCCACCCACTACACCTTGTGCTATAGGCTTCAAAACTTACTGCTACTGCTGCTACATCCTCCTCACAAATTAGACTACTTCGGAGGTAATCTTCTGTTCCAGCTTTTCAGAGCTTCTTATTTCCCTAGTTGGCTTCGCCTGAGGCGATAATCCCTTGCTTACTCTGAGGTCATGATATTACTCAGAGCAGTCACCTCATTTTCTTTGTGTCACTGTCCGATACCTGAACAGCATTTGAGATCAGTTCCGCATTGCCAAACCATCCTGGAGCTGAGGTGACTGCAGAGAGGATTTCACATTCACTGCTTGCTGGGAGCAACAATAAGAATGAACAAACACATACCAAATAAGTATTTCACTACTGAACACTAATTGCAAACATATTACAAATAGATAGCTGCTTATCTCTACTCATTAGATCATCAATACAAGAACATCATTAACTTATAAAACAAATAAGTGACACAGATTCATGTTGTTTTTTAATTTTCTTCCTGTCATTCCTGTTGTAATTGATTTTTATTTCCTCCCGTTTCCTTTCTCTTTACAGTGTGAGAATCCTATTGCAAGCACAGAATCACACAGTTGTTACATTGCAAGATGAGGCTATTTAGCCCATTGTGGCTCTCCAAGATGACTGAGCATTTTAACTTAGTTAAAAATAACCCTTTATTTATACTGTCTCACCATGTTCTTTATACCAAAGTACAAAGCCTCCCAGATCTCCATATTGAACTTCAACTGTCCTCTGTCTGTTCAGTCCATCCAGTTGTCAATGTCCTTTTGATGTTTTGCATTGTTATCCTCATAGTTTACAATTCTGATAAGGTTTGTGTATCATCCACCAATTTTAAAATTGTCCATTGCACACCATGGCTGCGGTCATGTTAGGAAAAGCAAAGGAAAGCAACTACACCCCCTGCCTCCTCCTCATTTCCAAATACCATGGAAATCCTCATCCCTGCCATTTTTACCTATAGACTTGACCAATCAATATTATCATCTCGCACACTCCATAATGTCAGCTTTGGCTAACCTGTCTTGCTAGTATTTTGAATTACACCAATTCCCATTCATTCAACTCCCTCATGCTCACTGATCTGCATTGGTTCTGAGTCCAGCAATCCCTCAAATGTAAAGCTTTCATCCTTGTGTTCAAAACCTCTAAATTCACACCCCTCCATATCTCTGCAACTTTGTCCAGCACTGCAACCCTGCAAAATCTCTGCACTCCTCTACTCGCAGCCTCCATTGCATCCCCATGTTCCTTCATCCCTCTATGGTATACCACGTCCTTCAGCTCCGTAGGCCATGTTACAACCAAGTGACAAGGAGGAGGAATTGACTCCTCTCTTTTTAACCATCTCTTGGTTGGCTGTAACAAATCTTTTTGCCTTTTTTTAGCATCACTCTTCAATTAAAACGTAGTTAATCAAAATGAAGGAGCCAAATTGCAAAGTTTTCTCGAGTGAAAGAGAAATTTTGTTCCCTATTACCCCAAAAACCATTGAAACAGACATGACAATAAGCATGCAGACAAATTCAAGAAGGAAGACATGTCTGCTATAGACAGAAAATATAGTCCGCTCCATTCAAAGTTCCTTGTAGCTTTGAGGGGTTTGATTTTAAACCCGAGACCAATTGTTTAATTATCGATAGATTGACTACCTGAAGCAAACCCTAGTTTACAGGACTTCTAAATGACCGGTGGCATTGTGAATATGTCCTATTGCTTAGTAGTTTAATAAATGTGCATATTTCTACTTGAAGAGTATCCAAATCGTTGAATGCCATTGATATCTGGACCAGAATCTTTAGATCATAAAAAGGGTATCTTACAAGCTTAGGTGAGTTGTTGAACTGCATACTATAGATATTCCACACATTCATGACTAGGTAAAGGAGATATGATAGAAGGAATGAATATGAATTGGAGAGAACAGTATACAAGGGTAAATCACATTAAGGTGGAAACATTACTCATAGGGGCTGATCTGATAGTGTGCAGTGCACTATCCTGCTTCCACAAGATCCTTTTGCATCACAATAAACACAATTACAGTTTGTGTGGAATTACAGACCACGGTGCACACAATCTAAGCTTCACTTGTGAATTACAACTCAAAGGTTTGAAAGTCAACAATGAAAGTACTTCAATAAATAATGAACATAAGTGTTTACAAAAAAAAAATGTTGTATCATCCAACCCTTGGTTACATGCAGACAACAGACAAGTCTAAGAATCCTGATGTGAAACATTTCTATTGTAGAAACTAAGTTTGGTACAGCATCATAATGACTATAGCTGACAGCATCAGGTATTGTGCCATAGTGAAACAAGAACTAAAAAGCATTCCTCCCATTGAATTAAACTCAGCAGTTGCCAGTCTTTCCTTTCAAATCAAAAGGAAGAACAAGTTTGAGGATGAATTCTGGATGCTTGGAGGAAATATTCACAGGTATTGACAGACGTTTGGAACAAATAAAGTGCCCTAATGACATGGCAACTCTGTGAATTTGGCAAAGCTACAAAATTACATGCAAGACAAATAAAATGAAACAAAATAGAAGAAGCAATGGAATAAAAAAAAGCTGCTCGTGATTTCCCTGAGGATTTAATGGAACAGCTTTGTTATAGAAACCTGCATGTCCATCTTTTGATGAAAAAAGATCTTGGATAAATTGGGATTTGTACTGTTCAAATTTGAATGAGGGTGAAAAAGGCACATTGTTAATTCACCGATGAGTAGATTTACCATGGAAAAGAACAACAAAAGGATGGTGTTCTAGGTGACTTTCACAGGAGGGAATAATAGGGTATGGTGTGATCCCAAGGAAAAATACATTACAGGCATGCAGGATAAATTATCCAGACTACATATCACCAACAATATTGAGACAACAGGCCACTAACAAGAAATGCAAACAAATTGTGTGCTGCCCAAACAAATTACATGCAAAAGGAAAAAAAAAATCAGCAATAAAACCTGACCACTGGGAACAAACAAGATTGTGTCATCACTAAATAACATGACAAACAATCCAGAAATCATTAAAGGCTTTGTAAATCACTCAAGAAGAGAACACATCATCCAAATGCTTCAAAACAACAATGCTCATCTTACACAAATATAAATATCGATACAGTGTGAACAGCTGTAGTGTGAAGAACAGCCGTAGACAACCGACATTTGTGTCTCTACTTTGGGGAGCCAGTCTGCAGTCACATTCAATGAAAATTGTGCAGCAATATGTCAATGAAACATTTAACTTGTCACTCTGGTTACAATGTGCTGTCTAAGAATTGTAGAATGGCAAACAAAGCTCCACAACTCTAAATCAGCTCTACGTCCATCTCAAGACCTGATGTCTTCGTTTTCAACTCCAGCGGAGCTTTCAACTATTTGTGCAACAAAGTAGAAAGAAAAAGAATGTAACCCCCTGTGTATATATATTTATGTATGGACATATGTTTTCAGGCACAAAATACTTACTTCTGTTGGGAAAATGATAAAACATAAAAGGAATAGCATAAGATCCCGAAAGACAGGTCTGGCATATGGTAAACGGAGGCAGGGACGTGTGCAATCTGCTTGCTTTTCACACGACAGCTGTTCACACTATCCTGATATTTATATTTGTTTAGTGGTGAATATTGTTTTCATCAAGCATTTAGATGATATGCATTTTTTTTTGCTGAATGGTATGCAAATCTTTGATATATTTTGGACTAACACCAATTGGACTTAAGGCCACCTGGAAAAGCAGTCACTCCCAGACTCATGTTCCACTGATACGCGAAACCCAATATGATTTGTTAATAGGACAGCCTCCAGCCTCTGTTAGATTAAATATTTATCTCTGGCCTGGCCTGATCAAATTACTTAATTGTCTACTTGGTGATAAGTTAACTTATGCATTAATAGAAAAACATATCAGTTGTTTGATTTCACAGATAACTGTAGAAATGATTTAGAGTCCATAGTTAATACAATATGACATCTTCATAGTGATATCAATGGACTGGCTGAGCAGAATTTTCTTTTCTAACCTCCTCTGCTAAATGTCCAACTGTGTGTGTTTAAGTCTTGCTGACAATGGCTGGTAGGTGATTTACCTGTGGATGGAATCACAAACAAAGCATTGTTAGTGCTTGTACTTCAAGACGGCATGCATGTGTTTAGATTGCATTTCATAGAGGCCTGAATGACATGGGTTATGGTGGGCATGTGTTGTAGAATTGTACGAGAAGTTCAGTGTGGCCTATCTCAATATCAGGAACAACTGGCTGAGCCTTTTGATTAGGCTCTTGGTGTTGAGGTGAAATTCTCACCAGGCATTGGTGAGTTGCCTATTAAGGGGAATTGTTGCTTGTTAATGACATTATTAACTACACATCTTGCTTCATTGCTCTTTATCTTCCCATCCCATCACCTACTGTGAGCAAACTAGATGTTGAGAATGCTTGACATCAAAGTCAGAGCAGTTACCTGGCAACTTAATGCATCTCTTGCTTCCATTGTGGACACCAGGAACAAACATCCCAGGGCATGGTCTATGGCATCTCCACATGCACCCTACTTCGATGGACATTAGAATTTGACATAGTCTGTAATGGCCCTCATGGCACATCTCTGATCCACTTACACTGCACTTCTTCACTTTAATGCTGTACCTCAGGACACAATGGCAACTAGCATTCTAATACTGCTGTTGTTGTGTTTGGTGAGCTACTTCCTGAAACATTCTGTCTATCTGGTGTAGATAAATCCATATTACTGTTATCAAAGAAAGCCCAAGGATTTTGATCAGCAACAGTGATACGTTTCCAAATTAGGATGTGACTTGTAGGGCAACTTGCAGGTCATGGAATTCTTGTGAGTCACCTTCCCTTATTCTTCCTTATCGTAGAGATCATGGTTTTGAAAGGTGCTCTCATAGGATCTTGGGTGAGTTGTAACAGTGTTTCTTGTGGATGTATATACTGCTGTCATTGTATGTCAGTGATGGGAGGAGTGAATGTTGAATGTGATAGATGGGGTATCAATCAAAGGGCTGCTTTGTCCTGCATGGTGTCAAGCTTCTTCAGTGTGCTTGGAGCTGGACTCAGCTGGGCAATTGGAGACCACTCCATCACACTGCTAACTTGTGTCTTGTAAATGATGAACATGGTTTGCGGAGTCAAGAGACGAGCTATCCACTGCAAAATTTTCAATTTTGAGCTGGTTTTGTAATTGCAGTATTTAAAGGGCTGATCTAGATAAGTTTCTGGTCGATGGTAACCCTCAAGATGTTGTTGTAATGGGATCTATCGAGAGTAATGGTTTTGAAACTAGAGGCAGGATGTTTGGATTTTTTCTTGATGAAGATGGCCATTGCCTGCTATTTGCGTGATGTGATAAGTTGCTTGTCACTTATCCAACTATGACTGGATGTTGTCCATATCCTCCTGCATTTAATATCTGAGGAGTTGACAACTGAACTGAATACTAGACACTGAACAGTGAAATTCCCCACTTTGGACCCTTATAATGAGTTGAAACTAATTAGTAAAGAAGCTGAAGGTGGTTTGACATAGGACACAACCTTGAGAACTCCTGCAGTGATGTTCTGATGCTGAGTTGATCGACCTTCAACGATCTCAACCATTTTCCTGTGTGCTAGGTATAACATCACCTGAAGAGAATTTTCCTGCGATTTCCACTGACTTCAACTTTACTTGAGGTCCTTGATGCCACACTGATGAGAAACAGTACGCAAGGGGAGAATGAATAATTTTGCCACTTTACAAACATAATACCTGTGCCCCTAGATCTGTAAGACTGCAATGAGGTGAAAAACAGAGTATCAGTGAGCAAGTTACTGCTCAGCAAGTACTACGCAGTAGCGCTGTCAACAATATTGTTCACCATTTTGTTGATGATGAAAATTACATTGAATGAGACAATGATTCATAGTTTGAATTTTCTTGTTTTTTTTGCGGCAGGAGATACCTGAGAGGTTTTCCACATTGATAGTTAAACGTCATTTATTTTGCCTGTACTGGAACAGCTCAGCTAGCAGTACAGTTGGTTCTGGAGTTTCCAGAATGATAGGATGTTACCAGAGCCCATAGTACTTTATCAGTATCCCATGGCATGAATCCAATTAGCTAAAAACTGGTGGCAGAAATTCAGATGACCTCAGAAGGAGGTTGAGATGGATCTAACGTTTGACTCTTCTGACACTATAACTGCAGATCCTTCCTTGCCTTTTGCACTGTCAGGCTGGGTTCCACCATTGTTGTGGATTGGAATGTTGTGAAGCCTCCTGCTCCTCTGAGTTAATTGATTAATTGACTGTTAGTGTACAGAATTAAATGTAGCAGAGTTGAGATCTGATTTGTACATGGCGGAGTCACTTTGCTCCATCTGTTGTAAGCTGCTTCCACTGTTTGGCATGCAAATAATCCTGTGTCACATCTTATCAGGTTGGCACCTAATTTTTATGTATGTGTGGTGCTGTTCCTGGTATGTCTTCCTGCACTATTCATTGAGTTGGGAAAGATCTCTTGGCTTGTTTATAATGGCAGAGTTAGGGACATGTCAGGCCCTGAGATTACAGATTGTGGAATATAATTCTGCAGCTGATAGCCCACAGTACCTTTCAGATGGCCAGTTTTTGAGCTTCTGGATCTGTTCTAAATCTATACCATTTACCGTAGTGGCTTCACCATGCAATATAATAGAAGGAGTTCTTAATGTGAAGACAGGACTTTGTCTCTGTTCTCGCAAGGATTATCTGGTCGTTAAACTACCAGTACTGTTTTGTCGAGGCACATCTGTGATAGGTAGATTGGCAAAGGTATGATCTAAAAGTTTGCTTTATAGATATAACGGGGTAGGCGATGGCCTAGTGGTATTATCGCTACACTATTAATCCAGAAACACAGCTAATGTTCTGGGGACTGGGTTCGAATCCCACCATGGCAGATGTGGAATTTGAATTCAATAATTAGGAAAAAAAAGTCTGGAATTAAGAATCTACTGATCACCATGAAATCATTGCTGATTGTCGAAAAAACCCATCTGGTTCACTAATGTCCTTCAGGGGAGGAAATCTGGCCTACACGTGACTCCAGACCCACAGCAATGTGGTTGACTCTCGATTGCCCTCTGAAATGGCCTAGTAACCCACTCAGTTGTACAAATTGCTACAAAGCCTCAAAGAAATGAAACCAGATGGGTCACCTGGCATCAACGTAGGCACCGGAAAAGACAACGGCAGAAACAGCCCTGTCAACCCTGCGAAGTCCTCCTCATGAACATCTAGGGGTTAATGCCAATATTGGGAGAGCTGTCTCATGAACTAGTTAAGCAACAGCCTGACATAGTCATACTCACAGAACCATACCTCACAGACAGTGTCCCAGACACCACCATCACCATCCCTGGATATGCCCTGTCTCACCGGCAGGACAGACCCAGCAGAGATGGCGGCTCAGTGGTATACAGTTGGGAGGGTGTTGCTCTAGGAGTCCTCAAGATTGACTCCGGGCCTCATGAAGTCTCATGGTTTCAGGTTAAACTTGGGCAAGGAAATCTCCTGCTGATTACCACATACTGCCCTCCCTCAGCTGATGAATCAGTGCTCCTCAATGTTGAGCAACACTTAGAGGAAGCACTGAGGATGGCAAGGGCACAAAATGTAGTCTGGGTGGGGGATTTCAATGTCCACCACCAAGAGTGGCTCAGCAGCAGTACTACTGATCGAGCTGGTTGGGTCTTAAAGGACATAGCTGCTAGACTGGGTCTGCGGCAGGTGGTGAGGGAACCAAAAAAAGGGAAAAGCATACTTTTCCTCATCCTTACTAATCTGCCAGCTGCAGATACATCTGTCCATGACAGTATTGGTAAGAGTGACCATCGCACAGTCCTTGTGGAGATGAAGTCCCGCCTTCACATTGAGAATAACTTCCATCATGTTGTGTGGCACTATCGCTGTGCTAAATGGGACAAACTTCACACAGATCTAGCAACTCACGACTGGGCATCCATGAGGCACTGTGGGCCATCAACAGGAGCAGAACTGTACTCCAGCACAATCTTTAATCTCATGGCCTGGCGTATCCCCCACTCAACCATTACCATCAAGCCAGGGATACAAGATGTGTCTGCAGCTGGCAGATTAGTAAGGATGAGGAAAGGTATGTTCTTCTCTCCTGTTGGTTCCCTGACAACATTCCGGCAATAGTCCTGAAGACTTGTGCTTAATAAATTGCCACACTCCTAGCCAAGCTGTTCCAGTGCAGTTACAACACTGGTATCTACCCGACAACGTGGAAAATTTTATGTCTTGTGCATAAAAAGCAGGACAAATCCAACCTGGCCAATTACCACCCCATCAGTCTACTCTCGATCATCAGTAAAGTGATGGAAGGTGTCAGTAACAGTGCTATCAAGCAACACCTGCTCAGCAATAACCTGCTCAGTGACGCCCAGTTTGGGTTCTGCCAGGACCACTCAGCTTCTGACCTCATTACAGCCTTCATTACAGTCTGGACAAAAGAGCTAAATTCCAGAGGTGAGGTGAGAGTGATAGCCTTTGATATCAAGGCTGCATTTGACTGAGTGTGACATCAAGGAGCCTTAACAAAGCTGGTATCATTGGGTATCGGGGCAAACTCTCCAATGGTTGGAGTTATACCTGACACATAGGAAGATGGTCGTGGTTGTTGGAGGTCAATCATCTCAATTCCAGGACATCTCTGCAGGAGTTCCTCAGGGTAGTGTCCTTGGCCCAACCATCTTCAACTGCTTCATCAATGTCCTTCCCTCTATCATAAGTTCAGAAGTGGGGATGTTCACCAATGATTGCACAATGTTCAGCGCCGTTCATGACTCCTCAGATACTGAAACAGTCCATGTTCAAATGCAACAAGACAAGGACAATATCCAGGTTTGGGCTGACAAGTGGCAAATGACATTTGCGCCACACAAATGCCAGGCTATGACCATCACCAATAAGAGACATCTAACCACTGCCCCTTGACATTCAATGGTGTTACCGTCACTGAATCCCCCACTATCAACATCCTGGCGGTTATCATTGACCAGAAACTCAACTGGACTCACCACATAAACACAGTGGCTACAAGAGTAGGCCAGAATCTAGGAATATTTCGGCGAGTAACTCACCTCCTGACTCCTCAAAGCCTGTCCACCATCTACAAGGCACAAGTCAAGAGTGTGATGGAATACTCCCCACTTGCCTGGATGAGTGAAGCCCCAACAACACTCAAAAAGCTTGACATCCAGGACAAAGCAGCCCGCTTGATTGGCATTACATCCACAAACATCCACTCCCTCCACCACCTGCACCATCAGTAGCAGCAGTGTGTACTATCTACAAGATGCACTGCAAAAATTCACCAAAGATCCTCTGACAGCACCTTCCAAACCCACGACCACTTCCATCTAGAAGGACAAACGCATCAGACATACGGGAACACCATCACTCCAAGTTCCCCTCCAAGCAACTCACCATCCTGACTTGGAAATACATCACTGTTCCTTCACTGTTGCTGGGTCAAAATCCTGGAATTCCCTCCCTAATAGCATTGTGGGTCAACCCACAGCATGTGAAATGCAGCGGTTCAAGAAAGCAGCTCACCACCGCCTTCTCAAGGGCAACTAGGGATGCGCATAAAATGCTGGCCAGCCAGCGACACCCACATCCTACAAATAAATAGAGAAAAAAGAAGTAGCATTTAGCACTTGACCAGACCAATCAATATCGGTACTGTTGAGCCACTCTTGTTAATGGACACTGAAGGCTTTCATCCAGGATAAATTCTGTGCCCTTGCCACCCTTCATCCAAGTTGTGTTCAACATGGAGTACAGACAGATCAGATCAAGTAGATGGTAACCAGCAGAAGACTCAGTTACCAGTGTTTGGCCTGATGAGCCTTCATGTGTTCCAAGTCAATGTTGAGACTTACAGGGCAACTTGTATTGAATCAGTATCACATTGTTGTCACCTGTGATGTATCTGTCTTGCTGCTGGGATGGAAGTTATCCAGTGATGGTAATTCAGGAACATTGTTGTCAAGTATGATTCTGTAAGCATGACTGTGTGAGGGTGGTGCTTGACCTGAGATGCCGGTGCAGTGGTAATGTCACTGGGTGAATAATCCAGGGGCTCAGGTGAATGTTTTCGGGATGTGGCAGCTGTGCAATTTAAATTCAATTCAATTCTAATGTCTGGAATTAAAAGTTAGTCATAATAATGGTGTACATGAAATTGTTGGATTTCCATTAGAAATAAAAATGTCTGGTCCACTGATTTCATTTAGGGGAGAAAATCCTTTCCTGGCGTGTTCCCTACATTTGACTCCAGACATATACAATATAATTGATCTTTAATTGACCTCTCAAATGGCCTAGCAAGCCACAGAAATCAGAAAAGAATAAACACAGATGGACTTCTTGACTTCGACCTTGGCACCAGAAATTACAATGACACAATTGTTAATAACCCTATTAACGACTAATGTCGTACCAAAATTTAGAGAGGTGCTGTACACACTAGTTAGTTGCCAGGCTGTGACACAGTCACTCTTAACTGCCATCTTCATCTCCATCCATGGTATGTCCTTTCCTGTCAGCAGGAAGCATCCACCAAAGATAAAGGCACAAACATATTTCGTTGGGAGGGAGTCACGCTGAGAGATCTTAACATTGACTGCCAAAGTACAAGTAACAATAATGGCATTAGTTCAAACATATGCAACTGTGTGGAAAAATGAGCTGCACTTCAGGTGATTGCAAGAACTGCAGACGCTGGAGTCAGAGACAACACAGTGTGG
>NC_063345.1:56854923-56960169 GCF_021869965.1 Rhincodon typus | reverse complement strand
TCTTCTGAAGAAGGGTCCCGACCCGAAACGTCAGCTTTCCTGCTCCTCTGATGCTGCCTGGCCTGCTGTGTTCCTCCAGCTCCACACTGTGTTATTACAATCTCTATTGGGTTGTTTATAAAATTACTCATTTTGGATGCCAGTGTCATAAAATTCCATATTTTTAGCTACCTTTGCTAAGGTAGGTAATGTAGTTGCCATAGGGCATGTAAATTCCAGGAAAGAATTCAACACGTGACAGGGAGCAAGAACATGTCTACTGATGATTGTGCTTTGGACACTTTAAGCAGTTGAGATATTAAAGACACCTTGCCTAGGCACTCTTGTGGGTGAGGCAGACAAAGGAACACAGAATCCAATTTGCAGTTCAACTCAGTTTGATTCACAAAATATTCCTTAATAAAAACACCGTGGGAGTATTTCCCAACCTAAACAAATATTTACTCTCCATCTGGCTGTTTCCTTCTGAGGGAGGACATTACTTGCAATAATCCATGTGTTTGAGCTGAGCCGTTGGTATCTCCTTCTCCGACGTAGGGCAGGCTTTCTTTCACTAAGGTGGGTCTCACATGTCAGGGCGGATCTTCTCCTGGGTCTTCTGCACAGTCTTCTGCCATGAGTCTTACTGTGAGACTTCGCTGAAGGGGTGGCTTCCAAATGTGTGCTCTCGTTTGTAAGGTGGGGCAAAAATCCCCATCAGTTGTTGGACATACCCTGGACTCAAAAACCCCTCTGAAGGCAGAAGTTATGGGAATTATAGTATTATGGATTAAAGTCACTGGGAGCCCAGGAACCATGTGCTGCAACTGAGCCAGGAAGATGCTGGCTGGAACAGACTGGGAATTAAACAAGCCCAGGGGCAGATGTTTGGGACATGGGTTAGCTAAGTGAAAATAAAGGAACCCCATCCCTCCCTCATTCATGCCTCCGTTAAAAACTATGCAAGCCAGTCAACAGGAAATAAACAACCTCAACAATTTCAGACCCTTTGGACCCTACACAGGTATCAACCCATTCAATTCCAAATCAGTGCACAGGCACAAAGTTGCTGAACATTCCATGCCAATGTGTTACATGCAAACTTGTTTCACCTTAGAACCTTCACACCATTATGCGAACTGAACAGATACCTGTCCAAAGGAAATGCCAGACATTCCAAACCCATCGAAACGATCCATTTCAATCGAAAAATGATTCTCAGCCACTCCAGTGCTCAGAAAACCCTTTTCAGCCCCGAGAGGTGGAACAATAGCTCACAGATTTGGCAGGAGATAAGGAGGGGGCCTGCAGTGGGGTACAACTGGAGACCCCGAGGCCAACAAAAGAGAGAGAGTGTGAAGTGGAAGGTGCAGTGAAAAGCGAAGGAAAAGGAGAGAGAAACAAGAACAAGAATCCTGCACTGTGAGTGGGGCACTGTGAAACCAGCACAGCGAGACCAACTACTGAAAACTAACTACAAACCTCCACTCGACTTCCAGAGGTGACCGAAGGCATCCTGAGACATGAAACACAAACTGGGGCAACACCAGCAAATTCTCCATCAGCCGCAACAACAACCCGCTCGCAAAACCGCCAGGAGGAGGAGAAAAACCAGGGTACTCACCAGGCCCATCCCATTCGTCCAACCGCATCGACAAACACCACCCGACTGACTATTATCGGAACCTGTGGCCCTTCGCAGAGTTCCAGCTACGGCAAGCGACTATGGACAGATCCAGTCGAAATTGTGTTTTTCACACCAAGGGTGAGCCTAAGATCATCAAGACCTCTAACCCAGCTGGACTATTCATAGACAGGGAAGGGGGGGTTTGGGGTCAATGGTGTAGTGTACCTTTAAGGAAGGGAAGTGGATTAGAACTGGTAATTCTCTCTCTCTCTTTTTCCTATTAGTATAGTAACAGTCACCCATAGTATTTATTTTACCCACTGTATTAATTAACTGGGGGTTAAGGTAACTGGGAGACAGACTCAGGGGTATTCACTTTCTTGCTTTGTAAATATATCAATTTTTATTTCTCTGTTTAATAAAAATCAGAGTTTTCTTGGCCTCTGAAACATTTGCCTCCAGTGTTTTTCCACCACACATAAGCCCAGTGTCAGAGCCAGGGAGCTGGTAGACTGTGAACCAGGTAGCACTCCCCACACATTCCTCCTCACATTGGATTTTTTTGGATTTTCTGTGGCCTTTGGCCAATGGGGTCACGAGTGGGGCATCCAATGGGGTTTCGCCAACACCCTTCACTGTTGCCGTGCTGGGGAGGTGTAAAATGCTCGTCCTCATGCAATGGCAGGCAGTCAAAGTGCCCGAAAGTCTGATTAATACTTCTCAGGTACACAGCCCTCAGGCTGGTTATAACGGGTTCCCTTGAACCTTTGCGATCTCTTTGATCTTGTTTCCACTGTTCTATGTAGCCGATAGCTGCTGGCTGCTGTTTAATTTAGTTTGTCCAGTTTTTGATCAGGCCTGCTTTCTCTGGCTGTGGATCAATTTCAACTGTCCAATTTTGGGCCCGTGGACACTTGACCGCACTACTGAGAGCAACATGACTTCAGATTTCCTTATCTTTGCTCTTGTCTGATCTGTCACGCCTCAAAATGATTCTGCCACTTCTCAATCATTTGTATAGAAGTCTACAAATTTACTTTAAAAATATGGCCCACATATGTTTCATTCCTACATATAAACACAGATCCATATTTTAATTGGACAGCCAAACTGTCACACCTTTTGCAATCATAAATCTCACTTGTGAACATTCCCCTCATGTTGACAGCTCCAGGAAACATCAGCCACCAAAGGAAAGTGTCCTCTCAGATAAAATCCCACTGATCTCAAACATGTGGGAACGGTATTCAGCGTCCGATGCCAGTACTTCAATGCATTTCAGTTACAGCTTGTGCCAGATGTAGGTTTTGTGAGCTTAAATTGTGAGAAATATCTGCCTGGTTTATTTTAAACAGGCCCGTTCTGAACAATTGAATTGCATGTTTCTTCTAATGCTGTTGGTTAGTTTTACAACCGAGTTAAATTATAAATGAAGATTGTGGGTTTGCAGTAATTATCATAGCTGTTGCATTAATATCAGTCATAACATGCTATTATGTTTGGGTTACATACTGCATGTTGGCAGATGCATGTAAAACAGTAATTTATTTCAGTCTTTTGTTTTTGAAAGTGTTACTATTTTGTTTCTTCACACCATTATCAACTTTTTGTTCGCCATTTAGTTTTGACAGCAGTTGTACCTGGTTTCTTCCAATTCCACTGATAAAATGATTGAAATAGGGAAATGGACTTGAACAATGAAGGATGTCTCAGATTGTTCTATCAGTGTATCAGTGTCCCCAGTTTGCAACTTGCAGTTGTCACATTGCTGGTTGAAACCTACAAGGAATGAGGTCAATAGCCAGGAAGTCCACTTTAAATTGATACCAGATTATTTCGGCTGCTGATGTCAGAAAATCCTACCGTTTTTACCATGTTGCGTACTAGCTGCTGAAGGGTTAATCTATTGGGAACTAGCAGCATTGATCATGGCGCCAATAAACTGATTGTGTAACAAAAACAGGACTTCAGAGAGGGACAGTAAGAAAAGTCGACACTGAGCATATTTGCCTAAGGGCTCGGTTAGTTCAGTTGGCTGGATGGCTGCTTTACAATGCAGAGTCATGCCAACCATGTGGGTTAATTTCCTATTCTGGCTGAGGGCTGTACCTTCTCAATGTTGCCGCTTGCTTGAGGTGTGGTTAACCTCACCAGCAGTCATCTCTCTCCAATGAGAGATCAGCCTATGGTCTTGTGTGACTGTGGAAACTCACTTTATCTGCCTAGTGCACTGTATTCTTTCCATTTTACAGAAGGTAAAATGTATTCCTCAAATTCTGACCACTTGGGCATCTTTTACCCTATAATGAGTAGCTGTGCCTTCAGCAGCCAAGTTGCTAAGCTCTGCAATAGCTTCCCAAGATATACACCTCTCTGTTCTTTTAAAGACACTTCTTAAAACCTATCCCTTCGGTGACGCTGTCAGGTTTCCAACTTTAATACCCGTAACATGGATTAAAACATAATTTCATCCAAAACATGAAGTACCTTCAGATGTTTTACTATTTTAAAGATGCTTTTTAATTACATGTTTTGGTTTTATCAAGTTAAATGTGTCAGACAATTATTTGTCGAATTGTAAATTCCTATTAAAATATAGTGGTACCTTGCATCTTAAATGAAAGTTTAACTTAGGATATGTTTTCTTCCATGCAAGAAATCTGTACAGATAAAAACTGAGTGCCGACAGTGGGTGAAACAAAGCCTCCGACTGACACACAGACCTGACACCTCTAGAAACAAATTACTGCAGATGATGGAAATCTGAACCGAAAATAAAAAGTGCTGGAAGTCACAGCAGGCGGCATCCATGGCTTTGATGAAAAGCCATCTAGACTTGAAACATTAGCTTGCTCTCTCTGTCCATGGACGCTGCCTGTGATCTCCAGCATTTTTTTCTTTTTAGAGCTAATACCTTTGCCTGGATCCTTAGGCCCTGTTTAGTAAATGTCAATATTTTCCCACTGAAGAGCTTGAAGAGGTTATTCTTCTCAGTCCAAAATCTTTCATGAAACATGGAAAGAGCAGGTGGACAACATTTGCCTTCCACTGTGGGACAATTTGCTTCTTTGTGAGAAATGGGGTCATTTGCAACCAGAGACTTTGTGACAAGGCCAGGAGTCTGTCACTTCATCAATGGCTCTGCAAAGATAAATAGAAAACCAATGGATTCAGGATTTAAAATGGAAATAAATTCATTATCATGAATGTATGCTGATTATTAAATGTTATGATTTTTATAAATAAAAGAAAACCCAAGAATTTGACTGAAATAGCAAAGTTGTTTTGCATTATTATTGGTGACTGGAGAGACCAAGGCCTGAATTTTGGCTCCAGGATCAGGAGTGCAGACTCGAGCTGTTTTGTGGCTCCACAAAACCCAATCTGGGAGAGAATATTTGAAAAGTTGGAATGTTCATTCCAGGGAGCTCTGATCTCTGGGAATCAAGCTGGGTGACCCTGGAATAGATATGAAAGCTGACTGGGTGGGAGATTTGCATTGGTGCACTGGCATTGGGTCGAAAAGTTTTTAAAAATCATGTAACGTTCTTCCAGACCTCATTCCTCACATCCTCATAACATCTCACACACTCCTCTTTCCCTCATCCATGCTAAACCATGCCACTTTATGTCCCTATCTGCACCCCTACGGCTAGTATCTATAACAACCTATGAATCTCCATACAATTCTTTGCTCTTTTACCTGCCCCAATCCAATTTATAACCACAATCAACCCTGTTTCCCTACATAGCACCCAAGTCAACTCCATGGTGAAACGTACTAAACTATGTTCTCCATCCACCACCATTTTTCCTTACACCTACCATGCCAAGTCATCAAGTCCTTAATTCCTTATAAAATGAACATTGGAATTTCTTGTCCCATTTCACGAGTATATAATCACTTAGAGCTTGCAATCAAACTGTGAAATTTCAATCACCCACTGTGATAATAGGAGGTTGTCGAATGATTATGTAGCACTAATCCAGTAATGATAACCCTCAGGCATCTGTCAAAATGCAAAGTGATATACCTAGCAATTTTTAAACACATTGCTGACAGTTTATCAAAATAATAATTGAAGGGCAAATAAGATAACAATTGAAGTCTTCCTTCACTCCCAAAATGCCCCTCCCCACAGTACCTTCCCCTGCAATCTCCGAATGGGCAACGCCTGCCCAGTTACCTCCTCCCTCCCCACTATCCAAGGGCCCAAACATACCTTCCAGGTGAAGCAGCACTTTACCTGCACTTCCCACAATCTAGTCTACTGCATTCGCTGCTCACAATGTGGTCTCCTTTACACTGGGGAAACGAAGCGTAGACTGGGTGACCGCTTCGCAGAACATCTACGTTCTGCTTGCAAAAAAGACCCTGAGCTTCCAGTCGCCTGCCACTTTAGCGCACCACCCTGTTCCCTGGCCAACATCTGTCGCAGGCTTGCTGCAGTGTTCCAATGAAGCACAGAGCGAACTGGAAGAACAACACCTCATTTTCCACCTGGAGACCCTGCAGCCCTCCAGACTCAATATCAAGTTCCATAATTTTAGGGTCTAAACTCTCCCAAGTCCTAGCCCCCTACCCCACACACCAGGCCTTGTTATCAAATAGTCTGCCATTACACACTCCCTGTTGTTAGTCACTAACAGTCACCATTAACAACTATTCACCTACGGGGCCAGATTATTATCCACTCCTTTATGTGTCCAACTGTTCTTCTCTCTGTTTGGGCTCTATTCCCACCTATTGTTTACTCGTTAACCCCCTCGCCACTCTATCTTCTGTATTTAAATTGACACTTTCCTAGCTACCATCAGTTCTGAGGGAGGGTCACCAGACCTGAAATGTTAACTCTGATTTCTCTTCAGAGATGTTGCCAGACCTGCTGAGCTTTTCCAGCAACTTCTGTTTTTGTTGTTAATAATTGAAGGTCGGATGTTTTAAATGCCTTAACGGCTGAACACTTCCTTTGACAGCATTGTTGACGCTCCAATTAGCTCTTTGCTATGTTTCTGCACATCATTTCCTCCAAGGGCATGTTACTTCTGCCAAATGGCACCAATCCTCCCCAAAAGATTTCCTGAATCCATACCCAAAGAGGTACTGTACCTCTCCAAAACAGTACCTCCCCCTTTCTACAGTGCCCCATAAAATTCAGACCTGCTTGAACCAGAGTGCCATCTGCACACACCTAGTCTACCCAAATCCATCAGGATTATAAGCAGTTTCTGATTGGTGTAGTCTGCTGGCTCTGCAAAATGCACACGTGCGAAACATGACCTCTCCTATTTCTGCTCCCACTGGTAGGTTCCCTGACTGGGGGTGGCACCTCTGGATTTTGGCCAGCTGCTACTCTCACAGCAAGGGAGAGGCTTCCTGTTATTGTAAAGGTCCTCGCCCACTTTTTGAACTGCATATTCTTCAGCAATTGAAGCACAGGAACTCCTTTTTGTTGGAGGGCTTCTGATCTAAGCAAACTGCCTGTTTCCATTTTCTGCATCCTTCTTCAGTAGTATTTCTTTCTGTCAAACTTACAGTTTGTTTCCTCGGGTGTGGTGCAACAGCTGTCACTGTTGGACATCTCCGCCTGACGCATTTGTTTGTTGTCAGGCCGACAGCGCTGTCTTTTTAGACGGTTGTTGAACTGTTAATGAGGTGCACGTCCACGTTGCTTACTGGCACATAGTTAACCATAATGCATTGCTTTGGGGGCCTTCTGGAATCCTCCATGTGTGATATTCATCATGCTTAGCAGAAATGGCAGAGTATAAGAATGCATTCAATGCTGGAAGATCAACTCTGTGGAAGACTTCTTTGTTTGTCCTGTATTTGATATTCATGATCATAGTCCTGATGGAAAGAAAACATTGTTTATGGAAACCCTATTTGTTTTCTGTACAGAATCCATGATTCTGACTCATAGAAGGCAGTGGCAATGGTGACCATTCTGTATTCTTGTGTTTTGATAGGGATGTCTAATGAATACTCTCATGACACATCCTTCAAGAGGTGGCCACAGGAGCTATTGACCTTGGACAATCGAATGCCTATATCCTAATTGACAGTGGCCTCATTTGAGATAACGCTACTCAGACAGAGAAATTATTCTGTTGCATTGAAGTTGCTGCTGCCAATGCTGATCTGCACTGGACTGTAATTTCCTTGAGGTAGGAATTGGTACACCACTTTCATTTTCTTCAGGCTAATAATGAAGTCAAAAACATTTTCTGTCTCAAAAGAAATGTATACTAATTTTGTAGGTCACATGAAGGAATCTGATACTGCCAGTTGTGCATGACTTTAGAAGGTAATATCTCGATTAAGGCACGCTCCAAGGTGTCTCACTACCAACTGCATGAAGGCCAAAAAAGGTCAAGCAGAATGGAACCCTTTCAGACAACTTCGCTATTTCAAATGGTGTTGAGCAAAAATGTTTGGTGGGACCAACCTTATTCTTTATTTTCTCTGATATGATACTTCAAAGAGTAAAGGACAGAAGGGACGCACATCAACTTCTACACAGATGGCAGTTTTATCAACTTCTAATGACCACTGTCACACAGCGAAACCACAACAGTGCCTATCACAGAGATTCTGTTTACTAATTGTCTCCTCTGTGTCTAACTATGTGGCCAATTGTAAACTGATGATCAGTAGATATCAATAATTAAGAGGGACTGCAACATCTGCCCTACCGAAGAGGGACCCCAGACGTCAGAAGGGGCCAAGGCGACAGGTTTGTCTTGAGCAGGTGTGCATGCTATCTACTTACCCACTGCTATCCCATGTCTTAGCAGAAGTTCATGAAATCAAACATATGCTGACATCCCTTGATATTTACAGGACAGGCACAGACTGGTGATATGATGTTATAATTAGTTGCACAGTTATTTTACACTGCTTATTACTGTACAGAATTCTGATTGTTCCCTTAATGGAGTGTCTGTACGCAATGTGCTGCATGAAAATGGATATTAATTTGAAAAACAATGTGTTTAACAAAATTTGGATGGTTATCAAGGCAGCAGTTGATGTTCAAATACATGGAGGTCTATGCATATTCTCTTGTTCTTATCAGAGTGTACCAGGAGCTGGTAAGCTCTAAGGGAACAGAATGCTTTATTGCTTCTAGAAATTCTGATAGACCAATGCAAAACTCTAGACAGACAGTGACTGGGCAATCCAATTGGGTGTGGGGAAATGTTACACTGCGTCTGTGTTTCATGTTCCTATATGATTCCAACCAAACTATGCCCATCTTGCACTGTATGATGATGTTTTTTTCACAAGATATAATACATTACGTATATACCAGGATTAAATTACTTTGAGCTGGTTTCCAGATAATTGCTGGAGTTGTCTAATTGAAGTAATTGCTCCAAGGCCCATGCAAGAATTATAAGACGGTCGTCCAAATTGCAGGGAGAAAATCCCAAAAGCCTGAAACCCTTTAATTGCTGCGTCACAAATTGGGGAACAAACTATTAGCTGCACATGAAGGTGGAAAGAAAGAATTGGAAGACAGCGAAAAAATGAGGAAAAGCAATGTGTTGGACAGAACAGCACAAACATTTAGCATCTTTTGGGTGACTAGTGAAGTGAGTGAGGTACTGTATGGGGCAGGATGAGGTGTGGAGGGGAGGAAAAAGAGAGTTACTCTACTTGGCAATCTGAAATACTCTACATAGTTCTACAAAGCTTGTCAAGAGACAACATTCAGGCCCAATGCTATGTACATTATCAGTAGAACTAGAACCAGATGTAAGGGAAGATGGCACATTTTACTGAATTCATGAAAGCAATTACACCAAGTACACTAGGCTAAAATCACATGTGAAAAAGTGTTGCCACGGTAGCTGCATATCCATAGTCAGCTCTTGCACAATCATTTGATGCCTTTTGTTGCACCTCAGTAAGGTAACTCACTGGAAATCAAGCCCTGTTATTCCCAAAGTCATCACAAAAATTAAAGATTTTATAAAATGCAGAATTCCCCAATTTGCCTGACGTTTAGATGTCAGTTTACAGAAAGCACAGACCAGATTTCTGTACTTGACCAGAATAACTACTTACTGCAACTAGAGATTTTAGCAACAGGTAAACAATTAAGAACTGTTGACATGCACTTCTGCTATTTAGAATTATAATCTTATAAAACTCACTCTACACACACACCGACAGGTACAAAAAAAGGGTGTTATGAATAGAGGGAAAAGAAGGGAGGGTAGCTCAATTGTCTTTGTTGACAGCATTCACTGAGGTGATCCTTTTAGTTCGTCAGGACTTGCTGCTTCTCTATCTTCCTTCTTCAGGTCTTTTCACTTGTTTACAGGAGGCACGGGTCACTACTTCTCATTTATCAAATTTCTGAGTTATTACTTAAAATTGGCAGCTTACAGCAATGGATGAGATGAAATGAACTGGCTTTCTTCAGGCTTGTGATGTTTTTATTGCAAAGGAAAGAACAGCACCTTCCCTTCCAGAGGTCCAATAGCTTCTGATCAAACATTTACATCCATAAACTATTGATCTACCAGGGAGTCAATCGCACAGTTCTTGGCAGGCAGAAGAACTTTGCCAAGAGCAAATGGTCGACATTCCACAGACCAATCAGTTACTAGTTGCTGGCCAATTTGTTCCCTTCATACACATTTATTGGTTCCAACCCTTCGGCTGTCCATCCCCCTAAATGCTTGATCAGGCAGCAGTGTAAGCAGCACTTACAATGGGTATCAGGTCACTCACTTTTAATAAGTGAAACAATCCATTTCATAATCCTTGGTTTTGCAAACAACCCTCTTCCCATTTCAAGCCACAATCAAAATACAGAAAAACTAAAAAGAAAAGTTTTACATGCCTCCACTGTTATAAGATGAAATGCCAAATGTGAAATCAAAGAAGCATTTCATCACAAAATATGTGATACACAAACTCTACCCATCTTATATAATCCTGTACGATCTTAGGATTTCTCAAACTTTCAACCTATTCCAACATTTTCCACTTGGGATAATGGATTTGCAATTACGTTATCTTTTCAGTAATATGAATAATCTTTATATTACTTGTTTCAAACAAAAGACTCCATCTGAAAAGTCTCACATTTCAAGGGTTAAACTTTTCAATGAAGGCCAGTCGATTATAATCTCTGTAAATTAATGTTTTCTTGTTATTATGTTAGATATATACTTTGTCTATGTCTAGACAATTCGCAAAGAGCCAACAACAATCCGAAAGTTTCTTTTTCTATGGTAAAGTACTACTTCTGAAGGTGTTTTAGTTTTCTGGATAAGTACCACAATAGCCTTTCCAATTCTGACTCATCACCCTGCAAGAAAACAATATATAGCCC
The DNA here is from genome assembly GCF_021869965.1 of Rhincodon typus. Lineage (NCBI taxonomy): Eukaryota > Metazoa > Chordata > Chondrichthyes > Orectolobiformes > Rhincodontidae > Rhincodon > Rhincodon typus. The sequence goes on along the minus strand of NC_063345.1, from coordinate 56,949,210 downwards.
CTAGTCACTAGCATCAATCACCATTTTGAAAGGTGTGGTTCAAGGGTTAAGCATGCCTTCATTTTCTCACTTTTGTGTGTTTATTTCTCAAATTTGTTAAAGGTACAGCTACTACAAATTTCTAGTAAAACACATTCCTAAAAATCTCATAATTTCTCATTTAGTTTTAGGAATAATGAATTCAGTTACAGCCTTCATGCTTGCTATGAGATTCTTCTTTCTATGGTCAGGAGGATTTATCAGGTGAGTCACTTTCCTAAATCTTCTCACTAATTTGTATGAACAACTGAATCTCACTGTCAGAGGTTCACCTTGTAGAGTCAACGATACTACATTTCAACTCCCATGTGAAATGTTCTAGTTACTGAATGTTTATCTGCCCACTCTTTCATTTTTGCATGTGAAACTTTCAAATGTTTTTGTGCTACCTTACATGTTCCTGTGAATCTTTCTAGAAACATGGACATGCAATCCAACATTGAGGATTTATCTTTCTTATTCAAGAATTTCTTCCTAGCCAATTTTAACATACCTCTAATCTGATGATCATAAATCAATTCTAATGGACTAAATCCAGTATGTTCATTTGGGGAATCTCTGGTAGCAGACAGTAAGAAATACAATCCTTTGCCCAAATCCCATCGGTATGTCTTAATCATGGTTTTGAAAGTCTCGTAATTTCTCTCCAAAGCTCAGTGTTTGCAAATGTTACAGAGTTGACTTCTTTTGTTTTATACACAAACTGTTAATTATTTCCTGGAAAGTTTTAGGCATAAAGTTTAGAACCTTAATCAGGTTGTTTCTCGATTGGTAGTTCATAACAAGTAAAAATCCAAATTAACGTTCCTACTGCTACCCCAGCTGCAATTATCCTCAAAGGAATAGCTTCTGAAGATTGGGTTGCCATATCCATAATTGTAAGGATGTACTGATAGCCTGCTTTCAATTTTGGTATTGGACCTACACAATCTCCTAATACTTGATTGAATAATTCTTCAAAAATTGGTATGAGAATCAAAGGTACTGGATTGATTATGTGTTGAATTATGTGGTTTTCAGAACTCTCTATGCCCGTATGAAGTCTTGGCTACGTAAAATAGTTATTTATCAATACCTGCGTTTTCAGTATACCCCTATGTCTTAGAAACATAGAATCCTGTTATAGGAATTTCAAGTGGCACTCTCAATATCTGCTAAAGATGTTTGGGTGGTACCCCTGTTTGATGAACAATGATCCATTTATCACCTGCAGGTCAGTGAGGACATCTCTACTTCCTCAACAAAACTCTGTTTCCAATACAATAACGTTCTGGAGCTCACCCTTACTTTCGGCATGAGTTATCTGTACTAGGACTGTATCCACTTTCTGAGCCTCAAATAGTGAAGACATGCCAGTCCACAGCCTGCTTGCAATTTTATGAAGTCACCTTCTTAAAGATCCTGTATTCACATTGGACACCCCTCCCAATGTCTGCACCCTGTGGCTGTTCCTTCTCTCATGGCATTTCCATCAAAGACATAAACCCCTCAGCCCCATACTCATACACAAGATCTCACTGAACACCTCCCCAGTCTAAGAATTTGAATCTGTCAACAGCATTTAGTTCCAGTCTTGGCCACTGCTGGCCTTGCTGTATGAGATTACAGAGCTGCTTTGTGTTAATTGGGTGTTGAGCTGGCATGAACAGTGGGATGCATTCCCCACTGACACTTAAATTCTGCCTAATGTCTCAACACACCATGTATTCAAGCTCCAGCTTATACTTGAGAATGAAGAAACATTTATATTTTGCGAGGTACATCTCTGTCACACAGACACAATCACTCCTGAAGTTTGACAGCGACCAGACAGGAAATGCATGCAGATGTAAAACATTTAATAGATATATAGATGAGATTCTTTGAGAGACTTTACTTAATCAATTATTAAAAGAAAACTCCAGGTTTCTGACACAGGATGTTGTTCTTATCTGGAGTTGCCAATATTAATTAACTTTTATCGTTGTATCTTCACAGGAAAGCAAATTTTAGACTCAGTCCTTTCAGTTTAAAATGATCAACCATTGACTGTTATGCAGAGAATGTCAGCAGTTGCCTGTCATTCAGTCATGATGTCACAGCGTGACACTGTTTGAAATTAAATAGAAATGTAAAATTTGTGTTTCAAATCCCGACCAGATTGCAGGGTACTGATTAATACACAGAACATTTCTCTTCAGCCCTCCACCAGAGAAAATCTTTCCTTAAAGTTTTAATTTTAAAAAACTTTTATATGTTGTTCTGTTTTGTTTTGAAAGCAGTCTCTCACTAACATCTGATCTAAAGTGACTGCAAATGTTTTCTTCAAAGTAGCTGTTGATTGCTTTCAGTTAGTGAGAAGTATCTCTTCTGAAAGTTTTTGAAAAGAAACATCAACATTTCATTATTTCCAGGCCTGATGAAATGTTGAACGTAATTTGCTGAGAACTCAAAGTGTGTCTGTGTCAATAATATCTTAAATTAGCATTATTTAGTTTTATCACCCAATCTGCTTATTGTCAGGAATTTTAGAACATTCTAATTGTCATGCAATCATCTCTTCTTTCCTTCTCTGTTTGTTATCAATCCTATGATTTTAATTTCTTTTAAGTTTCAAAGAGTGATGATATTGAAGTAGTCTCTCTTGTGTCAGTTATGTAATGTTCATTCTCTCAGAAGAACCACAAATGAGTGCTTTAAATTGCACATACAACAGTTAATTTTAAATTGGAGGAATTATTTGCTGTGTGTTTTGGTTTGGATGAAAAAAAATGTTTTTATGAACCATTGCTGGTTACATCAAGACTTCTCAAACTACTTCACAGCCAATTAAATACGTTTGAAATGTAGTCACTTTTGTTTGCTAGGCAACTTGCCAACTAATTGGTCCATAGCAAGATACCACAAAAAAAAAGAGAAGGAAACAATGTTTCTTTTTTCTTTTGGCCATACCGATTGGGGAACAAATGTTGGCCTAAACATCAGGTGAGTTCCACCGGTCCTCTGCAACTAGTATCATTGGGATAGTTCCTTTAATCATTCACAGTATGAGGGCGTCTCTGGCTAGGCCAGCACTTATTGGCCATTCCTAATTGCCCAGAGGGCTGTTAAGAGTCACCCTCTGTGGGTCAGGAGTCATACAACCAGGTAAGGATGGCATACTTCCCTCCCTAAAGGATATTAGTGAACTAGATGACAATTCTTTTCCTGACAATTGACAATGGATTTCTGCTCATCATTAGACTCTTAATTCCAGATTTTTATTGAATTCAAATTCTGCCTTCTGCCATAGTAGGAATTGAACACTTGTCCCTAGAACGTTACCTAGATCTCTGGTTTAATAGTCAAGCGATAATATCACTAGGCCGTTGCCTCCCCTAAGTTCATGGCCACTTGAGCAAGCAAATATAGTTTAACACTTCATTTGAACTGCATCACTTCTTCAGTACTATGCTGATTTTGCCCTCAAGGTAAAGATGATGATACGAGTTGCTGTAGCCAGTGATGCCCACCTCCCACGAAGGAATTTCTAAAAATCTCCTCCTTTGGATTAGTAATACTGTTTTTTTTTCAATTGTAATAAGACTGACATGTTGTCATAAAGGTATATTTTCAAGATGGATCATAAAATCGGAGAAAGAGGTGCAACATGTGTATGAAGGTTGAAAGACAACATTTTTCTAAGATGAATGGGTGATGTAAATTAAAACACATTATTTGACTCCTACTTCAAATACAAGGGTAAAATTGCATTTATGTACAATCAATAAATCTAAGCATTTGATATTAGAAGGAATTACCTTGAAGATGTGTAATAGTTCATGGCAAGTTGATAACACCTTTGATAAAGAACTGGATGAATATCTAGTCAGAATTGAGATTGCAAATTATAAGGAAAGGAGAGCCTGAAACTTTCAAAAACATTGTGGTACAAAGTGGTGTCTGAGTTGCTGAGGCCATGCAAAAGCCATTGGAATAAATTCTGTGCAACAAAATTATAACATTCTAATCATCTGAGACAAGCATCAAATTCTTATTTAAAGAAAACTTTGAAGTATGGTAAATTGCTTTTTTCTTTTTGTCTTCAAGCCTAAGTACATAACCTCAACTCAAAACATTTGCTCCTAAATTGTTCAAGGTCAATATTGCTCTTGGTGATTCTGAGAAATATATAATTAGGTCTCAGCATTTGGTAATATATGGTAGTCTGCTTAATGTGTCTAGTGTGAAGGCTTGCATGATGGAGGCATTTGGGAAAATCTGTTGGCTTTATAATACATAGATAAAGCAATTTTTTTCCTGACAGTAATGGTTGTGTCCAAGAAGATGATTGCTACTGTGGATTTTTCTCTTAAGATTGATTGTGTCGTAGATAGTGGTAAATTTTTCAGAGGAGACAAGCAGTTCATTTTCTTCCACCGTCCATATAATTAATATGTCAGCTGCATTTCCTTGCAACTTGAGGGGCTTCAATCTACATCTGCCTAGAGGATTTTCTTCTGGGTACTTTTTTCACAGCAGAGAGCTCGGTGTGGGGTCATTTAGGCCTTAATAGCTGCGCACAGTTTCTGTAAGTACATTCATTGAACAAGTTGTGCTGTAAAAACTAAATGCAAGTTGAATAAAAGAATCTGTGTGACAGTGATGCTTACAAAAATAAATCTTCTGGCTTTTAGTCTGTCATTTTGAGGGATCTCAGTGTAAAGTGGCTGTACTGCCATGGCAATAAGGATTGCTCTTTGGAGATAATGAGACCATAACCTGGAAATTACTGCCAGCTCTGTTATCATACAAATGCTGGATATGCTTCCATCAAAGTTTTCTCTCTGCCCTATTTTAGCTGAGATAGTCACCCATTTACTTTCAACGAACCTAGTTTAAAAATAGAGGAGAGTGCAATTTGGCACAATCACATTAGCATTAGCAGCATCCACATGTTTGTAGGCTTGTAGTCGATTATCTTACTGAAGACATTCTTTCCATCCATAATCAAATCAGTTCATTGCTGTCCAGTTTTCAGATTATTTTCAATGTAGCAAGGGACTTTTTGAGCTCAGGTCTCCATTCCCAAAATTAAAGGTCAACTTGAATTGCCTGGTTTGTGGATTTTGAAGAGCATACGGAATGTTACAGATGTAGGACTCTTGAAGAAGAAAATCAGTTTGAACTTCCCGCTTATAGGAAAAGTCTGTAAAATGGTTCAAAGGCAGGGTCAGAGTATAGGGTGTGGAGTCAGAAAATTAGACTGTCATTCCTTCATTTGCAGTACTGATCAGTATGCTTGTGCTCCTTTTCTGGAAGGTTGCCAATAGCCATTCTTTCTAATATAGACTAGAAGGGATGTAATTGTTTAACAAGAATTTGGACTTAGGTACCTACTTGCATTCTATTTGGTCAGTAAGAGCTTTAACTAACACGCACAAACAGTGGAATAACCATTCAAGCATATGACATTTTCAGGTGTTTGGTTTATCGGAATGAAATAAAAAGTTGATTTTCAATGGATCCAGCTAATATAGATCACAGAAACGAGTGCACTGTTTTATTAACATGAGTTAGTGTGTTACTGTTTACTAGATAACAAAGACATTTCAGCTGTGAAATGCTGAATGTACTTCCAGCAACAATGTTTGAATGTACATGAATGTGCCTTTATTTGTCACTGTAACAATTGCTTCACTTAACTGTTTCCATACATGTTACTCTCCTTGTATTACAGAATTTTTTGTTGCTGCTTCTGAAATCAAAAAAATAAAGTTGACCACTCCATCCTACAATCCTAAAATTATAACATATAATGCAAGAAATTATTTTCAGAGGGCTGTAGAGGCTTGGCAGTGAAGTATATTGAAGGCTAAGATAGACAAATATTTAATCATTAAGGGAATTGAGGATAATGGGGAGAGGGCAGGATAGTAGAGTTGAGGATTATTAGATCTGCCATGATCTCATTGAATGGTGGAGCAGGCACAGTGGGCTGAATGGCCTACTTCTGCTCCTACACCTTATGGCCTTATTCTGATTACAAGGTGAAAAATAATGTGAAGTGCCCATGTTCAGTGGTGTAGTGGTACTATCATTAGCCAGTTACTGAGGTTAATGCTTTGGTAACAAATCCCTATGGTAGCTCATGGAATTTAAATTTAATCAATGCTAATATTGGTAATAACGTCTGTGAAAGTCTCTGTGAATGTCATAAAAACTGATCTGGTTTGCTAATGCCCTTTAGGGAATCTGACATCTTTTACCTGGGCTGACCTAAAGATGACTCCAGACCCACAGTTATGTTGTTGACTCTTAAATGCTACCTAAAAGGCCTAACAAGCCACTCTATTTTGCCAAGTCTCTGCAATAACATAAAAAAAGGAGCAATATTGACTAGACAGCCTTTTATACAACTGGATATTATTTAAAATGTTTGTTCCATGTGGTAATAGATTTTATGGTGCATGTAGTGCATTTTGTGAGGCCTTTCAATGGAGATAGATTGAGGTTCAATGAGGAGAACAAATAATAGGTTGAATACCCTACTTCCTGTACGTGAATTGGAATGGTGCTCTAGTATACTGTGGACTGTTACCATGCACAATTTGTTGATGTAGACCAAATATTTTGAATATGATGGTTAATGTTCCAGAATTGTTCCTCTGGTGTGACTTTTAATTTGTTATAAGAAGGGGAATTTTGTGGAATAGTCAGTCGACAGATGTAATTCCTGTTCTTATGCATGAAAAATATCAGTCACTATTTTGCATTACGGCTCAGAAAGAATCTCAAGTGGAAGGAAAGGTTCTCTCAGTTGTTGATCTTGATGGAATTGATCTATTTCACACAACTCGGTAAGTTGATTCTTTCCCTTGATTCCTGGGCCAATAGATGGATTTAAACATCAACTTCTCAGCTTTTTTTTGTGCCTGTATAACCAGTATGTATATGATCTAGCATTAGAGTCTGTGGAGCTAAAGCATGTTTCTCATTGAATGTTACTTTCTTAAAGAGTCCTACTCATCTCGGAAGAAAGATCATCCTAGCTCAGGAGTCAGTTGGATGTGTTCAGGCCACCTGTTCATGATGACATTCCCAAGCTGTAGTGGCTGGTCATTCTCTGACATAACTTGCTAAATCTGCTCTGTCCACTATGAACAAAATTTGAGATCAACAATAAAGCAATCTTCTGGTTCAGATTCAATACTGTCCACTTGTAGGCCTTTTTGGAGTTTGGAAGTCATCGAAAAGCATTGGAGATAATCATTTGGGAATCTGGTTTGTATTATACCTCTAAATTGTATGCTTGGATCTTCATAAGTAGAAATTGTAATCCTGGAGGGGCACTTGAGGGATTTTTGGCAGATCACTGATTAGCGACGAAATGCTTGTTGTTTGGATAATAATTGTATCCCAAAAATAGAATTTACATTTCATATTCAGGCATTGGATTGATTAGCCTGAGCTGCAGTAAGTACCATAAAACCAAACAAAATAACTTTGCTTTATGTAGTCCTATCCAGTGTTAGGCATGCTCTGAGCTTTTCTGGAACTCATCTGCTTCTTAACTGACAATCTTGGATGGATCATAATATTGAAGCAAACACTTACTGGATGATAGATTAGAAAATATGTTGGTGATTTTATGCTCTATTATAGAATCCCTGCAGTGTGCAAGCAGGCCATTTGACCCATCAAGTCCACACTGAACCTCCAAAGACCCACTCCACCCCACCCCTATAGCCCTGCATTTTCCATGGTTAATCCATCTAGTCTGCACACATGGCAATTTAGCACAGCCAGTCCACCTAACCTGGCCATCTTTGGACTGTGGAAGGAAACCGGAATACTGGGAGGAAACCCGTGCAGACACAGGGAGTATGTGCAAACTCCACACAGACAGTCGCCCAAGGGTGGAATCGATTCTGTGTCTGGAGTGCTTTGTGTTGCAACTGATGTGTTTGTCACCTTGTAGATCATGATAACATATATACCCATACAAATTAATAGGTCCATGATTTGAGGGCCATCATTAAATAATATGAAAGATTTTAGTTGTCCACCTCAGTTCTGTATCAACATTTGACATAGATAATACTATTGCATGGGATATCGGACCTGTTATAAGCAGTTAGCCTACTGTGTGTTAACTACACAATGCTGTGCCAGTTTCCTGTAAAATGCATAAAGGAATGCATATTTACATTGAACCCAATGTCAGTCTTGACACTTGGTGCATGTTGTCCTGTCCTTTTGGGATATATCACTTGAATGGAGGTAAATGCCTTACCTTTTGTGGCCACATCTATTTCAAGCCTATTTATTTTGAAATTGAATTGAACTGTAAGTTGATCATCTAAGATCAGAAAAATGTTGACAGGATGTTTATGGTCGTTAGTGGAACTGTCAAGTTGACTACATCTGAGTGGGCTATGTAATCTGCAACATTGTAGTTGTCTCTGAACTTTTTTCAGATGCTTGGGTACCATGGATAGAACTTTAGAAGCTTCTTTGACTCTGTTTCTTGGTTAGCTCTTCTTCACATGCGACTGTGGACATTGTTTTGTACTTTGGGTTTCTCTCAATGATTCAATACCTTCAACATTTTAGTCCAAGTCCTCTTGTGGAACATAACTTGTATATGTCACAAAACGTTAGACAATGACTTGATAGATAAGAGAGGCCACAACTCACACAAGATGTAGAGGCACTAAACCTATTGATAGCTTCTGTAGTTGTTCCAGAGATGCGTGCTTATAGATAATGCTGTCCTGTAGCAATTGCTTTGAACCTGTATTCTCCTGGCAGTGCACCGGTCTTTCATCAACTGTTCAGCTAAGTTAACTTTGACGATATAATAGTCCAGACATTTTGGATTTACAGCTGTTGTGAATTGGTTGATTGTTTCACATGGCTATTTTTGTATAACACAAACTCAAGCTTCTGCACCCTGAAATTGACTTGAACTATAAGTTGAACTTCTAAGATTTGAAAAAAAAATTGTTGTCAGAATTTGTACGGTCATCATCAAAAACACTGGAGGATGTTATTTATTGAATCATAGAACCCCTACAGTGCAGAAGCAGGCCATTTGGTCCAACGAGCCTGCACTGACCCTCTGAAGAGCATCCCAACCGAAGCCAACCACCACCCCCCCATTTTATCACTATAATCCTGCATTTACTATGGCTAATCCATCTAACCTGTATATCCCTGGACACTATGGGCAATTTACCATGGCCAATCCACTTAATTTGCACATCTTTGGACTGTGGGAGGAAACCAGAGCACCCAGAGGAAACCCACACAGACATGGGAAGAATGTGCAAACACCACATAGACAGTCACCTGACGGTGACTTATTTTTTATAATGCTTCAACATTCAAAGCAAAAAGCTGGTTGATTGCCTTTCATTCTTTGTTAGTTATTAGTTGAACCATAAAGCAAAAAAAAGTTTTCTTTAAACAATCAAAGCTCTGACAGAATGTCAATAGATTGTCAATCCATGGTTATGAATTTGCTTTCTATTATTTTGTTCTCTAAGTTGTCATTGCTGCAAAAAGTATATCAGTGTAGTGCTTTCTGTGTTTTCCTTGGCTGCTCTACTCATATTCTTTTTAAAATTAGATGTTGCTGTCCCTATCAAAATTCCTAACTTGTAGCACGTTTCTGCCTGTAGGTAACGTCTGCAGCAACAAGGAGTGATGATGGCACAAAAGTTTAGTTTGATTTTCACAATTTGGAAAATTAAAATGGCAGAATTGACCATCATCAGGACACAAGTAAAAACTCTTCACTGTGCAAAAGGTTTTTTTTTCCCAGTGTTTTTGTGCTGTATTTTCTTGAGAAGTGCTTTGGACTTGTCCTCCCAGATCATTTAAAACTCTTGCAATTTTTTGTGACCAGATCAGCAGCCTTTCATGTTGCTTCTTTCTCTTATTAAAGAGCGAGAGAGAGAGAGATGTATACAGTTAGATTTGTAGCCTTAATTTTGTTTGTGGTTATTTCAGTTCTGAACTTAGGTTGATAAATGAAAAACATGACATATTTTCAACTTTAGCATCCACTTACTACCAGTAACTAACTGTTTTGACTAGCTTTTCATGTTCCATTGCTGCCAGCATGACGTGGTTTGTGGTTTTATATATGTGTTAGCCAATGCACCATACATCACAGATATGTGGGGTCTATTGAACCAGGTGTTTTGAAGCTTATTAACACCAAAAACTAGCTGTAAGACTACAATATCACTGTCTTGCATCATAGCCTGCATTTTATATTCTGTATTGCACACATACCTATCTGGCTGACTATACTGACTCCACACACAGAGCAAATGACTGAAGTGGAAAGGCAATGCGTGGTAGATACCTTTGTATCAAAACATCTCACATTATGATTTCATGAAATTGTACAAGTACAGTTGCAAGATACAAGTCTGCCTAATCTGGTGTATATGCCATAATACAATAGTTGCTGGATTTAAATCCTTGAAATTCCTCCTAAAAGCACAGTTGGTGAACCTATGCCACATGGACTACAGTGTTGTAGTGGTTCAAGAAGATGGTGATGCAATTACCAATTTGAGAGCAATTTGCGATGCATAAAAAAAATGTTCTTGTTCTATTGCCCAGTTTTATGAAGAATATACAAATATAACTAGCATATAAACTAGAAATATGTGAGCTGGGCACAAGGGAGTAAATTTGACTCTAACTTATAGCATAAAAAGATGCAACATCAAGCAGGCCAATAACAGACACAATCAGGAGAACCTAAGCCAATTTCATTAATCTTGCACTGTTGTCCTCAGCCAAATTTCTGCTCAGCATTCCCAATATGCCACAAATATATGGTCAAACAGCCAGAGCTCAAAAATAGAAGGCTACAATCCACTGGCAAATCCATTTTAAATTGCATGGTGGGTGTGTAGAAATGGAAATGAACATTTCAAATTCTCGACGGTGAACTTCAGTCACCATAGCACATCATTCAGGGTGATTTTGAAACTAGATTATCTCTGTTGGGATACAAATTGGACAGAATTTCTATTCAATTGGGTAACATGTCAGTTGCCATGAGTATGATTGACAGTTTGGAATAGCTCCAAATTGGTTTTAAAGCCAACCAAGAAGGCCTGTGATAAATGGGTTAGACTGAAATATTAATCTGATCTTGTTCCTTAGAGGAGAGTTTTCCAGTTTGTGTCACCATTTCTTAAATTAGAAGTCAACATCAATTTCCTTGTTTATAGACCATAGTTTCCAGAAGTTTGGGGCTTTATATAAGCCAGATCTTGCACCAGAAGCTGTGAAAATTTTAAGAACATAAGAAATGAGAGTGTATGTCAGTCATACTGCTCCTCAAGCCTGTTCTCATTTGATAAGCCCAAATGTGATCTTCTACCACAACTTCATTTTCAAGCCTTATCTTTGTAATCCCTTGAATCCTTAAGGGACCATAAATCCAGAAATCTCAGTCTTGAATATATTCAATACCAGAACATCCATAATCATCTGGATTTGAGAATCCGTAGATCCACAACCCTCTGAGTGAAAAAAAATCTCCTCATCGCTGTCATTAATGGCCAACCCCTTGTCCTGAGACCATGACCCTTAGTTCTAGCTGTTTGAAGCAGGAGAAACAGCATCACAATACCATCCATGACAAGCCTTCTAAAAATTTTATGTGTTTAAATTAGAACATTTATACATCTAGACACCAAAGAATATCTGACCATTCTAGTTGATTTCTTCCCATTGTGGACAATCCTGTTATCTGAGGAATCAATCTAATTTCTTTCACCTCTCTAAGGCACATGTTCCCTTTCTTGGGTAAAGAGAACAAAGTTCTAAGCAGCACTCTAGGCAATGACCTCAGTAAAGCTATATAATTCAGCAAGACTATCTGGGTGAAAATGAATGTACAGAATCCCTACAATGTGGAAACAGACCATTCAAACCAACAAGTCCGCACCGACCCTCTGAATAGCATCTCACCTAGACCTACTCCAATCCCCTAACCCCATGTTAACTATGGCTAATCCACTTAACCTACACATCCCTGGATGCTGTGCAATTTAGCACACCAAAATCACAAAGGGTCAGAACTGAGTAGATAGTGAAAACTATTCCTGCTTATTAGAAAATTGACAAGCAGAGGACACAGTTTTAAATTGTTTTGTGAAAAAAGCAAATAAAAGGTAATCAAAAAATCTTTCCCACATAACAACTGGCCTGGATTTGTCATGCAGTACCTGAAGTTGTGGGTGGATCAGGAAGCTTTCAAGAAAGCATTGGATGATTATTTAAATATAGACAATTTGCAGGGCTATAGAGAAATGGCAGAGATATGGCATTGAGTCAAAATACTCAGAGGCGTTAGATACACAATAGGCCAAACTGTCCCTTTCTGCACACTCATGATTGTGTGTCTGTGAAAAATGCCACCAACTGCATCAATAGGCTCACACACTGAACAAAATATCACATCCCCATCACGCACCAACAACAGTCTCTATCAGCCATACCTCACACTTCTCATTCATAGCTCCACCTGTATAAACATTACAACCTCATTTTACAGATTGAACACATTGGCAACTATTCCACTATGACAGCCAAATCACCCAAACGTATTCTAATACTCGCCAACACAATTCCTTCTTTCTTGCAGGACAAGTTAGTGACAAAATGTTGGACTCTCTCCCCAATAATACCGTGGGTGTGTGCATCACCAGATCTGCGATCGTTCAAGAAAACTTCCTCAAAGATAAGTAGGATTGGGTAAGTGATTTTGAACTTGTCATGCACTCCCAAATCCTGTGATCAAACAAAATAGAAATCTCATTAGCCATTGGCTTCCCACTGTTTCCAAATGCATTTTTTTCCCCCGTGCTGTATATTTATATGCTTGTCATATTCCTTGTCATAGTATTTCTGTATCTCTGCTATTTCCTTAGTGCCCATTATAACTTCTGTATTTGCCTATAAGTGACACACATGCCCTTCACTCATATTTTCTTTTTAGATACTGACAGAATTTCTTAGACAATTTGATTTTGTGTTTGCTGGTAATGGACACTCATTCCATTTTCACTATTTCTTCAAACTTTTAAGCATCCTGCTTTTAAATAATGTTACTTTTAACTACAATAGGCATATAATTCATTAATGTTGTAAAGTTAAAGAAGATTTAGACTGTAAGTTTAGAAATGCTTGTAACCTTTGGATTGAGAAAGCAAGTCAAAAATTTCTTGAAAAATGCAAGCACCTTATCTACTCTATTAGTCTCTTACACTCCCTTTCCCTGAAATCATCCTACTTTTCTGCTAATTAAATCTGAAATATTCTGGGACAAACCAGTCAAGGCTGTAACTGTCCAGTGATGGATTATTAGAACACAATGCAGCAGACTGAATTGAAAATTCAACACATCCATTTGGAGTCAGTTTTGTGGCTAAGGATGGTTGGTGTGATGAATCTAACCTACTTCACTCCACAAGTGTTTCTCAATAGGATGAGAAGAATGTGGCAGGAAAGTTCACTGCAAAATCGTGACTATGTCTTATTTTGAATATGAGTTGTTGCATCTGGATATCATTATTCCATACCAGTTGAAAAGATCTGTTTGAGCAGCAGTAAGGTTTCATTTCGCTCATCTGCTTCCGTGTCCTTCTCTCTCATATAGCATTAACATATGGGACGGGCAAAAGTTCTGTTGTGAAATCCAATTCATATCATTGATCAACTAAGCCGCATATGCTGTGAGCCACTCACCTCTGGTTGAGCTATGTAGGGATGGCAGCAAGAATGAATTAAGATTTTGAAAATATTGGTGAGTCATGACTTTTTGAAAGCAGGCAGAATTTTTGACCCAGCAAAACTATCATACTTTTCCAATGTAAAACTTGGTTTATTCAGCTGTGCCAGGCTGGATCTATTTTCCACTATGTATGAAAACTGAAAGAGCTGCAGATGCTATAAATCAGAAACAAAAAGAGAAGTTGCTGGAAAGCTCTGCAGGTCTGACAGCATCTGTGAAGAGAAATCAGAGTTAACGTTTCGGGTTTGGTGACCCTCCCTCAGAACTGTGTGTTCTGAGGATGGGCCACTGGATCTGTAAAGTTAACTCTGATTCCTCTTCACAGATGCTGCCAGACCTGCTGAGCTTTTCCAGTGACTTCTGTTTTTTTGTTTCCATTATGTATGGTTTAAATTGTTGAAGATGCCACACCGGCACAGTGAGATACACTTCACATCCAAAAGTGAGTGCCCACTGAGCTCTGACCCCCCCTTCCCAACCCAAACTAATTTCAACCATTCCGCTTTTCACTCCATTCATTAGACTCCATCATCTTACTTACATAGCACATGATGCAGTAGTGTTCCCCTTGTCCCATAGCACCCTTGAAAGTTTCATGAATGATTGGCACTTCTGGCCACCATTCGGATCCTTTTAAGTTAATGTCAGTATTGTCTGCATCATTGAGGTGACACATTAATTTGGCTGTGCTAGTGGCCTGCAGCAATCCACCTTTGACCGATGTATGATGCCATGTCACATTCACCTTGCATTCACACCGTCATATGCGTGTGAAGAAATGTTTGCAAATGAGCTGCACCTCAAGTTTTCAAGCTGTTCATGCTTCATGTCTGGCATCCAGCAGACATGGATCCCATGCTTTCACCCATCAGAGTGACACTGACACTGCATTGACCAAGCTTTTTTTCCCAGCTGCAGTGCACATCTGGAGAGTAGTAAGTGATGGCAGAGAACGCAGCTTGCTTTGGATACAATCAGCATAGGACCCTCATGTTCACCAGGTAGTCCCCTCATGGCACATTATCCTGACAGCCCATTGCCACCCATCCCCTTCAAAAATGGAAACCCATCACACAGAACCTTGCCTCCAACAGTCTTCCCTACCCCCGATTCCTGACATTATAACTTAATGATGTCCACCCTCCTCTTCTGCACTCCTGTGGAGGACCTGGCAGTGGACATTACCAATTCTGCCACAGGTCTCACCACGCCCTATGTTGCTCAAAACCATATAAGATTCCACTCCATGTATCCTTTCAGCCTGAATCCACGGCTTGTTTTCTTACTTACTAGTAAACCTGGCTATAACCTTTCTTCTCTCAGAGTTTTGCTCCTGTGTCTTCACATTTATGGTGATCAGAACATCACTACTTTAACAGTTTGTTAATACTCGAAAATTGGTCATGTTATGTTACAAAGTGAACTGACAATAAAGTCAATGAAAACCAGTTTACGACAACAGGACCAAGTAGAAGGAAGTTGATATTAATTCACCAATACCCTGATCCGTTAATTGATCATTGACCAGTGCCCTTATATGATTGTCTGCCCTAGGTTCTGCTTAGCTCACTGCTTCTGGCTACTCAGTTATTTGGCTGGTGCTCTTTGATGACTTAATTTATTAATTTGGCACTTACTGATTCAGTGAGGGCTGTTGTTGCATTAATTTTTGAATAGCTGCATCATAATTTAATATTAAATTTGTTACTGAATCATGAGGCACATGGTCCATTTTTGCCTTTTTGTGTTGTAATTGTATGGTGTTGTGTGACAGCACCTCTTACAGTTCAACAGTCATTCAAACTTACACTAAACTTTATGCGCTCAAATCCATATGTTACGGCAGAGAGGTTTTGATATTGGTTGTCATGGCGCATTCATGGTGTCATCACTTCACAGGAGGAGGGAGAAAGCTATAATTACTATTGTAGACTTGTCTCAGACAGACATAGAACTTGTTGGCTGGAACTCACAATTCGAAGAATCAGTAACAAGAATACTGCCAATGAGACTTGCTGGCTCGGTGCCTCAGTGTTAGCACTGCTGCCTCACAGGGACCCAGGTTCCAATTCTACAGTTGGGTGACCATCTGTGTGGAGCTTGCAAATACTCCTGGTGTCTGCATGGGTTTCCTCTGGGTCTTCTGGTTTCCTCCCACAGTCCAAGGTTGAGCAGGCAAGGTGGATTGGCCATGCTAAATTGCCCCTAGTGTTCAGGGAGGTGCAGGTTAGGTGGTTAGCCATGGGAAATACAGGATTACAGGGATTGGGTCTGGGGGGAGGGGACAGTGATGCCCTTTGGAGGGTTTGTATGGGCCAAATGGCCTGCTTCCAAACTGTAGGGATTCAATGAGAAAAACTGGCTTATAATGGGGATAATTTTAATCGAGCTCAATTAGTTTGGAAAGGGTACCCAATTTTACATAAGGCTGAATTTCATGTAAGAACCATATCACTGGATCTAAAACCATAGGCTGAGCATCTTTTTACATACAGCTGGTGACACACAATTAATTGATCACCACCAAGATCACTGCCTCACTTAAAGACAGCAGTTCAGCACCTGCAGTAGCACCACCAGGGCTCGCTATTGTTAAACTGCTGATATGAGGAGAAGGGAGTGTCAATTGCCAGATGCTCTCAAGGAAAGGGAGTGTGGCCTGGGAAATGCCATAACCAGGCAACCAGACTGAAGAAACTGATGTGATTAGCATCATAGAAACACGGAAAAATAAAACCCCCAAAAGTGCAGAAAGAGGCCATTCAGCCCATTGAATCTATAACGACCATTCGAAGAGCATCCCAACCGTCCTCACCCCAACCCCACCCTATTCCTGGAACCCTGCATGTTTTTTTTTTAACCATGGCGTATCCACCTAACCTGCATATCCCTGGAACTATGGGGCAATTTACCAAGGTCAATCCACTTAACCTGTACATCTTTGGACCGTGGGAGGAAAGTGGAGCACCCAGAAGAAACACACATAGACACGGGAGAATATGCAAACTCCACACAGACAGTCACCCATGGCTGAATTCGAACCCAGGTCTTGGTACTTTGTCATGGAAACCAGGTCAGGGAACTGTACAGATGTGTTGTTTCCCGTTTAAATAATGTTCACACTCAGCTTCGTTTGTGTGCGTTAGGATGGTTTCTGTTGAAGTTCAGTACTTGGTCAGTGTGTGTGGCTTTTCTGTGTACTTTTGTTTGGAATTCCCCATTTGTCCTGCGCTCTACCATGATGTCCAGGAATGGGAGCTGTTTGTTCTTCTCCTCCTCTCTGGTGAATTTGATTCCGGTGAGGGTGTTGTTTATTCGTTTGTGTGTCTCCTCTAGTTTGGTCTGTTTAATGATGACAAAGGTGTCGTCCACGTGGCGTATACATAGTTTTGGTTGGATTAGCGGAAGGGCCGTACTTTCCAGTCTTTGCATTACTGCCTCGGCTATAAGTCCAGAGATGGGTGATACCATGGGTATCCCATTGATCTGTTCGTATGTTTGGCTGTTGAAGTTACTAGACCTATGCCTCACCACCCAATTCACTCTTAGCGGCCGAACAACACACTGATGCAGCACAGAACTACGCCAAGAAGAAGAAAAATAGCTCTTCCAGGTTTTCAAGGACAATGGATATCCAAAAAACTGGGCCAGAAGATACCTATTACATGAAAAACACCAGGAAGATGCTAAAAGCCCCGACACACTCAACATGCTACCTTACATCAGCAACACATCGGAACTAACCACAAGACTCCTACGACCACTGGGCATCAGAGTGGCACACAAACCCACATCAACCCTACGACAACTGCTCACCCGAACCAAACACCCACTACCGACTATGGGCAGGACCCAATGTCATATACAAGATTCCCTGCAGAGACTGCGACAAACACTACATCGGACAAACAGGAAGAAAATTAACAACAAGGCTACACAAACATCAATTGGCTACAAAAATACACAACCAATAGTCACTCATCTCTATCCACATGGATAAGGAGAACCACCAATTCGATTGGGACAGCACCAAGATCCTGGGACAAGCAAAGCAGAGACAGGCACGGGAATTCCTAGAAGCCTGGTGCTCCATGAAGAAAGCCATCAACAAACACATAGATCTCGACCCCATCTCGACTCCATTGCGAAGGAAAACTGGAAGTGATGTAATCCAGCTCGACGGACTCCAGAGTTTAGAAACCAGGCAGGAAAACACAACGGCGCTTCATCGGAGGCTGCGCTGATGATGTTACCCAGCAGAGTAATGAAATGTCTGCGGAACAACAATGAACCAGCTCAGTGAGCCAACCAACCACAAACTCTGCAGTTTTGTTCGATAAGGCTGACATTCTTCTCTTAGGAATATTCTGTGTTGCTTCTGAATTTTGACTTCACCCACTGATGGAATGGCTTTCTCCAAAGTTAAATCTTCTTTGAACTGTAATAAATCCAATGAAGACACATCAGCAATTCCTGCACCAATTCTCCTCCATAAAAAACATTTTTCCATTAATCTATAGAGATCATTGAATCAGTTAATTTGGATTT
Source organism: Rhincodon typus (assembly GCF_021869965.1). Classification (NCBI taxonomy): domain Eukaryota; kingdom Metazoa; phylum Chordata; class Chondrichthyes; order Orectolobiformes; family Rhincodontidae; genus Rhincodon; species Rhincodon typus. Next base: position 56,930,834 of record NC_063345.1, on the reverse strand, counting down.
CTACTGGATTATATTTTGCTCTTTAAAAAAGTAAATTTCTTCTCAGATTAAAGTAATCGTCAAAAATTTGTAGAACTGTATCAAAATTATCTGTGTCTTGATGTCTTGGCGAAAACATGATTAACTATAATGACAATCAAATGCAGAAGTGTATTTACTTGTTCTGATTTCAATCCAGCATGTAGTTTGCTAATTCTATATCTAAAAAAATGTTTTCACCAAGATATATTCAATTCGTCTCTTCTCTAAAATAAATCTTGGCAATGTTATTTTTTCCTGCTGTTTCATCCTAATGTGATTATTTCATCTACTTTAAAGCTTTGCAATTTAGCAGTGTCTCAGTCCTGTTTTACTCTTTTGTTTTTAGGCTTTTAATCCTGCAGGATATCAATTCTGCTTTGTTCTCTTTGCCTGAATAACATTTAAATCTATTGTATGGGAATGCTGTTTTACTTTCTTTGCTGTACTGCACAGTTAAAAGGCTTTAATACAATGTTGTTTAACTGTAATGCTTACAGGTTTGCCCACACTGTCACAAAATGGTGGTCTGCTGATTTTGATGGCCAAAATGGAGGTTACCTGCCTTTTCATTGGCAAAATGTCCAATTTTCTGCCTTTCAAGGGTTAATAAATAATATCCTCTAACTTTACTGAACATATCCTGCTGCTTGCAGCTTTAAAACTGAATCCAGTTTTCTTAACAACTTAGCAGAATTTGTTCACACAGTTTGTAGCATTTCTAATAATGCCGATTATCTAACAATACTTTTTGCAACCTTAATAAATTCTTTTCGCCTTAACCCTGGTTTTAATTATGGATCTCCCACCCCGACTGAAGTTGCAATATTCTCCATATTTCCTTCTTCTGTTAAACTCTGTCAGTGCAGGCTTCTAAAATGCACCATCATCATTTTAATTCTGACTTTGCAACATTGCCAAGTGATGTAACCTTGGTTCAACTATTACTTTGGTCCTCGATTTCCCGAACTATAGCTATGCCTCACGGTGTCCGCCCACTCTGAGGACAATGCTCAATCTGCTCTGTAAGAGCTTTTAAAAATTTCTAGCCTTTTCAGCTGTGACTGCATCATTTATTTTTTAAAGTTTTCCTCTTGCTCAGGGATTTTAACTTTATTCATGCAGCATCGATTGTCCATTTGATCTCAAATCAGGAGTGCTCCCAAACTTCATTGTTTCCCAATGTAATCTGTAACTGCCAGTTGGAAATAATGTGCCAACACCGCGTAGTTTCTTACACACTTCTGCAGTTCTCTTACCAGGTCTATAATGATTTGTCCCTTAACTGTCAATTCTTTTTTGTAAAATCTTTCCCCAAATTTATCTTCTGCCGGCTGCTCAATTGCTCAGCTCCTTGTATCGTTGAATGTCTGCCTGAGTTAGTCTTAAGACTGTAACTTAAATTTTCTTTTGGATTCACTGAAATTCATTCTGCACTGCCAAATCGAACACCAATCTGCACTGCTGCCTTCCACATGATACATGCATTTGAAACCAAGTGATCTCAACATGTCGTTCAGTCGATGGTTGCCCCAATCCTCCTCTTTTGACTGGATCTACAGGGCCTAGTGGTCTGAAGGGAGAGCAAAACCATGAGATAGACTAGAGGGTACAACCTTTTGTTTAAAACAAGATGGAGTTTGTTGCATGACAGTTATGAGGTACAAGTTACATTAGTAAGATAGGCATTGTTACTAAGAGTATTATGCAAGCTGGGATAAAATGTCTATTCCTTTGAGAACTTAAGACAATCTTTCCTTCCCCACCTAAGTCTTTATGAGATAGACCATAGAAAAAATAGGAGCATGAGTAAACTGTTTAGCTCTTCAAGTCTGCTTGACCATTCAATATGATCATGGCTGATCATTCAACTCAGTACTCCGTTTGCAGTTTCTCCCCTTTTTCTTTGATCCCTTTCATCCTAAGACTTACATCTAACATCTTCTTGAAAACATTCAGTGTTTTGGCCTCAGTCATTTTCTGTGCAGAGAATTCCACAAGCAATTACCAGACTGAGTGGAGCTTAGTGCAGTCTTCAGCATTAACCCTTCTAGAATCATTGCAACACAGAATAATGTGGGTGAATGTGAGCTTGTTCACTTTGGCAGGAGTAATTAAAAGCTAGCATACAATTTAAATTGGAGGGAAGTTATAAGAATCAGTGGTACAGAGGGATCTAAGTGTCTTGGTATGTAAATAACAAAGTTATTGCACATGCACAAGAGTCAATAGAAAGCTGAATGAAATGTTTCTGAAGAAGGGTCCCGACCCGAAATGTCAGCTTTCCTGTTCCTCTGATGTTACCTGGCCTGCTGTGTTCCTCCAGCTCCACGCTGTGTTATCTTATTTATGAATGAAATGTTTATTGCAAGGGACATACAAAAGTAGGGAAATTTTACTGCAGCTGTACAGGGCATAATTGGTGAGATGGTCCATCCAGCAATCACTGCTGGACTGACTGCTGATTGGACCATCACCTGATCTGAGCCAGTATCAACATAAATCCCGCCGCAGGGGATACACCAGAAACAGTGCCACATGAAGTTCAACACTGAGGCAGTCAAAGACCCAGAAAAGATAGCCTCATGCAACCTAGCAACCCTTGACAACACGGAGTTGCAGGATTCCAACAGCCCTCAAGGCCATTATTGTCAATGCCTGCAGCGGAAGCCAGGTGTAAACGGCATAAGGAACGCACTGCCAAACCAACCCCTTCCCAAAACCACCTTCTTCCCCAAGTGTGACAGAGTCTGCGGAAGCCGCATCGGAGTGTACGGCCACCTACGGGCTCACTCTGAGAGCAGAAATCAGTCAACATTATCTGCGAGAGACCACAAATGATGATGAATTAGTGAGATCACATTTTGAGTACTGTGTACAATTTTGTTCGCTTTATTTGGAAAAAAAGATATAATTTATATTAGAAGCAGTTACGCAAAGGCTCGCTCCATTTATTCCTGGGGTAATGCTTACCTTATAATGAATGGTTGAACAGGTTAGAAATGTATCCAATGGAGTTTGGAAAAGTAAGCGGTGACGTTATTGAAACATGTGATCTTTTAAGGTCTGGAGAAGTGCGTATGCATAGAATGAGAGGCACTAATTTGAAGGGATATAGTTTAAGAATAAGAGATCTTTTTAAGACAGATAAGAGAAGATTTCTTTTTCTTTTGGAGACTCATTACAGTGTGGAATTCTCTTCCTGGAAGATAGTAGAGACTGGGTATTTCAATTTATTCAAGGCTGAGTTAGATGTATCAGTGACAAGGCTGTCAACATTTCTGGGATACAGACATGAAAGTGGAGGTGAGACCGCAAATAGACCAGTCGTGATCTCATTAAATGATAGAACTGGCTTGAAGGGCCAACTGACTAACTCCTGCACCAAATTACCATATTCCTGTGAAACATCTGAAACTGAATTTAGAAAGGTAAAATGCGAAACCTATCGGGACACAATGCTGGTTGTTGGAATCTGTTCGTTCACTTTAATTTGGTGTTCACTTCAAGGTCAAAAAAGTCATACACTAAAACCCCAGGCAGATGCATGTAAAATGGACAGGCAGGAAATACTCATACTACCTGACACAGGGGTATCCAATCACTGTCAACTTGATGCACAAGTGACAGCACTGAGGTTAGCATTCTGTAGTCAGAAAAAAAAATACATTGACGCTGCTACAGTGTGAGATGTTTGTTTATGGGATATATCACCTTTATTAACTGAGTTTTCTGTCTTTGAGTTTTCAAATCAGACAAGGCAGGCCTCATGCAGAAGGCTGACAGAGAGAAGAAAAAGATAATTACTCCCAATCGTAAAGAAAACAAGCATTTTTCTCACTGCAAGGCTAATTTTTTTCACATCATATGTATTCCTGTTCGTTAACATTTCTTTTAACAATTTCAATTACAAGACATTAATATGATAATTGATGAGCGCTAATCTGTGCACACATTTTGACAAATTTGAAATAAAGAAGCCAAAGGACTGAAAAAGGAATGATGCACTATGTATTCCATAGCTGAACCGACTTCATTACTGTATTGTTTGCAGTCATACTTGTCAATCAGGTGTGTTCATATGGAGTGTGCTATTGTAAGTGAAAGGGAATTTCTTGTTTAGCTACTGAACTTGTACTTCAGGGACCTGGATTAATTATCTAGATCAGGAATTCATTTCCAACCATGATGATTTGAGAATTTGAATTCATCGGGAAAAATGATCTGGAAATTAAAAGCCGGTATCAGTAAAATGTGACCCCGAAGCAATTGGACTGCTATGAAAAAGCCAACTGTGAAGGAGACTTACTGGCTTTTATGTGGCTCAGTCCCAAACTAGCTGGCTCAGAGCTGACATTTGAAATGGCCCAGCAGGTTTACTTCTGTTAGGAAAAATAAAAACTATCAATGGTTCAAGACAGCCCATCACCATCTTCATAGGTCAACTAGAGATGCTAAATATATGATTATCTTGCCAATGACTCTGACATTGTATGAACAATTTTTTTAAACAGTTCTGAGACAGCTTCAATGTCCTGACTACTGCATGGCTGGCTCTGTGATTGGTAAAATATGTTTAACTTGGAGAAGTGGCGTGCACAAGGTCAAATACTGAGTATATCAACATCCTTTAGAGGAAAGATCCAAAGATAATTTTAAAGTTCATAACTAATGCCACAAGGTATAAAGAAAATAATGTACACGTCTGTTGCATGAGAATTTGCAGTAAAACAAAGCATGCCATTCTGTCCTGTTACAGGGGTCTTTGATGTTCCCCAGTATCCAGTTTTATTCTCCGCATTTGGAAAGGGCATAGAGGAATGCATAATATAAATTCCTAGTTTAAACCAGTCAGCCAGATCAACTCAAGAGCTGGTCCTCAAAACTTGATTGATGCGTAAGTGCTGGGATGATTTGAACTGAGATTTGTAATAGAATGAAGGAAATAGATAATGTTTATGATATGTGAACAGGTTCTTTGAGGTATGCAACTTAGAGATTACCAGGGGCTCATTCTAGCAAGTTATACAAGGGCAAAAATGGTTTAAATATTTGAATCTAATTTTCCCAGGAAAAGTAGATCGCTGGAAGGGTTAGTTTTCATAAATAAGTTTGACTGAGACATAAATATCTTGCAATGTTAAGACCAAGATGATAATCTGCACTGATTTTACTCATCTAAGGGATGGGAGTGGAAACTCATGGTTTCATTTCCCTTAATTAGTCTAAGCTTTGATCTGTTTTCATCTTTTCCAAGAAGTTACTTGGCTTCCAGCTGGAGTAGGGGACTTATTTACTGTGATGGACAAGACCAACACAATTGGATAACAGGTTATTTAACAGGAATGAGATTAGGTGCATATAGCTCTAACCTGACAACATGAACAGAATACCAAGGTCAGGTTCAGTGAGACTGACATATTTATAGTGAAATGTAAATATGTAATAAGCCCATATGCATTGAGTTGTCTTGAATATGAGATCCTTAGCCATATTTACTTACTGGTTGCAAACCATACTTTGCATGCATACTCAGTAAATATTAACATAAAAATATTAGTCAAGGGCAAATCAGGCTGTCAGAATACTTTGTTTGCTCTAAATTGACGTTTTTACTGTTCCAATGAAATTTCCAGAATAAGTCAGTAAAAATACCTTGGGGCAATCTGTTGACTGATTAACTACTGATTCTGAGGCCTCCGTCATCCAACTGTCTAAGCGTTATGGAGATTAGAGTGACATTAATTGAGAAAGTTTGATTTTGGTGGAGCTATAATAATTAACGTTGAATGCTTTTGGTGAGGATCTGGGTGCAACAACATAAAAGATCCCAGCAAACTGTAGCATAGCATAAGTAATGGTATAAGTCGCTTATGCCATAATTATGTGGCATATGAATACCAGAATGATGTCACATGTTGTAGATATTGCAATTATTGCGGTGCAAGTTTTCAGCCTATTCAATCTTATTAAAAGATACCTCAGACTTATGACTAGAGGGAAACATGACAATTTAGATCAGACAATTAAATTCTCAAATCTATTCCTTCTCCTTTTCCCCTGAGTATTTTACCTCAACTAATTGTGTACATGTCAATATGTGGAGGTGGTTATGCTTTCAGAATTGGTTTTCAGTGGACTTTTCTTTGTGTATAATTTCCAACTTTGCTGTAACTCTGTGAATTGACTGTGAGCGAGAGACAGAGTTTTGCAGGGCTGGCATTTCTGGGAAGGCAGACGGAATTGTTTTAAAGTCTGGCAGCTAAACTCCCCAACACCAAAGTCATAGATGGCGGCACACCCACAGATCCAGGTAAAGTGCCTAAAGATGATAAATATAAAAAGGAGCGAAGAATTTAATTAAATCTCTCGTTTAATGAGGCTGGGAGCACTGTCGGACATCTTGGCATTGCTGAAGATGTAAAGTAATACGAATCATGTTTGGCCGTACTTAAAGTCACCCTGTTGGGAGACAGTGCTGAGGAAAGTAGGATAAAAAGAAATTGTGTTTGGCGCTGGTCACAATCTTTCCTTCCTCCTTCAATACCCAGTGGGGTTCTTGAAGACAGAAACATCGCAAGCATTGCGGTGGAGTAGAGCGTCTGAGCTCAGGGCTCGTCCACTCTTTCTTTTCATTTGCTTTTCCTCTCTCTTTTCTCATTTCTTTTTCTTCTTTTCTCTTTTGTTTGCCTCTTGTTGAAGAGCTTGGTCGCAGCAACAGCATCAGCGACAGCAAGTGAGCCCAGTGTGGACTTGAGGTTTTCAGCATGGGAGGCGGGCTTGGGCCCCCAGCGGTGTCTGCGTCCAGCGCAGATTCACGGAGGAGAGTTTGGGGCCAGTACGAGACCCGGTAGCATCAGCAGGGGCTGCATTGGCTAGGTGTACCGAAGCAGACTCATGGCGGCAGCGGAGCTGAGTTTGGGCCAGTGTGGTGCCCATTAGCATCTGCATTGGTGAGCCCCATCGAGGACTCATAGTAGTGAGGGCTTTCATTCCAGCAGCAGAGGACTAATGCCTGGCCACCAGGCCATGGTCTACGGTGGAACATTTAACAAGAAAGACTGTAAAGTTGAACACTTTTTTCTTTATTTCTTTATTTTTCTGCCTTTATGTTCTGTGTTTTGGTTTATTTTTGTGTTTTAAGATGGCACTGGAGAGTGGTGACAGGGCAAGGAGGCGGGGATGAGAGGGGCTGGCCTTGGGATGAGGTGGGGGGTGGGGAGATTTTGAAACTTGTGAAGTCCACACTGAGACCATTGGGCTGCAGGGTTCCCAAGCGGAATATGAGGTGCTGTTCCTGCATCCTTCGGGTGGCATCGTTGTGGCACTGGAGGAGGCCCAGGATGGACGTGTCCTCCAAGGAGTGGGAGTCCGCTCCTCCTACCTGACTGACCAGCCTTCTCGTCCCTGCCTCCTTGACCTGTCTGTCTTTTCTCCCACGTATCCACTCCTCCCACCTCACTGACCAAACCCCATCCCCACTTCCTACCTGCTAGCCTCATCCCTGCCTCCTTGACCTTTCCGTCTTCCCTCCCTCCTCACTGACCAACACTGACCAACCTCCATCCCAACTCCCTACCTACACTCGCCTTTACTGGCTTCATCCCCACCTCCTTGACCTGACTGTCTTCTCTCCACCTATCTGTTCCTCTATCCACCTTCCATCATTGCCTCCCCCTCTCTCTATTTATTTCAGAGTCCCCTTCCCCTCCCCCATTTCTGAAGAAGGGTCCAGACCCGAAACGTCAGCTTTCCTGCTCCTCTGATGCTGCCTGGCCTGCTGTGTTCATCCAGCTCTACACCTTGTTATCTCAGCTTCTCCAGCATCCGCAGTTCCTACTATCTCTTAGTTAATTCATGCTATGCAGTTGATGCTTAGAGTATGGATTTTTAAAAGACGCTTGACAAAGCACTGTAGATTTAGTCTGTGCATAATCTTGAAAATTATGGAGTAAAAGGGGCTGGAACATTATGAATACAAAATTGGCTAAGATCTTCCCAATATTGAGCTGGATGGGGAAAATGTTTATTCATCCTGCGCTGGATATTAAACAAGCAGTCTGGCAATATACCGAGAATGGAGGGATTGAGAGAGTTTTGGGAGTGTTGTCAGTATAAGCATAGAATATGACATTGCTGCTCCTCAGCAATGTCACCAGAAAACAAGGAGTCAATAAATATGAGAGGGGCTGGGATTGATCCATGGGAAACATCTAGTAACGTGATGATGCAGCAGCAAGAGAAGCCATTTTTCTTTATTCTGAACAAGAGTCGTTGGACCCAAAATGTTGACTGTGCTTTCTCTCCACAAGATGCTGGCAGACTTGCTGAGTTTCCGTAGCAATTTCTGTGTTGGTTTTGGATTTCCAGCATCCGCAGTTCCTGAGATTTGTCTTTTAATTGAATGCAAATTCCACTAGATTACTATGGTGAGATTTGAACCTCGGCACACATGCATCAGCATTTGGATTATCAGTCCAGCAACATTATCACTGTACTGCTCTCTCCCTGCAAACTGCAAATGATAGTTTGGCTACAACTTCAGAGATAAAAATGGCTGCTGAGAGTATAGTAGTAACCTTACTAAAGTATTGGAAAGGAGTGTGTGATAAACTCTGTTACTCACTGAAGGAATATCAAGAGAGATGAGGAAAGAAAATTTCTCAGAGTAGATCTGTTATTTAGGTAGACTGACGAACAGGGCTTGTCCTCCACAGCTCAGAGAGGCTTAACAAAGATTTAAAAATAATGAAAGGTTTAGATAGGTTCTTATTATTTCTATTTCAAATGATAGAAGGGTTAATCAGCAAAGCCACAGTTTTAAGAAGCAGGATTTTATTTCTTATGCAATGAATAGTAAGGATTTAGAATCAACCACTTCTTAGATGAGAGATACAGATTCAATCTTCTTCAAAAGGGAATTAGATACATGCATGAGGAGAAAGAGTTGAGGACTTGGACAAGCTGAAATGCTCCTCAAAAAGGCCAATATCGACTTGATGGCTGGGTGGCCTCTTTTGGTTTTCTCGCCCTATTTCTGTACTCTGCTCTTCAATGATGCTACACCAACGCAAGCTTTTAACACATTCCTTTAAATGGGAAATTCTGGTCCAGATTGTCAGCAGTGCACCAGTCTAAACACCGAGGATTGAATGTCTTGGTCTCCCTAAGAGCAGGGAAAATAAGCAGGGCTGGATCTGAATACATTGCGCTGGATAAACTTCAGTAAGTTTCGCCTGGTCAGGAAGGACAGATCACATCCGGAGTGAGACACAGCCTAAGTGAGTATACAGTTTGGGAAATTTGGAGCAATGTGAGGATAGAACTGGTAAGTCTTTCTTTCCTTTCTCCATTTTAAAAGGTTAAAATTCAGTAGTCTAGTGAAAAAGTTCATTAGGTACCTGACTCAGCTGGCTGAGGGACAGTTATCAATCACCTGAAACCTGAAGAGGGCCTCAATTAGCTACTATTGAAGTTTATTGAATGCAGCAATGTTGGACTGGGGTGGACAAGGTCAGAGGTCAGACAACACCAGGTTATAGTCCAACAGGTTTATTTGAAATCACAAGCTTTCAGAGCATTGCCCCTTCACCTGACAAAGGGGCAACACTTCGAAAGCTTGTGATTTCAAATAAACCTGTTGGGCTGTTACCTGGTGTTGTCTGACTTCTGACAAAGTTTATTTAGTGTGAGTTATTTTGGCTCACCAAAGCTCTGTTTAAGATAGGGCCTTGTTGAAAACTCATGACCAGTAGGCTTCACACATTCAGGAGGGAGAGATCTCATCCAAAGGGAGACACAGCCTGAGTGACTATATAATGCATGGAATTTGGAGGCAATGACGGGAAAGGGTCCTTTCTGCTGTTTTTTTTAATTTTGCTCGTAGTTTGTACGATTTTTTTAACAGAATAAATTGAAGCCCAGGATTAGGGGCTCAGCATAAAAATGATATCACAGGTAAACCGTAAGTTCATTGCTTGGTAATAGCTACTAATTTGACTACTTTCAGATTGAAGGTGAGTAAAGGAAGTAATTACGGGATACAAACCAAAGGACCAGTATGGAATTTTTAAAAATCAAATTAGGAACTAAGTAATTAAAACAGAGATGCTGGGCAAGGCGGTGTGTTGTAACTGCATAATGTGCGAACTTGTGGACCCCATTCTAGATCATAATGACCACATCTGTAACAAGTGTTGGTTTTTCGAGGGACTCTGGCTCAGAATTGATGAGCTGAAGTCTGAGTTTTGAACACAGCAAGACATCAGGCAAAGGGAGAGCAACCTGGATGCTGTGTTTAAGAAGTCTGTCGCACCCTTTAGATTAACATCTGGAATTTGGTCAGTGGTCAGGGACAGGAGGATGTGACTACAGACGAGGCAGGTGGAGTGATCCAGGAGGTAGTGCTGAAGGAGACTCAGCCCTTGCTCCCTGTATGGATGAGAGTGTGGGCTGTAGGGTGGATAAGCAAACTGACCAGAGCCCTGTCATACAGGGAGCCATTCAAGCGGGGTGGAAAAGGGAAACGTAGTCGTAATCGAGGATAGCATAGTCAGCGGAATAGACTCCGTTCCCTATGGCCAGTATTGAGAGTCCTGAAGGCTGTGTTGCCTGCCTGTCTCATCTGGGATGCAGAGGAGCTTGGAGTGGGTAGGGGAAGGTCCAGTTGTCATGGCCCACTTAAGTGGCAACAAAGGAAAGAAGTTCTGCTGAGGGAATAAGAGCAGCTAGGGAATAATTTCTTTAAAAAAATGCAGAACCTAAAAGCAACAATCTCCAGAGTACTATTTAAAAGAGAAGGAGGAGGAATTGGAAATGGCGGGACATGATGTTGAACTCACGTTGAATGATACAATGGGCAAGACTAATCACTGGCACCCTTTCTTTGTAACCTACCTCTCTCCCTCACAGTCTCTGGCATTAAATAAACATTGGTATTGAAGATACAATGGCCTGCTGTAACTTGGATGCCAGACCTCTGGCTCCACAGTGACATTTTGCTCCCCTCTGTGAAAGTGGAGTGTTTTGGCACAATGGGTAGATTGCTCGGTCAGGACAGCCAGCAGCCTCAACCTATATTTAAATGTCCCAAATTTGATTTGGCCATCTCTTTTCCACTGCAATGGCTTGAATTAACATAAATCCATTTCCACACTAATTAAGTGCTTATCTGTGTGAAAATCGGATCTTTAGATTTTTTTTATTCACACATGGGACATGGGTGCCATAGGCTAGCCAGCATTTATTGCCTGCCCCTAGTTGCCATTGAGAAGTTGGTGGTGAGCTGCCTCCTTTAACTGCTGCAATCCATGTGCTTTTGGAGGGAATTCCAGGATTTTGACCCTGCAACAGTGAAGGAACGGTGATATATTTCCAGGTTGGGATCATGAGTAGCTTGGAGGGGATCTTGCAGGTGGCGGTGTTCCCATGTATCGGCCACCCTTACTCCTTCCAATGGAAGTGGTTGTGGCTTTGGAATATGCTGTCTCAATATCTTTGAATTTCCACAGTGCATCTTGTTGATAGTACACACTGTTTCTACTGAGCATCGGTGTTGGGGGGCATGGATGTTTGCGGTGTCAATCAAGTGGGCTGCCTTGTCATAGATGGTGTCATGCTTCTTGAGTGTTGTTGGAGCTGCACTCATCCAGACAAGTGGGGAGTATTCCATAACATGCTTGAATTGTGCCTTGGAGATGGTGGGCATATTCTGGGGAGCCAGGAGATGAGTTACTCACTGCAGTATTCCGAGCCTTTCGCTTACTCATGTAGCCATTGTATCTACATGGCAAGTCCAGTTGAGTATCTGGCCAATCATAACCCCTACAATGTTGATAGTAGGGAATTCAATGATAGTAACGCCATTGAAAGTCAAGGGGTGATGGTTAGATCGTCTCTTATTGGAGATGGTGATTGAAACCTAGCTTCTGTTTCCTACTTCCTTGATGAAAATTCAGTTCATAAAATGTATGCAAGTTCACACCAAGCAGGGATATTTAGTTTTGTAGATTTGCCAAATACTGCAGAAAGTATATTAGTTTTGTTCTGACCAGTAACAAAATACTTCATTAATCTCAGGCCAATATTTACAGAATCTATAAAACCAGCTGTAACCTGCTTGGTGTGTACTCAGATGAATTTCTTCAGCCTCCAAAAGCCAATGCATTAAATCAAGAATATTATATGGCCAGTTAACAGCCTTCCATTTTTATTGAAATCAAGGCCTTTGCCCTTGTCTTTGCTGGTGCTCCCCAGTGAGCTACTTATTTTTTGAAATCATCGCTAAAACAAATGAATAAGCTGACCATGTGCTACGTCAGCCCTTCAGTTTGCAGATGCTTGCAAAGTAATTCGGAGAGCTGGGTTCCCAGTGGATCTGCACTGGAACTGCATCATTCACCCTAATGTTTGCTTAACATTGATCAAAAATCACTCCTGGTTATGAAACTTTTCATCAAAGCGGCTAAATCAAGACTTGTAATCAATAATTTAAAAGCCCCATCCTGGTTCTAAGTGCTTGAGGTCTCAAAGACCTACTGAAGAGCAAGGTTCTCTGCTAGCTTATCAGTCACAGCTAGTCCTGTCAAATGTCTTGTTCCATTTGAGTGACCAGTGGAGAAATTGTTCTTTATCTCCATTAAGTCCTCCCATCATAACCACGGACCAGCATGCATGCTGCTAATTCAACCAAGTCTTGTGGGGCTTACATGACAAGCTGTCATGATATCCCAATCACAACAACCCTTCATTACTATCTTTTCACCAATTTAGTTTTTCAGTGCAAAATTGAACTTTGATTGTCTTTGTCTATCTCATTCTGGAGACAAAAAAAAAAGAGGAGGCTGAATTTTAGCACGCAACAACAGATGGGTGAACATTTTGAAAATTGGAAGCCCACCACTCCCAAAATCAAACCTGCCCACTTCCAGCTTGTACAGAAACACAACTAGGAGTGGGCAGACAAAACATTCCCAGGAGGTGGTTTGGCAGTTCAATTATTTTACAGAGGCTGGCAGGCTCTGATATAACTTGCAATAGACCAGAATCATAAGAGTGCAGAGATCCGGGAGGATTGTAAGGCTGCTGGAGTTTGCAGGTACAAATTTAGCTCTGAAGATAACAACAGCTTAGATAAAGATTTCAGCAGCAGATGAGCTGAAGCAGGTGGAAAGTCAGATGATGTTATGGAGGTGGAAGGTGGCAGACTTTGCCGTGGTTACGTTGTCATAAGCTTGTGGCTCGTGTCATAGGTGAGCCCAATGTTGAAAATACTTTGTTTTCACCTTAAATACTCACTATTGAGAAGGAACCAAGTTTGCAGCATGGACTGAAGACAATGGCAACCATCATGTTGTGATATCAGGAGTCTCATCTGCTGGGTGAAGGCCACCTTGATAGCCCCTGGGAAAGATTAATTGTGTAAAGTGTGTGGTTAGATGGAAAGTAAACTGGGTGCCAATGTGACAGGCATGTTTTGTTCTCAATGAAAAAGTTCAAGAGGGCAACATTTCTGCTCCAGGATTCACCGGACAGCAAGGTCCCAACAAGTTTGGGAGCTGCAGTGAAATTTGCGATGAAGGCCATCTGCTGTTGCCTGAGGCAGAGATGGAAGGGGGGAATGCAAAGAAAGTGCTGAACAGATCAATCCCTGCCATTTGTTCACATCTTGGGCAGCGTGGTGGCTCAGTGGTTGGCGCTGCTGCCTCACAGCACCAGGAACCCAGGTTCGATTCCATCCTCAGGTGACTGTCTGTGTGGAGTTTACACATTCTCTCTTGTGCCAGTGTAGGTTTCCAAAGTCCAAAGATGTGCAGGTTGGGTGGATTGGCCGTGGGAAAATGCTGGGTTACAGGGATAGGGTAGGGCAGCGGGTTGGGTCTAGGCGGGATGCTCTATGGAAGGCTGGTATATACTCGATGGGGCCGAATGGCTTGCTTCCACAATGTAGATATTTCATAATTCTATGATCAATAACATCATGCAAACATGAGGCTGCAATAAGTGCATCCTGGGCTTCCTCTGGCTATGGTGCAACAAGGCCTTGATATCACTTTCTAAACATTCTTATTTCTGAGCTGCTTGAATCTGCCCTCCAAGACTATCTGTAATCTCCCGCATTAATGCCAGTTGCCTTCAATCAGCCATTCTGGGTAGCACTATATTAGCTGTACTTGGACAATGAACGGCACACACACGGCAATAAGGGAATTCATCTCAGTGATTAGTTTAATTTTGTGTACAAACTGACATGATTTCATTTCTAGATTTGATTTGTACTGTGTCAACATTTGCTTTTTATTTTGTATCATAGCTATTTTTGAAGTGTTAAGCTCAATGACTAATGGAGGGTAAGAAATATGCAACAGTGGATGAATGGTAAGTTGGAGTTTGGATAACTAACATTGCACTTCAATTGGTTCTTAATCATCAAGAGGATTTCTGGATTGCAACTCCTTTTTGTCTGTCTTCCTTCCTTCCTTTCCTTGTTACCTGTATCTCCTCTTCTGCCTTTTGGTCCTATCTCTTACCTGCACATATGATCATGATCAGCAATGGCAAGGCCTCCTCCTTCATGATGGGTCAAGTAACATATCATCACAAGTCTTGAAACCTATTCAGCAGCATACTGCAGGTCTCCTCCAGAGCAGTAAAGGCATTGCGTCAGAGCATCAATGGTTTACTCTGTCAGATTTCATGCCTCTCATTGAATAGCACACGTGTGGCTCATGAACAAGTGCCATAGAATCATTAAATCCCAAATTGGCCCATCGAGTCTGCTCCAACCCTCTGAAGTGCATCCTACCTAGACCCACCACCCCACCTGTAACCCCACATAGGGTTTTTACCCACCTTAACCCACCCAACTTGCACATCGCTGGATACTGCAGGGCAGTTTTGTAGCATGGGCAATCCACCTAACCTGCACATTTTTGGACTATGGAATGACACTGGAACACCCAGAGGAAACCCCTGCAGGCACAGGGAGAACATTCAAACTCCACACAGACAGTTGCCCGAGGCTGGAATCGAACCCAGGTCACTGGCACTGAGGCAGCAGTGCTAATGCCCTCAAAGATGAAAACACTCTCCTAATACTTCACTAGACGGTCAGTGTAGTCTCTAGGTTATGTCCTCAAGTCCTTGGAGTGGGACTTGAACTTGCAATTTGCTCATTCAGAAGCAAGCGCACTGACTTTGAGCCACAGCCATAGCCCTCAACACATTATCTGGCGCTGGCTTTTGTCGGCCAGTGACCAGTGTTTGGTTTGTTCTGGACTCTGAAGTACAGATGCACATTAGGCTGCTGTAGAATGATGGCGTCTCAATGGCTCTCAAGATTGAGAGAATTGATCTGAATGATTCCTTTGGTAACACCCTGGCTGCATGTTGAGGGGCAGGAATCCCTCTTGGTGATGGTGCATGGCACAGTTGACTTGTCAAATCAGCAGAGCAATGTGCATACAGTCACTGGCATCTTTCAGCAGTGGGAGGTCTGTAAACCTCTCAAACCTATGTGCCCCTTCAGCTCGCTTTCCTCTGGCAAGATGAAATGAAACAAAGTTATGACAGAATCACAGTATTGTTACCGGGCAGGAGAAGGCCATTCAGCCCACTGAGCCTGCACCACCTGTATTACTTAGTGCCAATCTTCCCCATATTCCTGCAAACCCTTCTATCCAAATAATTATCCAATGCCCTCTTGAATGCCTCATTTGAACCTGCCTTCACCACATTTCTAGGCGGTGCATTCTATACCACAGGTACTCAATGTGTTAAAAAGCTTCTTCTGTAAATGTTGAGATTTTAAAAATCTGATATCCACTCATTCTCTTTTCCTTTTATGAGTAGAAACAGGTTCACTCTATCTAAGCTATTTGGCCCACTCATAATTTTGAGAACATCTATAAAAGCTCCTCTTGGCCTTCTTCAGTCAAAGGAGAATGGTCCCAACTTCTTCAATCTATCCTGATAAGTAAAGTTTCTTATGGCTGGGACTACTTTTGTAAGTTGCTTTTGCACACTCTCTCTGATGCATTCGCATCTTTCCTATAATGTGGTTCCCACAATTTTACATTATTCTCCAGGTGAGGTATAACAAGTCTCTTATACAAGTTCAACATTATCTCCCTGCTCTTGTACTCAATGACCCTATTAATAAAGCTGAGATGACTATATGCTTTGTCTACTGCTCTCTCCCTCTGTCCTGACATCTTCAATGATCTGTGCATGTTTCTACTCAGGTTCCTCCTGCTCCCCTTTAGAATTATATCCCTTATTTTATGCTGTTTTTCAATGTTCTTCCAACTGAAGTGCATCACCTCACATTTCTCTGCATTGAGCTTCATCTGTCACCTATCCGTCCATTCCACCGACTTGTCAATATCCTTTTGGAGTTCCATATTGTCCTCCTTACAGTTTACAAGTCTTCCAAGTTTAGTGTCATCTGCAAACTTTGAAATTGTCACCTGGACACCAAGATCTACATCATTAATGTATATATATATCAGAAAAAGGAAGGGTCCCAATACTGATGTCTGAAAAACTCGACTCCAAAACTTCCTCCAGCCTGAAAAATATCTATGGACTATTACTTTCTATTTCCTATCACTCAGCCAATTTTGTATCCCCATTCCTAATGTTCCTTTTATAACGTAGCCTATAACTTTTCTCACAAATTTGTTGTGTGGCACTGTAGCAACCACTTTCTAGAAATCCATGTGCCATGTCAACAGTGTTACCCTCATCAACACTTTCGGTTGCCTCAGTCAAAAAACTGCAGCAAGTTAGTTAAACACCATTTCCCATTTAGAAATTTGTGCTGACTCTTCCTAGATCAGCCCACTTTTTTTTTCCATGTGACTACTGGTTCTATTCCGAATAATTGGTTCCAGAGGTGTCTCCAGCACTGAAGTTGATTGAACAGGTCTGTAATTGCTGGGATACTCATTGAAATTTTTTTGAACAAGCCCATAATTTTTGCAATTGTCGAGGTTTCTGGCACCTCCCCCACATTCAGGGAAGCCTGGAAGATTATGGGCAGAATCTCCTCAATTTCTAGCCTCACTTTCTTCAAATTCCTTGGATGAACCCCCTCTAATCCTTGTCAATTTTAAGTACTAATCATCTACCCAAAGCTTTATCTTATTAATTTTGAGCCCTTCTGGTTACACGGTTTCCTCATGTGTCGTCCTGGCTTGGAAAAATCCTCTTCTTTTGTAAATATAGATGTAAATATATCAAATATAGAGTATTTGACTAACATCTCAGCAGTGCTCCATGCATTCACGTGTAAATCATGTGCCAATTACCTTAAATTTGTATTAGTTTCTATCTAGTTAGTCTATCAAAACCCATCATAATCTTGAGCATCTGCTTTAAGTCTCTTTGGCTGTAAGAGATTCTCCACATAACAGAAATGCTTTGTCCCCATTGAAGCTGTGTTTATGGTGCTCTCATTCACTTGACATGCAATTGAGTTCAGTACAGTTAGGGGGCGCTTTAATGTCCCTTGGGATGTGAAAATGTCATCTGTGATGCACACCCACACACTTAATGTGAAATAACAAAGGTGCCATAATAGTGCAAAGTGCTGATATTATGCAGAGCAGACAGATCATGATTTGAAAAACCACGCATCATTCATTTTGGCTTAACAGCTTGGAAATCTAGCCGATGCATTGCTGCAAACTCGACAAGCTGAACAAAACATTAAGCAGCACAAAAGGCTCTCTTCCTGTGTTATTTAAAGGAATCATCAACTGCTTACAGGTTAGCTGTGGGTTTATTCTTTTGGTTGTAGCTAGGATTTCACATAATTTTATAGTGTTCTGTAGCTACTTCAAGCTTGAAAATTCACAGACAGTTGTGTCAAAGATGCCTTTGCCTACTTCAAGGTTTCTGCGCACAAAGACACACTAGCGGCCATTTCTCTGGGAATTCAGGATGACTGGGAGAATGAGCAGAGGTTATGCAGAACAGGTCAAGCAGAAAGAGGTGAGGAGTTGGAAGAAGAGCTCTCAGTAGGAGAACCCAAACCTCAGGAGACATGTTAAGGAGCAGTTAACCTCCCTGAACCACAGCGAAACCGAAGTGTGAAACACAGCCACTTCACTAGGCATGTCATCACTGAAATCTGATCTATTGTCTGGCAATAACTGGTTAAGCACTGCATTGCCAGTGCTTGAGCAGGCCTGTGGCAATGCACGAGTAAGCCAGTGGCTCCCTCAGTCTGCTATTGGATTATTATCACCATCTCAATTTTTCAGCACACTTTGCTATAAGGGAAGTAACTGGTTATTCTCTGAACTGTGCTTGTGACAGGTGTGACGCAGAAGATACAATTGAAAATTAACAAGAAATCCGAAGGTTTAGGAGGAAGATGAAAAACAAATAAAAGAAGCAAGGAGGAACAATGGGGAAGGATTAGCCTCTGACATAAAGGGAAATCCCAAAGACTTCAACAGGCATGTAAACAATAGGGAGTGGTTAAGGGAGGAATAGCAAATCAGTGGCCAAAAAGAGACCAGAATGGCACTGAGGATGCTAATTTCGAGCAGCTGATGGTGAACATGCTGGACATGTGTGACCCTGGGGGAGATGCTGGAACCTTTTTTCCCTCACTGAGGAGAAGCGATTGTCTTTGATAGACTATATACAGAGAAACTGACACAAATTTAAGGTAATTGGCAAAAGCACCGAAGAGATGAAGATTTTGTTTTAACACAGCATGGAAGGGTTATGGAAGTTAATTCAATAGTAACGTTCAAAAGGAAATTGTATGCACTTGAAATGGGGAAAAAAATTGCAATAACATGGGGAAAGACCGAGGGAGCAGGTTTAACTGGATTGTTATCGGATGTCCAGCATGATATAGTTTCCAGTGATGCTGACAAATTTTTAAAAAGAGAATGTCGATGGTGAAAATCTGAAACAATGCTGCATGTTGTTGAGAGTATCGAACAGGTTGATCACTGGTTGACCCATGGTAATGGGGTAAAAAGTGGGTTGTACTGAATTGGCAGATCTTTGCACTGATGAAAAATGATCAAAGTGCAAACCAGAATGTTGACTCACTGTTCACTTCAAGAAAAAGCTTAAAAAAAAATTGCCTTTGATGTATGTAAGGTTCATAGAATCCCTACAGTGTGGAAACAGGCCCTTCAACCCAACAAGTCCACAGAGTGTCCCACCCAGACCATCCCCCTATAACCTACCTAATCTACACATCCCTGAACACTATGGGCAATTTAGCATGGCCAATCCACCCAGCCTGCTCATCTTTGGACTGTGGAAGGAAACCCACACAGACACAGGGAGAATGTGCAAACTCCACACAGACAGTAACCTGAGGGTGGAATTGAACCCAGGTCTTTGGTACTGTGAGGCTGCAGCGCTAACCACTGAGCCACTGAGCCACCGTGCCACCCCTAAAGGTTGCAAGTTACCTTTTGGTGCAAACTCTTCATTGGCGTTTGCCACCTGATTTAACCTCCAAAACATTGTCTGTAGATTAACACCTTTGGAAAGCCACCATGTTGTCAGTCACTTATTTACCATTTAAACTCAACTCACAGGCAAAGCTTTGAACAAACACTAACCTGAAAAGCACAACTTCATGTCCCTTGATCTAACTTTAGGAATTATTATCTAAATATACTCTGTTGATTGTGTTTCCTCTTTGTTGATCGTCATTGACCCATCACCTGCACTTTCCGTGCCCCTTCTCAATATTCCAATTTAATCCTTAGCAACAAAATCACTGATGTCAGCTTTGTTCACATATTACACGAGCAAATCTTCTAACAACATTAACCGGCAAATCTCTTGCTACCAATAACCTCCCTGCTCCTTTCTTGTATCACTGCTTGCTCTCCAATTCCCCTAGGCTTGGACTGTCTTGTCATTAATTTCGCTTTTCCACCTCCTCAGCAATACCTTCAGCAGGAGCAGCATAATGTGCAATCCTTCTATTTCTAGTGTTACTTACCTGAATCCTGAATCAAAGAAATGTCAGTTTAAATTCAGGCAAACTAAATAATGATGGTGACTGGGAATGATAAAAAAAATTCAATTCGTAATGGACATTATTAAATTTACCTGAATATTAAAAACTGTCAACAATGAAACATCTTGTAGAGAATCCAGTTGCTACCCTGTTACTCAGTACAGTTTAAAGCTTAGGGGTCATAAATAGAAGATAATCATTAATAGATCCAATAGGGAATTCAGAAAAAAAGCTCCTTTTCTTAGCATTTGGAATTTGCTACAGCATGTAGTAGTTGAGATGGAGAGCATGAACGCATTTAAGGGGAAGCAAGATAACTACATGAGGGAGAAAGAAACACCAGTATCTGCGAATAAGGTTAGATGAAGTAAAGTGAGAGAAGGTTTGTAGGGGATTATATCACTCTGGGCTGGTGAAGAGAATGATCATATTCTGTCTTGGAAATTTTATGAACTGTTTTCTCTATTGACCTGTACAGCAACTCAAGGCAGTTTACCACCAACTTCTCCAGGATAATTAGAGATAGGTAATGCATGATGACCTACTCAGCAATGTCCACATGCCCTCAAACAAGAAAGAAGTGACATCCCCAATGTCAGAGTTTCTCGTTGAAAGCATGTCAAGTTGAACTGTCAACCACTGTCAATGAGAACCAGAGCATCACCATGAGAATTAGTCACCGTCAGCCTGTAATCGGTAAATGTAAGCTGTCTTGTTACTCTTCAACATTCTTCCTGAATACAAACATGGTAATGTTCTAACTTCACACAATTGGTGGTAAGCCTGGCTTAGGGGCAGCACAGATTAAACCTTCTTGTTCATCATACATGAGTTTCCAATCTTTTAATTAAAGTGGTGAACAGTATATCACAGGACTTTAATCTGCTCTGCTGACAAGCAAAAGTCCTCGCTGATGGTATAAAGTCGTAAAGTTGCTCAGAAAATGCCAACAGTGAAGCATCAAAGGTTATTTGCATCTGTGAATGCATTCCAAAACAACTTCAATGTCTTTGGACAGAGAAAAGAGAATGAGGTACAGAAGAGAATATTTTAATGTTTACTTCCAACTAAGAAGCATTTGAGCATTTTCTCCTTTATATTAAAGCCTTCATCTGCCAAACTTCATAAAGACACTGTTCCATTCCAGTTAATGGTCACCTCCATTGTAGGACAGTAGTTAGTTGAATTGATGAGATGATCAGATTGAGATGCTTTTCAATCGAAGTGAGAGGACATAAGAATTGCTTAATTGAAGTTTTTAAACTGTGAAGGGGCCCATTAGAGTAGTTTGGAAAATATCCTTCCATATGTGGGAGCGACTACACTCAAACCCATGAATATGATAGTTACTAATAATTCCAGCATTTAACAAAGGAGAAATTGAACATCCTTTATTGTTACGTACATTCAAAATAAAATGCAGTGAAAAGTATGTACTGTACATGAGCTCCATTCACAGAATAAAATAAAGAAAGATATCTTAAAGAGAGTCCAACTTTCCTTCACTGTTATGCCACCACTGGATCCCCACTCAGAGCTTTCCAGCCGACACCGTGCCACTGAGAGTGCTTTGGGCTGTGCTGGCAGGGGCCTACTCCATGTGGAAAATGAGAGAGCCCCCGCTCCAGACCTCACAGGCCAACCCACCGACTCAGCCAGTACCTCCGAAAGCGCCGCCGCTCCGGAGCCCATCGAGGCCGCCTCCCCACGCACCCCCTCCTCCCCCACCATTCGGCTACACGGTCGCTTTGGGACTCGACCCCCAGGGTGCCCCAGGTACGTGGCTCCCTCCGCTGCTCCTGGTTTCGGCCCCTCTGGGACTCGCTCCGAGCCACGTCCGATCCGCTAACACCCCTCCGGCCCACACTCCGCTGCCGCTGCAGGACACGACCGGCGCGCCCGACTCCGCCCGGTCACTGGAGGCGACTCCTTTCTTCAGGTTAGAGTTAAAAATAGTCGAAGTTAAAAATAGTTGGGGCAGGGGGTTGGGGGGGGTGCGGAAGTGCTGCAAAGGGAAGAGGGAGAGAAAAAGAAATAAAAAAGTAAAGGAAAAGGAACTGGCGAGCAGAGGAGCTCTGATTGGAACTTCTTAGCCTGCCACTTCTTTAACCAGTGTGTGGTGAGCAAGTGGAACTGGCAGATAGGTGTATGAAGGAGAATGAAGTGTGGTGATAGAAGAAATAGGTGAAGGAAAGCTCCAACATTTACTCATTTAGGCCAATTAGCTTGTTTCTATGCTGTAAATTCAATAATATTCAATGAAGTGGTCACTACCTCTCTGAATGTCCAAATGAGTCTGATCAATGAACTGCTTGAGGTGGGAGGGTGGAGAATAAAGTTAATGGTGTACTGATTAAACCCTGAAATTAAAATAATATGTTTTAAATAGAAGGGTAACATTTCCGTTTAAAACACCACAAGCCTTGAAACTTGAAAGTTAGGGAGCATCAGGAAACGACAACGAATTTAAGCATTTTTCAGATTAAGTACGTTTTTCTGAGTATTTATTAATAGATTCTTGATGCTGTAATTTCTTAGACTTGCTCACAGCAGTCCCAGTACGATTTCTGCTTGGCTTGCTGATATTTTCAGCAGCATTAGGCTTTGGTGATTATCTGTATTTAATGTTGAGCCCATGGGCAGAATTTTCCCATTTTTCTGACTGTCAATTTCAGGGAGTTTCATGGCGCATTTCCATCCATGGACCCGTGTCACTTTCTGAAGTAAGTCTCCACTGCTTGATTAATTAATTGTGCACCCTACCTCCATGGCATCATTCCTCTGCAATCTTGCCTTCAGCAGTGGTGGAAGTAGTCTTCAGTATTGGGACCATACAATATTCACACCATAGGCACTGTATTTAAACCACAGTTGCACACCTTTCAGCCTGAACTGAAGTAGACAAACCAGATCAGCCCACAGTCTGGAGGAATGTGCAACAATGCCACAAGAATGTTAATGACTGCAATGATAAGTCTCTACTTTCTGCTATTGCTCTGTCACTCTAACTGTGCTACTGCACCCACCTCACTCCAAGGCTCATTGTCTACACACTCAGTGTTGCATGCAGCATCTTTCCTTACTCCCTCCCCAGCACCACTCCACACCACGACCATAACTAATCCTTCCTGCCTTTTGTTCTTCCTACTCATTCACTCGGGTCACCTCACCACCTTTCCTGACTAAACAGCCCCCAAACTCCCCTTAGACTTTCAGACATGGCCATTTGGTTGAAGCACAGTGTGTTTATTGCATAAGATGCTGCCACGTTCTGTGGGTGCACCATTAACATAGCCAGTGCCTTGCATCAACATGTAACCCCACTTTGACTGTCCAGTGCTTCCAAACAGAATAAGCTGACTGGCCTTCTGGTTGCATAAAAAGGCAAGGCAAAGATGCCTATGTCAATGCAAAACTAGTGCGTGCTGAGAAAGTAAGTTTAAAAACCCTGTGGAGGTATCCTGTTCTTTTGCATGAAAAGGGAGCCTGTCCTCGTGTACAGAGTGGTCTGACACTGCAATATAAGGCACCGCTGCACTCTGAAGTGCAGTACTGTAAGTGCTGAAATTTATTGTAAGTGAATCTGGGATTTGCCATGATGATATGGTAAAGCTTTGCTGATGCAATATTTATGGATGTAAGGTGCAAGCCGTCTTTACCCATGGAGCATGCCTGAGATATGATAGAATGTCGGCTAGCATGGAGACCAGACAAAGTCACCATGAACTGCAACCATCACTTTTGACTTTCTAGCCAGGAATGGTACCACTTTGTTTCTTACTGTTACCTGGGAGAATAGCAATCTTCATATAAAAAGGGTAAATTAGATAATTATAAGATGTTAACACATACACATCAGGGTTATTAGTGAGATTCTCAACTGGGCATCACCGTCTTTAAAGGGAAAATTGGAATTTTATTTCTTGATTTTCTCAACATATTCTCCCAACTCTTGTGCAAATACTCCGCCAATGATACCATCATAGCAATAAGTAACGATACGTTGTACCTACTATAATTTTCAAACAAAAGAGACTATAAAATGATAATAGGAGCTTAGGACATAGGATCAGGCCATTCAGCCCTTTGAACCCACTCTGTCATTTGATAAGACTGTGACTGGTCTGTTTGAGGTTTCAACTCTCCCTGCCTATCTTCTCCTAATAACCTTTGATTCCCTTCTCCATCAAAAACCTACCCAAACCAGCCTTAAATAAATTTAATGGCTTAGCCTCCACTGATTTCTTGGGGAAAATGCCATTTTTAATATTTGTATAATCATAGCCAAAGGGGAAACAGTATCTTGCTTTTATATATATAAAACAATAAATTCTTTGTATTGTCCATTAAGGGCACTTTATACTTCATAATGCTTTCATTCTGATTCTGTAGTGAAGAAACACACTAAACAATCCTTTTTTTTTCAAATTTAGTGCTGAACAAATGCTGTGCTGTACAACATTTGTCTTCTGCTGTTACATTAACTCTTACTCTCCTCAAAATTTATTTCTCATTCATCATGTCAAAAAACTTGATGGTCCATGTTTTGCATGTTTATATCAGTAAAATAAACACTGTAGGCCTGAAGGTTCCTTGTTAGAGAATGGAGAAGTTGCATCCAAAACTCAATCCATTTTTACCGACATCAAGTCACAATCAACCATTCTTCCAACTTTACTAGACTTAAGTCTTAATCCATCAAGGCAATACAGAATCACAGTAGTACCTTTACTTTTGAGTCTTTAAACTGAAAGCTAAAACTTACTTAATCATCATGTTATGCATGTTTGCCGTAGCATTTTTAAAAGCCTGAGGAAACCTTTCAGTCTTTATTATGGCATGTTCTATGCCATAAAAATATATTCAAATGAACAGATAATTCAGACCAGTTTTTAATGCCAGTAACTTTTAAAAAAAAATGCTCATAGAATTGTAATGAGAAAAAGTGACTTTGTTACCCGCAATATTTGGAAGTCCTATTGTGATATTGAGAGAGAGTGTAGTTGCAGAATATTTGCATTTGGGATTAGCCAATTGGCCACTTTTGTGACCAAAGATTGTGATGATTCTATGGCTTTAAGAGGTGTATTTTGTCCTTTTGTTTTGAAGAGACGTTTTGAGCCATTGGCGCTAAGCAGTCTCTTCCAAACCAATAAGGTAAACAGCTTGTGATGCCTTTTTTTAAAAGTTGAACCAATAGAAGCAGCATGAATGGTGGATCTAGGCTTCCACAGAACCAAGACTTTGGTTTAACTTTCAGCAGTTCTTGAGGTTTTGAATTTGGTTGTGGAAGCTGCTATTCATCTTTCCCTGCTACAGCAAAATGCTTGACTTCTGTCTCTCTGCCAGAATTTGCTTTTAGTGTTCTTTTCTCCTGGACTGGAGAAACAGCACATGTGAGACAATCTATTTTATTGAATTTGCCTTTGATAGGGGTGTGTTTATGAGGTGTTACTATATTAGAACAATTGCTGTTTAGTAGTTAAATAATTTATTAGCCTGTTAAGTTTTCCAACAGGGTTAAATTTACACTTCAGTTCTTCTTTATTTTGTTTATATTTTAACCGTAGGGTAAGAATAAAGCGTGTTTTGCTTAAAGCCGAGCAATGTAACCAATTGAATTACATCTGGAACACAGCACCTTATACTTGCCTTTAAATAAGATAAAAGCTAGGGTCTAGACTGTCTCCTTGATATATTCGAAGAGGGTTTGGTCTGGTCCAGAACAAGATTTATTCAGGCTGAAGACATTTTCATTCAGGACATGTGGACATCACTACCAATTCATGCCAACACGTATTGCCAAATCCCTAGTTCCCCTTGAGAAAGAAGTTACAATCTGTCTTAAACTATTGTGTCTATGCTGGAAGGTATTCTGACACTACTGCTTGGAAGAATTGCAGAATTTGGACCCAATGAAAGCAAAGGACACAGTGACATTTTACCAACTCAGGATGGATCAGTACTTTGGAAGGGATCTGCAGGTGCTTTTATCCACTTGTGCCAGCCATTTTTGTATTTCTAGGCCACATAGGCTGCGGGTTTGGGGAGATACTTCCAAATAATCCTTGGTGATTTACAGAGTTACTCCAGAGGTACACATTGGGAAAATAAATGTTTAATTTGAGACATGACTTGCCATGCAAAGACTGTTTTGTCCTGGATGATGCTGGACTCATCCAAGCAAATGGAATCCATTCCATTACATCCCTGATATGTGCTTTGTAGACGGTGGAAAGACTTGGAAAACTCAGGCAGCAAGTTACTCTCCTAAAATTCCCAGTCTCTAACATTCTAACATTTTGTTGTAGGTTGATCTCAAACAAAGATGAGACACAATACAGGAAAGTGATTGGATGCTTAGCAGCATGATGTAAAGACAAAAATCTCTCCATTTACATTAGCAAGACAAAAGAGTTGGTCATTGATTTCAGGAAGTAGGGTGGAGGGCACGTCCCTGTCTGCATCAATGGTGCTGAGGTGCAGATGTTTGAGAGCATCAAGTTACTGGGAGCGATGATCACTAACAATCTGTCCGAGCCCACCCACCCCAACATGACAGTCAAGAAAGCACAATGTTTCTGCTTCCTCAGGACGTTTAGCATGTCACCAAAGAATTTTACCAATTTTTATAGATGCACCACAGAAAGCATCCTATGTGGATGTATCACAATATTGCACGGGAACTGTTCTTCCCAAGACCACAAGAAACTAGAAAGTCGTGAACACAGCCCAGTCCATCACCAAACCAGCCTTCAATCCATTGAATCCTTTTATACATCCCCCGGCCTTGTGAAAGCCACCAATACAATCAAAGACCACCCCCACCCCAGTTATACTCTCTTCCACACTCTGCCATTGGGCAGAAGATATAAAAGTTTGAATACATGTGATAATAGATTCAAGAACAACTTCTTCCCTGCTGTTATCAGACTTTTGAATGGACCTCTCAAATGTTAATGTTGATCTCTCTCTTTCTGCCCCATCTCTTTGGCTGTGACACTGTATTTTACACTCTGTCCTGCTATCTTGATACACTTTGTATGGTTTGATCTGCCTTTATAGCACCGCAAACCAACATTTTTCACTGTATCTCAGTGCATGTGACAATAATAAACCAATCTATCATTTCTCTTGTAGCTGCAGTATTTTTATACATGTTCCAATTCAATCTCTGTTCAATGTCAACCTCCAGGATGCTACAGGTGGGTGTTTTGCTTGACATAATGCTGTTGAGTGTAAAAGGAAGGTAATTATGTTTTAAATCAAAAATAGAAATTGTTGGAGAAACTCAGCAGTCAGCCAGCATCTGTGGAGAGAAAGCAGAGTTAACATTTTAAGTTCAGTGATCCTTCTTCAGAACTGACAGCAGTTGGGAAAAGGTGGTATTTATGCTGATAGCAGGAGTTGGGGCAAGGGTGAAAGGAATGAGCAGGTGGGTGGAGACAGAACCCTGAGAAGGAGAAAGAAAGTTCAGCACACAAAGGAATGGTTTCTCTCTACTATCATAATTACCACTTTTCCTAACTACTATCAGTTCTGAAGAAAGGTAACTGGATTTGAAATGTTACTTCTGCTTTCTCTCCACAGATGCTACCAGACCTGCTGAATTCCTCCAGCTATTTTTGTTTTTCTTTCAAATCTTCAGCGTCTACAGTTCTTTGCTCTATTGTGATTGTATGTTATTTTGTTGTCGATTGTCGTTGTCTGATGCTTGTGGGATGTGAATGTAACTTGCCACTTATTAGTGGAAACCTGAGGGTTGTCCATGGGTGAATCTAATGCTCAGGAATCGAGACTGAACTTTAGCTTAACAAGATCAACTTGCGAACTTGAAGTCAACATGTCAGTCCTCCAGAGTACTGAAAGTGGGTAGGCATTGAATGAGGCACTGAGCCCATCTGCAATTTTAAAAACAAATTTAATACATGATGTCTTGGACAATTTGTGTTGGGTGCTTCAGAAATGCAGAGAGGGGTGATCTACGTTCTTTTTTAAAAAAGGAAATGTTGCAAAGAAGGGTATAAAAACTGTGAGTGGAATTATGGCTGACCTGGCCAGAACAGGGCTGGAAGACTTTGCTCATATGGGTAATTTGGAATTTCGTTCGTTTGAACACCGCACGAAGGCCTTTCCTGATGGAAGCGGTCTACCAACGTCTTGCAGTACATGACTGGTGCTGAACATTGCTTTTCCCAAGGGGAATCATATATTCAATGGGAGGTTTCTCCTCCTCCTCCAGTGAAGAGGAGGAGCAGGAGGTCAGGGCCAGTAACCCGCTGTAGAATGAGGGCTGTGGGGAGGCAGCAGCAGCAGGTAAGGAGACGGATACAGCAGAAGACTACATCCTGTCAATAGAGTCTGCTAGACATACTTTCAGATGACAGTGTGTCAGTGCCTGAAGTGTTATTCTGGAAATGGGATAATCAGGATCCAACAGAAAGAGCTAAAATTTCTTTGTGTTGTGTCTGACTCTAACGAGTGGTGTGTTTCTCCCCTGATGCCCAATGACTCCAGTTTTATAAGCCATACTCAGTCAAATGTTGATTTAATGTTATGGACTCTTTTACCTGACTTCTAGAATTCAGTTCTTTTGTCTATCTTTGAACTAAGTCTGCAATGAGGTCTAGAAGAGTCTAATCCTTCCTGAACCCAAATGGATCATTGGGAAGATGCTTATTGAAGAGTTAGTGATGGGACAGTAATTGGCTGGATTAGATTGTCTTTCTCGTGGACCAAATATACCTGTAGGATTATTTACTTTGTTAGGTAGGAACAATAACGTTAGGAGCAAGAATAGGCCACTCAGCATTCGAGCCTGCTCTGCCATTCAATACGATTACGGCTGATCATTCACCTCCATGCCATGTTTTCGTCCCATAACACTTGACCATTTTTAAAAAAATCCACCTCTTGCTTGAATATATTCAATAACTTGGCCTCCAAAGCCTTTGTGGCAGAGAATTCGACACACTCACCACTTTTAATTGAAGAAATCTTACACATCTCAGTGCGAAGCAGCCTACTCTGTATCCTGAGACTGCGTGTCCTGGTTCCAGAGTCCCCAGTCAGCAAGAACACCCTCCTGCCCAGCCCTGTTTATAGGTACAGTAATGATCTAGGCAGGAACATAGGAAGCATGATCACCAAGTTCACAAATGGGATAAAAATTGGTGATGTGGTAAACGGTGCGGATATAAGCCTTAGACTCCAGGATGATATAGATGGTTTGGCCGGATAGGTTGAACAGTGGCAAATGGAATTTCATACTGTAAGGTGAGAGGTGATGTATTTTGGGAGGAGTAACAAGGCAAAGGAGTGATGAATGGTCAGATTCAAGGAAGTACAGAGGATCAGAAGGACCTTGGTGTGCAGATTCATAGATCCTTGAAGACAACAGGACAGATAGACACGGAGATTAAGCAGGAGTGTGAGATACTTGTCTTTATTAGTCCCGTATTCTACATAAGGACAAGGTGGTTGTGATGGAGCTGTAATGTTAGTTAGGCCACAACTGGAGTACTAGAGTTCTGGTCATCACAGTATAGGAAGGATGTGATTGTACTAGAGAGGGCACAGAATAAATTCATCGGGCTGTTATATGTGCTGATGTGGATCAGCTGTGAAGAGAGACCAGATAGATTGGGGTTGTTTTTCTTAGAGCAGAAAGGCTAAGGGGAGACCTGATTGAGGTGTACAGTGTTCTAAGGGACATAGACAGGGTGGATGGTGAAAACCATTTTCCCTTGGAGTGGCCAATATCCAGGAGATACAGTTTTAAAGTTTTAATCTCCCTGAGATTTTTGGGTATCTGGAGCTCACTACCTTAAAGAGTGGTGGATATGGGAACCCTCAAAAACTATTTAGATGAGCAGTTAAAATGCCATTGCATACTGGCTATGGGTCAAGTGCTGGAATGTGGGATTAAAATAGATGGACGTTTGATGACTGGTGTGGATACAATGAGCCTTAGGTCCGCTTTACAGGCTGTTAAAACTCTATGACTTTAATTTTATCCATTTCAATCAAATTTCCTCTCATTTTTCTCAGTTCTCCTAAATACAGTCAATCAAACCAATCTTTCCTCATTAAACAGTCCTGCCATCCTCGGTATTAGCCTGTTGAGCCTTTACTGCCTCCCGCTCTGGCGAATATATCCTTTCTTGGGTAGAGAGACCAAAACTGTGTAGATTACTCCAAGTATGGTCTCAGCATGGTGCTATATAACTGCAGTAAAATATCCCTATTTCTGAACTCAAATCCTCTTTCAGTGAAGGCCAATATACCATATGCATGCTGCATGTGCCTGTTTACATCCATTGACTGGTGTACCAGAACACCCAGATCCTTTTAAACATGCACACTTACATATTATCACCATTCAATAAATACCCGTCCTTTCTATTTTTCACACCAAAATGCGTAACTTTACATTTAGCAAATTGTACTGCCATGTGTTTATCCACTCACTTGTCTAAGCCTCTTTGAAGCCACTTTACAGCTCTTAATCTGGCCCAATTCTGTGTTACCAGCAAACTTGGAAATGTCGCATTTGACTCTTCATCCAGGTCATTTATATCCATTTTTATATCTGGGTCCTAAGCACTGATCCTTGTGGTATTCCACTAGTCATTGCTTCCCCTCTCTGTTTCCGGTCTATCAACTAATTCATGATCCATACCAATATATTACCCCCTCCCCCCTGTGCTTTAACTTGCTCATTAATTCCTTCTGAGGGACTTTATCAAAACCTTCTGAAAATCCAAATACACCACATCCACTATTTCTACTGGATCTATTTAATAGATGGTGCTGAAAATGGTGACTTTGGACACTTTTCACAGTACTCATGTATCCCTGTACTTCAGTACATGTGACAATAAAACCTAATTCTAATTCTAGTTACATCTTCAAAAAAATAACACCAATAGGTTTGCTGAGCGTGATTTGCATTTCATAAACCCATGCTGGCTTTACCCAATCCCGTTAATGCTTTCCAAATGCTCTGTTATCATATCATTTTTAATAGATTCTAGCATTTTCCCCACTACTGATGTTAGATTAACTGGTCTGTAATTCTCTTTTACTTCTTTCCCTCCATGTTTGAAATAGTGCCATTGCATTTCCAACTGTCCCTTCTGTAGGAATTACTCCAGAATCTATAGAATATTGGAAGATGACCACTGAGCTAATGTTACAGTCATATCAGAATAGTACCATTGGATGAACAAAAAAGCCACAAAAACTGGTTTGCCTATGTTACGCTTGCATCTGGTGTAAATGTGGAGCTCTTGCTTTCTCTTACCTCTATGATAACAGCATTCTGTCTTTGGTAACTGTACTTATCTTGGAATTAATGGTGGGCTGTTCTTGAACAACTGATTAGATGAAGCAAAATAACCATAGATTTTTACAGTTGGAAACAGTATTACATAAATCAAATGACCTTTTCAGTCTTTAGAATTTTTAATGAAAAACAAATCTTTTCATGACTGTAGAATACGGGGCTTATCTTTGTAGGCTCCTTAAAATTGCATAAGTGAAGTGATGCTGTGGCCTAGTATCTATTTACCATAAAATAATCATTCTAACTTGGGCACGTTCATTTGTATACCCAATATGTATCATGATGTGCCTAGTCCTGAGCTTTATCTTAGCTAGCATAATTACTTTTCAGACAATATTCTCAAAATGCTCATCAATTTAAGAAAACACAAAATGTAAGTAATTCTTTAATAAAATTATTGCTGTACTCTAGTGAATTGCAGTGCTGATAAATAATTTTAGCCTGAAACTATTACATATGCCAGAAAGGAAACTACACTAAATACATAACTATTCATCTATACTTATAATGCTTTTTGATTGTTTTTGAGTGTTTTCTATTATTGCTATAAAGGCTCTAATGATACAGAGCTATGAGTGTGGAAACTACTTTGATGAAGAATTATGCACATTTATCAGCAAATGCTTTATTACAATGTATCCTAAAATATTACCAGTTTCGGCATCATTTCATCTCATTATTTTAATATGGCAAAAAAAAACCGATGTAATACTATGTCATTAGAACTTTTAGCAGAAGTCAGTCAGAAATAATGAAATACACTCAGGCATTGGATGGAAACAAAATCTGGGTTATAACACTCATTAGTGATCCCTCGCCACAATTGCATGCAGTAAAGGTATCAATGGATAGTAGTTCATCTTAATAGAGGTGAAAGAGAGGGAGCATTGCAGATGCATAGGTAGAATCTTGACAGCCACTGAATGGCATGGACAATAGTTAGAAAGTTGGGAGAATCACAGAAATTAGATTTGTGGCGTCATATATAGTCAAGGTCATTTCCCTAGGGTAGGGGAATCTAAAACTAGAAGATATCTATTTTAAGGTTAAAGGGGAAATATTTAAAAGGGACCTGAGGGCAACTTTTTCAGATAGAGGGTGGTATGTATACGGAATGAGTTGCCAGAGGAAGTGGTAGAGGTGGGTACAGTTCAATGTTTAAGAGACATTTGGACAGGTGAATGGATAGGAAAGGTTTCGAGGGAAATGGGCCAAATGCAGGCAAATGGGATGACTTCAGTTTAGGAAACTTGGTTGGCATGGACTAGTTGGGCTGAGAGGTCTGTTTCCATGCTGTAAGACTCTATGACTCTGAGTGCAAAAGCTCCCATTTTCCAACAAAGTGGAGAATGAGGTCTATTTATATGCACTTACACAAGTTAACATTCATTAACATTCTTGTTATTATGTCATCTCACCTCATAAGTAGTCAGTTTCTAGTTCTCCCATGTGCCACATAAAAGCAAGAGGTGACAATTCCTGACAAAAATGTCTCATCTATAACTGAGTGACTCCAGCTCATCGCTTGCCCCTCCAGATCTCCATCTAGAACACCAGTCACCCATATGTAAGGGCACACTCCAGCATTTACTAAATGCAGTTCATCCATCGGGTGAATACCTTGCTTACAGTTCTTTTTCACCAATTCAAGTGAAGAGAAAGGAAAAAAATTATAAAGGAGAATTGGAGGTGGGTGCCTGAGGAGTGCACCTCAGATACAGAGGGAAGTTGCCCGCAGATACATGCAACATTTTGTATCTCTGAATTCCAGGAAATAGATTTAAAGAATAAGTTAAGATAACAGGGATATACCCTTAGATTTGGCTAATGACATCTATGAGGAACTCCAGCAAATCAGGTATATGGCACACAACGTGTGTCACTGCTAATGAGCCATTAGAATGTTGAAGATGAATTTCAGGTTCATTGAATTCCATAGGATCCCTACAGTGTGGAAACAGGCCCTCCGGCTGAACAAGTCCACACCGACCCTCAGAGCATCCCATCCAGACTCCTCCTCCCTATAACCCATCTAATCCACACATTCCTATGGCCAATTCACTTAACCTGCACATCTTTGGACAGTGGGAGGAACCGGAGCACCCGGAGGAAACACATGCAGACCTGGGTACAATGTGCAAACTCCACACAGACAGTCACGTGAGGTTGCCAGACATGTCAGGAAGCATCCTTCAGCATTTAAATACAAGGTTCTCCAGAATGATCATTACATACAGGCCCCTGCACAAAATAGCATGTCACAGCCAATTGAAAGTGGGTGAGGTCCCTTCACTTGCTTTGCATAAGGACAACAATGAGGAGGATGAGAGAGACTATAAACATGAGGCACCCTGCACCAGGCCAGCCACCAACAATGCTGTTCAAGAAGCCTTAAATGAAAGGGATGTAAGTTATTTCTGGCAGTCACAATCTTAACATCACTATCCTCAGTCTTCTCATTATTGTGAAAATAAAGACCGTATGTATTGTCAGAAATATTTGTAATTGTACGACCAGCTAACTATGAAGTTCTCCATCCTGAAACAAGCATATGCATTTGGCATGTGTCTACAGGCAATTTCCCTGTCATCCGTGAGGTGCACTGTCTCAGGCACCCACCTCCAATCCTCTTTTATATATTTTTTTTCCTTTCTCTTCACTTGAATTTAGTGAAAAAGAACTGTAAGCAAGATATTCACCCAACGGGTGAACTGGATTTTGATAACAGTGACTGATGAAGGTTCTTCATGTTGCAGAAGGATTGGATAGGAAACAACAGCTGATAGGTAAAGGGGCAAGTGGGGAATGATTATGAAGTGAAGGGGGTATGTATTTCTGAAATTTTAGTATCTGGGCAGCGATGTAATGGAATATGTTTAGCAAGGCAGAATGGATGGGGGTGAGGTTTTACAACACAGCATGTAGATGAATCAACAAATGTTTACAATAATGTTCACCTGCTTAAATTGTGTGCAAAACAGGAGTGTGGTTCCTCTGCAGTTCACTTCCTCAGATTCCTCCAGCCACACCTTCTTAGTGAGAGCTGAAGGTTTTCTTCTTGCTCCTTCCATGGAAAAGTATACGCCTCCTTCTCCAGCAGTATCATAAGGCTGCCATTGCCCTGGATCTCAATTTATTCCATCTCAAATGAATCCATCTTAAATGACCATTTCTGCAGTCCCTTTTCAAAAGAGTTGATATGGGTAGCAATGAGAGCTCCTCACACACACTGCGCAGCTTGAAAATATGAAACTTGGAATTCAACATTTATTGCTTCGATTAGTTACTATGTCAGAGACCAACCTGTTGACTTTCAGGTTTTTCCCCATGTCATTCCATGCCCCATCCAGCTCAGAAGATAACCTCAGCTTAATATCAGGCCAGATCCTTGTTTTATGTGGATATTTATCAGCCTGACTCACAACTCTGTACCAAGGAAACTGGCTAAAAGTTTCTTTACGAATGTCAAGCTAGTGTTCAAAAACTAAAACTCTCATCTCCGCTACCCGAGACCTTGTGAAATTGGGTTTTAATGCATAGCCTTTTGACTTAGATCGGAGTGCTGCCAACAAGCTGAACTCACTCCCTGAAACATTACAGATAAAATTAATTTGGAAATCTAGTTACATAATTCATCTAGGAATAATTACTTATTTGTTTTAGAAATATGACATAAAAAGTTTCACATGTTTTCTTTCACGTTTGCTTGAATTTTGGAACACTGGGGCATAGTTCAAAACTGGTGAAAGGAGAAGCTTGGATAGATATTAGGAGGAACATTTTCATGCAAAAAACAATCAACAGTTGGTAATAGAGGTGAAACCTTTTGAGTCATTTTAGTGGCAGTGATCTGATGAATGAAGACTAAGCTTTTCTTTATTCTGAATGGATCTGCTAAGATGGGTGAATTAATTATTTTGTGGCCTTGTTCAACTTGTGGCAGTGTGGGATTCCTTTCCTTAAACTATTATATCTTTTGTATCAGATTGTTATTTTTAGAATTTAATGAGATGTACATATAAATTATTTACCTGGTGATTGATCACAACCCAACGCCTTTTTTTTATTGATGTCCATTGTATTGTTGTTTTACTATTCGTGTCTTACCATTTAATATTTCACCAACAATTATATTTTCTGTAATTAGAACAAATAAATATTGGATATAAATACAGAATTCAATGCTGAATATGTCATGATAATGAGTCAGTCAAACAATGTTGGTAACAAATTTATAGCTGCTACGCAGAAGGGAGATAAGCATTCCATAAACACGGAACTGATGTGAAGGCAAACTGCTCTATGATAAAGAACTCTTAATTAAAGAATGCTATTGGCTTTTTTCCCCAACTTCTTGATGATATTTTGAAAGAAAGATATTCTGCATAAATACAAAATAAGTGCAAAAATACATATGTAATAAAACCAAATATGTGACATATCCAGTCTGTTACTTGTGATTTTTTTTTGATTTCAGAAGCTCCAGAATGTTTTTTAAAGGCACAGTGCGATACAATTGGTGTTTTATATTGTACTACTGCTGAAATCAAACTAAGAATGTATTAGCATTGTTGAAAGTGTTGGGATCAAGGTTATTCCTACACAAGAGATTATACAGTCTTCTACATGTAAATAGAAGCTAATCTGTTGCATAATTGTAAAACATATAGACTGACTCCAGACTGACCAGACCCCTGACCACTGTTTTTGCAATTCATTGACTTACGACAATTCCCTTGATTGCTTACGATGGCCCTACGGGGCTAATTGTTGCCCACTCTCCGGATTGTACTGGGACAGATCCCTTGGATCTGAACAAACCAAAATGATAATTGAGTGCCACAAAGCCCCCGAACTGTGTGCAGACTATTTCTCTGACCGATGGTTCTGAGAATCCCTGATTGACAGTGACCCTCTCCTCCCTAGACTGAACTGAGGACAAGGCCGTACCAGTTTCCCATCTGGCCATTTGGTTGAATAACTGTGCAGTATGTTTGCTGTGCTGGCAGCTGGCACATACTGTGTAGGTGTTAGATTAATGTCTCTCTGCGCCACACACCAAGATATTCCCACTACAATGCAATGTGTTTCCTAAGTGGCCTGTCAGTGTATCAGTGAAGGTGCCATGATGTTCATGAGGGGATTGGCAAATGTCAGATGCCAATATCCATGAATGAGGGGTACATGTGACTGGTGTCTGTGGATCAGGCCTTTAGATATTGTTCGGTTATATACAAGAAGGAAGTTTCTGAGTAAATTGTCATCTGAATCTGCAAAGTCTAAGCTCTGGTTTCTATGTTGAATCTTCTTGATGTCCAGCATGTTTGGTGTATTTGATAATATAGAAAACTGAATATTAATGAGGCAAGTTCGTCCATCAAAAAGGTGTTTAATAAGTATTATTGCTTCTTGATTTAAAATTCACTGCTGCTCAGCGAGAAACATATCATACTGCTTGTGCAAAACATTAAACATTGAGATTTCCTGACAGACTTCATGTCTGATTCAACCACAAATCTCATTACAACATTCCAACCTTTGAGAAGGAAGTCCAGTTAGCCATTTATGGGAGTTGCAAGAGAAAACAAAAACAGAATGGGATCAGTCGTTTGGATCGCTGGGTAAAGAAAAAGGTCGACAATGTAAGGTAGATTACAATAATGGGAGAATTTAGAAATAAGCAGTAAACATGAAGACTTATTTAGCTGAGCATCAGGTACAAAAATCCTCAAAACAGCAGCTCTGGCAATTACATGTAGGTCATGTGTAAATCCGCAAGGAAATCGGAGGAACGGAAAGTCTGGGATGGTAAGAATTCTCTTCTAAGGAACAAGCATAAGGATACTAAGATTGGCTGAACTCGTTTGAATGGCAGCATGGGTTTAATTCTTGTGGTAGCTGAGGTTATCATGAAGGTCACATCTTCTCAACCTTGTCCCTTGTTTGAGTCATAGTGACCCTCAGGTTAATGAGGGGGTCACCCTCTGTCTAATGAGACAACAACCCTATGGTTCAGTAGAACAATGACAAGTTTGCTTTATTACTTTAGTAAGGGTAAAAGGATTGAAACTTAAATGTGACATAGAGAAAATAATATGCTTTCATTGTAACAAACCTGACATATTAAGGCCAGTTGCTGGAGGTTATGTGGGAGACTATTTGCAGTCGTGGGAATGCTAAAGCAATGCTTAGGAAAAGGCACATCAAGAATGGAGCTGTGTGTTAAACTAGTAGCTGTAATGCAAAAAGAGCATGTATGCTTAGAATCTATTAACTAGGGGCAGATGACTCAGATCAGTCAAGAAAATTCTTTCTCAACTATTCATAAACAGAATCAAACCACTCGAGATTCTTATTTTAGAAGGAGAGGTATGTTCTTATTCTTTAAAACAACAAATTACACCAATATATAACATTAAAAGACACTGGAGTAAGTTAATCACCAATGATACTATTTGTCTTCCAGAAGGGTTAGTGAAGGAGAAAATATTCATTGAACGTATGCACAAAGGCTGCTAACCAATCTCATTATACAGATTTAGATTAAAGACTGATTTAGTCAATAAAGAAATTATAATGGGAATAGTGCAATAAATCTGTATGGAAAGAAATCATTTAATCTTGGGGACTGATCTGGCTTGTTCCTCACAGGGTGTTGGAATAATCAGAAGAAGTAAAAGACACTTAACTGCTAGAGGAAGAAAAATCATGAATTATCTCCTTACCGTGTTTTGACAAAATCTCAGGCCCATATAAATATTCAGGAAGAAGAGTCTATAAAAAGAGTTGACTTGGAAATTCAGTTATTGGACTCGATTTTAAAAAAAGCTTGAATCAATAACAGAAAGATGAAGATAAAGAAAACAAGATTGACACGTACAGCCTCTTAATAGAAATTCAACAAATGGATCCTGAATTAAGTTACATTAGAAAGCCTCCTCAGAACTTAAGTCAGAACCAATACCAATGTTTTTTCACTGGAAAGACAAAGTAGTAATGAGGAAATGGAGAACACATCAAACATCAATTGAAGAATAGGCAGTAGGTCATCTATTGTAGTAATATGGTTAGGTAGTTCCATCTGAGTTCCAAAAAAAATTTGCAGGTGGCTCACAAAATTCTAATGTCAAGCCCTGTAGGTATAAGGAAAACACTGACTAAAATATAAAAGCATTTTTATTAGCCAGGCTTACATAAAGATGTGGTGACATTTTGTCAGTCATGCTACACATTTCAGCTTGTCTGGAACTCCCACCCATCAATTAAACCTGCATCTTTCATTCCAGTACCTTCTTTGAAAGAACTATTTAGCAGAATTTTAATAAATTGCCTTGGAACCATATCTAATAGCAAGAATGGGAAACAATATATTCTTACAATCTTGGAGGTTTCACCAAAACATCCTGAAGCAGTGCCTTTGGGAAAAATTATGGAGAAAATAGTAGTGATGAAGTGTTTTCAATGTATGAATTACTCAAAGAGCTACAATCAGATCAAGGCTCAAATTTTATATTACAAAGACTGAAATAATGAATAGTTTGGGAATAAAATAAGTTACATATTCAGCATAGCCAAGAAGAAAATTAACCAGAGAAAAGCGTATTTATGGTAGTAAAAGAAATAGGGAGTGTAATTTTTTTTTTACAAATAAGGAAAATTGGGGAATAAATCAATAATTTAAAATGCAACAGCTGGTCCTCCAGCAATCAGATTAGATCACGTAAGGGTGTTTAAAATCTTAAATGGAATACGATGCTATTTTCAAGAAAATCATCATCGTAATTTGTTAGGTTTTATAGACTCACAAGCCAATTTGCATGAATAAGCCAGGAAAAGAAAATTCTTTGGTATAGGTGATTTTAATGTGGAAGATGCGTTACCTATAAAAAAACAATCTTATAGACTCAATCTAGAGAGGTTTGCTCAAGTGAGGGAAGACATTGCATTCAGGATGGACAATGACATTATGAAACAAAGTCATAGGAGCTGGAGCTCATATATTGATGATGGTGTTGAAACAAGATTAGTCATAAACCTTATTTGGGGCAGCACGGTGGCTCAGTGGGTAGCACTGCTGCCTCACAGCGCCAGGGACCTGGGTTTGATTCCAGCCTTGGGCAACTGTCTGTGTGGAGTTTGCACATTCTCCCTGTGCCTGTGTGGATTTCCTTCGGGTGCTCTGGTTTCATCCCACAGTCCAAAGATGTGCAGGCTAGGTAGATTGGTCATACTAAATTGCCTGTAGTGTTCAGGGATGTGTAGATTAGGTGGGTTATCGGGGGATGGCTCTGGGTGGGATGCTCTCTGGGTCACTGTGGACTTGTTGGGCTGAAGGGCCTGTTTTCACACTGTAGGGATTCTATGATTATTTATTGATTATTGCAAAATCAACATGAATAGGAAAGTGCTAAACTGTGTACTGCATTTTAGACAGCAAAGCATTTCCTGAAGATTGTTACTTGAGAAAATATCATGATAAATAAATTTGGCAAAAGAAGACTAAATTATGCTCATGCACACTTTATTGACAGGTGAAG
The DNA here is from genome assembly GCF_021869965.1 of Rhincodon typus. Taxonomy (NCBI): domain Eukaryota; kingdom Metazoa; phylum Chordata; class Chondrichthyes; order Orectolobiformes; family Rhincodontidae; genus Rhincodon; species Rhincodon typus. Next base: position 56,890,927 of record NC_063345.1, on the reverse strand, counting down.
CGCAGGATATTTATGCTTCACTGTCAGAAGATAGTTATTGGGATTATGATGCTGTTTGATACAAATATTAGATGGTGGAACCACATATGAAGTTTACCGTTTTTTTTTAAAGGAATTTAAAAATTTACCATCTCCTATGATAATAATTCATATTGAGGATCTTGGGGTTGCAAATGCTAGATAGACATCACTAACATAATTCATTAAGTAAAACTTTCTTTCTGTCACTCTAATAAATTCAAAAGGATAGAAAATGGGAGAGTGAAAACATGTCAAGTAGCTCGGGTAAAGAATGGAGAATAAGGCATGCCCCTAAGTCCTCAGGTCAGAGGAAATGTACTGAGGGTGGAGGTGAAAATTGGAAACTATGGTATTTCTTTTGGAACAAAATAGAACTCATTTGTTCAGGATAGTAAAAGTTGCAAGGGAAACCCATGTGACTTATTAGGCTCATAAGAACAAGTCGAAGAAAGGAAACTCAAAAAGAAAAGGCTGCAGATCAGATTGTACCTTGAAATACAACTAAGTGTCTGGAAGGATGAAACTACTGCCATGAGTGCGGAAATACAGAGGGTAGATAAAAGGCATGAAGGCTTTGTTTTTTGGAAAGATAACTACTTTTCATCAAAGCAAACATCCAAGTCCATAAATATTCTGGGGGGTACAGGACCTACTCAAAAGTGTTGCTGCAGAATTATTTAATTTTTTCCTCCAGAGGACTTGAGACTTCCCAATAAGGCATAACAGAGTTTGTTTGGACTTGCCAGTTATAATTCTGCAAATGTCTGAGTGCATTAGTCAATCTCTTCCTGTTTTGCAGAATGATCAATAGTTGCTTTAGGGAGTGTATCTGCTATTGTTTGCAGTTTACCCTGTACATATATTGTTTCAAAAGTAAATCTCATCAATCTTCACAAGAATCTTTGTATTCTTGGAGGTCTTTTTGTGAGTCCTTTCTCATCAAACAATGAAACTAAGGATTTATGGTATATCTCTATCCACAATTCCACATCAATGTTGCATTCTGAAAGTTTTTCACAGCCCATGCAATTGTGATCCTTCTTTTCCATGACAGCGTACACCACCTCACCTCCATGCTCTGCTTGCATAGCAGACCTGTTGTCAACATTCAGCTGGCTGTTCTTGAAGAGAGACTGCTCCTAAACCTGTAGCTGAAGCATCCAAAGAAATTATGATCAATGATGAAGAATTATAATTTGCTGTGATATCTGACAACATCAACTTTTCCTTTATCCTTTGTTCCTGATGAGTACTTCAACACTATACTTGACTTTTCATTAAAGGTTGACTTAAAGATTCTGAGACTTGCACCAAATTTGGCCTCCTGATTAAACATTCAAGGACTCTTGAAGATCTTGAATCAACATAATAATTGGTACAGTATTACTGGCTCATGTCTTTTAATGGATTTGCTATTAGGTGCCTGCTATCCACAAAATGCCTTAAGAAATGATTAGATGTTTTCGAGAATTCACACTTTTCATTAAGTATCAAGCTTTCACCCTCTAAACAAAATCTTTCTCACTCTCAGATCATGTTCTTTGACAGATTCACCTTGGAATAACATGCTATATTACTTCACTAAGCCCTTGAAGCAAATTTGACATTATTTTTGGAACATTTCTGATGCTGACATTATAATGAATGACAAACGTTTGGAACAAAATTTTCCAAACGGTGTTATGAATGTTGTTAGTAACCTTGACTTCTCGCCCAAAGGAAGTTTCCAAAATCCATTGATGTGTCAAGTTTTGTGAAAAATTACTCCTGGATAACATTTATGAACTTTCAACTACTGAGGACATTGAATGAATTTCTCTTTCTGCCAGTTTATTGACTTGAGTTAGAACTACATAAAAGTAAAGAGTACTATTAGCTTTAGAAACTGACACTTGCCAGAGCACCAGTCTTATTTTAAGACAGAGAAAGTGAATCCTATTCTGGTCATCTCTTCAAGCTGAACTTCAACTTGTTCCATTAGCAGGTGCATTATTTACCTTGGTGTGAAAATATGTATAGGTGTAGCATTCTTTTTCAATGTGACACTATGTTTAGCCTTAATGTTTCCTAGACTTTCACACAACTTTGCAAAGTATTGCTTGAAGTGAATCTTGGATTCTTGCTGATGATTTTTTTTCCACTTACCTGATAAGATTAAGGTTTGTGCAAGCTCTTCTGCCGAGCGAGAGGATTCTTGATTCCGAAAGCAGATATAATATTCCTGGTACAGCAACAACTGCAGATGCTGGAGTTAGAGATAATACAGTGTGGAGCTGGAGGAACACAGCAGGTCAGGCAGCATCAGAGGAACAGGAAAGCTGACGTTTTGGGTCGGGACCCTTCTTCAGAAGATTTCTGATGATTTCACTTTGTTATCTGTAATATTTCTGGTATCTGCTTTTATGTGTTATACAGAAACATAGAAAATAGGATCAGGGGTTGGCCTTTTGGCCTTTCAAGCCTATTCCACCATTCACTAGAACATGGTTGATCATCCAACTCAACAACCTACTCTTGCTTTTTCCCCATAACCTTTGATCTTTCTAGCTCCAAATGCTGTATCCAACTCCACCTTCCAGTAGACAGAACAATGCCAGGAGGCATTCAAGAATTTAAAAGCAGTGTTAACTACTGCATCAGTTTTATCCATGCTCAATTTATTGAAACCCTTTAGAGTTGCCATCGATGCAAGTAATGTAGTGTTTGGAGCTATACTGTTACAGGAGGATGATTGTGGAATTGAAAGGCCAATCAGTTATTTTTCAAAGAAACTCAATATCCACCAGAGAAAACATTCAACCTTTGAAAAGGAGTTATTGAGTTTGGTACTGGCCTTACAACATTTAACGTTTATGTTGCAAACAATATATCAGAGATGGTTGTGTACACTGATCACAACCCTTTGACATTTTGGAAAGATTTAAAGACAAGAACACCAGACCGTTTCATTGGAATCTTATGTTACAAGCATTTAATTTACAGATTGTACTGTTGCAAGTTGTGAAAATGTTACTGCAGATGCATTATCATGCCTTTAGAAGGAAATTGTGTATATAAGATAGACACGGTAGTGTTCAATGTTATATTAGGTATATAAAATTAGCATGATATGTGTAACTCTAGATTAATAACCTATGTATCTAGTAATAATGGAATTGAGAGTTAGAGGAAAAAGAATGAAGCCAATGTTTCATAATGATGGAACAAAAACAAAGTTGCTGGAAAAGCTCAGCAGGTCTGGCAGCATCTGTGAAGAAAAAATTAGAGTTAATGTTTCGGGTCCAGTGACCCTTCCTCAGAACTGAACCCAAAACTTTAACTTTGATTTTTTCTTCACAGATGCTGCAAGACCTGCTGAGCTTTTCCAGCAACTTTGTTTTTGTTCCTGATTTACAGCATCCGCAGTTCCTTTGGTATTCTTATACTGATGATTTTTTTTTTTCTTAAGTAGGGAGGTGTTGCAAAGTCGGAACAGTACCTATGAATTGGAAGGCAGGATGTTAGAATCTTTTTGTAAAATGATGGGGTGGGGAAGAGTGTGTGGTCCCTTTAAAACATTTTTTAAAATCTTAGAGATTTAAAAATGTCTGCAGGCAGCAGCAGAGGCACAGAGAGTTCTTGAAATTGAAACATTGTACCAAAAGGCTACATTGTTTGGACACAAAGTGGCATTTTTGCCAAGACAATAGGTTTTTGAGTTTAGCCAATTAATTTAAACCAGGCCCTAGATACCAGAGCCCAGTTACATTTAAATCTGATGGTTTTGACAACCTCGGACCAATCCTATTGTAAGAAATTAATAGGTTATCAAGGTTATAAAAGAAGAAGGCATTTGAAAATTGGGCTGAGAGCAAACTGCCATCTATTAAGAGAACAGCTCTCAAATGCCATCAGCTCTAAAGGAAGAGGAAAAACACTGGCTCTCACAGAAATCTGTAAGATTTCAGAGAAAGCACCATCTAAATTAAGGTACTACAGCGCTCTTATATAATATTCCTGACACAAAACTTTGATGGAGGAAGGCGTTCCTGACTAGAGGACAGCAGAGAAGGCAAAGAACATTCCAGAAGACTTATCCTGATTATAATTTTGAGAAATTATGCTTTTTTAAAAATTATTAATTTGGTTTATATGTGTGGGACTCTTATCTATTGGAACAAAATACCATTAGAATTTTGTTTTATTCAGGAATAGTTCGTTGTTAAGAGGGGATTGTTTGGTTTGTTAGTAGAGTGCTAATTTGTTAACTGTTAGAGTCAGGTACATAAATTGTTACTTGTTGATTATTTCAAGGCATCTGGATGGGTACATAAATAGGAAGGGTTTAGAGGAATTTGGGCAAATTGCTGGCAAATGGGACTAGATTAACTTCAGATATCTGGTCACCATGGATGAGTTGGACTGAAGCATCTGTTTTCATTTAACTACTACTTTAATAGATTACGAGGCAAGGTGAGCTTTTCTGGGTGTTTGGGTATTAGTTATCAGAACGGGGTCAACCACTTCTTTGTAACACTTTGTGTGACAATATTGTTGCCCTCACACCAATGTTTAATCTTAAATTTGTGATTTGTCCTTTGACATGCATTCTGGAAGATATGGGTCATTGATCTTATGAAGGAAGTCTTTCAATTTGTCTTCAAATGAAGATTGTTCCATTTCATTCATAGTTCTGTGCATGAGAACCTTTTCTATAGGACTTCCAAAAGTAAGTGTTTATTTGACACAGTTTTCCAACATGCCCAACATTTTTTTACAGTGAAAGCATTCTGCTTTGTTTATAGGATGCTGTTCAGATCTTGAGGCTTTTTTGGTGTCACATCATTGACAGTGTTTCACAGCATCTCATACTATGCCTCCTAGCTGTACTTCTGGCCCTGGGATTCTTTTAATGCTTTGCCCTTCTGAAAGTAGATAGATACTGTTGACTTCCTGTACCAATGATTTTCTTCCCTTCTAGGAATTGTTCTGTTCTGCCTCCAGACTTTTGCTTGTCTCTGCATTTACTTCTGGTCTCCCTGCTTTAGGAAAGATGTTATGAAACTTAAAAGGTTGCAGACAAGATTGACAAGGGCATTGCCAGGTTGGAGGGTTTGAGCTACAGGGAGAGGCTGAATAGGCCGGGGCTATTTTCCCTGGAGCGTCAGAAGCTGAGGGGTGACCTTATTGAGGTTTATAAGATCATGAGATGGGACATAGATAGGGTGAATAGCCAAGGTATTTTTCCCAGGATAGGGGAGCCCGAAACTAGTGGGCATAGGTTTAAGGTGAGAATTGAAAGATCTAATAGGGACCTAAGGGGTGACTTTTTCACACAGAGGGTGGTGTGTGTATGGAATGAGCTATTGGAGGAAATGGTGAAGGCCAGTACAATAACGACATTTAAAAGGCATTTGGATGGGTACATAAATAGGAAGGGTTTAGAGGAATTTGGGCAAATTGCTGGCAAATGGCACTAGATTAATTTTGGATATCTAGTCATCATGGATGAGTTGGACTGAAGTATCTGTTTACATGCTGTATGCCTCTATGTGATTTTCTCTCAGGTGAAGTTTCTTTACAGTATATTGAATCTGATAGGGCTTCATAGGTAATACCTACAAAAATGTAGTCCCTGATTAATTTTGTTTTCAAACCTTTGCACTCACACCCTCAACTAGCTTAGAAAGATTATTAATAAAGTCATATTTGATTCTCCTGGAATCTGAACTCAAACTTTTCTGGCAAAGAAAATTAAAAATTCCAAGGCTTCCTAAGCTTATTAAGTATTTATATTCCTTTTCTTAATACTCAATTCCAGTAATGGACTTCTTCCCATGCCTCTGAGCCTGGCTACCACTCCAACTGTTTCTATCCCCAAAAATTTCGCTGCTAGACTAGATAGATTAGTTTAAATGCTTGCAAACCTCTGACAGCTGCTCTACAGCTGCTTCTTAAATGGTAGTTCTGCTGTCTCCATGTTCCTGGAGTAGTATTTATATGGCTCTTCTTCGCTTCTATTTTCTCACTTCTGCCCTGTGGTTCCTACACATAATGACACTGTTCTGAATTGGAGCTGTGGAATTTTTTACTGTGAAGCTGAGAGTTTGGCCTGATTACCTTTTTCCAAATACCAATTTATTTTTTAAAAGCAATGGGGGAAGGTTAACTACAATAATATTAAGCAGGGGCTTGGAAATGTAGACTGGGGACAGTTGTTTCAGGTTCAATCCACATCTGTCAGATGGAAATCTTTTCAAGGCCAGTTGGTTACAGTTTAGGACCAGCATGCTCCGATGAAAATGAAGGATAAGGATGGTAAGATTTGGGAAATTTGGAAGACAAGAGAAATTGTGAACTGAGTCAAAAAGAAAAAAGAAGCATATGTAAGGTTTACGAAAACTGGAGACAGACAGAGCCCTCCAAGAATATAAAGAAAGCAGGAAAGAACTTTAAAAAACCCGAAAGAACTGCGGATGCTGTAAATCAGGAACTAAAACAGAAGTTGCTGGAAAAGCCCAGCAGGTCTGACAACATCTGTGAAGGAATAAACAGAGTTAACGTTTCGGGTCCGGTGACCCTTCCTCAGAACTTAAACAAGGAGTTAGGAGGGCTAAAAGAGGCCATGAAATATCCTTGAAAAACAGGAGTAAGGAAAATCCCAAGGTTTTTCATACATACGTAAGGAGCATGAGTGTAGCTAGGGAAAGGGTAGATCCACTCAAGGACAAGGGGGGGATTTTATGCATGGAGTCGGAGGAAGTGGATGAGGTCCTTAACTTTGCATTGGTATTCTTAAAGGAGAAGGACATGATGGACGACAAATCTAGAGAGGGGTATGTTGATGTTTTCAGGCATATAAAAAAGGAGGTATTGAGTGCTTTGCAAAAGCATTAAGGTAGGTACATCCCCAGGACCAGAAAGGATTTATTCCAGAATACTGAGGGAGGCAAGGAAGAAAATTGCTGGGGCCTTGTACTAAATCTTTGTTTCCTCTTTAGTCACAGGAGAATTCCCACAGGACTGGGGAATAGCCAATGTTGTTCCTCTGTTTAAAAGTAAAACAGGGATAACCTGCGAAATTTCTGACCGGTGAATCTTATGTTAGTGGTAAGGACATCATTGGAGAGGATTATTAAGGACAGGAGTTACATAAATTTAGAAGAATATGGATTTATTAGCAATAAGCAGGAAGTTGTGTTTTGACTGAGTTTTTTGAGGAATTTGCAATGATTGATGAGGGCAGGGTGATAGAATTTGTCTACGTGGGTTTTAGCAAGGCCATTGACAAGGTCCTTCATGGCAGGATGATACAGAAGGTGAAGTCACATAGGATTTTTGGGGAGCTGGTAAGATAGATACAGAACTGCCTTGGTTGTAGAAGACAGTGTAGCAGTGAAAGGATTTTTTTTTTACTGACTGGAGATCTGTGGCCAGTGGTACTCCAGTTCTGGGATCCCTGTTATTTGAAATATTTAGAAATGATTTGGAGGCGAATATACGTGGTCTGATTAGTAAGCTTGAAGAAGACAAGAGACCAGGGGAGCTGTGGAATATGAGGAGGATTGCCAGGGAATACAGCAGGATATTGATAGGCTGGAGCATTTGGCAGAGAAATGGTAATTGACATTTAATCTGGACAAATGCGAGGTGATGGATTTTAAAAGCTCTGATGCGGGAGTGAAGTACAGTAAATGGCAGAACCCTTAGTAGCATTAATGTACAGATGGATCTAGGCAAAGAGGTCTACAGTTTCCTGAAAGTGGATAAGGTGGTCAAGAAGGTGTATGACAAGCTTGCCTTCATCACTCAAGGAATAAAGTATAAAAATTGGCAAGAAATGTTGCAGCTATTAAAGAGCTTTAGTTAGAGAACTTTAGTCAGGCCACATTTGGAATATTGCGTACTTAAACTTTCTTAAAATGAGCTTGTGCTGAAATTTTATAATGGCTGGAATCAAGCAGAATGAGATAACTGACTGTTTCCAGAAATATCCAGCATTTAACAGGGCATGAAATGTGGCAATCCTTCCATCCCGAGCCACAAACACTCAAGCCAAGTGAACACAAAGTATTAGTAAATGAAGTGTTTACATCAGCCAGCTCTGAACAAAGAGAATCATCAAAACAACCTACAGCTTGATTTGGTGCAACTCACTCCATTTTTACCTGTCCCAAAACAATAGTTTTGACAGGGAACATCAAAACCGCCTTTTTAAGTAAGTGTTTCCAACCAAAGCCCCACTCTTGTGATTGAAAGTACCAGTTATTTTGAAACACTTTGAACTGTACAGCTTCTGACTATTGTTCATCAGTCTGCTTGTGACACCATGACAGTAACCATCTTCAGGTTTAGTTAAAAGTTTGCCTCTGATCACAATACCTTTCAAAGGTCTGATTCTAGACAGCAACATATATTTTACCTGTGAAATGTACCAATTCCCAGTTTATAACTGCATCTGCGCTTTTACAGAAAATGAGAGCGACTTGAAAGAATCTCAACTGGGCAAAAACACAAGTTGCTGGAAAAGCTCAGCAGGTCTGGCAGCGTCCGCGAAGAAAAAAATCAGAGTTAATGTTTCAGGTCCGGTGACCCTTCCGCAGAATGAGGGAGGGTCACCTGACCAGAAACGTTAACTCTGATTTTTTTCCTTCACAGATGCTGCCAGACCTGCTGAGCTTTTCCAGCAACTTGCGTTTTTGTTCCTGATTTACAGCATCCGCAGTTCTTTCAGTTTTTCTCAACTGGGCAAACCTGACTTTGATTTAAGGTAAATAGTTTGCCGCGGGTCATTCTAAAATTTGACTGTGGAAACAGTCCTTGGGGAAACACACCACTGCCTATTTTAAAAGCAAAAAAAAAAGAAAAATCAAAAACTAATGCCTGTTATGGAGAGGAGAGGGAGGAAGTAAAATAATTCTATTCACCTGTTTGCCTTACCTGTGACAGTTGCCTCTGCTTAGGATGTTTACTTAAGGAAATGTATATGCTGAATTATGGACCTATCACGCATCTGCCATTACTTTTTGCTATAGTCATATATCAAGAAACTGTAACTTCAACATTTCTGTTTCACATGCTCATTTGAAGATAAGAGGTCACTCTTTCCTCTGTGGTAGCTCTCTCATTTCTGAGTCAGAGTATGAGGGCTTGGGGTCCATTTCAGAATCTAGGCCAACTGCTCAGTGCAATTATAAGGGAGCACCATTGCATTAAAGATTAAATATTATACCGAAAAGCCTTTAATCTGTATATAAAACTTCTGGTGGGGTCTATCTAAAAAAACAGAAGGGCAGTACACTCATTGTGTTACTCAACACTTATTGCACAGCAGTATTATAGCATATAAATGAGCAGAGGCAACAGTGTTATAACATATAAACATATGGGGAGGTGATGGCCTAGTGGTATTATCACTGGACTGTTAATCCAGAGATGTTCTCAGGATCTAGCTTCAAATCCTGCCACGGCAGATGGTGGAATTTGAATTCAATAAATATCTGGAATTAAGAATCAAGTGATGACAGTAAATCCATTGTTGATTGTTGGGGAAAACCCTGTCTGTTTCACTAATGCCCTTTAGGGAAGGGAAGGGAACTGAACATCCTTTCCTGGTCTGGTTTACATGTGACTCCGGACCCACAACAATGTGGTTGACTCCTAATTGCCCTCTGAGCAGTTAGGGATGGGCAATAAATGCTGCCTATCCTGTGACACCCTCATTCCATGAATGAAAAAAATAAAGTTACACAATCACATATCTCATTGTTGGATGTGCGACCTGTGGCAATTCCTTACATTTGGTCTTTAAAGTACTTTATTATTTTGTGAAATATGTTGTTATTGCAAATGCCAGTTATTTATTTCATTCATATGATGGGAACCTGGAGAGTAGTGAACTGATAACAAGAGCGTTTACCTGCAGAATGCCTAGGGCAGCAATAACTAAGTTAGATAATGTCAGCCAGTAATTGTTCAGGAGATCAATACTGTTGGCAACAATCCTCCTGGGTTTTGATATGTAAGTATGGAGTATATTGAATTTGGACTGTCTGTTTTCTTTTCATTAACGGATGAGGGCATCGCAGGCTAGGCAGCATTTATCACTCATCCCTAATTGCCCAGAGGGCAGTTCAGAGTCAACCACATTGCTGCGGGCCTGGAGTCTCATGTAGGCCAGATCAGGTAAGTTTCCTTCCCTAAAGGACATTAGTAAGCCAGATGGTTTTTTCCCCTGACAATTGACAATGGATTCTTGGTCATCATTCGACTCTTAATTCCAGATATTGTGTTGAGTTCAAATTCCATCATCTGCCATAGCAGCATTTGAACCCGGGTCCCTAGAATGTTACCTAGGTCTCTGGGTTAACAGTCCAGTGATAGTACCATGAGGCCTTCACCTCCCCTGCTGCAATGTGATCAGATCAAACTTTCGTTGTGCAGGCTCCCAATTAGCTGGAATTGCAAATACTTCCAGCCAAATTCGGATTGAAAGACACAATCCAACAGCCTCCCTAACCTGTTCTTCCTCCCACCTATCCCCTCCCCCCACCTCAAGCCGCACCCCCATCTCCTACCTACTAACCTCATCCCAACCCCTTGACCTGTCCGTCCTCCCTGGACTGACCTATCCCCTCCCTAACTCCCCACCTACACTCACCTTTACTGGCTCCATCCCCGCCTCTTTGACCTATCTGTCTCCTCTCCACCTATCTTCTCCTCTATCCATCTTCTATCCGCCTCCCCCTCTCTCCCTATTTATTTCAGAATCCCCTTCCCCTCCCCCATTTCTGAAGAAGGGTCTAGGCCCGAAACGTCAGCCTTCCTGCTGCTCTGATGCTGCTTGGCCCTCTGTGTTCATCCAGCTCTACACCTTGCTATCTCAGATTCTCCAGCATCTGCAGTTCCTACTATCTCTTTTGATGTGTATATTCATTTTAAATTATATCATTCTCATTTATGTTTCAATTGCTACTTAAAACAAACTATCCTAACTTGCACTTCTGCTCTTTAGTGATAATTGTGAATCTGTACATCTTTCTTATTGATTCATCGACAATGGACTTATCCAGTAACATGCCTCTCTTTGCTGATTTAATTCAAAACTACGAACATTAAATGTAATATCACTGCCTGGGTCTGATTAACCAGTTGCAGCAATCAAAGAGGAAAAAGTAGTTACATTTGACACAAAGTTTTTTCTTATGTTTTATTATGTTCACATGAGTCAATCTCAATTTACCTTAATGCAATAATAAATATTGATTCAAATAAAGGAATTGTCCTGCTTACAATTGTCTTGCTTTATTTGTTTGGGTGGGTTGAATTCAATGTGAGGAAAGAATTGCTAGACGGATGAAACTGGGAAAGATTCTGGCTCTACTCTTTTAGGGACTAAAGCTATTTCAAGGTTTGGAAGGACTATTAAGTGTTAATTTCATAAGTCAATGCAGGTAGTGTGCTGTTTCACAAGTTTGATGTGTGAATCAGAAAATATGGTTCCTCATGCTATTTCCTATAACACTGCCTCCATACTGACACTATGTAAAATTAGCCCTTAGAGTTTTCAATGAAGGTAGATTTCAAAATCTGCCAATATTGATATGAAGTACCCGGGGTGACTGTCTAAAGAAGAACTAATTTTTAATGGCTATTTAAGTAGCCTTATAGAAACAGTGCTGTTTTAAACTCAAGCAGCATCAGTTATCATTTTGTAAACTTAAAATGCCCGTGTTCAGCATGAACCAAAATTAAAGCCTACAAAAAGCTGAAATTAAAATAAATGGCCCATTTTTTGCATTACCCCTGCCCTTCTAATTCACCAGAAAGGTGAATTTATTTTCAGCTGACAGTTTTTCAACCTTGCTTTCATGGAAGTGTTGAGTTTTAGGACAAAGCAGGGCTTTTTCATCATCTACAATGTGCATCAAAAGAGTCAGCACCTAGAGGAGGAGGAATAGAAGAGATTGGAAAAGAATTCACAGTGTACAATATGTATAATTTGAAGAGTGAACTGAATTGATCACTTATGAGATTCTTGTATATCAGCTATATTCACTAATGGGCCAGTTTGAGTTAATCATGCAGGTAGCCCTTGATTAACATGCTTTCACCAGAACATGATTTTTACTTTCATACCCACCATTGCTAATAATGCACCTCATTTGAGGTAACACAGTACTTCCCCAACTTCCAGCAGTATGGACGAATATATGTGAAAGCATTCCTCGGCAAGTTCCTCTTCATTCAGCTTGCTTTGGACATTGGCAGCTTCAATTAAGGGTAGATAAGTTTTTCAGAACTGTCCCAATGACAGACAGTCAACATTCCACCTCCAAAGCAGCTGAACAGCAATCTCATTATCCTTGAGTTTCAGCTTCAAAGCAGCAGACAAATGGAATGACGATCCACAGACTGCCAACTCCAGATAAGCAATCTTGTACATGAGGCAAGAAACTTAGATATTTCTTTTTGCATGCTTTCACTGCTGTTTTGAATTATATTAACTTTGTGTTTGAATTTATTTGAAGTTCTAGGAATGCAATCTGAACATTTACCTGTTTCAATGTGAATATATGTTTTAAGTAACACGGTTTTACTGAGTACAATCATTTATAGGAACATTCCTTGTTAATCGAGGAATACCTGTATATAGTTTAATCACCAAATTGTTGCTGCACAGAAGGTCATTCAACCAATCAAGTTGAATTGTAACATATTTTAGCACTGTGTCATTTTTGTCGACTTTATGAAAGGTTTCTCTCTGTAGGGCCTAGAGAGTTTCTTGTGCTATTATTCAAAATTCACCTTATTAAGTGTCTCCTAGATTTCTATAGCGCCGTTCTCATAGAGTTGTAGAGTCATACAGCATGGAAACAGACCCTTCGATCCAACCAGTCCATGCTGACCATAATCCCAAACTAAACTTGTCCCACTGCCTGCTCCTGGCCCACATCCCTCCAAACTTTACCTATTTCTGTATTTATGTAAGTGCCTTTTAAACATTGTAATCTTGTCTGATGCTAGCCTAATTCTCCCACTTGCCATAGCTGTAAGTATTCACCACTGCTGGGATTGACTGGCATCCCTTATGCCAACTCCATTTTGCATCACCAGCTGTGCACTTGGGCAAGTATTGGCAGTTTGGAGTTGTCCTTCACTTTCAACGTAATGGCACAGCAGCCAAAACCCAATGCTTCTCCGGGCACAGAGGTGACATGGCAGACTCTTCCTTGTACATACAATGCACATTCCTCCACTCATTGTTATTTAAGTGCCAAGGCACACAGCTCAACCTGTCCTTAACCATATCCCATCTTACAACCCTATTCTATCCTTTCCCCAATACCCAATGTAGCCCAACACCTTCCTATTGTTCAATGTAAGACAATTTACAGGGAGGTCTTCAGTTGCTAAAAACATTCACTTTCTTTTTACAAACACCGAAACCAAGCAAACAAAAGCTGCATTTGCCTCTCAGAACACAAACAAATTGCTTGTACATAGAGGCACCAGCAATTTTACAGTCAATGAGTCATCACTGCACTCAACTCTCATCAACAGATTGGGTGTCAATTAAGTCCTGTCCGGCTAATAGTACCCAATGCAGTTGTACACTATCATGTAGAAGGTGATGTTCTTCTGCTCAATATCCTCATCCTCCTCTGAACAGTGCTCCCACTCTCCCAGCTCATCAGCCTCCAGCACATTGCCTTGTTGCCTGCTCCACTTGTGTAGAGCACAACATGCTTGAATTAAGTAGTACACTCTGTTTAGAGTATATTGAAGAGCTGTACCATGCTGTGCAAAGAGGGCAACTGATCACGTGCAAGGCCCTGGGGTGATCGATGCTGCCCTTGACCAACTGTACCAGGACCTCCTGATTGATGGCAATCCTCCTTCACTTGACTGAGGACTACTCACCTTTATCTTTGGCCCTATGGTTAATACACATATGTTGTCTTTGTTGAGCATGCTTCCAGCATATGTGTTTTGATATTGAGACTGCATTGCATTGTGCAGCAACGTGTCCATCTCTTTGACTGCTGATTGCTGACAAGCATGACTGGCTTTGTGCCTGTGCCAAACATCAATGCAATATTGAAATTCTCTGGACTATTAAAGTGCAGCTGATGCGACTAATTCCTAAAAGACAAGGCAAGGCAAGGCAGAGATGCTGTGTTGTTCCAGGTAGATGCCGAGTGAGCAAATGCTGAGAAAGCAAGTGGTCAGCCCTGAAATGAAGCCTTTTCCAATCCATGAGCTGGGTGCTTCTCCTTGGATGCAAGATGTTCTTGTAGCAGCCTTCCAATGATCGTATGCATTGCTGTTGTGACCCAAAGAGCAGCATGGCAGTGCCAAGCCATACAAAGTGGTTCAGAGATATGGCATGATGGTGCAGAGAGCTCACATTATATCAAATGTCAGTACCAATGTATGTCAGCTGTTCATGGTCTCTACCTATGATTATGGCGTTCCAGAGGAGCAAACAGTGAGCTAGAGTCACCAGGTATATACTTTGACTCTCAAGTCTAGAATTTCTGACATCCAGTTTCTATCCTGCGAGTGGTAAAATAGGAAAGTGCATAATACTGAGGTGAGATTAGGTAATGAGGGTGATTAATGAGTAATCATTCCCATGAATAGGCTTCCCTCCACTCATTAGTGAGAATCAAGTCTTGATGTTAGTTGGAAAGCCTGACTTATTGGTCTTGACATTGAGAAATGTAGGATTGAGCAAAAATCACCATATTCTACAGTACTGGACCAAAACCCTGGAGTTTTCAAAAACTTTGAAAAGAAAGGGGGCAGCTGGGCTGAGCTCTGGGAAAAATACACCGATGCAGAGATAACTGCCTGGAACCATTGTTCAACCTGAAGGTCCAATTCACATCTCCACTCTAAGAGAACAATCAACTGGACCTAACACTGTAGCCTGAAACTAACTTTTATACTTTGGGCTACCCAGCCCAGACACTGTGCCACCCATACTGATACCAAACTTCAACCAATCTTCATTCACAGAAATATCGGGTATTCAATTTCAATCAAAATACATTTATGCACACTCTTAACTGTCAGGAAGCCAACTGACCTCAAAGGGAACACCAGTAACACAATGGCAAGCGCAGATTTGGCACAAAGATAAGACGCCCACAATTAGTATGATTGCTGGCTCCGATCTCACTTGAGAGAGCAATCCCCACAGCTATCTCTAGAAGAGGGATCTCAAACAGCTATCTCCCCAAGAGCGATCCACCGGCAGGTATTCCCCAGCAGGCATTCCAAACAGTGATCCCAAGAAGATGAATTCCAACAGTTAATTCCAGCGATTATTTCCAAGAGCTATCTCTGGAAATGGGAATCCTGACAGCAATTCCAAAACCTACTGACACAGGCCTGTTCCACACCAGGGGAACCAACACCAACCAACCATGACCTGCAGACCTAAGAACCGACCGACACTGCAAGACCTCAGACACATCCTGAGCTGAAAACCAGCCCACAAATCCACCACAAAGTAAAGAAAACCAAGTACTCAGCCAATAAATCCAAATACGCATCCTACTGCATCAGTAAATTCAACCCAGACTGAAGGCCTATACTGTCTGAAGTCTTCAACAAGGCACTGGGTATGGCAAGTGGGAACAGTCATCTTTACTTCAAATCGCGTTTTTCCCCAGTGGTGAGCTCAAACTTTCGAGACTCCAAAGTTTCCAACCTAGCTAGCAGGGAGGGGAAGATGGGTGGTGACAGTACAGGAACCCCAAGGGTAGGAAGGCTGATTAAAGTTTTCTGTGATTAAAACTGCTATTTAGTACAAATAGTTGTTTAACCTATATTTGATTTAAGTGTATTTAATAATGTCCTCTGTATAATTGTGTCAATTTCACTGCTTATTATATTTTCTTTTATTTCTTGTATTATACTTACCTTTTGTACTTAATAAATGCAGAGATTCTTTTGTCCTGAAACACCTGTCTACTGCTTTCTTCATTTCACATTCCCTAAATAAGTCCAGTGTAAGAACCAGGGAACTGGGGATGATTTGAACCACCTAAAAATCAACAAATTACTGATTGCAAACCAGAACCCTACAGAAAGGGCTTGCTGGACATCTCGTATGATTCTCCCAAATTTCCTACCATAGCCCAAATCACTCATCACGATGATCAGAACTGCACACAGTACTCAAGGTGTGAATTAACTAGGTTTCTGAGGAAGGGTCACTGGACCCAAAACGTTAACTCTGATTTCTATCCACAGATGCTGCCAGACCTGCTGAGCATTTCCAGCAATTTCTGTTTTTCTTTGTGTGTGTGTGTGTGTGTGTACGTGTGTGAATTAACTAGCGTTTTATATAGCTTCATCATAACTCATATTCTATGCCTTGGCTGATAAAATATTCAATATGCCTCTAAACCACATTATCTATCCAACCTGTCATCTTCAGGGATCTGTGACCATATGCTAAATATCTCTCACTTCATCTAAGTCTCTCAGTATCCTCCAATTTATCATGCATTGTTTTGCCTTGATTGATCTCCCCAAATGCAAAGCACCACACTTCTCCATGTGTAATTCAATTTGGCACTTATTAATTTTTTTTTATTCACTCATGGCATTGTGGGCATTGTTGGCTGGGTGAGCTTTTACTTTCCATCCCCAGTGACCCTTGAGAAGGTGAGAGTGAGCTGCCTTCTTCAACTGCTGCAGACCATTTGCTGTAGGTACAGTACAATGCCATTAGGGGGAGTTCCAGGAATTTGACTCCCCAAGTCAGGATGGTGAGTGCATTCAAGGGGAGCTTGGTGGTGGTGGTGTTCCCATGTATCTGCTGCTCTTGTCCTTCTAGATGGTGGTGACTGTAGATTTGGAAGTTGCTGTCTGAGGAGCCTTGGTGAATTTCTGCAGTGTATCTTGTAGATGGTACACACTGCTGCTACTGAGTGTCGATGGTGGGGGGATTGAATGTGTGTGGATGTGATACCAACCTGTCCTGGATAGTAAGAGATAAGATATTAGACTTAGGATCAGAATTAAGCCTTTCACCCGTCGAATTGGGTCCACTATCGGATCTTGGCTGATGTATTTCTCAAACCCATTCTCCTGTCTTGTTCCTGTAACACAGGTGGCACGGTGGCTCAGTGGTTAGCACTGCTGCCTCACAGCACCAGGGACCTGGGTTCAATTCCACCCTCGGGTAGCTGTCTATGTGGAGTTTGCACATTCTCCTTGTGTCTGCGTGGGTTTGCTCTGGTTTCCTCCCGCAGCCCAAAGTTGTGCGGGTTAGGTGGATTGGCCGTGCTAAAATTGTCCATAGCGTTCAGGGATGTGTAGATTAGGTGGACGGGTCTGGGTGGGATGCTCTGAGGGTCAGTGTGGACTTGTTGGGCTGAAGGGCCTGATTCTGTGATGAACACTTGATCCTCTTATCAGTCAAGACCCTATCTATTTCTGTCTTGAATACATTCAATGACTTAGCCTCTATAGTCCTACATGTCACTGAGTTGCACAGATTCATCACCCTGTGGCCAAAGAAATTCTCCTCATCTCAGTTCTAAAGGGTCATCCCTTCACTCTGAGGCTGTGCTTTTGGGCCCTGGTATCTCCTATGAGTGGAAGCATCAGCTCCATGTTCAGTCTATCCAGGCCTCTCAGTATGCTGTAAGTTTCAATCATATTTCCCCCTCATCATTCTAAATTCTATCACATACAAAGCCATAGTCCTCAACCACTCCTCAGATGATAAGCCTTCATTCTTTCAAACTGCCTCTGGATCCCCTTCAATGTCAGCACACCCTTCCTTAGATCTGGGGCAGAAAACTGCTCTCAATATTTCAAATGCAGACTGACCATCGCATCATATAACCTCATCACTAAAATTATGCACTTGTATTCTAGCCCTCTTGAAGTGAATGCCTACATTGCATTTCCCTTCCAAACTCCCAACTGAATCCATATGTTAACCTTAAGAGAGTCCTGAACTAGGACTCTCAAGTCCCTTTGTGCTACAGATTTCTCCCCAGTTAGAAAATAGTCTACCCCCTGTATTCATCCTATCAATGTGCATAACCTCATATTTTCCCATATTGTATTCCATCTGCCACTTCCTTGCCTACTCTCCTTGCCTGTCCTTCTGCAGCCTCTTTGCTTCCTCAACACTACTTGCCTCTTCATCTACTTTTGTGTCACCTTCAAACGTAGCAACAACACCCTCAGTTCCTTTATCCAGATCATTAATGTACAAGGTGAATGGTTTTGGTCCCAACATGGACCACTGTAGAACGTCACTAGTCACTGGCTGCCATTCTACTCTCTTTATCCCGAATCTCCTGTCTGCCCTCTGCCAGTCAGTCAATCCTTTATCCATGCCAGTGCCTTGCCACAACACCATGGGCTCTTTTCTTATTTAGCTACCTCCTGTGTGGCATCTTGTCAGTGTCAATCTTCTTCAGTGTTGTTGGAACTGCATTCATGCAGGGAAGTGGGGAGCATTCCATTACACTCCTGACTGTGCCCTGTGGACAGGTTTTGGCGAATCACAAGATGAGTTACTTGCTACAAGATTCGTTGTCTCTGACCAGCACTTCAGGCCACAATATTTATATAACTTGACCTATTCAGTGCCTGATCAATGGTGACCCCCAGCATGTTGATAGTAGAGGAATTATTTGATGGTGATACCATTGAATGTCAAGGAGCGGTGATTAGATTCTCTCTTGCTGGAAGTGGTGATTGCGTGACATTTGTGCGTCACAAATGTTACCTGCCATTTGTCAGTCCAAGCTGAGATATTATTCAGATCTTGTTGCATTTGGGCTTGGACTGATTCATTATATGAGGAGTTGCAAATGGTGCTGAACATTGTGAAGTTATTAGGGAACATCTTCACCTCTGACCTTATAGTGAGTAAATATCTTTGATGAAACAGATGTAGATGGTTGAGTTTAGGACACTACCCTGAGGAACTCGTGCAGAGGTGTTCTGGAGCTGAGATGACTGACCTCCAACAACCACAACCATGTTCATTTTTGTCTTGTATGACTCCAATCGATGGAGAGTTTTCTCTGATTTGCATTGATTCCATTTCCGCTGGGGCTCCTTCAAGCGACACCTGGTCAAAAGCAAGTTTTATGTCAAGGGCTGTCACTCTCACCTCACCTCTGGAATTAAGCGCTTTTGTCCATGTTTGAACCAAGGCAGTAATGAGGTCAGTAATGAGCTGAGTGGACCTGGCAGCGCTTGTGAGCATCAATGAGTTGCTAAGCAAGTGCTGCTTGATAGCAGTATTGAAACATCTCAATCATAGTAAAGTGATGGAAGATTAGTCTGATAGGGTGGTAATTAGTGATTTGAGTATGCCCTGCTTATTGTGTACAGGACATATCTGGTCAATTGTCTATATGTTCACCAGTGTTATTTTCTGTCCATACAACCAGTATATTGATATCTTACTACAGTGACAATATTAATCCTCAGTATTAATCTTTCGACCAATTTTTAATTCATCCCTACATTTTAGTCTGAATCATTTATATGTGTCACAAAAAAAAATCAGAGGAGCTAGTGCTGAGCCGCACCAACCTTACTGGATGCAGCGTTCTGGTTGCAAAATCACCCACGAGGCGTTTCCACTTGTTTTCTGCCACTTTTTTTATTCAGCTTCTGCTGGGTCCTAGCAGCTTTTTGATTTTAGAGTCCTAGGATAATTTTACCAACTATGTAACCAACCCCAGGAGAAAGCTGTGCTCATGGAGTTTGTGGTTCAGTCTCTCTCTGTCAATGCTGTACTCTGTTGGGGTTGTGGACTCAATCAGGTCACTCCGATATCTCTTAAGGAATCATTTACCTTTTTTTTGGTGCAATTTTTCCACACTCAACCTCCACCATATCAGTGTGAATGACTGAGTTTTCAGTGGAAATGGTGTTCAATGCATCTGTGCTTGGCCCAGCCCTCAGTACTGGCCACAGTGTATTAATCACCATTGGTAGTCTCCTGAATTGTGCCCTCTTGCAGGTCTGTAATGTGCCTACTTTTGGCATACTTTTAGAAAGGCTCTAGTATAAAGAGTAACTAGGAATAACTCATGGTGGGTGGCACGGTGGCTCAGTGGTTAGCACTGTTGCCTCACAGCACCAGGGACCCGGGTTTGATTCCAGCCTCGAGCGACTGCCTGTGTGGAGTTTGCGCATTCTCCCCATGTCTGCCTGGGTTTCCACCGGGCGCTCCGGTTTCCTCCCACAGTCCAAAATTTGCAGGCTTAGGTGGATTGGCCATGCTAAGTTGCCCGTAGTGTTCAGGGAGGTGTAGATTAGGTGGATTATAGGGGTATAGGTCTGGGTGGGCTGCCCCGAGGGTCAGTGCAGACTTGTTGGGCCAAATGGCCTGTTTCCACACTATGGGGGTTCTATGAAATTGTTCACTGTGCCCAAATCACAAGATGGTGGCGGTGTAGCAGGGTTGCATGCGGGCTCTTGCCCAGGGCTCATCCTCTCCCTTCTGCTTCCTTTCCTTTTTTTTTGACTTCTGCTCTTTTTATTTCTTTTTTCTTCCTCCTGTTTTTGTTTTCTGTGGCAGGTTGGTTGGCGACATCGGTGCAGCAGCAAGAGCGGAGTGATGGCAGCCTCCTGGCGGTGGGGGCGACGGATGTGGCACATCCTGGGGATTGGAGGTGGCAGCAACAAGGTTGTCTGCCTGGCATTCAGGGCCCAGCATTGGCAAAACTCTTCCGGCAATCGGTGCCAGCAGCAGTGGACTGCACAGAATCCCCGCAGTGTGGAAACAGGCCCTTCGGCCCAACAAGTCCAAACTGACCCTCAGAGCATCCCACCCAGACCCATCCCTCATAACCCACTTAATCTACACATCCCTGAACACAATGGACAATTTAGCATGGCCAATCCACCTACCCTGCACATCTTTGGACTGCGGGAGGAAACCGGAGCAACCGGAGGAAACCCACGCAGACACAGGGAGAACGTGCAAACTCCACACAGGCAGTCGCCCAAGGGTGGAATTGAACCCAGGTCCCCGGCGCTGTGAGGCAGCAGTGCTAACCACTGAGCCACTGTACCACCCCAAAATGGCAGTGCAGGCAAGGAAACATCTTGGAGAAGGGCTGCCAGAGTGGGACTATTGGAGCAGTGGCAGCCTGGCTTTGGCAGCAGAGCCAGGGTCTCCTGGGCGTAGTAGGCCCGGAGCAGGGACTCCTGGTTATCTGTGAGGCAGCGGCAGCAATGGCAGCAGAGCTGGGGGGAGCTCCTCGTTAAGAGGTGGGTGCGGTTTCAACGTGTTCCTCAGCGCCAGCGTCGGTAAAGGTGGGCCCGATGGTGAAGAAATGGCGCCTGAAGAGTGGCACCTCTTATGATGGTGAATCCAGCACAGATGGCAGTGAGATGGTGAAGGAGGAGATGGTGGCGCAGGTGTCATGTCGCTGCTGAGCTGACTCAGGGCTCATCGTTGAGGCAACAGAATGTTATATCTTCTTACTCTTTTTATTCTCAAACTATTCAAAATTTGCCGGATAGTGGCAAAAGTTGAAGTTTTTCACTGTATTATTCACTGTAAAATGCAAGTGACAATAAATTATTCAATTTTAAATTCACAGTTCAAACTGGAAATCAGTTTAGTGTACATTTGTTTGAGTTGTTTTCAGTAATATTGAATTGAGAAGGTACTCAATTGGCACTGACTAAAAATGTTTTTGGGATAAACCAAATTTCAGCTGTATTAATCAAATTTTCCCAATGAACACTCTTAAGCATAAAAAGAAATGTTTTATAGCATGTTTTTTAACAACCATTGCACTTTAAAATTTAGCTGATTACATTGGTTCAGTGTAGATTCTGCAGGTGAAAAAATAACATTGATAATTTCATTGTAAGTCATAGTCATTTGGATCAAAACATTTACTTGTCCCTTATCCAAGAATGAGTTAAAAAAGAATAAAATGCTAAAATGTATTTGCATTCTGTATTAACTTTGTATGTCAGTGCTACTTTGCATTCTTATTAAATTACCTTAATATTCTTGAATACATTCTCCATGGACCAAGTACTTTATAACTACTTTCAAAGCTCCTGGGCCCCTAATATATGTAAACTTATTGTAGCAGGATTGTTATTCATGTCACATAATAACATGCAAAGTCTTGAAACATCTATAATGTTCCCTCATGTGTAGTGTGCATTAATTATGGTTCCCACTGAAGTGGAAAAATTATACAAAATATCACTTCCATCACATACCATTTGGATGACTCCTTCTGACACTCTTATGTAAAGGGCCAGCCATACTTTGTTGCTGTTAAGTGTTGCTTTAGTTGGTGGTGCTCCTTATTTTGATTTACACGTTGCATTCTCGAAAGCTAATGAGATTGTACTCAGTTGTAGAATTTAGCAAACGGATTAGGTAAAAAAAGCTTCTTGTCTCACCTCAAAGATTAGTAGCACCCCAGGGAAGCATGATACGTGTATGTGTGCAGACAAATTTCAGACTGCCTATGCATTTTGAAATGTTCAATCCATTTAAAATGACTGAAGTTATTCCTTAATAATAGTGGAATTTTTGAAAGGTCTTGAGGTATTACCTTATGTTTAGCCGGAGTAGCATCGCATTAAACTTGATGCCTCACAGCCTCAAGCATGATCTAGCTTAAAATTCTAGGAATCGATCTGTTGATGAGATAATTAGTTCATGCTAGCGAATAACTCTCTAGCTATTTTATCAAGCCATTTCTCCTTTTTGAATTTTCATTTGCTTGTCTAATTTACTGTGTTTTCACCTACACTGTCAAGACAGGTACTCACAATTGCAAACATGACAACACCAATGAGGCAGCTGAATGTTTGCAATGCAGCCAATAAAAATAAGCTAATTAGCTTAAAACACTTAATTACATATAAAGCTCAAGTTCATTTGAATTTTGTCTTCACATTGTCATCTAATCTTCAGATTCTCCGGGCGATCCTACAGAATGTTGGTTTGACACATTTGTTAAAATGATGGAACTGTGATGTTAACATGTGTAAGTCACTATGGCTGCGATGTTCTGACTTTTGGGCTCTGAGTACTTTATGTAGTTACGTGACAGCCAGTGTAATAATTTACCTCACAGGGAAGAACACTGGAGATTCAAATAAAAGTCCTCTTAACTTGCATAATTTGATGCCCAGTCAAAAGTTAATTTGAATTATAATGAGTTCAAAAAGAAGGAATGAGGGGCTTTAACAGCAGTTTAGCTGTAGTGAAGGATACAGAATGGAGACCAAGTCAAGAACGAATGAAAAGTTCACTGTAATGTGTAACGGTTGTTTTTTTGGGGTGAAATAACTTATCGAAGCCAACATTTTTGTCTTTCGATTTAAGTCGATAGTCAATTACAACAATTAAACAGGCAGTTGGATGGGTATATGAATAGGAAGGGTTTAGAAAGATATGGGCAAATATTGGTAAATGGGACTAGGTCAGATTGGAATGTCTGGTCAGCGCAGACAAGTTGAACTTAATGGTCTGTTTCCGTGCCGTATGACGCTATGCAGACTACAGGAAGGAAAGTAGAGGAGCGGGCAGGAAAGTGGAGTTGAGGCCGAAATAAGATCAGCTGTGGTTGTATCAAATGGAGGAGAATGGCTGGAGGGGCTGAATTGCCTATTCCCGCTCCTCGTTCTTAAATCCTTAGGCTATGACTTTTTATCTCAAAAGCAAAAATCCAAGGTTTCATGAAATTTGTAGGATTATGAACAAGTGATTCGTGACTTTAAGTGATCCAACAAAGGATGTGGAACATGATCTTAGCAAGGTCCCTAATGCTCTATCGAAAAATAGTTGTGTAAAATTCTAGGCATCGCATAATAAGAGGAGAATTAGAGGTATTCAAAGAGTATAATTTCAAAGAGCAGAACAATAAATAAGAGAGCTTATAATCTAATGGGAAAGCCTCAATTTTCATTGAAGCTTCTGTTTTCTGAGGGCTTTCATAGGGTTGAACAAAATAAAAGAGTCTGCAGCTGTTGAAGATTCGCTTAAATAGTGCTTGACAGAGTTGGATGGTTAGTTGGATATTTCATGTCATTTCACATTGGAGAGTGAGGACATTTTGCAGGCCCTGACACTGGATGTGCACTGCGGTGTCATTCCACAGGAGCTGTAAAACAGACAGAGATAGTAAGAACTGCTGATGCTGGAGTCAGAGATAACACAGTGTGGAGCTGGAAGAGCACAGCAGGCCAGGCAGCATCAGAGAAGCAGGAAAGTTAACGTTTCGGGTTGGGATCCTTCTTCAGGAATTCTTCTGAATTCGCCATCCAATTGGAAAGAGCAGATGGCAGATGAACCTGGCAGGACCAATCAGAAAAACCCAGGGGTGAGATGGCTGACAGCCCCATTGCAGAGTAAATGATGCCGCTGAAGAAGACAGAGCAAGAAGGTACCACAAGATTGAGATCCACAGTTAAGGCAGTTTATTATTCCCAGTAATGACTTGGATGTGTGTAGGTCAATAAACTGGGAAGGATGGTGGTGGGTGGTGACCCTATCACCTTTCCCCTTTCATCCTGACTAAATCCATGATGGGGAAACCCACTGGTGAACTGCCCATCCACCTCCACTGGAAGCATACTGGGACCTGTGTCCTAGCAATAACTAATTAGAGGGAAGTAGGTTTTGGGAGAGGGGAGATGTAGGCTTATAAAGCAAGATGATATGACAGCATTACAGGGCTGCTATTTGAATGATGATTTCCATACTAGGACAGAAAGAGAAAGAGTATATAAACAACATAAAAAAACAACAGTAAATTGAGTCCAAAGGCAAAAAACAATGAAAAAAAGGAAAATGAATAACTCTTGACTTAAATGTATTAGTATTTCGAATAAAATTAATGAATTTATGGCACAAATACAGGTTATTGGATATGATCTAATAACCATTATAGAGATGTGGTTACAACAATATCAACATTGGGACGCAAATATCAGGGGTATGTTTTTTTCAAAAGGATAGGTTGAAAAGAGAGGGTGATGGGGAATGAGTACATTAGCAAGAAATGATCTTGAATTGGAAGATGTAGTATCCATCTGATTGGAAGTAAGAAATAAAAGACGAAAAAGATACTGGTAGGAGTAATCTAGAGGCACCCTAGCAATAGCTATATGGTGAGACAGAATAAACCTGGAGATAAATATAGCATGTTAAAAAAAAGCAGAACGTTAATCATGGATGACTATAATCTTCATGTAGATTGAGATAGTCAGATTGGCAGAGGTAGCCATAAAACAGAATAGCAGAGCTGACTTGATGGGCTGAATGGCTTACTTCTACTCCTGCATCTTATAGGACGCCCTTATGCAAGTAATTAATGCTCAATCAAAGGCCACTTCAAGCTCTCACAGTTATTAACCCGTTGATGAACTAGCCTGTTGACCTGTAATCAGCACAACACATGAACCATTACGGATTGCTTGTGTTCTCCTGCAGGGAAGGGAGGGTGAGGGTGGTTTCTCTCAATCAAAGATACTCAATGACTGTTCAAGAGGGGATCTAGCATTGAGAAGGATGATCCGGCTGAGAGCCACTCTCCTGTCCTTGCTGCTGACGTGCCAAAACCCTGAGTCTCCCATGACTGCTACTTGGTCAAACTCCTCCTGCTATCACTTATCTCTAGCCTGGGTTGCCCTGCGATCTTGTGTGTTTAGTGGGTGATGTTCTGCCTTCTTGGTGTTGTTGCTGTCTAATTGGCCAGCAGCATTTGGCAGATAGGATTTCCTGCTCTTGATCTTATCAATGGCCCACACAGCTGCTTGATCGGCTCGTAAAATCAGCGGCTTTTGCAGAAGTCGGTGCTTGTCCATCTCAACCCAAAGGCCAAGACCACGAAGAGGCAGAATGTCAGAGGACAAGACCATGAAGAGACAGAATGTCAGAGGACATCAGATGAAGAAGACATATATCCAAATGAGTTTAGCTGACACTGATTTGTTATTTTCAACCTTTTTGCTCCTTTGTAAATAGATACATGATCTCACTGTCAAACCATCTTTGTTCTATTGCTGGGCTCCTGACTCCCTGGGGCCATCAGCCTCCTGTAATAACTAGAAACTATTTGTCCCTTTAGTTTTATTGTTGACTACCTTCCCCACCCCATTCTCATGAACAGAAGGATGGATAGCCACTGCCACTATGAGCATGCCTCTGTGAAATCCCCCTCGAAGTAGGGACAAGTTGGGGAACAAACCTGATGTTCCTTGGTCTATCTTTATCCAAGTTCTGCACCCCACCCCGGTCTTTAAAGTCACCTTCACTGGGCTAGGAAAATTCCAGCAAATCTTCCTCAACCTGGGCTTGTTAGGAAGAGCCCTGGAGCACTGGACCAAAATTCATACAGCTGATTGCATGCTGCACAATCTCACCATTGTGAGGGTCAGCCTTTGCCAATGGCTTTACAATGAGCAGCTGAGGAGCAAAACATGGAGAGGAGGAGGAGGAGGAAAATGAACAGAAAGACATGAGGCAAGTCTAATGGATCCATTCTGTCTAAACTGAAATTTGATCCACTTGATCCAACTGATTCCCCAGGCCAATGATCCAAAAATCCCTCTTCCCTCATTAGGCCAGAAACAAACTGGTCAATAAGATTTTTCTGAATATATGTTGGAAACTCTTCCCTCACTCTGGTTTTCACAATACTGCTGTCCAGGCCATATTAGAATAAGTTAAGCACCCCATTCTCAGTTTGCTACAGTTTTTGCATGTTTCTGTCATTTCCCTGCAATTTCGCTCCTGTATAAATTTCTAACTTGTTGGTGCATTGTAAATTACACCCAGTAATGCAATAATTTGTGTTATAGCCCCAACCAAATAGAATCTGACCTTGACCCCTTCAAGATATTTTCTCTCACCCAATATTGTAAGATTCTCTATAAGCCTTACCGCCACACCTCCTCCTTTTATCACTTTCATATCTTACTTGTACAATGTTCTCACACCCTGCCTGCTAGCATTCATCACCACGACAATCTCCTCTGCCATTGTTGCAAATGTTTGGAAAGCCTTCTGATACTATACGAATAAAGGACATCTCTCCTATTTTCCACCTGGTCTACCGAAGTGCAGCATCTACATACTTTGGAGCAGTCTTTCTTCCATTGTGTGCCATTCTTCACCACTATTCAAGTCAGATTCACTTTCTCTGCAACTCTGAACACTTGCTCCAGCTGCAATCCTTGCTTTAAATGGTGAGAGTAAGGTATGATTTTTGGTCTCCTGCTGATTTGTGCAGTTAATGAACAATGCAGTTAGTGTTGGCTGCACACAGCAAACATGGAAATGAGCAGGCAGCACAAAGTCGCATGCTGCCTGCACTACATTGATGGGCATATTTTTGAGGTCTATCCAATTTAGCCCCTGCTGTGCCTAATGTGCAAAAATAATGGTTAGATGACTTGAATGTTTAATTTTTGTTCTTAAATAAGGTATGTATGGTGTGAGTTCCTTGCTTTCTTCAGGCCTCACATTATTTCATGTGATTTCTACTTGTTTGCTCTTTCTAATTTATTCATTCTGCTATGTGACTTATGATTTGCATGAGGCTTAGATATAAGTTGACATTGGCTAAGTACACATTGTTTTGGGAAGGACCTCCTGAGTAATATCTCCAGTCCACTTACACTCCACCACATGCAAAATTTTGCTATTACCCTTCAGGAATTCCACAACTTTAGTTTCTTCTATCCTTCAATGGCAACATGGTGACTCACAGCACCAGGGGCCTGGGATCAATTTCACAATTGGGCAATTGTCTATGTGGAGTTTGCACGTTCTCCCTGTGTCTGCTTGGGTTTGCTCTGAGGGCTTCGATTTCCTCCCACTGTCCAAAGATGTGCAGGTTAGGTGGATTGGCCATGCTAAATTGCCCGTAGTGTCTAGGAATGTGTAGGCTAAGTGGGTTAGCCATGGGAAATGCAGGGGATGGGGATAGGGTAGGGGTTTGGGTCTGGGAATGTTGCTCTTTGGAAGGTCAGTGTGGAGAAAATGTGATGAAGAGTATTGATGAAGGCAGAGCAGTGGGTGTTGTCTATATGGACTTCAGTAAGGCGTTCGACAAAGTTCCGCATGGTACACTCGTTAACAAGGTTAGATCACATGGAATACAGGGAGGATTAGCCATTTGGATACAAAATTTCCTAGAAGGTAGGATGCAGAGGGTGGTGGTGGAGAGATGTTTCTCAGCCTGGAGACCTGTGACCAGCGATGTGCCACAGGAATTGGTACTGGGCCCACAGCTTTTTGTCATCTATTTGAATGATTTGGATGTGAATATAGGAGGTATGGTTAGTAAATTTGCAAATGACGCCAAAATTGGAGGTGTAGTGGACAGCGAAGAAGGTTACCTCAGTGTACAATAGGATCTTGATCAGATGGGCCAATGGACCAAGGAGTGACAGACGGAGTTTAATCTAGATAAATGTGAGGTGCTACATTTTGGTAGAGCAAATCAGAGCAGAACTTATATACTTATTGGTAGGGTCCTGTGGAATGTTGTCAAGTGAAGGGACCATGGAGTGCAGGTTCATTGTTCCTTGAAAGTAGAGTTGCAGGTAGACAGGGTAGTGAAGAAGTAGTTTGACACACTTGCTTTTACTGGTCAGTGCATTAAGTAGAGGAGTTGAGAGGTCATGTTGCAGCTGTACAGAACATTAGTTAGGCCACTTTTGGAGTATTGCAATTCTGGTCTCCTTCCTACAGGAAGGATGTTGTGAAACTTGAAAGGGTTCAGAAAAGATTTAAAAGGATTTTACAAGGGTTGGAGGGTTTGAGCTATAGGGAGAAGCTGAACAGGCTGGGGTTATTTTCTCTGGAGCGTCAGAAGCTGAGGGGTGACTTTATAGAAGTTTATAAAATCATGAGGGACATGGAAAGAGTGAATAATCAATGTCTTTTCTCCAGGGTAGGGGAGTCCAAAACGAGAGGGCATAGGTTTAAGGTGAGAGGGGATAGATTTAAAAGGGTCCTAAGGGGTAACTTTTTCACACAGAGGGTGGTGCATGTATGGAACAAAATGCCACAAGAAGTGGTGGAGGCTGAACAATTACAACATTTAAAAGGCATCTGGATGGTTAGATGAATAGGAAAAGTTTGGAAGGATATGGGCTAAATGCTGACAAATGGGTTGAGAATAATTTACGATATCTGGTCGGAATGGGTGAGTTGGACCAAAGATTCTGTTTCCATGCTCGATGGGCCAAATGGCCTGCTTCCACACTGTATTGATTCTGTGATTCATTGACTGTGGATATTTCCCATAATGATATGCCAATCTTTGTGGCACAGATTCCCTTTCCTGATGGCAGTTTCAATCTGGTATCAATTCAATGGGATCTTCCAGCATCCAGCAGCAGTGATGTTAGCAAGTAGAATAAGCAGCCATTTACATTGAAGTAGGTCATAGACAGTAAACCAGGAAGAAAGAAGCATTGATTATCTTCCAATTTTAATTTAAACTTTCAGGTAGCAAAATACATGATTATGGTTCGATTGACTTAGAAGCTAATGAGAAAATTAACAAAGCCTTGAAGTAAAAACCTTAAAGATACGTGGATATCTCATCATATGGGATAAATGTAATATTCCACGTAGACAAAGTTAATTTTTAGGGCTGCTGAGGCTGTTTAACAGTACTTAGAACTTTGTACACTGTTGAAAGCCAGTTAAACCTTATTCAACAAGCTACAACTTTGTAAATTGGCAATCACAGCTCAAAAGTGAAGGTTTTCACAGATTGATTAATCGCTTGTGGTTTAAATTCCAGGGGAACCTCAACACCCCAGCCTCCAAGAGATCATTGAATCTCAAACAGCAACCTCTGGAAACTTCAGATGTTGCTGTTGGTGAAGTAATTATGGTAAGTGCCGATAATTTCACCGTCAATAACACCACAAATGGCAAGCCACATTTTAGCCCATATGACTATTGCACTTGCATCGACTTGAAAATGATAATTGAAAATAATGCACCAATATGATGTTGTTAAAAGAAAATTCATTACATGTGTCACAGTTTGGGGTGATCCTATCACTGGGTCTCTCCACACTAGTGTGCTATCACAAATGAAATTTATTAAAGAGATTTCAAATGATGTTGCTTTTACCAGCCTTCCTTTAAAGACTTTACAAAATAGTGACTATAAATTAATAATAGTATACTACTACCTGTTCTGGAACACTTTAATTTTTGCCTAGGGTTCAAAGTTAACACATTTCAAAGCAAATTGCATCAGTTTCAGTGCAAAACACCAAGTTTTGTTTGGACGCCATAAGCATAATTTTTCCTGTCACTGGCAGGAATTCAAAATCAAATAATTTATAACTACAAATTATCCATGGTGTTGCTGAATGGCACACATTTATTTGACGGCTTATTCTAATTGATTTTTAACTTAGCTCAAGGACAAGTGAAAAACTGTTTTTGGCTAACATTCCCACTGTTTAAAGATCCAGATAATGAAAACTGACATCGTGGGCTCCAACAGAAGTAGAATATATTTTCAAAATGAGTTGCTAATCTTGCGTGTATAGAAAGATTTGCAAAATTCAGAAAAGAACAACAGACTTTACGGTTTGAAAACTTTATTGCATGTACATTGCTCACTTAATTAGTATGGTCTCACTTCAATCATGGTCTATTAGTAGCATGGTCTTTTTGATTGTAATGTGTCTCATGATGAGGAAGTCAATTAATCAGGCAGGAATCCAGGCCATACTTTGCATTCTTAAGAGATCACCCTGTAAATTAAATTCAAAAATTCAAATGTTTATTCTTCATTTATAAAATGTTCGCTAAATATTCACTACTTATGCATAAAGTTCTGAACCAACTAGACAAGTTAAAAAACAGGGTACTTCATTACTCCATGATGCGCTGCAATAACTCAGCATGTCTCCTTTGACAGCATCTTCCAAATCTGCAGCCCCTACCTAGAAGGATAAGGCAACGGATGCATGGGAACGCCACACTGGCACATTCCCTTCCACTCCTACCATCCTGACAATGGTCAGAACGTTGCTCTTTCTTCACTGTCATTGATTCAATATTATGGAATATCATTCTTAACATCACCATTGAATTATGTATGCCACATGAACTCGAATGCAGCTCGAACCATCAGCTTCTCAAGGGCAATGACAGGTGGACAATAAATGCTGGACCAGTCCACATTCTGTGAATGAATAAAACTTTGAAATTCTAACCAATTTTCATAAAATATGAAAGTTATTGGAAATGGATATTTTCTGGACAATGTCATAAATGGCAATTACGTACTATCGAAGTCTGCTTAGAATTTAGCCTAAAAATCATCAGTGATAATACCAATGGAAGAAGATTCACTGCATTAACATGATATTTCTTTTAGCAAATTTAATAAGATGTTCACTTGCTTATTTGCTAACAACAAATGTGTATGTTAAACTGAGGTACGTCATAGAAAGGAATAACTGTTTATTCAGCATATGGTCGTTAGTCATTTTCAGGCTTTGCGTGAATTTCAAATGGATTTGATCAATATATCAAGGTTGATAGGGATGGACTAATTTACTTTTGGCTTGTCACCATAGGAAAGATGTAAGAAAATCATTCTTGTTCAAACACTTTACTGTGCTTGAGCTCAAATACTTGCGATAGGTGTTAGAAATTGAGATATTTTCAGAGGATTAAAAGACTACAAGCTGTCAGATCTATGTTAATGGCAACCCAACAGCTTCCTAGTTAGCAAGATAACTTGAGAAGTGCTTCTCATCTTTAATTTGCTACGGTCTTGACAAGAGCAATTTAATAAAAATTCTAAATGATTTCTAGTCTTAACTGATTGATCTTCATCATATATACACAATAATGGTGAGTTGAACTGCCTAACAGCCATTATTATGGACAAAATCAGACAGCAACTTCCAGAATATAGGCTTGGGCAATTAAATATGGAAAATCAGAGCTTGTTACAAAATTTCTGTGACAGATTTGACTTTGAAATTCATGCAATGGTTAGTTACCCAGTAAAGGTGGTAAAGAGAGTTAGGGCTGGTTCAGTTATGTGAAAGTTTGTGCTGATAAGTGGCAAGTAACCAAGAAGTGGCAGTCAATGACCATCTCAAGCAATGGCCATCTCAAAAAATGACCTACATACCTGGCATCACACCATCACTGGAAATCATGTATCACATTACTCCATCAAAATTTGCAAAATGTGCTTGATGATGGTTGTACCTACAATGCCTGCAACTACACATGAGCAACAGCCACATCAAGGACAATTGCAGAGGTGTTTCTTGGACTTGTGTAAGGGTAGTAAACTGCCTGGTGATGTATTGGGTAGGACTCAGCCTCATGGTTCACCACATTCATGTTTGTCTGAGCTACTCAAGACAGATAAAAGCAATGTACTCTCACATCCTAATCCATCTATTGCACACAATAAGACCTCTTGGTATTTGTGGTACAAGATGGGAGCTCACAGTATTCTGGGTAATATGTTAGCATAATTTGAAGATCAGTTAACACACAGGAGACAGACAGTTATGATTAAGAGTTTTTTTTTCAGGTTGATAGGCATAACTAGTGGTGTGGCACAAACATCCATCATAGAAACTCAATTATTTAAGGTCTGAATTAGTGGCTTGGAGGAGGGAACAAAGTGCAACGGATGCAAATTTGCTGATGATACAAAAATGGGTGGGAGGGCATTGTGACAAATACATAAGGAATATGCAAGAGGGTATAGACAGTCGATGTGAGTGGGCAAAAACCTAGCAGATGGAGTTTCACGTAAGAAATTGTGAGACCATACATCTGGGGCACTGCATAGTGGTTGTTCCCTACATTTTAAAAAAGCTTATACTGGCACTGAAGGCTATTCCAAAAAACTTCTTAGGCTAATTCCTAGATTTAAGAGGTTTACTTATCAAGAACAGATAAACAGATTTAGCCTTTATTCATTAAAATTTAGAAAAACGAAGGGTAATCTTATTGAAATTATTTATTTTATTCTGAGGGTAGAATTTGAGATGTTGTTTCCACTAATGGGGAACCTTGAACTAATGAATGTAGTTACTGAATGAGGGAATATGTATTTAAGATTGAAATGCACAGAAATTTCTTCTCCCAGAGAATCTTAAATGTCTGGAATTGTCCACACTGGGCAGCTCTAGATCACTGAAAATATTTGAAGAGGAGGGAGACAGATTTTTAAATTATCAGGGAGTTGACGGTTATGCTAAGCTAGCATGTAGGAAGAGTTGTGGCCTGGGCAGATCAGTCGTAATATTGTTAAGGTGGGTCAGGCTTGAGGGACTGAATAGCCTATTCCTGCACATCATTCTTATGGTCTTATGTTTTTATCTATGATCGGCTCTGCACAATATCAATTGACCAAATGGTTATGTGAGCTGTTGAAATCAGTTCTAAAGGGTTTTTCCCACAGACAATGAAAGATTCATTCGCATTGGCTAAGATCATAAGATCATACATGACCTACATATTGGGGGCAACAGCATGTCCATGTTCTCTACACACTGTCAGCTTATTTTCCAGCATACTTAAAGAAGCCGTTAACCCCTACAATTATGTCATTATATCATAGCAAACTGGATGTATTGTCTGTGTCTGAACCTGTGTTCATCAAACTGAGGAACTCAGTACCTTGCAGAGTTCAGTTCAATTTCAATGACACCACATCCATCCAACTATATAGCATTACCATGAAATCCCCTTGAGGCTCAGCTTTTAGAGCCATAGCTGTCTACAGCACAGAAAAAATGTTATTCGGCACACAGAGTCTACGGTGGTCAAAAAAACAAGCATCTAAAAATTTTAATCCCATATTCCAGTACAAAGATGTTGCTATGATTGGAGGGTTTGAGCTATAGGGAGAGACTGAATAGGCTAGGGCTTTTTTGTCTGGAGCGCCAGAGGCCAAGGGGGCGACCTTATAAAGGGTCATAAAATCATGAGGGGCAAGGATAGGGTAAATAGTCTTTTTTCGAGGCGAGGGGAGTCCAAAACTAGAGGACATAGGTTTAAGGTGAGAGGGGAATGATTTAAAAGGTACCTAAGTGGCAACTTTTTCATGCAAAAGATTAGTGCTTGTATGGAATGAGCTGCCAGAGGAAGTGGTGGAGGCTGGTACAATTACAACATTTAAAAAGCATCTGAATGGGTATATGAATAGGAAGGGTTTAGAGGGATATGGGCCAAATGCTGGCAAATGGGACTGGATCAGTTTAGGAAATCTGGCTGGCATGGATGAGTTGGACCAAAGGGTCTGTTTCCATGCTGTGTAATTCAATGACTCGGTGGCACTTGGCCCACAGCCTTGTAGCCCTGGCTTTGCAAGTGCACATTTAAATATTTCTGAAATGTGGATTTCTACTTCTACCACCGACAGGCAGTGAGGTTCAGACTCCCAGCACTCTCTGCGTGAAAAAGAAATTTGTAACATCTTCTCAAAACCTTTTGATCCTTACATCAAATCTATGCCACGGTCTTTGATCCCTTCACGGAAGGGAAATGTTTCTTCATGCCTACCCTGTCAATGCCCCTCAATTTTATGCATCTTAATCACATTCCTCAGGCGTCTCCTCTACTTGAATGAAAACAACCCCAGTCTTTCCAATCTCTCTTCCTAACATCTTTGTTTGTTACCATGACAAGCCCATCTTGGAGGAAAAGGCCATTAACCTTCTCCACTTACACAGTTCTGATGTGTAGATGACATATTTGCAACATTACACTCCATAGGCGCATCAATAAATTTATTTATACAGTTCAATAAACTCTATCCTGCATCCAGATTTTCCATTTAAATGGCGCAATCAAATGAGTTCCACTCCCTCAATATATTTTTTGAGAAGTCTGAAAATGGGTTCTTAACTACATTCACCAGTCAATATACATGATTGGGTTCCTGCAGACAAGATCAAGATCATTGTGTTACAAGATCAAGCTTATTGTCAAGCTGACTAAGTTGAAGAATATCAAAACAATCCTGCATAATAATGGATACACTGATCAGATCACCACTCTTGTATATTGTGGAAACTCATGAATCCACCACATTTAGCCCCAAGCAATGCTGAGTCTATCTCATTTACTATGGAAAGGGAAGATGCCACAAAAAAAGTGAATAACAGTGAAGCTAACTGTCTCCTTCTGCTGCTATGCACAAAATCCATGAGGGCTTTTCTCCACTAATAGGATGCTATTGTCAACCCAAAAATGATATTTTACCTACCACACAAATGGGTGATGTGATAGATGAGTTTCCAGTGCCGTTGTGATACCAAGTAAGTAAGCCGTGTGTCCTGATGACTGGCAGACCATATCAAACAACATATCCCGCTGACAATTTGCTTCGGCAGAATGCTGTTCATGGTTAACCAATCCATGCTTGCAAGCCTCAGAAAAATATATCCACCATTAGATGTGATCCTGCTTTTGGAAGCCATTCATTAAATCATTCATACTGTATAAGAGTTACACCAGAAACTGATTTCGGATCATCATCAACTGGCCCACAGTGCGATTTATTTGCATGTGCTATAAGCTACACACATAAATATGCAGGAAACTGTTTTACGTAGATAAAAGGAATTTATGCATACGTTGCAACTTTTTTTCAAATAAACGAGGATCATGGAGTCTGCCAAGCTCTGCTGCATCCCCATGGCAACACATTGAGCAAACCAAGCCTAACAGCCTGGTCTAAGAATTAGTGCTGACATTTAACTGTTCTTATGCATCTCCAATGCCAATGATTGCCAAACCCATCAGTTCCCTCTTCTCATGCCATATAAAATGGTGTCTCTTTTCTCAAAGAGATGGTAGGAACTGCTGATGCTGGAGAATCTGAGATAACAAGGTGTAGAACTGGATGAACACAGCAGGCCAAGCAGCATCAGAGGAACAGGAAAGCTGACATTTCAGGTCCAGACCCTTCTTCAGAAATGGAGGAGG